>NW_006912897.1:1169448-1769448 GCF_000585585.1 Capronia coronata CBS 617.96 | reverse complement strand
AGCGACCGATGGATCCGCGAAGATGAACGCGCCTTCTTCGACAGGCTCGCCTTGGCTTGGGGATTCCAGGAAAAGCACCGATGGGGCGAGGAGGAAGGCGAGGATTGGCAGAGACTAAGAGATGAATGCGGGATGAGGGATATGATTCTCGATAAGACGGATTTGATGGAGGGCATGCAGTAAGCATGCATCGTGTACAAACATAAAACGGAATAATTCACTACGCCGGGAACCAAATTCTGGCGTCGTCTCATGGCTTTCATTTCGGCTTCTTATGCGGAACTATGAAATCTGCATGTTTTCGTCAAAGTGATAACACTTGACTGCTTTGGCCATCAAATCGTGCCGTGAGGCGACAAGACTTGACTTCGAGAAGCGAAGCGAAGCATGAGCCAGCCACCAAGAGATATATAACTTAATACAATCTCTTGGGCGGGCTCATGGTAGCCTTGATGGTCAAGCTTCCCACGTTCTGCCATCCCTTCTTCAACAAACTGACCAGGTAGTTGATGGCCAACATGATGTTGGAGATCAGCTCATCCTCGGACATACCGACGTTTCCGACAGCGACACCCATGCACAGAACCTTCTTCAACTGGAACTTGATGGTGGACTTGACCTCGGTAATCTTGGCGGAAAGATCTTCGTTGGCGGAGATCGGGGTAGGGAACTTGCCGGCCTTGGACAGACCAGGACCCAAGAGACGAGGGATCTGCTTGATCAAGCTGTCGGAGGCGACGAAGGCATCGTACTTGCGGGCGAGCTTCTTGATCAGCTTCTTGTTCTTGTTCAGCTTCTTCAAGTCGTCCGAGGACATGGCGTCGACACCGAAATGCTTGGCTCGGTCGATATCGTGCTGGTCACCGAGAACACTGTGTCTTGCGTCAGTACTGTCTTCTCTCTTGCTATGCTGCTGTCATGCTGTTCGGTCTTCGCTTCCTGCGTTGACCCGAATGCGCATTATACGGGGTGGCGTACCAGACGGCCATGTTCGGTCGGGGAACGGTCGGCAGCTTGATGGTGCCAGAGAAACGCTTGTCACGCTGGGGGTCATAGTTCTTCAAGCCGATTTGGAGTTCGACAGTTTCGAGGAAGTTTCGCTTCTTCTCGTTCAAAGAGTAATCGAGAAGTTGTTGCACGTTCTGGCGCACTCCGGCTAAGGAAATCTGTCAGCACATTTCTGGTGCACAAATGGCGCAAGATGGATGGGGAAAAGACTAACCGACTGTGATTTTCGACATCTTGAGGACAGTCTTCCAGAAGAATTGATATAATTCTTATGGTGAGGCACTGCGCGAGAACTTGGTGGTCTGAGAGAAAAGACGGCGATGCGAAGGCCAATGTTCGACGTCGAAAATCCAGTGTGAAGTGCCAAGACTTTTGATGAGCTAAGGCCTAATCAGGTTAAGTGGATTCTTGCATCTCAAGTCTGCTCCCATTGGAGGCGTTCGGTTCCTGGGGTCGCTTCAGACTGCTTAGTAAGCTATTGAGTTGTCGAGTCAATCCCAAGCAACCCACATTTCCCCTCTTGCCTTCCTGTGGCTGATCTCCTATGGAGAGCGATCAGATGAGGCCGCGCTGGCAGACGTTGGAGTACCCAATGGCTGGTTCCTGAGGTGACACAGTCGCAGGAAACCCTCCTCTCCGGTCAGAGGGGGTGAAGACTACGATCAAGACTATGCGGTTCCTATCATACCTTTAAGACTAGCCTGTGAACAATGACCGCATGCAAGTTCTCGAGTCATGGGCTTCTCAGACCGGCTCCTGACCGGAATACCCTCTTCGAACACTCCTCGCGCCTAAACTCTTCGGTTGAAGAGCCTGAAACAAATTCCTGACAGTTTCGTTTCCATCTACGACAGTGAGGTCGATCAGCCTCAAGCATTCTGGCCGAGAAGGGTCTCAGATCCGAGCGCGATTCATCTGATCCCAATACCATATCCTCGGACGAGAGATCTGGCTTGATTCAAGGCAAACAGGTAGGGTATGTGATTGCCATCGCAACAGACCTGGAGAAATCCGACAGTGCAGGTTATGGATTACTTCAGTACTTCATGGCAGCGTTTTATATTGGCGTGGACTTCTATTGCCTCGGTCTAGGAAAGCGAATGGTGCAAGCAACCATCGATATGGTCATGGAAGAGTGTGCAGCAGAGAACCAGAGTGTCTGCTTCGTGTGTCACCAACGTCCTCCACGGCAATGAGCGCGCATTGGCGTTTTATCAAAAATGGGGCTTCGAGGTCATCAACCAGAACAAGAGGATCGAGAAGGAAGGAAGAACATGTTTTGTGTTGGCGATGAGGATCGATGTTTAAGGAGGGGAGGACTGGCCATGTATAGGCCTGAAAAAGTATATGAGACCGCTATTCATGCAGCGCCAATCTACTAGACTTATCAGCCGAGCACTGTCAAGCCCCTTTGTCGAAAGGGATGAAAGGTGTCGCACGTGTTCTTTTGTGGTGTGACTGCTTGATTATTGGTCGAGATTTGTTATAGATGCCGAACTGACAAGATGATGACAGCGTTCTATGCTTGACCTGGTATGTAAAGAAGAAGGATTGACCCATCCTTACGGTGCAGACCAAGCCCCTGCCCCTTGAAGCAGCCCGAGCGTGTATGTATGTTCTTTGTGCGTCCTCAATGCCAGCTTGAATATACGAAAAGACGTCCCGAGAGACCATGGCGCGCTAAAGTAGAAGCCACACATTTGCTGAAGACGCGGTGAACAGTGGCCAGTGATTAGTACTAGTAGTGGAGTACAGTGTAGGCGTTGTGGTGTAGTCTGGTATCTCCATCCCCTCGTCCTCGTAGTAGGACTTTCAAGTTGTCAGCCGAACAGATTTGGCTTGGCGCCTGCGACCTGCGAGTTCAACCTCGAACTCGGCCACCCCCAATTGACTATCGTCCTATTTCGACTCGTGCACCCATTATTTCCATCGAACTATCGACACTCTTTGCTACTCCTGCCCCAGGAATAGTCACTCCATCCTCTCTGGTATGTGAAAAATGAATACTGTCTGCCTGATCCCGGATCTCACCCACGGTCGCGAGGACAAAGTGGCCACACATGTGCCTTCAAAGGGACAACCTTGGCTTCACCTTTATATCTCGCGACACGGTAGATCCTGCGATCATCCCCCCTCTGTGTATTGCATTTCACAATTCATAGAAGTTTACGCGCTTTTTGGCATCTCACTAACGCTATCATCGCCAGACCGCCTCTCCTGCCTCCCTCTTCGCAGCTCCCCGTCAGCTCAGTCGCAATCATGGGTCTTGCATTCTCAAAGCTTTTCGACAGGCTATGGGGGAAGAAAGAGATGAGAATCCTGATGGTGGGTCTTGATGCCGCTGGAAAGACCACCATCTTGTATAAACTCAAGCTCGGCGAAATTGTGTATGTGACGACCTCTGGTGACTACCTTTAGATGTCTTGCTAACGTCCACAGTACCACAATTCCCACAATTGGTACGCCGAATTTCTTCCGTGCGACGCTCGTGACGCGAATTAATCCCTTTCGCAGGCTTCAACGTTGAGACGGTCGAGTACAAGAACATTCAATTCACGGTGTGGGATGTTGGTGGTCAAGACAAGATCCGACCTCTGTGGAGGCATTATTTCCAGAACACCCAGGGAATCATCTTTGTTGTCGATTCCAACGACCGAGATCGTATTGTTGAGGCACGTGAGGAACTTCAGCGCATGCTCAACGAGGATGAGCTACGTGATGCCTTGCTCTTGGTTTTCGCCAACAAACAGGATCTTCCCGTAAGTCTTCGTCCCGATAGATTCAACAATCAGTGTCTAATTGCAGCAGAATGCCATGAACGCCGCCGAAATCACCGACAAGCTTGGTCTCCACAGTCTTCGACAACGTGCCTGGGTAAGAGCAAACAATATCCCTAAAAGGCATGCAGGCAACTAACGTATGAAACAGTACATTCAATCCACCTGCGCTACCTCGGGTGATGGTCTCTATGAAGGTCTCGAATGGTTGAGCAACTCTCTCCGGAAGGCCGGTCACAACTGATCAACCTTTGCTGTCACGTTCTAAGAAGGGGCCATTGTTAGCAGTGGCTTGACAGACATAGCCAGTCATCTTCCACAAATCGGCCCGAAGTTCATGTTTCTTTTCGCAACAAATGTCTTCGCAAGACCTGCAGTGGACATAATCCCAATTTCACGTCGAGATTGCCATCACTGCAGCCAGCTTGCCAAGTTGAAAATGCTTCAATCACGCATATGAATGATCTGCCTGTGTCTGGTCTGTTACAGAGGTCTGCTACGTTGGGGGCGTTCGTTCCATAGTTTTTTGTGCGATTGCTGGCATGCCTTGGCTTCAGGCGGCAGGATCCGGTAGTCTGCAAAAACGAAGCATGGGTTGCCAGTGTGAGCAATCAATAGATTTAAATCACTTTGCAGGAACGCGCGTCCAACAGCTTAACATGTTTGGGATATCTTGTTGCCTGCGGATGTGATGTGAATGAATTGTGATATGCCCCAGGGACTCAGTAATCCAAGCTGTGGGCAGTCCAATGGTGGTAGTACGTACGAATACTGTGGAGTACAAGGTGGTTAGTAGTAGCCAGGCAGAGGGAGTCCGTCTCTGCAGGGCAACTCTGCCGCCCTCGTATGACGAACTGCGGTTTAGCCCTTGCCAACCAACGTCTCCAACTTGAAGTCCATACATTAATTTAGGGACCGACTCTTCTTCATTGATTGATTCTCTCACATTTGCAAATGCGCGGCCTGTTTGCGCCTCAGGCTGCCATTACCTCTTCGATGTACATTTGCTGAGACACCTCGAGTCCTCCTGGCAGTTACCAGTCCTTGTTTGTGCCGTTATCGAGTACCTTGTCCGTGTCAATTTCAAGCCTTTGTGGTAGAAGAACGACGAGAAGCACGAAAGACGAAACCACCACAAGATGCCTGGTCCTCCTCCTCCACCTCCTCCACCTCCACCACCGCCTCCTCCAGGTATAGGTTCGGGAGGACCTCCACCACCACCGCCTCTTCCAGGAAATGCCCTCCCAGCAGCACCGCCCAAAGCGGTTGCGAAAAGTCGAGTACGTTGCCCACCCCTAAGAATAGACAAGAGTGATATGGCCCTCCAGGATAGAGCGCAAATGTCGACCGGACGACTAACACAGGCTATAGGATGCTTTACTATCAGACATCACGAAAGGAGCGAGGCTGAAAAAGGCCGTCACAAATGACCGTTCAGCGCCATTGATAAATACCAAGGCCGGCGGCGGAGGTGGACCTGTGGCCGGCGCACCGCCAGTACCAGGAATGAGAGCACCAAGCGGTCTGGCGCCGCCAGCTCCAAACGCAAACCGAGCCCGAAGCAATAGTGATACAGGGGGAGATGCTATGGCCAGCCTGGGAGGCGCTCCACAACTGGGAGGCTTGTTTGCTGGAGGCATGCCGAAGTTGAAGAAGACAAGAGGGGGAATCGACACCGGTGCTGGTCAAGATGGCGCTCACTCGGACTCGGAATCGAACAATCCATCAATCCCTCGACCACCGTTGGGCGGCGCACCTCGGCCACCTTCGATGCCCGCTCCTCCCATTCCTGGGATCAGGCCTCCTCTTCCACAATCAACAGACTCTGCCCCGGCCATACCGAGTCCGCTAGCTCATCTCAAAAAGGCTCCTCCCAAACCGTTATCAAAACCGTCATCTGTGGTCAATTTGGCGATCGGAAAGCCTCCGCCCCCTCCTCCGACAGCAAGGAAAGTGAGCACTTCTGGGCCACCTCCCGCTCCACCGCCTCCTCCTCCGCTCTCTTCATCCTCGAGTTTTGCTCCTCCTCCTCCACCACCACCACCTCCACCACCGCCGTCATCAACAAGTCCAGCTCCTCCAGCTCCTCCGCCTCCGCCTCCGCCTCCACCAACAGCAAGCCCTGCACCTCCCGCTCCTCCCCCTCCGCCTCCGCCTCCGCCAACAGCAAGCCCTGCACCTCCCGCTCCTCCCCCTCCGCCTCCACCACCGCCAACAGCAAGCCCTATACCTCCCACTCCTCCCCATCCACCGCCGCCAGCCGCCAGCCCTGCTCCCCCAGCTCCTCCACCACCGCCGCCTCCGCCTCCTACAGCAAGTCCTGCACCTCCTGCGCCGCCGCCTCCGCCTCCTCCTCCTCCAAGTAACGCAGCACCTTCTTTGGCACCTCCCCCACCGCCAATGCCACTATCTCCTGCATCCGAGCCACCTTCTAGATCAACACCGCCGCCGCCGCCGCCTGGACCGCCTCCACCGCCGAGCTCACATCCAACGACCAACGGTTCTGGGTCCTCTTTTGCAATGAAAGCTGCGACTGCCGCATTCGCCAGACAACCATCTCACGGTGCTTCAGAAACTCCCCCGTCACCCTCATCCCCTGTATCACCGCCTCCTTCTCAACGGATATCGCAACGTCCTTCGCACTCAACCTTGGATGCGAGCTCATATACACTCACAAATGGAGGCTCGATCGGCTCCTCAGCTCGGTCGGGGCCCATCAAGATCGAGGATAATAGATGGAAGTTCCAGGACGATTCTCAGTTGCCACCACCACGACAATTTACAGGAGTACCTAAAAGGTACCGAGCAGGAAGGGGGAGCAGTGTTCCACTTGACCTTGCGAGTCTGGAATGAATTGTTCTACCAGCAGGATGGATACTTTATTTCGTTTCGCACTAAGAACTGTCGAACACTTCTGCCTTCTACTCCATGTTCAAGCAGTCCAGATCAGCCTTTCGGGCCAAGTTGAACCAGTTCATTGATAGCAGGCTTCCATGGTGGTTGACCTTGGACTACGAACTGCAGCTCTGGCAATGGTGATCGTCCGCAAGATCGACAGCAATGCGTCAAAAAGGTAATGAGGTCAAGAAGAGCACAGGCCTGTCATCTTGAGCCAACAGCCAGTGGTAGGTTGTCTCAGAATTTCAGGTGAACTTGAGGCCGGGTCGGATGGAGGAGCGTTGGATAGGGAATAAGCGAATCCTATCGGCCACAGGATCGAATGTTCCAAAAGCGCCAGTCCTGGACGAGATGTACTCGGAATCGATGGAAAGTCTCGCCAAAAATGATCCAGCCAGATAAGGCATAATCCAGGTGCGAAGCGTCTGTATGGTAAAACTTCAGATTCAATCGAATGATCACAATCATGAGGATCGCTCAGCTCTTTTGTACGTCGGCCTGCCTCTTTCGGGTTAACAGTAAGACTCAGTCACAGTCGACTCGGATCAGAACACTAGGCATCCTGGGACACAGGTCAGTTCACTCTTCTTTCACTCAACACTCAGGGAGAGACAACGATTTGCAGCGTATTAACCCGAAAACACGACATCAAATCACGAACTGGCCTCCTCCATAAATACCTGCTTCTCCTCCCTCTTCTACCTTTCTTCTTTCTACCAAACCTGCTCGACCTACTTAGGATCCTCGGCTACCATAACGCTTATTAGCTGAGACTTGATCGTCGTACTCGAAAGTAGAGTGAGTGTCTTCTTTTCCCTTTTATCTCCTACCTTCCTCTATTCCTTCAAGTCAGAAACTGATTCAGAATAGTTCCAATCACCGCTACCACCAAACCCGCTGTTCAAGCCAATACCACTTCACAATCTTTCAAGATGCCTATGACTTGGGATGCTGACGCCGATGCCAAGGTACGTCTCTATCGCCCGATGTGCTCGTCCTGATTGTCATCTTCTGTTCTCTCTGCTGACTGGACTGCACGACTATAGCTATTCGCAGCTGTGCTTGCAACATCTGAGGTGAAAATCAATAATGGAGCCGTTGCGGAAATGATGGGTCCAGGTAAACTCGCTCCCAAGTCCCCTGCGAACATTGTGTTATTCTTGCCCATTACGATACTAACCAGACTGTCTGATAGACTGTACGGCAAAGGCCATCATTCACCGTATCGCAAAAATCAAAGACATCGCCCGCAGCCTTAGTGATGGTAGCAGCACGTCAACGACTCCGACCAAGTCTCCTGCCAAGCGAGCCAGAGGAAAGGGCAAAGCGGCCGACGATGACAATGAGGCTGGAAATCCAACTGTGAAGAAAACCAAGACAGCGACTCCACAGGCGAAGGCGAAGGCAAGAGCTCCAGCCGGCTTGAAGGCTGAACCCATCGAGGGCAGAATTGTCAAGAAGGAGGATACACCCGATGACAGTCAAGATGGCAAGGATGAGTCCAGTGACTAGCCACCGAGTCGAAGACACGGGCTCTACAGCTCAATCACTACCAGATTGTCGCTACCATATTTCCACGGTCCGGAACGTGGACCCAGCGGACGAAAAGTCTTGAATCAGAAACTTTGAGAAATGGGAACGGCAAGATCTGGTGTGGGTGCAGAGTGCCTAACTTGGTCGATATTATGGCGGACTACCATGCTAATATGCTGGGAGATGCTAAATGGAAAGCAAGAGAGAGCTGATCATGCTGGTGTCGAATACCTGCTGCCAGACAGCGATCGCCCATCATGGGAGACATGTTATGGCAGCAGCAATGGTGAACAAGAGCTTTTGGCATGGAATGCCTCGGTGACCACATCACCCTGTCACTAGGCACTGCAAACAATCAAGTAGTTCTCGTACTTGCACTGGCTATGATTCAATGGTACATCAGAAGCCATTTGCAGGCCTCGCTCTCTCTCTCTCTCCTTCCCTATACTCAGGGTGACGACGATGGCTGCCCTCCAAGGACAAATCCGTGGTCAGGAAATACATGGCTCCAGAAGCAGGCTGGAGAAGTCGTGTTGTATCTATCCCGCCATCGACATTATATTCCTGCAGCATACATTCGTCAACGCACCTGAAACATCGACTCGTAGTCAATTGGAATGTTAAGCCGTGAAAGCAGTCAGAAACCTCCTTGTCAATTGAGACCTGGAGTGTAGTACCGGGACGTTGATACATAACTTCCACATCCACGCAAGGCTGAGCAGGGGATGGTGATGTCAAACTCCCACTAAAAGCAGCGTGAGCACTAATGCTAAAACGTCTCGTTTCGCCAAGGCCGCCGCCATACCCGACTGGGACGTAGGCAAGGTTGTCATACAAATATCTTTTCCGCCGGCAATCGCTTTCTCCCTCTTTTTTTTCTTTTTTCTCTTCTTCATCATCAGTAGAGGTGTTACATTACCTATGTAAAGTATACACTTATACACCGGAGCTCCACTACGGTGGCTTGCTGAGGGTTATTCTTGATTTTCTTCAATGGATCTCCTTCCGTTCCCGGCTTCGCAGAGAGAAGACCAGTCACCGTCCTTTTTCCCAAACATACTATGGCTGCATGCGCTTTCGATCGCGTGGAGCTGTGGAGGAGATGATACATACCAGCATTTGAAAAGTTCAGCATTGCTAAAAGAAAAACAATGACAATGAGTGGAAAGCAAAAAGAAGCAAGAACAAGAAGAGTTTGGGTCGAAACAAGAAAGATCATGGAGTCAGACACAACCACGAGACCTGAGGAAGAGAAAACTCGAAACACTGATCATTCGTGGTTCCGCGCTGGACGGAACATGTTTGATGTCGTGGTCGTCGGAAGGGAAGACGAGGTTTCACTGTAGGTGCAAGTTCTGTAGTGGGAATGCTTTTTCCTGTGTCCGCTATATATGCAGAAAATGATACTGCTCTGGCTCTATTTGCTCAACCCAAAAGCTTCGATGCAGGAACACATTCTTTTGTGTTGTGATGTCCCTCCTTTACGTAGCGTCCTCAAACCATGGCCAGCCACGCCCTTGCTATGCCCGTATGATCGTCCTTTTTGAGATGTTCGAGCCATTGTTGAAGAAAGCGAGAAATGCCTCCAAATGAAACCCTCTACAACAATCTGGCAGCTCTTCCAACCTGAATCCTCTCGCCCGTGCCCTTCTCGTCACTCCGCAGCGTCGACCAACTCGTTCCATCCTTCTTAGCCAGCTCCAACTCCAACTTCGTACCCATGATCTTGAACTGCGACTTCCCGGGTTCGATAGGGGCAAATAGCGGTATCGTAGCCTTGAACCGCTTGCCATCGCTGGTAGGCAAATCCAAATCAATGTCCACTCCGTTGTCTTTGAATTCGACCTTGGCCTTCTCCTTGACAATCTTCTTCAAGTAGAAGCTGACAATGACGCTGGTCGGCGTCTGGTAGAAGTCGTTGCGCACAGTACTCAGCATCTCCTCTTCCTCGTCTGCGGCCGCCGCGCCGTTGGTCCCGCCGGCCTTGTTGTTGTTGTTGTTGGGTTTCTTCTTGCCCACGTAGCAATGCCGCTTCCTCTTCTTACATCCTTCGATTTTCATGAACTCGTCGAATTCCAGGACTCGCCGTTTGCAGCATGTCCAGCCCTTGCTGCCTTCATGGAAAAGCGGCACTCCTGGGTGATACACGCACTCCTCCTCATTGCGGGGAATGCTTTCGTCGCGAACTTTCCCGCATCCTCGTCTCTTGCATGTCGCGCCGGCAGGGATTTCGGCATCGGAGTCGTCCGATTCGTCTTCAGGCGGCTCAGGCTTGGGTGTCGACGACGCGGTCGGTTGCTGGCTGGGTTTGCCGAGGTTGGTCGAGAGAGGTTTCGTGATGGGCACGGTTACAGGCGTCGGCGCTGTTGTAGAGGATTCGGGTTTGGGTGGTGGTGCGGGTGTGTCGTCAACGGTCGAGTGTTTCCCTTTGGTGCAGGGTGGGATGGCCAGGAACTCGTCGAAGGTCAAGACTCGAGGTTTGCAGCATTTCCAGCCTGTAGGTCATCATTCAAAGTCTCGTTAGCATCTCTCGTATGGACGGAGCCATGCCTGTAATCGGGATATTGCTTCTCCGCCATGGGCTGCGCTACTGCGGACCCCCTGGTGGCAGAGAAGCTGCATGAGAGCAGCTTGAGGTAGCCGAAATGGCAACAACTCACCTTTTTGACCCTCATGGAATTCGGGCGGCCCTGGATGGTATATGCACTCCTCCTCAGGATCGGTGAACGTCTTCCCGCATCCCTTGTGTACACACTTCTGCGCCATTGTCCGAACCTCCTGCCCTTTGGGTCTTGATGACCTGTTGTCCTCAAGAATCAGTGGGAATGCACTTCAAAGACTTATGTCACCTGTGGGATGTTATATCTCCAAGATTGAACAATTGTCTGATCAGGGGCTGCGGTTCCCGCACTGTGAGTATGGCTAATAGTAGTAGTATACTCTGTAGTATCGAATTATAGAAGACCGAATCCGAGCCTTGGCGGTTCCAGAAACATCTGACGCAATGGCGCGCAGGGGAGTGGATATGAAGATCCTCAGCCTTGCCAGCTGACAAGGCTTTACTAGACGACCACGGCACGTTGAGCACAGACATACTCGACGAATATGTGGCTTAACAAAGACGGCCATGCTTTTCATAGAGTTGAGTCTTGTATATTGATTTGCACACACGAGGTCTTCTGAAGCATGGCCGATATTACTCAGACGCCACAAAGATATTTACATGACACATTCTGGAGATCAGCGTGATTATTCTTTCAAGAAACCACGCCCCTTCCTATATCCAACATCTTCGTCACTCATACACCAAGTCACTCCTTTCTCAACGAAAGAAAGCCTGGACGCCTACTGAAGTGTGCAATGATGCTTCACAATGACCTCTGTTGGGCATACACTCTATTGAGGCAGCCGTCCTAACAGAGACCCCTCTAGGCCTTCCTCCTCTTCCGGTCACCGGCTTGACGAGGTGCTGGCAAGTCTCTGGCCGGACTTGGACTCACGAAAGTAACGTGCTTCTCTTCCCGGTCTTCACCCTGTCGACGGATGGCCGAAGGTCGTCTGACGTGCCCAGTAGGTCTTGCAGGTTGTGTGCAACTGGGCTGAAAATCTGGACCTCGCAATACACTTCGGGCATCGTCGTCTTCGTCGCCTCGAACCTCAAAATCAACCTCACCAACGTCTTGTTCATCAGACACGGAACTGCTTGTGGGCGAGTGAGGCTCGAACTCTTCGTCGTCGTCGACCAAACTCGGAGCCTGGTTGGACTCACTAGTTGGGGACGGATCTGAAGGCTGCATTTCAGTCATGGAGGTCTGCTCAGTGGGGATGTCGATTCCTCTCGGGCGTTGCTGGACGGTATTATCGGCCGCCCCGTCGAACTGTGGCAGACTGCTGCGCGTACTGGCGGCCGATCTCGACATGCTGGTACTCAACAATGGCGAAGACATTGGAGATTTGGTGGATTTAGAAGGCTGCTTCGTTCCAGCCACTTGCGGGTGTCGGCCTTGCGCTGTGTTTTGCATGGGCACATCAACATCCATTTGGTCATCCTCCGAATCCGACTCTGGCATCTCAACCTTCTGCTTAGCATCAATTACCATCTCTTGAAGATCAAATCCAAGTCCTTTGACCTTAACCAGCTCCGACAAATTGGGTGTCAACACTGAACCCTTAAAGTCGGGCGATACTTCCTTTGACTTGACCACTCGTCCGTCGTCGTCTGAGGATGGCGACGATTGCGCCGTCCGCGGTGCCGAGGGCTGCAACAACTTGGCAGAGCGAATGAGAGGATGGACGTTACCACCTGTGGGTGTAGCCACAGGTTCAATACCGACCATTGCTCCCGAATCATCAATCTCGACCGGTTCTCCACAAGCATCAGCGGCCGCATCGTGACTTGCGAAGCTCCTGCCATGTCCTATTCGACAATGATTGATGAATCCTTGTGCACTGCCGAAATCGTGTCTACCACAGTCGGGACAGACAAGCTTCACCATGCGCCCGTCGGACTTCCTCTTGACAATCATAGGACCAGTTGCCTTCTCTTTGGGATGACCGTAACCAGCCGGTAGAGCTTTGAGTTTGCCACTGCGTTGAGAGCGAGATGCACTTGAGGCTTGCGGAACATCCACAATACTTCCCCTGGTCGATCTCGACTTCAGGGGAGACTTGCCTGCCGGGAAGCTGCTCACAGGCTCAGGTTCACCGCCATCGAATCGATGATCTGGAAGAAGCCAGCTCGCGTAGTGACGAGTGTAAGGACCATTTGTCACCCCCCACGGAGCCGGGGATTTGGGTAGAGGAGTCGGGAAGGAGCCACGCAAGGCATGTCCAGTACCCTCGCTCACTGCCAAAGAGGGCCCTTCAGTACCTGGGTAAGGGATTTCCGTGCACCGCCGCAGTTGCTCCAAGGAGATTTGACACTTGGCAATTTCCTGGTCGATCAGCCGGAGTTCTTTATGCTTGAGCACGATTTCCAGACTAAGCTGGGTTTGAACCACGTTCCTTATGGATTGTAGACGTGCCGCGGCAGCAGCCTTACTAGACTGTGTCTCGTGTTCCAAGCCGTCCATCTCGCAATCCCCAGCGCGGATCTCAGGAGGAGAAGGTAGGAACGATGGTTGTCCAGGCATAGCGAAGGATGAAGTGGCTGTTTGTCCAGTAGAAGAAAGGGCATCTCCTGATTCGGAGGCCATCACCTGTGAAGTATCTTTGCCAGTGATTTTTGTCCGTTTCCTCTCTGATTGCTGACCCTGCTGGTCGGGCGATTGTTTGCGTTTGTGAGGAGATGGTATGGTAAGACCACCAGAAACAAGTGATTCTTGCTTAGGGACAAACATCCTCATCTCTGCAGAATTGACCTTATCACATCCCGTCCAAGACAAAAGGCGCAACATACCGGAGCGCTCCTCAGAACGTTGCAATAGGGGATGATATTCAATTGTAGATCGCTCATTCGCACCGCCTAGTCACCCAAGACTCGGAATATCGCCACCAGCCATATGTTTCCCTCACTAAGCACCGGCTTTGTGATCCCACCCAAGATACTCTTCTGACCAACGCAGGACCGCAATGGTCTCCTAATTCACTGAATTCGGTGGATGTACTTCCCAAGCACTTCAGTCGACACAAGCAGGGCTAATCAAGTCGAGCAGGATGAAGTTTCTCATTCGTGGTTGATGCTTGTGCAGGAGTTCCGCAGGCGTCGAATGTGGAAGTTTTGTTGTTGTGTATTACAAGGACTAGTTGGTGTACAAAATGCGCGCAGCGCTAGGTAGGCAGAAAGGAGCGAAATGAGCCCAGTCAGGTTGAAGAGTCGTTATCGAACAAGACAGAGGACAGATGGCGTGCGGGAGCGGAATGGAATGAATGACGCAGAAGATGCGGATAAGCGGATCCCTGTGGTGGCCAATATTCCGGAGAGAAGGCGGCGACGGGTAGAGGAATAGGCGCAGTGAAAGGGGATGTGTATTAAGAACAAGCCAGGAAGAAATGGGATCAAGAAGTGTTGTTTGAGGCGACCAAAAGGGAGACAAGAGTGAAGTAGAAGTGGTAGTAGTAGCAGCAGTGGTACAAGGTGTAGTCGTGGCTTGGATAGAGTGGAAGGTTGTATGGTAGAGGTTCGCAGGAAGAGGCGAGGATCAGACGGCAGAAAGCAGAAGGCACCAGCAGCAGCAGCAGAAAGCAAGAGCAGGGGAGAGAAGGAGGAAGGAGCGAAGGGGGGCGGCAAAGACCCAGAAACCAGACGCAGAGACCCCGATGCTGAGCAAATAGTGGATTCTAAGCACATCAGCGGAACCTGATGGCCATATTAAGGCCCACATGATGTCCGCTACTGCGTACTATCTTCGAATACAGACCAATTATATGTGATAGATAGCAGCCAAGAAAGTGCTAGGCCGCGGACCTAGGCTTGTATAGGTAGCATTGGGTGGGGTCATATCAGGCACCAGCGGACCCTCCATCCGCCCGCCGCAAGGGTCACCTGATCGATTTCGAAGACGACTGATAAGAGATCACGTGCTCAGATGAAAGGCCCAATCACGCAGTCAGACACACTCTGTCTGTTGTACTCTCTTTCTACGGACAAAGGTACTACCCATGATATCTACGACTCTGTAAGCTGGCATGTGCTACTCCTGGACATTGTCCACGAAGATCGGAGTAGTATCCAGATGCTCACAAAAGGCGAACAATAAGTGTTAAGCCTGCCACATAACAGGTTCTCCTGGATCAAGCACCAGGTACCTGTCCTTTGACTCTCGCCAGCCGTTGCGAGGCACCGAGAAACGTATATCTATCTACTCACAAGACCCTCAATGTTCTCCTTCCTTTGATGTACAATGTGTCTGCACTAATCGGCAATATTCTGCTCCTAGTGTTGACAGACTGAGCTCTGGCGAGCTCTCGACAACACGATGGTTCGAGAAGCTTGCTAGTCCTCGGCACCACAGACGAGAGGGTTTGGGCAATCTCGAACTGTACCAATGAGAAGCCATGCGAGAACCTTCCTTCCATAACAGCCTCTCTTCTTGTGGCCATCAAGTCCTCATTTCCAGAGACCTTACGGCTGGCAGTAGAGGTCGAACACTAGACACTACTAACAAGACCATGGCCAGATGTTTGGACGACATGAAAGTGGTCTTGATAATCTTCGACATCTCTTGCCGGACACTTTTAGCCGTCCGGTTGGCCATCGTCAGCGGATTTATCTGGCTACACAGTACAACCGATGATGGCTCCTCCCTACAGGCTGTCTAAAAATAAGACAAAAACAGAATTGATCAGGAATACTTCAGGGTATGATCAGCCTCGTGAAGCGTTGGTGGCGACTCTTCTGTCTATCAGTTCCCAATGGACGAGACTCCTGCAGAAGCTTCAGGGGAGGAAAACTGCGAGAATGCGAGAATGCGAGACTGCGAGACTGCTAATGCAGATTCCCTACTATCTCCTCTCCAGGCTCCAACTATTGTTCACCACAATGAAAGACCCATCTGCTTGGAAGAACCTCCATGGCTACAAGTTCGCCACTGGCACGACGCCAGGAGCCGGGTCGATAGAACACAGCCACGCAGCCACAAGAAGCCGCCATTCACGCCACAGCATCACCTCCGTCCCTGCATCGACGACCCCTGTATACTGTCCAGGATTCCTCCCAGTCAACATCCAGGTTCTTTTTCAACGTCCATTCAGACTTGAAAACACCTTCAGTCGGTTACCTTAGTCCACTGCCAACCATGACATCGTCGGGCCGCTTCCAGGGACAGGATGAAGCTGCATTAGCTGCGTATGCGAATCCGGTCCAGGCCCATGCAGATCTACCACTGCAAGACCTGCAACTCGTCGCTCTCCCCTGCGCGCATGGTGTTAGAGAACACAACGGCCTCTAGGCATTGTGGCCATGAAGATCTTCGAGGCCATGCGCAGAAACGAAGATCCGGCGTTTATGAACCACCCTGTAGGTAAATACCCAGGTAAGTGCCGTGACTTATTTTCTTGAGGAAGTGATCCTCTTGCTATTCCACCTGAGTGTGGCTATGATATTTCCGACTTCAATCTCTTGAAAATGCCCTGTCTCCCTCTTGAGGTCCTAGCTTCACAGCATGCTTCCCGAGCGAAGAAGGCAAATCTATAACACCAACGACAGAGCTCCCAAACTCGGCGGGCGAACAATGAGGGTCCGCAAGGCGTGGGTGCTTGCACCGACTTTCTTCTCCCTCGTCGCAGCGCAACAAAACACTGCGGATCCACTGGAGATCTTTGCGTCGGAGGCATATTCAATATACACAGAAGCGACCTCAATACTGGCTTCAGCTGCCTCGGCGGCCTCAGCAGCAATTGCTTCATCTTCGTCACAAGTCGCTACCACGTCCACCTCGTCCAGCTTTCAGTCATCAAGCACGCCAGAAAGATCAATAGTCGTCCCAGAGGCTAGTCCAGACACGACTACAACTTCGTCGCCATCCTCAACTTCGTCTTTGCTGTCTTCTCCCACCTCTGGAGCCGCCTCGTCCAGCTACTCCCAGACCTCGGCATCAACGTCTTCACGGACGTCCTCGTCGGTAGTTCCTTCGTTGATCTTACCGTCTTCGTCCTTGGGAAGTTCTTCAGTGTTGGGAGCTGCTGCCGCAACCGATACAACCCATCCGTCGACGTCAGCGTCCAATCACGACAGCTCGAAGTTAGCTATAATACTCGGCTCTGTCCTGGGCGCCCTCGCCCTCGGGATGACCATTCTCACGGTGCTATTATGCCGAAAGAGGCGGCACCATGGCCAGTCTCCTCGGCATCGGGCCCTCTCCCCAGGCGACGACGAGGTGGAAGGTTGGAGACTGGATCGAGCCTCCACTCTCACCGGAAGTAGAGATACCTCACGCCTTGTGCCCGGCGCCTCTGGAGCCGCTCCTCTCATGTCTGACCATCCCGCATTTCGGAATAGCGGGGAGCATGAGAATCCTTTCGTCCCTGTCGTGCCACCACCTAGGCGAACAGCCCCGAACGCCAGGGCTGGCCTTACTGACGGGATGGTGCCAGGCGATGACCCTTTCTTGACCGAGAAACGGACGGGAGTTCCAGCAAGCTCCAAAGGCAACGTGCCCCAAAACAATGGGTCCAAGCACACTACCCTCGCCGCCGCGCTGGCAGTTGCAGCCGCAAAGGAGGACTTTGTGCATCGCCAGCGGGATTCGCACACTGACGCAGTGCTGGATGAGAAGCATATCCCAGAAGTCGAGCCGCGATACAAGATCAACCGCAAACCAGTCCCAGTGAACCAGATCAACCACGCCGAGCCATGGCCCTATTCTCCGGTCTCGCCGATTGACCCAAACGCCAAAATCGGTGCCCTAATTGATGGCCCTTCCGGACGCGAGAGTGGCGAGCATCATCGAAGCTTCAGCCGCGACGCCGCCAGAGCCAATGCCGCCTTTGACAAAGAATACATCCCGCCTAATGCTGAGCAGGAGCGCCACGCCGAGTTGTCAGCCGGTGCACCAAGTCTCGCTGCTGAGGCTGTTGGCGGTACAGCTCTGACATACCATCATAACCACCCATTCTCGCCGAGCAGCAGCGGCAGCAGCAACGGTAGACGCAGTCCCCGGCGAAGCCAAAGCCCTCAGTATGCACAGATTCCGTCGCACCCTGAAGGTTCTGGAGCGTCCAAGTCTTCGAGAAGATCGACTTCCAGCCACGCCTCCAGCGACAATGCCACCTCGAATGTTGACCACCCCGCCGACAACGGTCCTACCACTACTCCTACCAGTAGCCGATCGCGACAGCGACCAACTCTGATAGTCAGCGCGCCTCAAGAGGCGGCTATCCCCCCCAGTCAGCCTCGGCAAAACACCCATGAGACCTCCTCCGCACCATCACCGCCATCCTCTCGAAATGACCGACGCAACAGCGCAGCTCTGGCCAACGCCGGTGCGGTCGTCGGTCAGAGCAACCGTCCAGCCGTGCCGAGCCCCCTGTCCAGCGAGATCCAACGCGATCGATCGAACTCCCCTCCACGCGCTCCTCGACGGACCAGCAACGGCCTACTAGTGACAGAACGAGCGACTCGCAGCCCACGCCGTCGCAGCGCAGCCCGCTACAGCTACGAATCTGACTACGCCCCCAGCCTTGGCTATGACGCCACCCCGAGCTCTTTCTACGAGCCATACTACCCTGTCGACATGACTGGCATGTCAGGCAGCAGCGGAAGTGGAAGTGGAGTTGGAAAGTCGGCCGGCGGAGCTGCTGCATCAGACGGCTTTTACGTCCACGTCCCCGAGTCCGATGACATCGCCTCGGTGCAGAACACTCTAGCAAAAGGTCTGAACGGCGACAGTCGCTATCCTGACATGGGAGTCGTTCCTCAGCGCAACAGCAACAGCCGTGGCGACTACGATTTCGATCACAATCACAACACTTACAGCTATGGCTCTGACTCGGATTTCCAGACGATGGAGCCCTCCGCCTCTGTCGACCACAACCACAACCACCATCCTTCCACATCCCAACTGTTGGCCCGGAGACGTGATGATAATGCCGTGGCCGCGACGGCCATGTCTGGCTATGACTCGACTTGGCGCCTCTCCACGGGCATGCCCGCGGGATGGCAGCGTGAGAGGACGACTGGTGACGATGGCAATAGCAGAACTAGTAAGCCCAGAGACAGTGGAGGATCGTATGGGATGCGCGACTCAGGTATTGCTGGAATCAATGGGCGGAGGAGGAGGCTGAGGGCGAGTGATCTCGCTAGGGAGCAGCAGCATGACGGAGGGTATCTGGGACAGGGCGTCGGGCAGGCGCTGTAATCGTCGCTGGTATTGTGCTTAATGTGTTGCATTGACGATGAGAGTTGAGAGATGAGACAAGAAAGGAGACCTGGTCAAGCCAGCAGGGGTCGAGCCCACGGAGTCTTGTACCATCAATAATGGTGTTTGAGGAGTCTCTGAGGAATCTGATGTTGGATAGGTTGTCTCTTCCCTAAACCTCATATTTGAATGTCATATAAAAACCCTTATGCTCGATCCAGAGATATATACTAGGTATTATATGTCATATATTCTCCTGATCATGCGTAATCCATCTTCTAATTCTACACCCATTGGCCCCTCCGCCAGTCCTGAATTGTCCTGCCGCGGATTGTTTTGTTACTGTCCATTTTTATTTGAACAGACACGAATATACGTGCACAGGAGAATTTTATGATCGAAGGGTAAGGTAATGCTATGCTCAAATAGAGATCTCGGTTCAAACTAACATCTGGGTCTCAAGTGGTGTCCGCTCATATCAGCAAGAGTGAGACGCGCTCTGGTCCTCAGTATCGCATCGATATGTTGAGATATCAGGAACATGCTACAGGTCTGTTTGTGTCCCTCCAGCAAATGAAGAAGAAAAAATGCATTGTCTGATCTCATGCGTAAAAGCCCCTTGTTCGGGCATGCTACCATGCGAGAAGTGGGAAGAATAGAACACAGTCGCATGGCGCCCCTTATTCGAGCCACGTCTTTGTAGGCTCCCTTCCTGCGAATCCAACGACGCAGGCGATATGCGACATACGACGCTCTCTCCACGCTGAAACCACGCGAATGATCAATTGTGTCAAGAGTTTGTTCTCCTATGCTTTTGAGAACATGAGAACCTACGGAGAAGGCTCTCTTCGCCATTCTTCCCGTAATAATGCTCGCATCATTGAATATGCTTTCCCACGGTATTAGTTCAGTAGCTTGACCATGTCGGACGGTATCCTTCCTGTAGGAGACACTGTTTCCCGTTTCTGCCACTCATCGTTCATCGAGGGCGGCGTTTCTGGTGCAGGGCTCCCTTCTAGACTGGAATACTCCGATTTCTGAGGAGGAATGAGAGTTTCATTCGAATCGCGACGAGGCGACAACGGTTCCGGCAGCGGCTTTTTGTTTACCGTATTCTCCACGGCGCTTGATTTCGTGATCTTGCCTGTGATCAATGTCTGTGATCGAGGATTGTTGCGAGCTCGGATCTTGGTGACCTTCGGCTTCCTGTTGAGAGAAGTCTTGGACTTGGTAGATTTGACCTTGTTCTCTTTTCCACACAGCACATCGGCGAGAGACCTGCCCGAACTGGCCGCGTTCTTGACCTGTGCAGAGGCCTTGCTCCGGTCCGAGACAAATAACTTGATCCGCACAGGCGAGGCACTCGAAGATTGGCTCTCCCTAGATTTCTTTGGAACGTCCCCTCCGTTCTGGCTGCGCGGTGGAGTCATCGTGTTTGGAACAGCGGAAGGTAACAACGGTTGAGCAGGTCTTTCCTCCTTCTTGGGAGACCCGGAAATGACCACCTCGATTTCTCCTTGACTTGATTTGACCTTCTCGAGATCGGTTTCGGTGTAGGGCTCTGTCACATCAGGGCTGGAATCGTCCCATTCTTTCAAGCCTGCTAATCTCGCCACGTCATCGGAATCCGCCTTCACAATGAGGTCCCAGCAGTTCTCGAGGTCCTTGCCAGGGGGAACCGGGTCTCTATTGAGCCATATCGTAGTGCCTTCTCGTCGGTCTCTGACAATCTGACACATTTCGTGGACGATTCTTCGTACCGCTGGGATTTTCATGCTCGTTCCAACAACGATTACCGCGTCAGGTCTTGTCCGAAAATCGGCTCTCGTTACAGCACCAATGGCTTCATCGTCAGGATTATGTTCGTTGTATAGAACAATTCTAGGTCGTAACCTTCCCACACCGTGACTTCGCTTGCCCGCATGTGTTGTTCGTACGGTATCCGCCGCGACACATTGTGGGCAAAGTGGTGGGGTAGGTCCGTTGAAGAGATGGGCTTGGAAATCAGAAACATGTCTGCACTTTTGACACATCATCTTCTCCAACCCGCCATGCAATTGGATAGTTTGCGGCCATGGCGCTTTGTGGCTGAGGGGTACTTGGGTTGCTAGGGGAGGTAGAGACGTTTCCAGGCCGTCGACATTCTGAGTATAGAGGCGTAATAGGCGACCTTCGACAGCAAGTCTGGCCAGGAAGCGGTGGAAAGCAGACGGCTTGGTATTTTCAGCCATGGTGGAAAGCTTGCGCACCATGTCATGGAAACTGGAAGTTGAATGATCATCCTTGTAGACGGACGCATCGAAAAGCATTTTACCAGAGCTTTTCAGTTTGTGCTCGTCCCTCAAGCTCCTGAATAGTCCGTCGGATGATCTGAAATCTGGTATGCCAGCTGAGACGGAGATGCCGGCGCCTGCAATGACCACGATTTTCCTCCTGTTGCGCAAAGCCTTCAGGAGGGTGTCTAGAGCTTCGGATCGATCATACTCCGACTGCGCCGTGTCTGACGTGAGGTCCAGGTGCTGGGTTGTGCGAACCCTGGGTTCAATTTTCCGGCGCTTGCGAGCAGGTGGCATTTCGTCGCCGGCATGCTGTGACGGTGGGGGAGTCAGGTCTTGCCAGGCAGGAGGTAAGATGGGCGAGCTTGGAGGAGAGCTGAGAGGAGAGCTGGGAACCGAGCTCAACGGCGAAGACAGGTCGGAGAAGTCGTCGGCGTTCATGTTTGTTGTGCTGTTTTTCATGACCCAGCGATTTATCGCATGATTCAGATTCTGGTAAGGGAAGGAGCTACCCACAGCCGGATCGCTATTTTCTCCGTCGAATCGCAATTCAACAGACTCGAGACGACGTAGTAGAGACTCGAGATCGCAGTGCGTCGACGACGGCGAGATAGTCGCAGGCAGGTGGATTCGAAAAATGAGCTGAGAACGAGGCGTAGGATGAGATGAGGCTGGACTAAACCATACTCAACTGGGATGATGGAAGGAGGAGTGGGAGGAACAGGGAGCCGATCTGGAGATTGAGTGGTGGAAGAAATCGTCAGCGGCTGCGAGGGCGGGATAACACAGGAGACAACGGAAAGACGGAGAGAGCCTAAAAGGCGCCCTGCAGCGTCTCTGCAGAATGAAGAGAGCCGACTCTCCGGCGAGGGACGCAAACAAAGTCAAAACAAAGGATCGGAATCTCAATCGGTCAATCGGTCAATCAGACAATAGCATTCGGGCTGCGGGCCTGAATAGCACGCGTTTTAGGCTATTGTGGTGCCTGGACAAGCATACTAAAAAGGCGTAACAGATGCCCGAGGAGCCTAACAAGCCCCCAACAAGTAACGAGGCTGCGGGGGGTGAACTTTAGTGCTCGGGCACCCAACCAGCTGCTGGAACCAAACATTGGCCTAAAGTGCCTACCAGGAGTCCTCCCTAGGTAGGTAGTATCCCTCTGGGCTTTCCATTATTGCTCTCTACTACAGTGACTCAGTGACTGCACATCAACTCTGCTTCATACCCCGTCCTGTTCCTCTATTTCCCGCTGGTTGCACACCAGGCTTTGCCTTCTTGCTCACTATACTGATCTATCTGCAATTCTCAAGCAAATCTTCTACCGACCTCCAAAGCACCTGAAGTTCGTACTACTCTACCGAGTGCCGACCGTTACCCCGGCTACAACTACAGGCACAGACAGACCTGAAACGCAGGCTGTGGCTTGACCATCCTCACTCAAGCCACAGCGCAGTCTTGCAGCCTTTTCACACGAGCCACCTGTGCCACGACGGCTCCCTAGGACTGTTCTTGCCTAAACCCACTTCCCTGTGGCACTCCACGCTGCACACGGTGACCAGGACATCTATCATCACGCTTCAAATTCGAGATTCACACACGCCTCTTTCGGCATATACCTAGTTGGCTGCTGCCAATCAAGTACACCGTATCACTGGCTAAACATTCACTACATCAAAGGAGTCTGCGTTGAATTCACCAAACAAAAGCCGCACACCATCACCAGGCAGAAAAAGAAACCCTGCAGACACGATAAAGCGCAAGCATGGAAGACATGGACGATTCATAGTATGAACGCATCCTGCTCGAAATGGAGCAATTGAGTCAAATGGATCACCCTGGCGACTTCGCTCCGGAGGCTTTCTTCGATCAGAATTCTATGCACCAGATTCAGCACATCAACCCTACAACAGAACTTGGATCCGTACCGAATGTCGCCCTACCCCCAAACCTCACTGTCATCGAGCAATTGCATCGCCGATGGTATTCCGGCTGCCTCGAACGCATAGCCTGGTCGAGACATGGGAATATTGCCAGCATCTCCGACGATGGTTCCACCGTCTATCTCGAGTGTCTTCGGTACAGCCACGATGCCAAGGCATGGCAACTCAACGATAGACATGCCCTGACCACTATTTTTGAGGATGCTGTGAACCTCAGTTGGAGTGCGACGGGAGGCGAACTGGCCGTCGTCGACCTGAAAGGGAGAACTTGGGTCTACCACACCTCCCTTGTCGCCATTAATCGCTTGATCTTGGCTCGTCGAGGAGATCTGGACGAGCCAAGTGAACTGTCTCAACCCGTCGGTGTAACATGGCTCAATCAAGACCGGCAAGAAAGGCTTAGGAATGTCGTGACGCTTGCCACAAAGGCCGACTCTCGATGGGTTCACAATAACGCCAGGGCGAAACCACTCGGCCCCTACTGGCACCGAGCCATTCTGGTTGTGCACCGCAGTGGTCTTCTCACATTGTGTTTCCAGAGAGGGGATGGTCAATATACCAAAGTCACCAAGCATCTGTCGCCCTCTGAAGACATTTTGTACAGCCATGCCAGCTTTGCCCCAACGTTGGAAGGCAAGATGTTAGTCGCTCTGCATTCGTTCAAAGCCTTGATATCGGTGTGTCTCATCTCCTTCGACTGGACCGAAGTCAGACAAGCGGTTGAGGGGCTTCCAGCCATCAATGTCGAGTACGCCCCTAGCAAGGTGTCATCGCAACCAGCCGGGTCTTCCACGCTGGGGGACATGTATGATCCAGACTCCTGGCGTCTTACTCATCTAGAGGTCGTGCAAAGTCCAGACATGGAAAAGGCGGCTCAGACACCTCCAACAATTCTGGCCATTTCTTCAGGCGTCAACAAGGCAGTTAGCATAGTCGATCACGGCTATCTGGTTTCAAGCATGATTAAAAGATGGGCTGTGACTTCGGTCGAGCAAAAGCTGCATCCCCGATTCGCCGAGTTACCATCAAAAGGCTCCAGCAAGGTCGGATCACCCTCCACCTACGCTCTGCAACGTCGCGCAGACAAAGAGGAGCAGGTGATTACCACGGTCCATCACGTAGATGGCTATCCAGCACTCGTGGTAACGACGCAGGAAGGTCGAACGGACTTTTTGAGCTCGGAGGACTTGTCCCCCGTCTCATTTGCTGCCTCAGCAACGGAAACCTCTTCCATGTCCCAAGCAGGCTTCGTGTTCCCATTCGTACCGAATGCCGTTTGTTCGAGTTTCTCACCCAGTGCTTGTGTCAAGGCGGACCTTATGCAGGATGGGAAGACCCAAATCGTCACCATGGAACACCAAGTAGCACAAGTGCAAATGCAATCGCAGCAGTCACCAGATCCCAATGCTGATGTGGCCATTGCTGCTCTGAATCTGACATTTGCACGAGCCTGTTGGACGAATTCGACTTGCGACGACGTGCTGATGTGTGCTTTACACAGTATACCGACTGCCATTACGCCCACCATCGTCTCGGGCATGTATCGGAGTCTCTTCCGTGACAACGAATTTGTGCACGAGAAGACACCCGGTTCGGAGCTTGAAAAATTGTTTCACAAACAGGTCATGGGGCGAGTCATGGCTTACCACGCATGCCTCGTTGCCAATTGCCCACAGCTTCCCTCCATTGCTCCAACTGAGGGGAGAAAGGGCTGGTCTTTAAGTGCGCAGTGGGCATGGGTTGCGAACAACATACGCCACACGGCGACTCTGCTCTTCATGAACTTGAAAGAAGTACAAAATCTGAACGTTGTCATGACCGAGGATTTCACCGACATGCTCTGCTCTAATATTAGATGGGGATTGTCGGTCGTCCGATTCATCATCAGCACAATTCTGGAAGTGGGTGACAGAGAGACAAATCCCGAAATGTTCGACGACAAGGACATTGGACGCTTAGGAGATACCAAGGGTGATGGCAGCCAGGGGCTGGTCGCCCTTCTCATAAATATACATTGCTCTCGCCAATTTCTTGTTGCATTTGTCAGGGCTGTGAGAGCTTACGCCAAAGGCACGGAACCGAAAACACCACATCACGTTCAAGTGCTTCAGTGTATTCAGCAGCAAACCACCAACAAAGGAATCAGCTTTCAGGCCATTGAAGCACTACTGGAATATCGCTGGTCCGGGCCAGGCGACATCGAAGGTGACATTCCTGGAACTGCTACCAGACAGCTCGACATGATGGCGACAGGCATCGTCCACGAAGCGTATCAAGGAACGATCAAAGTCTTATTGAACAAGCTGTTCAACAGTCCAGTCGGGTTACGGGCGAAAATGCTGATCGATCGACTGAAACTCTTTACGGACCAGGTCGACATCGAGTATGTGTTTTTGAACCAAGACATACTCGGTCATCAAAGTGATGGGTCCAAGACGTCCTCCGTCGTCTATGATGTCCACCGCAAGAAGCCGATATTGAAAGGCGCACCGGATCCGAGTGGCACAGGCGTGCTCATGGTTCGCCGGTGCATGAGATGTGGCAGTTTCAATGAGGATATCAGCGTCTCACCGCGTGATTGGCCAAGACAAGTCGCCGGGCTTCTGGCGAGATGTGTCTGCGATGGGCATTGGGCTCTCGAGCCCTGGGAGCGTAGCGGCAACTGATTGATATCGACTGTTAGTCTACAATATCTCTCCCCGAAAGCTACGAAGTCTTCCACGGCCAGGCTTACAGCCATTCGCCCCGACAATTCTTATCGTCAATGATCAAGGCCAATATTCTTGAAACCATAGTGTTGTCTTCAAATTTAGGTACTGAGGCTTTTCTTCACCACGTAATCTGGCAGGACCAGATGTACTTCTGCATTGTCCTGTGCTCAGTTCCGTAGCTAAGACGCAAGCCGACGCTCCTAGAATAATGCTCGAGACCGGGGACTACCGATCCCATTCCATGCCTCCCGAATCATCGCTTCATTTGTCGCACTTGCATACACGTCGCACCACCAACTTTCCACCGCTCATCATCTACTCGGCCTTGACAGCATACTTTCGCTGGGGGAAATGCGTTTGTCTCTTCTTCTGCTTCTCGGTGATTCTGCTGGCGTCCTTCTTGCTCAATTGGCGACGGATGGCACGGGTCTGCTTGGGTCGGAGGTCGAGAGGAAGATACTTCTTCTTCTGGTAGAACAGGCGGAGCTGGTGTCGTTGGTTGGCGTTGATGACTGTGAGAACGCGGGCAATCGATTTGCGGAGATCATGTCTATTTTCCCAGAGAATGCTTGTCAGTTTTTTCTGCCTTCATCTTGCCAAAATCTGCCATTTCATCCTGCGCACTCGCTTGGGTGGTGGAATCAATCTCGTTGCAAAGAAAACGTACATTCTGGTGAGTTTCGAGGAAGCACCGCCGGCAATCTTCTGGACACGGAGGGAAACGAGCTCGCCCTTGAGCTCGTCGAGTTGCTTCTTCAGGTCGTCCTTGCTCTTGCCCCAGAGCTGGCCGGGCTTGACTTTTGCGTTGGTCGACTATTTGTCCCAGTCAGTATGCGCTGCGCTGCAATGCACAGAAATCCTTCTTGTGCGACTCGGGGAACCGTACCATGGTGACTATTTGGGAGACCTAGTCGACGTCAAAAATCGTGCTTGGAAGGGATTGATGTCGTGTGGATGGGCGGCCAGGTCAATGTCCTTAGTGGTAGCGACCTGCGACCTTGGAATTTTTGGAAAGTGTGAGGTGCCAAGATTTGAACACGTGACTGGAGATGTGCGGTGGATCGACTGTTCCGGATTAGGCTTGGCGTGTTTGACCAAAGGATGGGGCCGGGGTCCGCCTGCCATGAGCCTCGTCAGGAAGTTCGCTGGCGGTAGGATCCCTTCTTTACCACTATCTGTAGGTAGTATTACACCACACACTCTCCTATCTCGACCAACAGTCGATGCTCCTGGATGAGTACCATGGAGACATACGTCTGCACACTTCACTCCAGATTGTAGCACGACTGCATGCTTTTATTCCACGATACAGTACTGCCTCTAGACGATGACGACCGGAGCAGGCTGGGCGCAGTTGCGTCAACAGCTGAGGACTCTTGAGAGTCAGGTTGGTGCACCCCTTCAAAGGATGGTGCATTGTGCTAAATGATTTTTGAGACCGAGGCGTTATTCCACACATACTCGCAATACTCTTCGACGCCGAACCTACCTCCCAAACCGTCCGACGAAGAACGAAGAAACGAGGCCGACATCGAGGATTTACTACAGAAGGTACGATGCCTCAAGAATGCAGGAAAGTATATGCCAGTGCGCCTGACACGGAGATATAGCGCGATGGCTTGATATCGCAACTTTCGCGACTCCTGGACTCCGAGAGCGCTTTAAATACTTCCACTTTAAAACAGAACAACCTTACCCGCCATCGCGAACTGTTGAGCGAGCATCGCCAGGAATTACGGCGCCTCAAATCCTCCATTTCCGAGGCACGCGACCGGCAACATCTGCTGGCCAATGTGCGGTCTGACATTGATGCATTTCGAAGTTCGAATCCTGCCGAGGCGGAAGCCGAATACATGCTGCAGGAACGCGCTCGGCTCGATCAGAGCCACAGTACGATTGATGGCGTGCTGGCGCAGGCGTATGCGATCAATGAGAACTTCGGCATCCAGAGAGAAACACTGTCCAGCATCAACCGGAGGATTACATCCGCAGCGGCACAAATACCTGGTGTTAACGGGCTGATCTCAAGAATCGGATCGAAAAGACGACGCGATGGGATCATCCTGGGGTCTTTTATCGCCTTTTGTTTTCTTGTGCTGCTTTACTTCAGCTGATACTGAGGAGCTTGTGGCGTCTGGTTATCTTCTTCATTTAGCGGGATTCACACAGCCGGCACCTCTGATACCTCCCTTAGCGAGAGTCGACTGCGTGGTCCAAAAGGTCTCGTCAGGCTGGGCACTGAGATGCATATTGCCAGCATCTTTCACGACATCTACGTCTCGATCACGGGAGCTGTGGCGGGCGATGGCAGTCAACTCGATTCCGCTCCGATCTCGACCGCTGATATGTGCCAAGTCTCCGTCGGTTTGAGATGAGGCTCACCAAAGCATCGTCGAGGAAACACACTCTGTAACCGACAAGGGCTGGTTATGTTTTCCATTATACGACCCAGAGACCCAATCACACCCCTGCAAGGTACCTCGATTCCAGGAGCGAGCAGTCAGAGAGATCGAAGCACACGGAATCCGGGCAGCACGAGGTCATCCGTCCGGGCGTCTACAAGGACGACTATCGAACTTGTTATGCAGGGGTATCTGAATGATATTTCTTATTGCAACGCTACCAACAAACGGGCCCTGCAATCTCCTTTGGTCGATAATGTCCAGCTCGTTTGTATGACTGATTCTTGGCTCATTCTCGATGTCAAGACGACTCAGCTTTGGCAATAGCACATTGGTGCTTGCATTCGAGCTAATCGGGACAATGCGAATGGGCCTCTCACACGGGCGTGTCAGAGGTTCATCGAGGCATTTCTGCGATGGGACCACGACAGTGGCCCTTTGTCTGTGGCCTTCGACAGCTGGGTCTGGGATATCCTGCAATAGAGGCATGAATGGTCGGTCATTGTAGTGGCTCACTGCTGCCATACTCTCAACGGAGATCAGATGGCCACATGGAGACCCGTGAACTCCTCGGTCCTTCTCAACCCCCCTTAGAGCGTTCCCAGCAAGGCTCGATGGACGCTACGCCGCACCAATTGCCAACGTTATAAGGAAGGAGGCATAACCCTTTTGGTTGATACTCCGAGCTCAGATATCCTTAGGTGCGCTAGGGCAGGATAGAATGCAAAGACGGACGAGAATAGGACAATGCGAGTACATGTCCATTTGATATCCTCCACAACATTTTCGTCTGTCTTCCCATGATACATCCATCGTCTTCGCCTGTCTGCGCGCTGCCTTTTTGATCGGGTCAAGACATTTCGAGAAGTCAATCCAGTCTTGCGCGACTCAATGCTCGAAGATAGGTAGTCTCGGTGTAGTAGACTTCAGGCTTTCCCGGGTCACTGGCCAAGAACGACAACGCTTTGGCTATACTACCTCAGATCATGACGGCTTTGCCGTGGCATACTAGGATGTTGGAAGCAGTGTTTCTAGATATGAGGGAAATGATACCTTATGTAAGGTACCTACATAACTCTATAGTGTCTTTGACCCTGGCACTGTAAAGCAGTGCACAGGGCTCATAATACTGTCATGTCAGTCTTGGTCCTTTTGTCTTGTCTCCGGGGCTGGGCGCGGCAATTAGATTTTGAAAATTTCTCCCTCTTGGGACCATTTCTAAATACCTTATTTTCGTCTTCGAACACACATCTCGTTGAGACTGTATAATACAATCTTGCCGTATACTACATTGTAAGATCGACTTGTCCAGCACGTCTAATTGTTGCATCTGCGCTGGTCCGCTCTATCGAAAAAGAAAACTTGAAGGTGACGTCGCCAAATCGCAAAAGGCCATTGAATCATTATTGGAGACGCAAACGACATATCTTGTTGCATAAAACACACAAGAATACCTCAACAAACGGGGTCGCATATTTTATGTTTCTTTGCTGCAACCGGCAACCGGCAACCGGCAACGCAGCAGACAAACAATCACCACCTCAAGGCTTTGAGGCGTGTCACTCGGCTGTGATTTGGGCCGGAAAAGGCAAGAAAGAAACAAAGAACAACCAAACACGACGAATGTTTGGTTGAAGTGGCAAACAACAAGCACAACCACTACCAGCCGACGTTGTATTTGCTAGCAACTTCATTCAGCGCTGGGCCTCAAACCGGGCTGCGATGCGCATGTACTAGTATCAAACCCAGAGGATATGGACCAGGCCTACTTTTGGGTTTCCAGCAGAGCTAGATTCCAATTGTCAGATCAGGTCAGAGGCCAGACGCCAGACGCCAGGAGCCAAAACCACCGCCATCTCGGAGACGGAAACAGAACAACGACAGAGACAACGCTGCAGTTGGAGTTTCAGACACCACCTTTCGACAGAAACCAGCCGTGCGAACCTGACAAGACTGTGTCTTTCAAGCATCCAAATCGGCCACGGGAAGGGTAAACAGCGATTCAGCGATATCACCGGCATCTTTCGTGTTGGCCTGAGACCATTCCCGCCTCATGTGCATCTATTACACATACCACTGGGGTTGCTGCCCTGGTACCGCTCGGCCGGCTCCATATTATGTGCATTCCTTATGCGATCGCGCAACGGGACGCAAGCCTTCCAAATCTGCGGCGAGCGAGTCGGACCAAGCGACAACAGTATCGAAGAAGTGCAGGATCGAGCATGATATCCTTGATGGAGCCGAATCTGACCAGCCATGTCCGAAGTGCGGGTGAGTGCTGAAACATCATTGGACACCGAGGAGACTTGCTGACTGACTGCGTCATTTAGATTGAAGCCGGAGAATTGTGATCAATAATGTAATCTGACCAGATAATGATGGGTTGCATGGGTTTGGGAGTTGGTTGAATGAATTATCATCAAGCTACAGCGGCGGACGGAATTGCATCTGGGCTTGTGTCGGCGGAGTTCGGGGTTGATTTCGTGATCGCGGGTGATCGCTGTGACTGTGCAACCGAGTTGGTCGATTGTGACGATGATTGCAGCGCTCTTTCTTCTTGTATCAGTCTCTGGAGGACGGCGTTGAGGCCGTCCACTTCCCCTTCCCATGCATGGCCACTTCCGGCCCATCGGATCTTGCAGCTCGAATCGACCAGGTAGACGTATCCAACCTGAGAATTGAGCAGACCCATGGCGTCTCGCACATCATCTGACAATCCACGACGAATGTCTCGAGGCAGCTTGATCATGAAGTAACGGTTCCAGCGGTCCTCCGGTACCAATTTTCTCAATCTCCCGCTGAATAGCTTGACCAGCAAAGACCGCGCCCAGTCTCCTTGCATGTTGATGTCGACTCGTTGCACCAGACCGTCGCTTTGCGCAATGATGTCCTGTAATCGCGGATTCGACTTCTCGCTGACGAAGGTGTCGACTTGCTCCTCTGCCCATTGTCCTGACTGCATGGCGATGATGGAGATCTTGCCCATGAGGACCGGAGTGGTGTCTCGCCCACCATCTGGTCCGTCCCCGTCTTTTGAGAGAGTCTGGCCCCATATGTTTGGAAAGTACAACGCCTTTTCCCTTTTGAATAGCCTGTCGTTCGAGACAAAGCTTTTGCCTTTCCAATGGTCTACCCGACGCCATTCCTGAAAGTATGGACGGAAGAACGACCGGAGGTAGACTCGCCGCCGTTCTAGGGCTTTTTGGTAGCTCGTGAAGTCGGCCTTTTTCTCTTGGAGCGTCCGGCGGTCGATGGGACTGTTCTGTCCCGGGCGAGGAGGATATGTGAGACCGAGAGGTCGCGCTAACACAGAGGGTATGAATTTCTCGCCTTTCTCTCCCTTGGGGATGGGGATTCTTGAGATGGCGGAAAGTCCCTCGGGATTGCGGTCCAGCCCTACATGGAGTGGTATAGATGGTTTGGGAGCATCAGTTCTGGACTTCGCCGGCAGAGCGGGTTTCGCGGGCGTGGTCGACGTGGAAGCATATCGGAGAGTTCTCGCAGACAACCGTGGGGCTTGGTGCAAGCAACGACTGTGAGGTCGCATTGCCAGGGAGACGAAGACGTCGACTATTTCCCCACGCGCCATGTTTGAAGAGCAAATAACCTCAATCTATAAGAGCTCTGTACTTTCACTCCCAGCGATTCTACTGCATTGCCAGTGGAACTGGTACTCGGACTCAAGTGCTTGCAGGAATATGTCTTGGCATCACATGATCAGGCGCAGATATCGTGTCTCGATTCCAATGGTCACCCAAAGAGACCGCGTCGTGCCGTGTCGTCTTGTCCCACACCCCGCTTCTTTGTTCAGTGAATGAAAGAAAAGTCACTTCTGGGTGAGAGATGAGTTGTTACATGTCAGCTGCACATACTCTTATTATGAATCCTTCTTGCGCCTCTAGGTTTGACCCTTACACCAACAATTCCTTTCAGCCACAATGGTCTCTACGCAAGAAAAGATTGAAAAGGACAAGTTCTTCCGTGATCTGTATCTCCTAGACTCTCTTGACGATGACTCACCAGAAAGTGAGGTCGAAACTCCCATCAGACTAGCTGCGAAAGCCAAGCGGCAACCAGACCAAACCCTAGATGCTGTCCAACATGAACGGGCAAAGCAGATCACAACCAGAGGCAAAGTTGGTGAGCGGCGGCCAGAAACCGTGCCCAGCACAGTCAGCGCTGTGGATCACACTCTGAAGAAAGCGAAAGTACCTCTCCCTGTCGACGCACCAAAGAAGAAGGCTCTGCCTGAGAAGAGAAAGCGAGCACCATCCACGGACCGTGAGCTCCGACGAAGAGACTCAGAACCTGCACTCACCGCGAAATCTGCTCCATCTCGTGCAAGGAGGTTGAAAACATCGCCGTCCATCGTTGTTGACTCTGCAGTCCAGACCACCAAAAGGTCTTCAGAGAAAAGAAAGCATGTGACGGACCTATCAAATATAAAGCAGCGCAAGCATCAATTGGGCAGCAAGAAACTGCCGCCGGTACCCATTGGGGAGCAGATGCTCAAAGGACTGCTCTTCTGTATGTATCTCCCCGACTCTGTTTGAGTACATGCGCTTATAACTCTGGCAGACTTCGTCCCAAACAATGACATTTGTCAAGCCCGGCGTTTTCGAATCCACAAAGCCATCCAGTATGGTGCTGCTTGGGCGAACGAGTGGTGCAATGGTATAACTCATATCATTGTGTGCGACAACCTCGACGTGCACGAAGCATCAAAAGAATTTGCCTGCAAAGAGATCCCGGTAAGTGCAAAATTGTCCCGAGGTTAATATCCCATCGCTAACAGGATTAAAAGCGTGGTCCGACTTTGGTCAACGTGAACTGGCTCATTGAGTGTTTCTCTCGTAGGGCTGTCTGCGACACTCACTGGAACCGCTTCCAAGTATCTGGATCTGAGGCTTTGAAAGAAACAAACAAGGAACAGCAGCAACATCAGTCCAAACCCCTGATCGAACACGAAGATTCGATTGATAAACACGGTCCTACATTACCGGCGGGAACACCAGACTGCTGGTAGTGGTATGGATTCGCTCCATCAGCTGTGGATGAGGAGACTCCGGAGGGTCTGGAAGCAAATGCCGCCGAATGTGCGTTGTTGGATGCAGAAACCGAATCAGAGGACGAGCTGGACAACGCGATCCGTGACGTCCGGAGCCTTGGTAGCCTTTCAATTGATCCGAGCTTCGATGACGGTGCGAAGTCTCCGGGAGACGAGCCTCCTGTTGACCAAGAGCCGGCCCCATTCCACGGTGATGGCAAAGCTCGAAAAGAAAATGCGGGCTTCATGTGCATGGAAAAGCACGATGGTGGCAAAGGAGACAACCCAAACGAGCAGACCATTGTGAAGCTGCTGAAGATGGCAGACTATTACAGTGCCACTGGCGATCAGTGGCGGACGAGAGCTTACCGGCAGGCAGTAGCAGCTTTGCGAAAAGAGCGGCGATTGATCAGGACGAAGCAAGAGGCGTTGACGGTCAGAGGGATTGGCGACAGGTTAGCAGAGAAGATCCAAGAGATCGTGTCGATCGGCAAACTGCAACGACTCGACAATGCTGAGGCCGACCCTCGTGACAAGATCCTCCGGTTGTTCATGGGGATTTACCACGTAGGATTTCCCACAGCGTCCCGGTGGATTGCTGAAGGTCATCGCACGCTGGAAGATCTCTATCAAAAGGCCGATCTCAACCGAAACCAGCGCATTGGAATCGAGCATTATGAAGATTTTCAACAACGGATTCCCCGAGCGGAAGTCGCTCAACATGCCGCGATCGTTAAGAAGGCGCTTCGAGCCGCAGATACCGAAGCACAAATGATCATTGGGGGCTCTTACCGCAGAGGTAGCGCCGACTGTGGTGACATTGATATCCTGATCTTCAAGAAGGATGCGGGCCTTGATCAGATTCGTGCCTTGATGATGGAGACAGTCATCCCGGAGCTGACAGCTCAAGGCTTCCTGAAAGTGGCTCTGGCCACGACTCACCATCAAGACTCGGGGTCAAAATGGCATGGAGCATCAGCCTTGCCGGGTTCGAAGACATGGCGTCGCCTTGATCTTCTTTTCGTGCCGTGGGCCGAACTCGGTGCGGCCTTGATCTATTTCACCGGGAACGACTACTTCAACCGGAGCTTGAGGTTGCATGCGAGCCGGAAGCAGATGAGGCTGAACCAGCATGGGCTGTACGCAGATGTCATGAGAGGGCAGGGAAGGGAGCGCATAACCCAGGGTAGACTGCTCGAAGGCCATGATGAGAAACGTATCTTCGAAATCCTGGGGGTGACATATCGACCGCCGGAGCATCGAAATCCGTAAGATAGGTACTTGGGTACATCAAACCCTCAGCACGTCTCCAGGGCAATGATTCTGTGGAACATAATAGCATCGACGAGCCAACAGAGAACATGAGAATATGAGAATATCAACTTGGGGCCAATATCCAAGAAGGCATTGAGTAGGCAGTTGAATTGACAGTGACGGCGGATCAAGATAGAAAGATGAAAGGGGAGCAACGTAGAGATCAAGTTAGTATCTTCCTCGACCCACTAGTCCGAATATGATTAAGATTATATGGAGCCCGCTGCGGGCAAAGGCGCGACCCGTTAGCCAATCATGGCGGAGGCCGGAATCTCACCGCCCAAGAGTCCGAGCCACCGCCTTGGCCAAATGAAAATACTGCCTGTCCAATTTTTGACCTCGAGCATGGCGGTTGTATACATACATACCTACAGCATTGACTTCGTGAGCGCTGTAACTCTCACTCCCTCATCTTACTCTGATTGACCATGGTCCACACTCAATTGTGATCACGTCGGCTGTAGACTGAACCTGGCGTCCGCCTGGGAGCCACGATCTTCTAACACTGGTCTCACAAATCTCTCACTTCACTGCACGATCTCCTCCTCTCTCAATCCTTTCTACTGACACACGTGTGCCAACAAACAACATTGTGTGAGTCTCCTTCATTCAGGCTGTATGATATCAACATAACTTTTGTGATCCGCTAACCATACTCCTTATATACAGACATTGTCACAATGGGCCGCAGGCCAAACCCTCTTGTCGCGGAGTACTTTGAGCGCGGCTCTAAGATCGGAGACGCGTCGAACCGCTATGCCCACACCTGCAAGAAGTGCGGCGAGCATTTCGCAAAGGGGCGCCTGGAGGGGCTCACGACCCATCTGACCAAGAAATGTCCTTCTATCTCGCACCTTGAGAGGACCCGAATCGTCATGCGCATGCACGACCTGACCGACCTCGGCCTCGAGCCGAGCAAGAACACTTCAAGAGGCGGCCCACAAGAAGATCTGGTCAGTCCAGCCAGCCAGAAAACCTCGCAAGAGGTTCAGAATTTCAACGGCCTCAACGTGTTGGCCGAAGCGTCCCGTCGAGTGGGCGGAAACGCCCAAAACAACTCTGGCTATACCCCGGCGAACCAGGCTCATGCTGAGGTGGAACCACCCCGGATGCCCCTTGACCCACAACTCGATGCTGAGCAGTTTGCTGATCACCTCTTGAATGAAGACGGTATGGGCGCCAGCAACAATGGTGAGTACTACAATGATATAAATGTGTTGTCAGCCTGCTCTAACACGATACAGCCTTCCCCACGGCCACTGCATCGGGCCTACCAGCAGAGTACTCCTTTGTGCACAGTGGTGCACCGGTCACGCAAGATGAGCTTACTATCATGCCCGTGGCGAGCACCCATCCTCCAGATCTCAGCAGCATTGCTGCCACTGCAAATGAGACCCTTGCCAGCCAGATGGTCGACAACGACATCAACATGACGCAGGATGAAGTGTCAAATGCAATTCTGAACAGTCTTCAGGACCACAGTCTTGTACAAGGTCAATCACAACTGATGTGGCCGACGATCATGCCAGGCACACAATCTGCGGATACACCAAATACTGTTGAGCAGCCAATCAATCCGTTCCTACAACCTCCAGCTGCAACCGGAGCTCGCATGCTCCTCCCAGCAATCCCTCTGAATGCTAATACTGATGCTCGACCAACCCATTTTGTCGCCGAGTCTGGCACGCCGGCAAAATCCCAGAAGCCCAAGGTCAGGGGCAGATTTGATGAAGAACGTCGCAAAGAGGTTCGTGAGCTACGTAAGCTCGGGGCTTGTATGCGCTGCCGCATGCTCAAGAAAGTGTGTTCTCAGGAGACGCCGTGTCAGACCTGCTCCGCTGTCGAGTCGCCTCGGGTTTGGAAGCATTCCTGTGTTCGCACAAAGCTTGCCGATTCATTCCCGCTGTATTCTGTTTTGCCGTATGGCGTTTTCGCCCACAATGAACTCAGCAAACTGAAGGCTTGGTCGGCTCTCGAAAACCTAGACGCTCGGCTTCTCGCGTGGTACCTACCAGAGCAGAAGCTCCAAATCAAGGCGCAGAAGAGCAAAGTCAAGCGCAATAAGGCTGCAGAGTCCCCTGCCAGTGCAAATGGTCAAGATGTTTTCGTCATCAACACAGACGACCAGCTTAGTGTCAAGGTGGAACAGTTTCTACAGGAGATCCGTGTACCGCTGGTGAATCGAGAGAGATCAGAAGTGATCCGGGCGACTTTGACACTGGCTCAAGCCATGCAGGACGACCAACTGCGAAACAGACCGACGGAAAAGAACGATAACCTCCTACCAGATGTCATTGAGCTCTGGACAGCCACGGTCCTTCTCACCGACAGAGACATCGGGCCACACTTTATGCTGGAAGACAACACGACCCACGAGATCCTGACGATCGACGGCGAACACTACCAACACACTCGCACTATCATGACTCTCCAGCTCCAATCCACTGTTGAAAAGCGCGCAAGCAAACTCGGGCGCGCCGTCATGAACCACCTGGAGCAACGCGTACTCGAACGTAAGCGTTACCAGAACGTCGAGACCGTCCTTGTCGCATTCATTCTGCTCAACTGTGCAGAGCGTATGTGCTGGCTCTACCGCTTGTGGGCGGAAGACCGCGAGACTACGAAACCGGGTGCATGGCCTCTCCACCACCCAGCGGGCGACTATGCCAGCAAGGGCGAAGGCTTTGCGGAAGTCATCCGGCTCCTTCTCAGCCTCAGGCAGATGGAGCCTGTTGTCACGGTGGACCCGGGTTCTGGATTCGTCATTCCTCGTGACCCAAAGGACACCGCTCTTGCGATGTGGTTGTCCAATGTTGGTCTTACGAGAGACTGGCTGGTGCAGAGCGAAGCCGCCATCTTTGATCCCGCCGATTCCAGATCCACGGAGGGGGCCCTGTGCGCTCGTCTCTTCCAAACTTAGCTCCACCTTGCTTCAGTATCAGGAAGATGACTAGGACAAGTACGACTGCGAATTACAATCATGATCACTGGCCAGGCATGACTCCCAGAAGCGCGTGAGTCAGGAGCAAGGGTTAAAACGTTTCAGTGCCAATTGAGGCTCTGACACTGACACCATAGCATGCCTTCAGGGATCAGCGATGTGCGAAGAAGATGGCATACGAAGGCTGATTGCTAAGGAGTGAACGGAGGTGGTAACAGAAGGCGAAACACCATCAGACACAGACTTTTGTGCGCCAGTGATCGGCCTCACCTTGCTGTACACACGTACGCAGAAAGAGAGACACGCAAAGGTTTGAGCCAGGCACCAAGTGGCGATGTCATTGTCCACCATTGCCCACCGCCTCTACTGGCAACACTCACGGTTTTCCCAATTACGCTCACCCCAAACACCAATGGCGAAACTATGTCAAACACAATAAGATGGTTTCCACCAAATCACCGGACACATTTGTCACGAGCGTGATACCTCACACAAGGCGTTGAGTTCTACCTGAGAGAAAGAGAGAGCCTGAAATGAGTGGATGGCTGGAAGGCTAGGAGCAAGATGGCCAAGTCTAATCCTATGACCTACAAAACCACGAGCTATGAGCCATGAGCTATGCCATAAGAGCAAGACAAGGCATACCCCTGGGCTGAGCTGGAACTGGAATACAACAGAATTGCTAACGAGGTGGAGAAACGGGTACAAAATTGTAGCCTCTCAAAATGGAAAAGAAGATGTCACAAATAATGTGCTTCGAAATCCCCTGAAGTTGAGGTGTTTCCTTCGTTGTCCAATGCTCCTTGGATTGGGCCTCATAAGTGGAATGTTACAGGCTGCAACTCGTAGTTGTATGTTGTGGGGAGACTTATGAGGACGTCGGTGCTTACATTGATTCTCTTCCTGCGCCCGCCGGTCTCCTATGTATACCACCTTGGTGACAAGGAAGGACTGCTTGTTGAGATGCTTAACGAGACAGTTGCCTTATTCGAAGCAGATATCGTCCTGGATCTCAGAACTAGGCTTACCTAGCCCGGCGATAGCTATTGGTTAGACGATGAGCTCATAAAACACAGGACAACGTGCGGTAGAGTGTCCAAGAGCTCAGGCGTGAAACATGGGATATGGCACAGCGTGCGATGCTTGGTAACGACGCCGACTGAAGAGCGCTGGAATCGAGGGACAACGACTCATCATCTCTCATTGTTCAAGGCAGAGAGTGAGGGAGCGGATAAGCAATCGAATGCGACAATGGTCGGTCGATGAATCGTCAATGTCGAGGCGTTCGGCATAATCCGTTGCGGGTTTCCAATGAATGGAGTTGATGAATGAGTCAGATTGCATGGAGATCCAACTCAAAGCTCAGCAAGCCACAGTTGCACAGTATCTCACCGGAAGGAGCCGTCGACGTGTCCATGCTCATGGTCGTGGTCGTAGTTGTAGTCACGCTCGCGCTTTCTGGCGGACATTCCTGAGTTGACAGAGGTACATGGTGATGCAAAAGCCGGCGTCGAGAGGTAGTGACAGGAATGCCTCTATCCTGCATGTTCCAGTACATGTTTTTGGCTCATTTCCATAGATTCTGAATCGTATAGTATAGGTATGACGAACCCGACGCCTGGAAACCTTGAGACGTCATGTATGAATAGGGGCCAGTGATCTGACATTGATGCATGGCAAATCACTTTCCCAGCACTAAGTTCAGTACGCCTGGTCGTGGGCATAAAAGACAGGGGCACTGCAAGGGGTGACAAGGTGTTGCCGGTGCATCCACGATCGCGTTGCACAAGGACAAGGACAGACTTCCGATGGTCGTGCGCGAGATGCAGTGTTCTCGAGCCAGACATATGTGATATATGAAGGAGTAGAGACAGTATAATAAAGGGTAATTGCTTGATGATAGGTAGTGAGGGGGCGCGTAGAATAGGGCTGGGGTTGAAAGATACTCCCCGAGGACCACAGGAGCATTTCAATTTACAAGGGGTTCCTTTAAGCATAGCATGTATATTGAACAGATTCTCCGTATTCTGTAGGGTGTCCTGAGCACACCACTTGGACGATCTTGCATGCGTGGTTGTGGTTGTGGTGTGGTTTCGTGAACAGGCAGCGCGTACTGGCGCATGAGCAAATACCAATACTCGATGGACAATGTCATGGATGCATGTCCACCACTGCTTATGCGGTTCGGTAGCAACCGACTTGCTTACCGGCATGGTGAGTACAGCCATCGCGGCGAGATGAACTGCTGCGCAAGCGGCTCGTGTCGATCTGCTCAACGTGCCACGGCGCCCGCAGCTGTGTCGTTCCGTGTGTCTGTGTGCGAGTGTGTTGCAACAACCTGGATCCCTGGATCACATACATGTCGGGCGGCAGATCCTGCGCACAGTCCATGCCGACCTGAGTTCCATTTACCCCGCGCATTTCGGCTGATGTCCGGCTGGCGAGTGGACTATCGACGCACTGAGGAGACTCGAGAGTATACGCCTTGACTGCGGTGGCGTTAGGGAGTCTGTATCGAGAACAACCGCTTGTATGGAACAAGACAGTCTCAATGGGACATGCCTGGCCTTGCTGTTGCTGTACCGCGCCTCCAAGTCTTTCCCCAGAGCACCCTGAACGAGCACGCACGCGCAGTTCATGTGCTGCAGAAACGACGTACACATTGAGGGTGTGCATGCAGCCGGGAACAGATTCCAAGCACTTCGAAACCGTCCGAGTCGCACAATATTGCCACCATCCAAATGCGACGGCACAGGCATGAACCAGGGGCGGGCCGAACAGTTGTTGCAGCTAGGCGGCACATCGAGCTTTCTGGATGGTGTACACGCCACTTGTCAGGCGTTCAGGCAGTGAATGGATGATAGCAACGCAAGTCACACATTCTTCCTGGTAGGCGCCACGGCAGATAGACCAACCAGCTCAACCCATCTGCCGTCAGCCGTCAGCCACGGCGCCGTTGTCGCATTACGCTTGTGCAAATGGTATGTCCCCCCCGCCCCTGTCGGGCCAGGTCGTTGCTGCCCAAAGCACAAGACAGAGCTCAACTCCGTTGGAAAAGTATGCCGCGTTGCCATCATCTATTTTGTACTATGCCGAAGCAAGGACAAAGGATCAGAACGAAGAAGGCGGGGGTATGCAAGACCATCCAGTACCGTGGCTTCTCGGCAGCTGCTTATCATTTCCTCGACCATTTACACCATAGTTGAAGTCTCACTTTTTAGAGGCTGGAGACACGAGACTAGCCGCGATTGTTCGGCCGCGTCGTGAACACCGAAGAAGCGAGCTCTCCTCTTGCAGGACTAACACCGGAGCACCCGACACGTTGTGTTAGTTGACGCGCAGGCAATAAGGCACGTACTTCCCTGTTGGTGCCGCCGAGTAGATGACGAGGCGGAGACTGTTCGGAAATGCAAGCAGCTCAAGCCATGTGCTCGCTGCGGGTCCACAGTACAGAGTAAAGAGCATGAGTCGAGCTGGTGCTGGCTTGCGACGAGGAGCTTGCTTACCTCTTTCATCACTAGCGCTTGTGATCTCGTCCATTCCTAACCGGATTTCCGGCTATTCGGCCGACAGAGCCGTCTGTGGAGAACGATGAACCCCTCGAGAGTGACATGGTTACGATAGAACGCAAAAGCAGACGCGTTTTCTGCGGGACGGATGCGACAGGGAATGGCGAATTGGTCTTTGCACCAGTGCGACATTCGTCGATGAAATATAGACTGTAGTCAGTGACACACTGTCCTCCAACAGCTCTAGAATGAATGTCTTAGTAGAGGATACTCTGTACATCGATTACCCATGAGTTCGGCGGAAAAGGCAATCAGCAGGTTGGCCAAGATGAGGCCGACGGGCGCATCAGGCAAGACTGGAGCCAAACACGAGACCCAAGGTGGATGGACCGAGCTATTCGTGGATTCGTCATGGAGACAACTTCGAACACTACGCTCGGACCCTGCAGTCGATAAGTTTCTTTGTTCACCTCACCTGAACCGGTTGATGTAGCCTGCGGTGCAAGCCGTCTCGATATTTCAGCCGTCTCTCTTCCATGTCGGCGCACTGGCCAGACGAGGGCGTTTGAAGCAGAAGTTGATTGGCACCAGACAACTGCCCAGCAGGCATGCCGCAAGAACAGTATGGTCGTCAAGTTCAGTAGTTCGCAAACATGACAAAACAGGTTAATCTGAAGCGGACGCTGCCACGGGTAGATCGAAAGACAGGGGCGTGAGTGCAACGGTGGACGGCCGCCGTGGAGAAAGGATGGCACAACGCAGACTAAGCGTGACCAGGGCCCATCCCGCGCTGGCCGACGCGTTAAATGGACGGTGCATACCAGGATGTAGCGACCTTGGACGAGGATTGAATGGTAAGAATCAGGTTATAGTGCTCGAGCAGACCAGTCAGGATGCAGCAAGGCTCTTTCCGGAATGAGACTGTCTCCAGTACTAAAGCACGCACCCGGCCGCAGGCTTAGAAGATGGTCAGCAGATGTCTTGGGAAGCAGCATGCCCTTCCTACTGGTCTTTCTCCAACAGGAAAAGCCGCACGGTTGGAGAGGAGGTGCGGAGGGCTCGAATGAGCAAGCATTCAGGACGTAACGTAGTGCTCAAGGATGCACCCGGCCAATCATTCAATCGTATCAGCTAAAGATGCTGGTCTGTTCGTCGAGGGGCGCAGTCTGTCCGTAGCGAAATGTGATCTTGTTTGGTTTGGCTGCAGAGGGTGGCAGGCTTGAGCTCCTGCTGGGAGGAGCGTTGTAGTTCGTTCTCACTGATTCGGTGGACGAGGCAGATCCCGTCTGGTCTTTGAGCGTACCTAGGAGGGGTCATGGTGGCCGGACCGGGTTAGGATTGATGAAGTTCCTAATGACCAAAAAGGAAGGGAGCTCGTGGAGAGACATTTCCGCCACCAAACAGGGATCTTGTAGTCGGGGTGGAGCAGATGACCTGTTTGAAATCCGACAAGGAGCGAGCATGTCAGCGGCAATAGAGGGTGAGGGTGAGGGTGGCAGCCTAATCATAAGGGCGTCCAGACCAGCGTGGCAGACGCAATTGGCCAGATCTTGAAGTGGTATGGCAGAATGACCGGTGTCTGTCGATGTGCCAGACTCGCAGAGAGAGAAAGAGACGAGGAAGAGGGAAAGAGTCAGGCATGAAAAGACCAAACGGTAGACAGTGTGAAACCAACGGACTGAGATGGGATGGGATGAGATGCGACGAGGTTCGTAACTGAAGGATACTAGGACCATAGTACTCGCGAAGGTCAAGATGCAGCGCTTGCATGCCATACTAGTATGGCCTTTGGGGGGGCTGTCAAGCCGGGGCTTAAGGCCTGGACACTTACAGAGTATACCTGATGGACGCACACGCCTGTGCAGTGGTGCTGCTACAGCTCCTCAGCTAGGTACCTCAGGGCCTTATAAGTTAGTCACCATACCTACCTGGAGAAAGCTCTGTCAATTAAAATGCTATAGGCACTTATGGGTGCTGTAGGTGCGTCGATGCACCAGGGCATTTACTCCCCGGTTCCCTGTCTCTTCACACTCTATACTCTTTCTGCGTGCTGTCTTTCCGAAGCATATCTTGCTTGCTGCCACTGCATATCTCGTTCATTTTCAAGAACCGTGCAGTGACGATCAACTCAAGGATGGTAGTCGTGGGTCAAGCCGGGTGACAGGCTACATATCTGACAAGCAAAGGCCCATTCATGCCAGATCTCTTCCCAGAGCCACGATTCCGAAGTGACCGATTCGACGACTCACTGCCTTTACTTAATCTGTACGATAACATTGTCGCGCACCAGACCCTGTTCCACTCTGTTCCACCCTGTTATACTGTCTACGTACCTAGTAGCACAGTAGGTAGTTTAAGCTACCTGTAGTTAGCTACTGAGCGACCGAGCGAGCGAGCGGCTGCAGCTCGGTTCGTCCACCCACACTTTGACTCCCCTACTTCTGCTGCACATCTCCTGCGAGGCTCCCATCTCCCCCTCCAATGACTTGATTACCATTCCTTTCTCGAGAACTCAATCCTCCTGTCAGTGGCCCGCTTCAACCCTTTCATAGCGGTACCAAGTACTTGGGGCGCGCTCTGTGGCTCCATCCAGCTCAAACACATATACACAACGGGCGCCATAACTTAGACCTACCTACTACTGACTCGTGCTTCCAAGAGGGAGCCTGACCAGCCTGCGATCCACCGACAGCCTGCTGGTCATCTGTTGTCGCTAGCTACCTCAGATACCTACAGGTACTTACGTACCTCTGTACTCCTGCCTTCCCGGACACAGCCTATCGCGGACTGTCGCCGCCAGAATATCAGCCACTGCTATCGCCACCATCATTAGCAGCAGCGGCAGCGGCAGTATCATCATCATCATCATCATCATCGATCACCACAATATCAACATCACCATCATCAGACAACATACCTCGTACTCTCCCTCACCAAGTGCCAGCCTCATCTCTGATGGTATCAACCACCCTCGTTCTGCTATAACAGCACCGCCTCCTCGGCCATATTCACCTTTCTCTCCTCGTCCGTCTGTCAGTCACTGTCGTTATCGCCACCACTAACGATTTGACTGGTGTCGGTTCAGCCGCCAACTCCTCGGCAAAATCGACATCCACAAGGCCCAATTTTCTTAGTCGTTAATTTACTACCTACCTATCGACGGTCCGAGCAGAGACGAATGGCAGCGAGGAAGCAAGAGTGAGGAAAAAAACACACAAAGACCAACAGCGGCGGAAACCGTGACCAGCATCTGCAAGCTCAAGCCCAAGCCCAAGTCGCGCACTTTTGCGCGCTCTCCTACTTCCGAGCAGCCCACAGCTCTGCTTACTTGCCTGTGTTCTCTCATCATCCGTGCACCCACCAGGCAGTCATAACAGGCCACGACCAACAAGCGCCTCTTCTTCTTCTTACTAGGTACCCCCGAGCTGCCAGCTGCAGCCTCTGCTCTCTCCTCCACCCCATCGTCTATCCGCCATTGCGAGTGGTCCGGCGTCACCCTCGTCATCCTCGCTACCGCTGCACGCCTACATACACGCATCTTGCTTCGCGCCCTCCTACGGGTCTTGTCGCACCTCAGTAACCCTTCTGTAGCACGACTGCTCCAAGAGGCGAGGAACTTATCAGACGCAGGCACCCTCCCTAATCTTTGGGTCACCTAGCTTTGTGCTGCCGCGCAGCTCCCTGGTGTGCTGATGCGAAGCCTGCGCATCAACACCACCACCACCATCTCAACACCTCACCTCCAGCCCTAGAATGTCCATCTACCCGCCGACTCGTCAGCCTACAAATGCTCTGAATGGTATCAGCGACATGAGTGATGGTTCAGGCACCATCAATCCTGCGGCTTTGAACGCTAGTGGTACGTATTCTTCATTGGTGCATCGACCTGACCACTCAACACGTCGTCGGGCCTCTGATTCTCATCGGAGAGCCATTGGCGCAATGGGCGCATCGTCATCACAAACTTCCATGGCCATTGTCTATCAAATCTCTGTCGCGTCTGTTGACTAACAAGGTGGCGTGTGTAACAGGAGGATTAATACAGTCGTCAACCGAATCTGCCCCGCGAGGCATCAAAAGAAGCCGATCCCCTGAGCAATATGGTGATTATCAGCACGTTGTTGAAGAAGAAGGTCAGTTGGGACATTTGGAGCCGGTTGACCTGCATGCTGACGCGCACACGTTAGGGCCTCGCAAACGTGGTCGGCCGTCGAAGACGCCGCGAACATCCGGCGACTACAGCTCTCACATTGATGCACTGCCAACGCCTTCCAGCCAAACTTCTCCCGATCTGACACAAACGCCAAAGACACAATCCGGCGGCCAACATCTTTCGGCCACGCCGGTTCAGTCCTCACCGCCGCGCACGATACCGAAGTCAACGATCAAAGCACTACCAACGGTCAGAGATCATACGAGCGATGTGCTGCAACCAGAAGGAGATGAATACGTACCGCGTGAGTATGACGAAGCAGGAGAGAAAAAGGTGGATGCTCTCGGATACCTCCAGGGCGGTCGAGAATATAAAATCCGAACATTTACTCTTCCAGGAAGGGGTCAGAAGTTGTTCATGTTGGCCACTGAATGCGCGCGACAACTACAGTATCGTGATTCTTACCTGCTGTTCAACAAGAACCGGTCCTTATTCAAGATCATTGCTAGTGCCAAAGAGAAAGAGGAACTTGTTGGCCAGGAAATTTTGCCTTACTCGTACCGATCACGGCAAATAGCGGTTGTCACGGCTCGGTCGATGTTTCGGCAATTTGGCAGTCGTGTCATCAAGGATGGTAGGAGAGTTCGGGATGATTACTGGGAAGCAAAGGCCATCAAACAAGGATTCACCGAGCAGGACGCCGCAGGTGAAAAGAGGCCTGGAGCCGCAAAGGCCCGGGAGGCCGCGGCTCAAGAACAACTCAACGCGAGGACCAGTGTGGTTGCTAGTTATGGCGACATCGTCTACAGCAACGGGCCAGCGTATGGAGCTGTTCAACCGCCTGCCTTGCATTCGGGGATCGCTTCCACCATGGCTCAGCTGTCATCATTTGATGCGGCGTATGACTCCAGGTACAAGGATATCCCACGGCCCAGGCAGGACATTACAGGTCCGCCTTACCAAGATATCACACGTTCGAGCAGTGATGTCGACCTTGCCAGTCAAGCCGGTCACGCCGCTGATTTCAACAAGAGCATCAACCAGCAAAATCGCTACCGGCGCAGTCTTGTTGAAGAGTACTGGCGCAGACCACATGAGCCGCCTGCAACGACACCGCCTCCACCAGAACCTGAAGTCCCCACGACTAGCCACTCCTTCTCATCACCACGCTTCCATACCAGCGACCTGCCGTCGACCCAAGCAGGAGCCCTGCCGCACCAAACTCAACCATCTCAGTCATCGATGAATCCTCCCTCATTCCCTCACCAGCAGCCACCACCTATTCAGTCACCTGTTCGGCAGCCGAGTCTACAGCAACCATTTGCGCGTGACGCTTCTCAATTTGCACCACAGCACCCTCAGTTCCAAAGATCGCCGTCGAATCTGTCCATGTCACAATCTGCGGCCCCACAGCATCAACTGCCTTACGGCGGTGGCGCCTTCTCCCCGCATGGGATGAACCAGCAGCAGCAACCTCCACCACAGACTTGGGGGGCTCCACCGCCGCAGCCTCACCAATCCCCGGCCTTGCATCGCATGAGCACACCTCAGTTCTCTCCCGATCTTTCGCAGGGTCAGATGCCTTCTCCGTTGCCCGGTGCTGCGCATGCTAGCCCCTCGCCTCATCCACCGCAAATGCAACCGCCGCCGATGTCGATGCTTCCTCACCAAGGGAGCTCAGGTCCCATGGGAGGCCAGCAGCTTTATGGGCCTGGGGCAGGACTCCAGGCGATGAATGCTGCAGGTTACGGCTCCATGGGCATGGGTCAACGCCCAATGTATGGAATGGGAGCCCAGAACCAGTTCATGCCGCCGAACCCTCCACACGGACAGGGCTGGCCCGGTCCACAGAACCCATCTCCCGGAGCGGGACAATGGAACCAAGGGTTTCAATGAGCTGGCTGAGGGCTTGTCTCGTTCTTCCATCGAATGGCCGAGCAGGCGCGGTTTTCTTCCATGTTTGACGATTCCACTACTTCGGATGGCGCTGGACCACAGGACCGAGAGCGCACGGCACCGACTTATACACCTAATAATGTTGTTTTGATGCATGCATTGGTGATCTAGGTTGTTGCATAGCGAACGGGGGGTTACATGGGGTTGATGCCTGACCATCGACAGCATGTATGGGAAGGAGCACAGTGAGACGCGTTGGACGATAGCTGGTTGCATTGGCGATAGGGCGGTTGAAGACTGAGCCTTTTTCTATGGGGGTTTGTCACTTTCCGGTCCTATTCTCTTCTCTGTTCCCTGGTGCTTTCGGTTTCAATTGGAAGGTCTGGCACACCATGGTGGCGAAGAGGCTGGTGATGGCTGCGCCAGTGCAAGCATGATGCCTTCTTGTTTGTCTCGAGTGATTGTCGATTTTCTGTGTACATGAGGTGTTCCGGCATCTTCTGTGAATTTGTTCTTTTTGCATTGGATTGGGTGAGTTGGATGAGGAACACGACTGAAGCGTCTGCATTCCTGTTGGATCACGTTGCGTACACACAGTTTTAATGGGCCTCGAAGGAGACCACTAATGATGGACTATGGCGAATAAATGCAGTTCCCACTGATATTCCAAGATCCAGCGATCCATTTGTCTATGTCTGTTGCTTCTGCTCCATCCTTGAGAGAACAGTAGGCTCGTGCTGACCCTTCTTCCTGCGTCAATGGAATATACATCAACATTGCTTGTGCACCGTCAGCTCGCTATGTACGCGGAGTCTATCCGGTGTATTCGGCTGTCCAGAAAAGCCGAGAGGGCTGTAAAGGTTGTTTATGATGACCTAGTACATACCTACCTACCTACCTAAGGTACACACCTATTAGGTCCCCCTATACGTAGTATGTACTCTGTATTATTAGCCAGGGTGTTGGACAGGTCAATACCTTAGATAAGATAGGTAGGTACCTTAGGCTACCTTAGGCACGAGCAATGAACGAACACTCAAGCCTCAGGCCCGGCAGATTCAAGCGACAGAGACAAGCTTCGGCAGTTGCATTTGCTCTTCAGAATCATGGAATCGTTTCCACGCATGATTCCCTCCTAGTACTAGATATCTACCTACCAAATAACTAGTACGTAGTAGCTAAAAACAACTACCGGCTATCGAGACCGGATCTTCGGCTGGCCCCTGGAGAGCCTAGAGAGCCATCTACCCAATCTACAGAGCGAGATATGCCTCTCTAGGCCTCTCTAGGCCTCATAAGCCCATGCCAGACAAGCGACCCATCCTGTTCAGGCAATTGACTCCATCCGTGCCTTCAACCATCATCTGCCGACAGAACTCGCCCCACGAACAGTCCACTACCACTGCATTGATTCAAGTTTGTCTCTCTCTATTTGCACTGATGTACGAAGCTTTGTGCCGACCGATCTCGAATTCAAATCTGTCCCTTTAATTGCCGTGCCGACTCCTAGATTCGATAGTGACAGGGACAACTGTGAGCTGAGTCTACAGTACCCACGACCGTCCGAGAATTATATTGTTTGTAAGTTATTATTCCGTCCGAGTCGTTCACAGCACAGCTTATCGTTGCGTTGCGTTGCGTTGCGCCATTTCGAAGAAGAAAAGAAAAACCAGGGTGATCTGTGCAGTCGGCGGTTTCGAGGCTGACGAATGATATTAGCAAGCTGCGAGCCTTGTAGGATCTTGGGGTTTCTGAAGGAAGAGAAATATCTTCTCGGAAGGACCATTGCACCAGAGGAGTTGCAGCCTTCGCCTCGAGGAACATTACACGGTCGAGTCGTCTGGGCCGGACATCCTCATCTGCCGACATGGAGAACAGGACGGAAGTGAAGCGGGAGAAACAATATGCGCCCGCGAAAGTCCCATTGAAGGTCATCATTGTAGGGTTCGTGTTAAACTTCCTCCCCTGATCCGCTACGTTTCTTTGCTTTTCTCTCCTCTTCTCTTTTTTCCATTTGTTCCAACTCGGACATTCCTTTATCTAAACTTCTCTCTTGTGGGCATCTAGGGCAGGTATAGCCGGACTCGCAGCAGCGTTGTCGCTCGGGAAACGCGGCCACGATGTGCGCATCCTCGAGAGCGCGCCCGAGATCGCAGAAGTCGGAGCAGGCATCCAGGTTGCGCCGAACATGCTTCGCCTCCTGGACCGGTGGGGAGTAGGAGCCAAAGTGCGCGAAACCGGAGTCGCCCTGCAAGCGATCCACATTCTGCGTTGGGAGAAAGGAAGCCTGTTGGGGAGCGTGCCGATCAACCAGCAACACGGCGAGCAGTTCGTGGTGCACCGCGCGGACCTGCAGGGAGCTCTGCTGGAGAAGGTTCTGGCGCTGTCCAACGTGAAGCTCCAGGTCAACACGAAGGTCGGGAACGTCCGCTTCAGCCCGGCAGCCGTGGAACTGGCCGACGGGACGAGGATCGAGGCCGACGTGGTACTCGCGGCTGATGGGATCAAATCGGCCACCCGAGGCAAGATCCTGGGCGACGACACGGACGTGGCGATTCCGACCGGCGACGCCATGTTTCGCGTCGTGCTCAGCAGAGACGTGATGAGCAAGCACCCGGATCTGCTACCGTTCATTGAGGAAAAGAAGGCCATTCGCTGGGTCGGCCCAGAGAGACATATCATGGCCTACCCCGTGCGGAACCACGAGGTGTATAACATGGCCCTGGCCCACCCGGACCGCGGCCGCGTCGACGAGGGCTGGACCACGGTGACGACCAAGAAGATCCTCTTGTCGGAATACGAGGGATGGGATCCCCGATTGGTTAAGATGCTCGATCTCGTGCCGGAGGGCGACGTCCTGGAGTGGAAACTCTGCATGCACATGCCTCTGCTGCGCTGGACGGAGGGGTCTTGCGCGTTGCTTGGTGATGCGTGCCATCCTATGCTGTAAGTCCTCTTGATCTCTTCCTTGATCTTTCTTGCCTTTCTTCCTTCCCGAAGGCCGATGGGCCCGAAGGCTTAAAGATATTGGGCCGAGACGCACATCAAGGCCATTGCTGACATTGAAAATGAAATATATACAGACCATATGTCGCTCAGGGAGCAGCTCAGGGTGTGGAAGACGCCGCGTCGCTGGGCGTCGTGCTCTCTTCGATCTCCTCCAAGGAAGAAATCCCACATGCCTTGAAAGCGTACGAGACCGCCCAGAAGGCTCGCGCCGAATATATCCAGCAATCGTGTCTGACCACGCGGATTGCCCTCCATTTGCCCGACGGGCCGGAACAGCAGGCCCGAGACCTCAAGTTCAAGGCCCTGTCGTCTGGTGGTGAGAGCGATGATAAGTGGGGAGACCCGGAGATGCAGCGGTTCCTGTGGAGTTGGGATGCTGAGGCCAAAGCCGAGGAGGCGTGGAAAGGTGAGTTGTGTTTTGGCTGTCCAAGGAGGCCGTTCTGTTCTGTTGTTTGGAGGGCTGCGACTGATTCCTGATTCCTGGCTAGGTATTTCTCGAGACTCTTCTGCTCAGAGTCGACTTTGATCGCAAGGGATGATGATCTTTGGTCAGGCGGATGTGTCAAACCGATCGATCACCCGTTTGCGCATGGTATATACAGATGTCGAGGACGGGAGGCAGTCTGAAACGTTCTATCCCAGAGCTGAGTGAAGGGGGTATATATGGTGTACAGGCGAATGATTCATTTCTGCTGGACTGTTGGACACAAGCGAGCGATCGGGTCACATACAGCATATCTCTTGGTGTTTGTGTAGATGGACGTGTTACTCTACTCAATGCGCCTTTCCCCCTGGATTGACGCGTCGTTCGGTTTGTTAGCAATACATTCTTCGACTCACCCCCCACTGGCAGTCTATGATACGGGCTTTTTCGCGTCCTCAGACAGATCCTCAGTTATGAGGGACATTTGACGCCTTGCACTCACAAATGTCTTAGAGCCTCGTGACCAAGCGTGGATGGGCTGGATGCTCAGAAGCAGATGGATGCCTCATCGAATTTGATACAAGCGAACCAACGCCAGCTATTATGTACCTGGTAGCTTGGCCTCCTTGGCCGCCAGTTTCGGGGCCCAATGCAATTTCTCTCGGGATCAGGTTCGTCTCTTCTGTTCGACTTGTCCCAAGTCTCATCAGCCCTAGGTTCCAGGGATTCCACCAGCTGGTGACGCTCCACGCGAGGGTTAAAGGGTCATCAGATCTTCGCAGTCCCAGGTGTATCATTCCCGGGCCAGAGGAGATCCTAGCGCACTGGAGCTACCGATGCTATTCGGGACGTTGATCAATCCCCGGAGGCTCAGTGCATTGCGCAGTGGCAGAAGGCTTAAGGCCAACATGCCGACTGAGAAGAGAAGACCATGTCCATTCGACAATCACCATGACCCCCGCACGGCAAAAGGAAGCCTTGTTCTTGTTCGCCTGGGCGAATCTGGTCGGGGCTTGAATATTTGCCGAATATGCCAGGGGACAGACAAATCAGGCTGATCGTAGACGCCGAATGTCATGCCCCCCACAGTATCACGGCAGTGGTAATACGATGCTATCCCGCCACGGATGTTCGACCCTGTGGACTCTCGAAACCCCTTGGCCAGTGTTGTTCCCCGCTTAGGACTCCATGCAGAGGTATACCTCGCAAACACACAGACACCAGGCACCGTGGAGACCCCGCCTCGCCCCACAGACGATGGACTGGAGGATGACGGCTTAAGAAAAAATGATCTGACAAGGATTTTGTGTGGACACTGGACTATGGTCCAGGCCATGAAGAATCTGGGCGTGGGTAAAGAGGAAGATCATTGTTTTTATGAAGACGGTGGCTCCCCGAGCATATGGTTCTGTCATCCGTCAACCACGGTGTCTATACCACAAACCGCAAACTGTGCTGGCGGTAGGCTTTTCCAAGTCCCCGAGACCCCAAGCCTCCGAGTTTCACCATGCATATCCTTCCTGGTCATGATCATGAACACAGCGAACATGGCGCGCACCCACCACACCTCAAGCACAGGTATGTTGAAGTCTTGTTCAACGTCGCGGCCGTCCCCATACTGACCTGAATATAGCCATGCGCACGAGGAGGACATTCCAGGCACTGTGAACTTGAGAGCTCTAGGTAAGTCGAAGCCTTGAACGAGATCTAGAAAGTCAATCTCTGACCTTGCCATATAGAGGGAGATGACACTGGCTATGGACAGGGGCTATTTCCGGTTCCGGCCGACGACCCCAATGATCCTCTACAATGGCCCAACTACAAGAAGACCATGATCTTGATCATTTGCTCTGCATATTCGTTTCTGGGCAATTCGTCACTGTTGGGGCCTTCCGTCTACATTGGCATCTATGCCGAGTCGTTTGGAATCTCGCCAGCTACTGCATCGGGGTTGATATCATATCCCAATCTGGCTTATGGATTCGGTATGCATAGTGAAATCATGCTGCTCCTGTCACGAGGCTGCTTATCTGACCTTCTCAGGGTCTTTGGTTTTGGTTCCTGCTTACCTCAAATTCGGTCGTCGACCGGTCATGCTGTTTTCCATCATTGCTGTGAGTCTACCTCACCTCTGCGCTGGATTCGCCCGCTAACCTTCCTCCCCAGTTCGCGGCTGGACTCATTGGCGCTTCTCAATGCAATTCCTATGGTAGCCTCATGGCCGCTAGAATCGTTCATGCCTTTGGCTCCGGAGTCTGCGAGGCGCTGCCTGTGCAATTGGTCAATGACATCTTCTTCTTGCACGAACGTGGTCAGCGGTTGGGCTACTATACCGTTTGCCTCTGCCTGGGCGCCACCGGGCCCCTTTACGCCGGTTACATGCTGGCGGGAGGATATTCATGGCGACTGTTCTTTTACGTCGAATTTGCGTTTGCGTGTGTCTTGTTCATTCTCGCCTTCTTCTTTGTGGAAGAGACGTGGTACAAGCGGGACGAGATGAAGGCCCGCCTAGGGGCCGCCAGCGAGTCGTCCAACGATAACGAGAAAGCCGTCGACGCCGAACTGAGAGAGGTTTCGTCAGCACCGCCTCCTCGAAAGTCCTTCATCACAACCCTGAAACCATGGGGTGTGTATGACCGGGAGGCGCCGTCCTTCATGACCGCGCTACGCTCGTTCTCGTACTTCTTTGTGCCGTCAGTGTTCTGGGTTGTGGCGACTTACGGTATCTACATCGGCCTGGGTGCGCTGGCTTTCAACTACACCTTTCCCATCAAGATCGTTGCCCCGCCCTACAACTGGAGCCAGGTTAGCCAGCAACAGAAATCTTCCAAGGACGCTATGCTAATCCTCTCTAGACAAACTCTGGTCTGATCGCCGTCGGCAACGCGGTCGGCTACATCCTCGCTGTCCCTTTTACGACCTCGTCCGATCGACTGGCAGCGTATCTGACGAAAAAGAACAACGGCATACGCGAGGCTGAGATGCGTCTGGGGGTTCTGTTGCCAGCCCTGCTCATTGGACCTGCTGGATTGATTGTGTATGGCTACACTGCAGGACAAGACCTCCATTGGTTTGGCTACTTTGCGGGAGTGGCCATGGTCAACTGGTCGGCCTACTTCTATTTCACCTTCTCGCTCGCTTATGCCGTGGACAGCTACACGGTTAATCTGTCGGAGATGCTGATCGCCATGAACTTGGGCAAGCAGGCCATCTCGTTCGGCATGGGCTTTAAACTGCTGGACTGGATCCTCGAGACCGGCTACATCAACGTCATCGCCGGCATCTTCTGTGGAGTCCTGGCCGCCAACGATCTGGCTCTCTTGGTGTTCATGGCTTTTGGAAAGAGAATCCGCATTGCGACTAGCAAGACATGGCTGGCACGCATGCATAAAAGGACTCACGTCACAGGGGAGTCGCATTGAGATCTGCCATCGTATACAGACGGAGTCGGATGAACCCCTGATTTGAAACTCTGTGGAATCTGTTATTGACAGAGGACCATGGCATATATCAGGAGTGTCGTTGTTCTTTTGCCCACAGCAAGCACAAGCACTTGATCCGGGCATTCATCTTCAACATGGTGGGCTCCTGGGCTCTAAACAGCATTTCGTTTCCTCGTTTTGATGGGCTCCCTCCCCATCTTCATTTCATCGTCCATTGCGATGCATGGCGGACGCCGTGGCAGGGAAAGGTCAGTGAAGACTAAGTACTGTCCCAAACACAAGCACTCATTCACTTGAACTTCACTTCACTTGTCACGTTTGATCCTTATCCTCATCCTCGCGCAGCCTTTTCTTTTTTCTCGTCCTTTTCATCCCTTCTCTCTTCTACCTCGTGCAACAACTTCTCTCATCAGCCGCGACATTTGTGCTGAACGACCTGATCAATCTCCCTTGCTCAGGCTTGCTGGCTGCGCTCGCTCTTTCCCTCCTTTCATAAGACTGACCCTCCTTCACAATCCTCAACTGCGGCAGAACGCGCTTCAGCTTTCTCTCAAGTGCCCCGTCACCCTGGCAGTGCCAAAATGGCTCCAATCGCAGCGACAATGACCACCTCCATGGCTCTCTTCCTTCTGACCATCCTCGTTGCTTTCCCTGTCGTATCGGCCCATCCCAGCAACGCCACCAGTCCCAGCTTCGACATCTGCGAGTGGAAGGACGCGATGCCACTTCTGTACCATGAGTACGGCACGGTGCAATGCCCATGCCTCTTCTATCTCCTGGAGAATGGAGAGTGTGAGCGGAAGTCCTGGATCAGTGGGTGCTCCAGTTTCTGTCAGGTCCGGACGACTTTCTACCATGGCGAGGAGCAGCCGTACGTGCGTGTGCCTGTGTGTCGTGGCGGTAAGTCAAGTTCCGGTTGGCAAACAAGCAAATCATACTTCCTTGATGTCTTTTGTTTCTGGATTGAAGATTCCTGGGAAGAAAGTGATGGTCAAGCAACAGTTTCAGCACCAAAGGGCAATCAACGTTCAACATATTCGCAGGCATGGTCATCTACTTGAGTCGCCACCTTCCTCTCCTCTGGATGTTTGTTATGACGGCTTTTATAGCCTCTCCTCTATACCATTATGGCGTGCCTCAACCTTCCCTCTATACCATTTTGTCGCGAGGCTGAGGCGCGCCGTAACTCGGAATCCACCATTACCCTCTTTCGTTGTTTTCTCGCATACAACGCCCACCCCTATATTTGTGACTGGCATATAGACTGACTCTATGATATCCTGTTAGGTCTCACTTGTACTTTGTCGGAGTCTGTCCACCAGAACTACGCATGGAAGGCAAAGCTGAACTTCAACGTCAAGATTCAAGTACTTACTGCAGGGTATGTATATATCCTCCTACTAGTTCACATACACTTTGTTCTCTCAGAGGATTTATCCACTGCCCTTTTCACATTACGAATGTCTGCGAAGCGAGCAAGAGGGAAGAGAGAATAGAAAGAGAAGAACAGAAAAGAGAAGAAACATGGCTAGATGAGAGCACTGCCTCGTACCATCCTCGTCAACAATCGTTGGCGAGGTCTTCTCTATAAGATCAATGAGCAACCGCTGCCTAAGTCACTACAAGTTCTGTGATCTTCGTCTTTGCTGACTTGGTCTTACATCAGCATCACGCAAGGCTACAGCACGAAGTCCGGCATCACGCAAGGCTACAAGTTCAGCAAGACTCTCCCCGACGGCGAATGCGGCTACTTCACCTTCATCCCAATCTACAAAGGCACTTGCGGGAGCTCCACCGAGTGCTACGGCAGCCGGTGCAATGACGACTGCTACACTCAAGGCAATGTCTGCGTCGAGCAGCTGGTCGGCTACAACGCGCACGACGATATCCACGACTGGCGGCCCATCCGGGGCATCGTGGTCTTTGTCTATGTCGACTGTCTCACCTTGGCTCCACTGCCGGACGAGAAGCAAGACCCGGCGTTCAGCCAACCAGGTGTTCGGCTGCCTCGCGACTATCACCCCATGATCCGCGCGTATGAGAATCTGTGGAAGGCGTCGCTTCAAGGTCCCCTCACTGCCCAGGTCGAGACGCCTTACTGCGGAACCCGAATGCCGGTGAATGCGAGCATGTGTTTTATGGGTTGGTGTTTCTGCATGTACTGGCTAGCTATTAGTCTCACTCTTACAGCCGAGATCCGCTGGCTGGTTGACTGGTAAGTCGTAGGAGGAGAGTAGGAGAGTAGAAGTGCTTGTGAAGTATCAACGAATAGCCCCGGATTCCAGCTTTCTGCCCCGCCATTGCATCTCTGGGCATTTGCCTGCGCCCCTAGGCTGCTAAAGAGTTCTGCCCCTCCACTCCATCTCTCTAATTCCCATTATTATTGCCTGCGCCCCAAGTTTCCCGCTTCTTCTCCATTTCTACGACTCCCCCACGATTCTCCATCCCTTGGTTCCCCCCCCAGGAAAAGGCACCGACAATTGCAGTCGAGCTCAGTCACGAGCTGCCAGAGTGCCGTGCGCCTTTGGACCTCTTAAAGGAAGATGTAAGAACACCAGAAAGACTAGGTAGGATGCGAAGAGTCCAACCAGCCTGCGCCAGTTCGTCGTCTGTTCCAACTCCTCTCCTCCGCATCCTCTTCCTCTTCCCTTTCTCGATGTCCAGACCTCTCTCGCGTCTTTGCCTGCCACCTCTCATAGCCCATCCCTCTCTCTCCTGCTTTTATCTCACCCCGCGGGGATGTCGTCGGGCCCTGTTGGCTACTCCGAAACCGACCTACTCCTTCAAACCACTGTTCCTTGTCCCGCATGAAAGAAGAGAGCAGCGGTCACGATCAACGTACCAGGGATTGCTGCCACCCAATCGAAATGTCCCATCAAGAGACCACACGTCCCCGTGCCAGTGCCAGTGCCAGTCCCTCGGATAAGACCCCAGATTGTGTTCGGCCTCGCATCCGCCCTCCACTCTTTCTCCGCGAAATCTCTGGTTTTGAGATCTCCTGCTCCTCCCTCCACCTCTCCCACACTGGCATCTTCCATCTTGCGGGACGCCCTCTCCTATATTGCTCCTCCCTCCGCAAGCTGCCAAAGACCACCGCGGCCATGGTATTGAGACAGTGCACCGTATGTGGCCGCCGCTTCACCAAAACAGAACACTTCAAACGCCATGAGCGCTCTCGTACGTCTGCACTTAGCCGATCCCGCCCGAGTCCAACCTCATCGTTCGTGTCGTTGCTGACGTATACTGTTAGATACTCGAGAGCGTCCATATCCTTGTACGGTCTGTGACAAAGCATTCTCCCGCAGGTATGTCTTAGACAAACTCCCTCGCGTTGCTTTTCTTGCTTGGAGCGAGAAGTACCTTGCGTTCCACTGTGCATCATGTATCCTGACCCAATCACACAATAGCGATGTCCTGTTCCGACATATGAAATGTCACGCTCAAAAGAACGAGAAATCAACTCCGGCCAATCCGTCCTCGCGCAGAAATACCATCTCTGAAGGGGTGGCCCCTCAGCCCCCTCAGAACGTCTTTGATGTCAATTCTCCTGCTGCTGGTGCTGCAAATGGCTCCCATACTGGCATCCCGTTGATGCAGATCCTTTCGCCCTCCGACTATCTTCCACACCGAGGAAGTGAGCACAACCGGCCAAATCGACATGCTTCTATCAATGGCTCCAACCCTTTCCTTGACGGCTCGGGCAGCCAGCCACATGCCCTCAACCTGCAGCTCTCGGGCTCAAGTTGGAACCTTTCCTCCCCTGTCAACCCCATATCCAAGGACCCCCTTTCATCGCAGCACCAGCAGCAATCGCCTTCGCAGACCAGCGGCGAGGCTTCCGCCTTCGAGCCGTCGGTACCGACTCCAGGAAATCAGGCCCACACTCCGAGGTCTGATCTCGCGCCTCACCAGTTCACTGATGCTCACAACGACTGGCTTCCGCCGTCCAACCATGCAAATCAAAACAACTTCCATGATCCTTTCCAGGTGTGGTTATTCCCTTCATTAGGAGACCTGGACCAGTCTCCCGACCTTCTCCAGAACTACGGACTCGGCGATATTCAGCATCAATACCTCGAGGAAAAGGACCCGCCCAATAGAACGACTTATGATCCCGTTGATCGTACCAAAACCATTGCTAAAGTCCCCAGAGAACGCTTTTCAAGGATCCAGCGTTGCTGGGGTCGCCATCCGGCTCGCAACCATCGTATCATGCCGATCCTCTGGAAAGAGGCCGCTTCATCCGTCATGGACAATCTCTTCTCCGAAACTCCATTTGCCGCCGACGACTTTCGGACGGCCTCAAACTGGGGACTCGACACAGATTGCCGGGCTCGGTTACGCGACACCTTCCATACCCCTATCCCAGTGACTTTTCAGTCTCCCAAACTGCAAGGGCTCGTCGATCCGGCTTTGTCCCATGGAAACGAGGAGTTTCCGCCTGCTGAGATCCTGGACATTGCTTTAGGTCTCTTCTTTCGTCGATTCCATCCTACGGTTCCATTCATTCATGTTGCCACCTTCTCTGTTCGAAATACCCCAACACCTATGTTGTTCGCCATCTGTTTGATCGGACTGAGTATTCTGGGCACAACCGGTGCTACCCGGTTTGTGTCGAGAATGTTTCCCAGTTTTCTGCAACGCGTTTGCAACGACCTGTCTGCGTGTGCAGGAGGTTCTGCTCCCCCAGTGCAACAACTGGTTGTCTTCGGTACAGCACTTCTTACTCTGAACTTGTCCATTGTCACGGGCGACAAGGACTCCTTCAACAAATGTCAGATGCTGTACGTCAGTCTGACTTCGATGGCTCAGCAGAACGGTCTGTTTACGGCAGATGACGGCCAATCTCTTGATGCTGTGCTGTCTGAAATGGCTGAATCAGACGACCGGTGGAAAGCCTGGAGTCGCATTGAGTCGGCCAAGAGACTCATACTCGGCCTGTTGCTGGCTGACTCGTGGTACGCAAACCTCTTATCCAAAGCCCCCATCATCCGGTCCGAGATGGTTTGTGTATTTGCACCCTGCGATGAGGCACTATTCCAAGCCAAATCTGCCACTCAATGGCAGTCACTCCTGCGAAGTGGAGAAAGCCAAAGTGCGCCCACCTTCAGGCTCGAAGACCTACTTCAACGTGATGTGGAATCCATTGGTCGATTGGGCTACCTGGGTAGATCGTCACTGCTGGCTTTGCTTCAGATCCAGATCCTTGAGGCCTACCAGCGGCTGATGCCCACCGATCAATTGACCGTGGGCGCCTTCATTCCCTGGCACGTCTACGTTGGCGACACTCGAGCAAAGACCGTGATATCAGCCGTGCTGGCGGCGAACCGCACAGCGGGCCCGTTGTCCAAAGTCGACGACACAAACTGCGTCGTGCTCTGGCACAGTCTCTGCATCATGCTTCTGGCAGATCCTCGGCTGTTTGAACTCGCCGCCGGTCGCCACGGGGCACTTCCAGCAACTGCCGCGCTCGAGAACGTCGCCCAGTGGTCACAGACACAAGCTGCACGTCGGGCCTGCGTCCATGCAGCCCAAAACTTCAAGCTGATGTCGGAGCGCCGGGTGTCGGACAACGTGACCATCCATTCAGTCAACGCCCTTTTTGCATCGGCTCTGGTCTTGGGCTTGTATTTGTTCATGGTCACTCCAGGCTCGATATCAAGCCAGGGCGCCGCGCATGTCGAACTGGTCGAGGCTGAGCCCGACTGGATGGAGCTGCACGATCTGGGATTCGGCGCCGAGTCGCTCGAGCAGCAGTCCGAGCACAGCCTGACGGCCAACAGTGGAGACCAACCATCTTCCTCATGTATCTACCAGTTCGTCAAGCATGGTGGGAGTATCAGTCTCAACGGCGTCGTGCATCAGGGCGGGTACGAGAGCGCCAGGAGGGTCTTGTTGGATTTTGCGAACTTGATGGACGGCATTTCTGGGCGCAGGCTGGGCACGCTCACTCAGGTTTTACATATCATGAGTGATGATCTGATGAATGTCGATCCCGCCCCTTAGGCGACAATGGCTGTGTAACGGATGGAGCGACGGATTGATTTAGAAGACCTGATATAAAAGGAATATATGCATTTATTTCGTTATGTCGCGATCTGTTCTTGTTCGTCTATCTATGGCTTCGTCACCTAGTCACCACAGCGTAACCACCAAACGGCCTTGCCTTGTCTTGCCTAACATCTTCCCGAGAAGCCTCAGACTCTCAACATCACGCCCCACCCTTCCGGTCTTTTCGAAATCTCGGACAAGGCCCATCCAACGAGGAATCTTGTAGATTGCCGGAAGGCTGAGATCAGTCAGATGTCGATAGCCTCACCGGCACGCCTCGTCAACGAGATCGACTTTTTGAGTCGCTGTTGATGCCAATGACATTCCCTCTGGACATGGACGGGGCGCTCCCCAAGACATCCCTAAAAAAGAGAAGTGGGTTCAAAGAACCCATCGGACGCATCAGTCCTGATTGATCTTAGATGTCAAAATCATCGTCGTTCCATCCGAGTTTGGCATAGATGTCACCGGCCTCGTCGCCGGCACCAGTCTGGACTGTGACTGTTATGGGATGCGTTGAGACCGTTGCATCGTCTGTCCTCGTCTGGCTCCCATTCTGAGTCCCACGGGGATTGCTGTCCAACGTTAATTTATCTTGGTCGGCGTCGTCCCATGCCCCAAACCCGGCAGGGAGGGCCCGCGTTTTCCCGCCCATCACGCGATCCATCGTTTTCCCAGCTCGCTCTGGGATCTCGGGCGCATCGCGGAAGGCTTGTTCCACGCTCACTTCGGATTTCCGGACCGTCGTGAACAGAACGGGCCGGCCAGAGCGGGTGACACTAGCCGATGATAGACTTGGGGCAGAAACAGCCGAGTAGTAGTCGCCGCCGCCGTCGCGACCGCCATCACCGTTGGCCGAAGACACCAGCCGCGGCAAGTCCAGTGGGTTTGAAGTCTTGTTATGGACTCCGCGGGACGGGGTCTCGTGGATTGCAGACAGCACTGCTCGTTTCGTGGCGGACGATCTGTTGGAGGGAAGTCCCATGCTGCCGGAGCCTGAGATCCCGGGCCGCGACACCCCTTGCCGCGGTTTTGCCGTTGACGATGGAACTATCATCATGTCTTTGTCCTGCTTGTGCCCCGGGAGCGAGAGAGAAGGTATGATCGGCGGTAATTCTGGCTCGGCATGACCGTGTTCAAGGTCCTGACTGTGGCCTATATGTAAACTGCGGTCGCCGATCCTGCGAGCCCGCGGAGTCGCAGTGATCTGCACCGTCTTCGTCTTCTCGCCGCGTTTCTCCACCTCGTCCATAAACGCGCTGGCAACCGTCCCACGACTAGGCCTCCTAAGCGCTTCGATGGCGGCTTCAAGCTCGCGCTTCTGTTGCGCCAGACGGTCGAGTTTGCGGCGCTTCGCTTCATGAGCCCGGCAGTCCGCGACGAGGTCGATTTCTCGATTGCTGAAGCTCGAGGATTTGGCTAGCATGCTCATCCCGCCCCGGGACAATGGTCGCTCCGATGGCTCACGCTTCAAGGCTGGGATCACTGCATTCATGGCGCTCAAAGGGGCGGTCGCTGAGCGGGAAAGTGATGTCGGTGGCGACGCGTGTCGGTGGGCTTGGTCTTCGCTCAAAACACGTTCGAGAGTCCGTTTATCTAGCATTTGTGGTTGGCCGGGCTTGGAGTTGGCTCTTGCGAGGGAGGAAAATGAGGAGGACCTCGTCAGTGCTGTCGGAGGTGCTAGAGCCTGCTTTTGTCCCTGGTGTCGGGCCACGGGCTTCGGCCGTTTGGGCGATATTTCTGGTCCGCCGAGTTTCCGAGATAGTGACTTCACCTGCTCAGGGAGCTTTGCGGAGTAGAAGGGGAGTAGAACGTCCTTGCAGAAATCACGCAACGAGTCACTCGCTTTCGCCGCGGTGCTGCTGTTCGCCGAGTTGGTGGTGGTGCTCAATTCGTCTTGACTCACCGTATGCCATATACACAGACGATCCACTATTGTGTCTAGTTCGCCGACTAGATCGCGTTTCTTCTTGGGCTTCTGCTTCTGAGGTGTTTTGGCCAGTATAGCCGAGGGGTCCTCTTCGATAGACTCGACCTTCACCTCCGGGCCGGTAGCGGTGTCTTGGGTTTCGGACAACTTGACAATGGCGAGGTTCAATAGCATGAGCTCGAGTACCAGTAGCATCTGCATCTTAGTCTCTCTCATACGCAGGTCTGCCAGCTCTCTACGCAACTCATCTAGTAGTGAGGGGCCGTTCATGGCTGGCTTGAAGTCTCGGCCGCGCCACCACTTCTTGATGAAATCTTCTTCTTCGGGCCAGAGGCAGTCTTTGCCTAATTTCTGCTGTTGTTGCTTCTTCTTCTTCTTCCTTTTCTTCGGGACATCCTGCCCGTCTTGCTCGCTTGTGCTTGCCAAGCCCTTGACGATGCTGGACAAAGATTCCTTGTATTTCAAGTCAATCTTCTTCGTGGCGAGAATGCTTTGATCGTAGAAACCGGCCAAATCCGCAATTGCTGTCGATGGGTGGGCAGCTGAACGCACATGCGCTCGCGCCCGGCTCAGAGGGCCTTTGACGTAAAATGCCAGAGAAGTCTTGGAAGCGTAGAGATGCTCGAAATACTGATTCCGAAGGCGTTCGGGAGCACATGGCTCCTCAACCGCCGCAGCAACGTCCAGTACTCGCTCGGGTTCTTGAGCGAGCTCGTGGGCGGGTTCAGTTGCCACCTCGGTTGGTAGATGCTCACTGTGGAAAGGGTCTTCTTCTCTGATCTGTGCAGCAGGAGTGATTGGAAACAGTGCCGTTGTCGGAGATGGGACAATAACAGGTTCGAGCGTCCTGGGAGAACTGGAGGTTTGGGATGTCGTATCCTCTCCCATTAAATCCCTGGGATTCAATATTGACATTCTTGCAAGAGCTCCTCGTCGATTGGTTGGCCTTCTTGGGCTTTTGGGCGTAGGGAGGGCTGGCACGAAGCTTGAGGAAGAAGGAGCTCTCGAATGCCTTTGACCTGCTCCATCTTCTCGCTTCAGGAGATCCTCGACTCTTGCTCTCGCCACTTTTCCGATTGCAGCATCCTTACACCAGTCTTGCGATACCCAGTTGTGCAGGGCACACGCCACATAAGTGTTATTGCCCACCCTTTCTACTGCATAGAGCCCGCCATTCGGCAGTCTGCGAGCCACAAGTACGCGCTGCTCCCATTCTTGCACCGAAGAGATAGTTGCTTCGACGACAGGGCTTGGTAATGCCTGCGAGGTGTCGAGCCAAGCCAAAGGAAGACATGCTCTGGCAATAAGTGCTATCGGACAGAACGCGAGGCCTTCCTCCTCGAGTGGTAGAGATCTGGCGGTGAATGTCTCCTCCTCGAGATCACCCGCATCAATCACGTCGCTCTTCCTCTTTCTGCTGTTGCAATCTGGACCGCGTGACGTGACATTTAGACTGCTACTGGTCGCCGGCACCAGTACAGATCTCTCGGTTGGATTTCGCGGCAGCATGGCTTGCCATCATGCCTCATGAACGCAAGGATACTGAGAGTAATGAACAAGGACGAGGCAACCAAAAGAAAATGCCGATGGTAGACGTGGATTCTTACGGAGTCCAGACGCGTAGGAGACCGAGTACGGGGGATTACTTGACGTCACGCGTCTTCAGGCGACATCGGGACAAGGCTGAGTCTTGGCTTCAGCCTCGTCAGTTCAGTCATGTTACAGCCCCGTCAAAGGGTGATCGCATGCAGATGTGCAATGTATTTATTAGTATGCTGTAAGAGACGTGTCTGAGTATACAACTGCAATACGATTAACGACTTTGTCTCGAGTCAGTTTAATCCATGCTCTAGCACATCGCCCCCTGGGCCTTGATAACACAGCAATGTACCTGATGACCCCGTGTGCCATACAATCCAACCTTGTTCCCCGAGACTCAACTCCAGAAACGCCATATTCTCCAGGCTTGCCTCTCATCCCAACACAACAGCCAGGACCACAATTAACAATACAATAGCCAGGATCAACAATAGACAGCAGGCTTTGTTTCGTGCGTTTTTCTGGTACCTACTCGCACTCCTCAGCTCGACATCGGCTCCGCGTGTATCAGTCAGGGTGTTCTCAACGTTGACATCAATCGCGTCAATCAGATCACCCTGATCTCGGACGAGAGTCGCGACATCGCGGAACAACTCGTTCAACTCGCCCACCGACTGCTCGATCTGTCGAATCTCTCCTTCCCGTTCAATTATCAGGTTTTCTTGGTAGTCGACTTCATCCTGCTGAGCCAGTCGAGGTTCCTCCAATGTCTGAAGCTGTTGTTCTCCTTCCATCGAGGGTGATTGGGCTGACGCTGCTTCCTCCAGAGCAGCCTTCGAAGCTCGTTCCTTTTCTATCGCTCGTCTTTGCACAACTTGAAACTCGGACAAAGCCGATGCAAACTCGCGGGATAGTTTCTGATTCGTGTATCTTTGCGCAGGCTGTTTCCTGTCAGTGTCGAAACTCGGGAGGCTGCCAGGTGACTCACATTGAGGTCCGGCCATGCTTGCGCCCTCTTGATGCCCTCTCCAACATCCTTAAAGCCATCCCGTGTCTCTTCGAGCAAATCATGTACCCTCTCTCGAACCCTCTCGGTATCTCGTTTGGCAAGTTGATTGGACAGGCGGGAGATGTTTGATACTAGTTCGAAAAGCTTGGTAGACAATGATTCCGTGAAGTCCTGGAATTCGGGGTCATCTCTGTACTGAGGATCGTCCTGCCGCCGGGTTGTCGTCGGTTGCGACTCGAGCGAAGAGAGCCTGTCGAACGACATGACGCCTGTTGAGCAAATCGAGGACGGTGACCGCTAGAGGAATGAGTGAAAGCAGGTCTGGAGGCTAGTGAGAGTGTTGTAACGGAAGTGCGAAAGTGACTGGGCGATCATGGAAGCCTGGAATCTGGACGAACGATAGATTGAACGGGCGACTGCGACCAGCCTCCGCATGAGGGCGCACATCACGTGGATCTCCGAGTCCGGGAGAACTTGCTACTGTGGAGCATTCGGCCAGTCTCTGCAGCGACCACCAAAAAGTTTGGAGACGCAACGCGCAGCATCGACTGTTTACACACTGCAATTCATTCCTTCAACAACTTCCGTACCAGTTATATCCTCGAGCACACGCCAACTGCAGTCACGCTGGTCGATTTCTGCTGGTTGAGCATGCTTTGTTTCGATTGAACCTCTCATTCAGCTATGGCGACCCCCTCCATGGCTGTCGCTGCTGCTCCGCGGCCCTACAGAAGATTCCTCACATCTGCCCTGCATACACGGTTCGTGCATGCTGCACTCATATCTTTTCTTCTCGCCTTCAATAATGCTTTCTGGCTGGGGTCCAAGAGAGGTATGTGCCGCTCCTCTCTATCTGACTAGGAAGAATCCTGACTTTTCTAGATCTCTTCTGGTCATGGTTCCCATTTGGGCCTGCGGGGATCAGAGCCCTGCTTTTCTTCATGTCCAGCCTCTTCATCTTCATCTTGCATATAGCGACTCTCAGCATTGGCAGACAAACCACTACCTCGCCGTTTGCTACCATCCGAACGAACTTTCTCAGCATCACCGCGCTTCAAACGATGTTTTGGTATGTGGTTTCGGCGTGGTGGTTCACCGAAGCCTACGTCTGGTCGGCCCCAGATCTCGGATGGATCACAAGAGGCAGCCACAATACTCCCGACATGTTGAATGAGAGACCGATTTTTTTCCGGTTATATGCCCTAGTTACGGCGTTCGCCTACGCTGGATACCACCTTTACATCGGAAAGTCAGCGCTTGTTATTCCTGTCTCGCACCTACCTGCAACTGCGGCTGCCGAGGGGAAAAGCCCGAACACTCATCAGCTGGAACCGATACAGATACGATTACAACAGAGATTGATACCTGCGCTCTACCGAACTGGCATTGCTGCAGCTTTGTCTTTGGCGACGGCGATTGTTCTCAACACTGCTTGGCTCCGCCAGCCTCTTTGGCAGCTGCATCTCATGCTTGCAAAGCCCTTCTTTAATCTGTCACGGGCAAATGCTCAGGCTACTGGATATCCGCCCTTAGGACTATTTTTACCTCGATGTTTTGTGGCAGGCTCTTTGTTGGTCCTCACGTGGGAAATCACGTCGGTCCTGTTCTTGACCTACCTCAATCAGGAGCCTACCAAAGCTGGTTTACCACTTTCAGCTTCCAGCAGAGATCCAAATGGGACGCTGCTCAATGGTCTGAAAGCCAAGCGGGATGTTGTCAAGACCTTCGCATTTTGGGAGCTTGCCATCATTGCACAGAAACACAAGGATCGAAGAAGAGCCATATTTGAGGATATTGAGCGACCCAGTGGGCCAGTGTGGACTCAAATCTCGGAAGCAGGTTTGAAAGTTCTAAGAGAGATTCAGGACCGTATCTCTGGTCCCCCGTCTGTTGCACCACAACCTACGAACAACAGTTCTGTCAGATCCCTTCCTCACATTATTCCTGAACTGCCTGCTCAACCAATCTTCCAACCGAGCCCCAAACCCAGAAAGGCGGAGGCGATAGTTTCGAACCAATTACGACACATAGGTAATAGTGCCCATCCGTGGCACCCGCCAGTCGAGAGGACGACGAAAGCAGTGGAGACGAAGTTGCTTGAATATGCGAAGCGCCCAGGCGCAAATGATATGCCTGCTCGGAATTTGTTGGAGCAATGGAGTCTGTCTCTGCAGAGGAGCCCCGTGGGTTGGTTCTTCATCTCCACCAATGCAGCAAAGATCAATGCCGCTGTCCTCGGAACACCATTTGGCAATGCGGCTATTATAGTTGATGTGATTGACTCCATCACAAAAATGCTCGTGGCAAGTCTTTCCGAGGATACTTATGGTAAAGCCACGCCAACAGTACCAGAAGCAGTCCGAACGTTCACGAGGACGTTGCTTGTTATTGAAAATTTTGTGGCCAAAAACGACCCCGGATCAACGAGAAATATCGAGGAAGTTGAGATCATCGTTGGAAGGTTGAGGTCTGGGCTGAAGGAGTTGTTGTCAGCTTTCCAAGTTTATCTGATCGACGTTGGTCTGGGAATTTCAGATCTCAACCAAGCAAAGAAAGCAGTCCAGGCACCACCAAGAGATGAACCTAGAGAGAAGATTGCGGCACCACCCATCCGGAGACAGTTATTCTCCAATAGCGGACAGAAGACTAAGAGTGCCAATGGGCAACCCATAGCAGGTGCTCCTGACGAAAGACGCCGACTGGATGCACCTCAACAGTCATCCGAAGGTGCAAACATACCAGCGAGGAACGTAACCAGCCGGCAGTCCCAAAGAAGGGAGATGGAGCAGGTTAGATGAGTTGTACGTCGAAAAGACAAGAAGCAGTGAAGCCGAGATTATGGTCAATGCTTGACAACATCTTGATGCGTCGATCTACTTAGGACGTGAGCAATTCACTCGCAGCCCATGCCTTGACTTCCGGCGCCTCTTTCTTTTGCATTTCCTGTTGGCTGTCCCAGAAGACGCCGTCTGCTCCTGAAGGCCGACCCTCGCCATTCACATCGTAGAGATTGGCTGGCTGCATTTGATCACTTTGAGGGAGTTGCCAGACCTCGCCTCTGGCTTTGGAGCATTGCTCAGCGAGATCTTTCAAGACCTCATCGACTTTCGCAGCCTGGTCCCGCATGCCACGTCTCAACAGGCCACTGATTAGTCTCTTAACCTCGTCATGCACGCCATTAACTCTGTCGATTAATCTTGCCACGCTGGCGACAAGGTATTCCTCCTCGTACACACTCCCCTTCTTCCCGCGGGCGCGCTTCCTCTCCTCGCGTCGCTTCGTCTTAGACGTCTTTCTCGACACATTCGACGCCACGGTGCCGCCGAACTTACTAGCGTTGGACCCGTAGCGCGTGAACAAGCTCTGGCCACCAACCGTGCTTGCATCGGTGGCAGCGAGGGAAATGTTATCCGGAATATCGACCGCATTGGCATCCATAAGACTCGGATCGCCGCCATAAAAGGCCAACGGATCTTCCTCCTTTTTGCGCCGCAGTTCTTCGATCCGCGGGATCTGCGCACTTAGTTGTCCCTTGCAGTCAGCCACGAGTTCGAGAATCTCGCCGAACTTCTCGGTCAGGCCGGAATCGATGATCGTCGGCATCTCAGCCTGCAGGCCTCTCATGGCTAATATGCGTGAAGCATCGGCGAAATAGGAACCTTTGCAAAGCAGTCTGGCGGCGCCGGGGATCTCGTCGAGATAATCGGCGTGGATTGTCGCGGCGGAGCGGTAGTCGCGCGACACGTCGGCGCAAGTCGTGGCGAGGGATGATGCAAGATTGAGAAGCCGCTCACGCTCCACAGGCACGAGGGTCGCACAAGTCAACGATTCGCGCCATTTATGAGCCAGTGCGTACAGCGGATATGCTGTCTCGTAGTCACCCAAGGACTCGAACAGAGTCGCGGCTGAGGCGTGCTGGGACTGACTTGCCAGATGTTCGGCATACAGGCGAGTCGTGGGCTCCAGATGTTCTCGATCGTATTTGTACAAATCCATCGCCGTCGTGTAGAGGCCATGTTTGACCGTGTATGTGCGCACCTCATCGTGGGCTTCGAGTGCGTGCAACGATGCCAGTGCTTTGCTGTACTTTTTCAGGTGGTTGTCGATCTGGTATCGACGGCGTAGCACAGGCATCTCGTGCAGCGATTGCAAGAACGGCATGTATTCTCTGGGGTCGCGCTGGGCGTTCTGCGCCACTAGAAGCGTCAGGTCGAGATCGTATAGCGCCAGCGCGGCGTCGAAGAGCCGGTTCGCGTCCGTTAGGAAACAGAGGTGCGCGACTGCCATGTCGGCTTCTTCCTCGGAGGTCTGCCGGAGGGAAGAGACCAGTGAGAGAGCAGAGTTCAGGTCAGGTGGTCGTTTGGATACGTGGGCCGTGATGGTGTTCTGGAGGTATTGAGACGGTTTGGATGCCAGGGCTGAAATGAAGGCGTCGGCAATCTTGTTGACTTTGTTTCCCAATACGGGGTTGGAAGGCTTCTCTGGCTGGTTCGGAGGTTGAGGATGTGCGGTTAGAGTGTCTCGATAGAGCGTCTGGGTTACGTCCTCGTCTTTGATTTTGGACAAGAACTCGTCGATCCGGCTCGGTTTCTTCAGCTGGTCGATGAATTTGGGCGCATTGGCCAGGAATGTCTCCGGGTCGTAGTCGTGCAGAATGTTCATGTCGACCTGGTGTGTCTGGCATGCTAAAAAGGCGGCCAGATAGTCTTGTTGTTTGAGGTGGTGTCGGATCCCAGTCAAGACAAGCAGGCGAGGATAGATGGTTTCGAGGTTGCCACGCGGCATCTGTAGGATCAGGGCGTAGATGGAGGGGATGACCGTGACGATATTCGCGCCGCGTTCCACGTTGCGACATCTTTCGTCGATTTCGGGCGTGTCACCTGGTACCTGCATGTCTGTAGGCTCAGTCAGGTGGACGAATTTCAAGAGGTGTTGCGAAGTCGTGAAGATGAGGTGGGCCGAGGTGACAACATATGATGTGCATTCTCGGGCCAGAAGAGTATCGTTCACGTATAGACTGCCCTTGGGGCTTAGTGAGACTTTGTGATACTGGATGCTGTGTCCGTTTATAATTTCATTGGATGCGCCACCTGGGACTGTAAAGAGGGAACTGTTTGGTTGGGAACCGCTCAGCCGAACTTGATCAAGACTATGAGGGTCGGACACTGAAAGAGTAGCGTTTTGGCTTGGATCGGTGCAGAAGAGGGTCTCGAAGAAGGTGTCGATGAGCAAATTCTGAGATCCCTGGGGTGTCGAAACGTCTTCAAAGGTTGCGGTGGATGGGTCATTGCCCCATTCCAATTTGTGGCAGGTTGCCCCGACGTTCGCCTGGGCAGGGGCTAGGAGGAACACCTCGTCGGCCTTTTGCGTGACCTGGGTGTATCGAAGACTCTGAGACGAGTCTCCTGCGCGCGGAAGTGCAATGGAATAGTTCTGGACTTGCGTCGTGAATCTGGCCTCGCCTTTTGGAGTCGACCGAGTGACCCATTGGCACAACTCAATAGTGTCTGTCGTTAAGACCGTGACTTTGTGTCCGTCTTGACTGACGGCCGAATCAACAATATTGGAGGTGAAAGAGATTTCGCAGAAAGACATGGGCGGAGGGACACCAGCCTGTTTGAACGGGGTGAGCTTCAATGTCTTGCCGTCAATAACACTGACAATCCCATGGTCGTCTGGAGGGACAGTGCTTCCACGGGCCACAGTGGACTGGAAGGTCAGATCCAACAAGTATTCATGAGCTCCAAATGACACTCTCAGCGGTGACTCCGGATGCCAGCGCAAGGGAGCCTTGCTCTGGTGCGACCCAAGCTGAACCTCCTGCTTAAGGTAGTAGTGGTAGTTGCCCATGGTCCAGAATTGTACCCTGTCCTTGAATGTAACAGCCAGTACGCTTGAGTCACTGTTCCATGTCAGAGTAACGTCGGATGCCCAGCTATCCATTTCATCTTTTGTCAATCTGAGATCGAACTGGCCATGTCGAAGGCCATTCCTCTCGAGAAAGATGACCTCTATCCTGTTGTCTGACCGCTTAATCCCTGCAATCAGATTTCCAAACGGTCTCCAACTCAACGCAGATTCCATTCCATCAACAGGCTCACTTGCACTGTCCAGTACAGCCTCGCGAGAGAAGACTCTAATGGCTCGGCGGTGGCCTGGGACAATGCTGTTGATGGCCACGTATTGACCGTCACCTCGCCAGCTGACTGTAACTTTGCCATTTTCACATGGACTTGGTTTTCCTTCATCGACAGTCTCGGGCATCGTAGGATCGCGCATTGCTTTGGCCCTTTTGCCTTGGAATTGAGTCTCCTTTTTGCCCCAGCCAACCGAGACATGCTTAGAAACTTTCAGGTCCTCTGGGGAGAGTGTGGCTTCGTTGAGCGGCTCAAAGTTCCTGCTCATCAACACTAGAGTATCTGCTCGGGTGACAATAGCCAGGAGTTCCTCGTCTGGAGCCCAAGCAGCGGCACAGATACCAACATCAACACTCCCGACAATTTCGATCTTTTCTTGGTCCGGAGAGGGATCTTCACGGACGACCACAACATCGCCGCCCGCCAGGACAAGGCAAGATGTCGCAATGTCAGTGAAATGCTGCAGAAGCAGGATTTCGTCGCAGTCGAGGTCCGGCAGGGGACAAGGAGCATCCCATGATGTTATGCTTGCAAAATCGTCGCCGGAGGACAGAGAAGGATTCCTCCGTTTCAACTCGATGATGGGCTGTGTTGGGGTAGGCCCAAAGGCACAAATTACCGTGTCGTTCCCAGCATCCCAGGCCGTCGCGGTCAACGGCAACTCGTTCTTCAGCCTCGTTTCATGATATGCAATCGTCTTGAGGTTCCTCATCGTGGTTAGGAGCCACCATGACCCAGGTAGTGGTCGCAATTTGGGCTTTGGCGTCAGATACAAACTATTTCACGGCGAAAAATAAAATGTCGTCGGATAATTAAATTTACTACGTCAATCCGCGTATTCTGATTGGACCATTTCCCGCAATGCACATACACAGAGTACGGAGAGGAGAGGGCGGAACAGTGCGCCAGAGATATCCAAAGCAGATCATAAGAGACAAGTTGCGTGAACTGAAAGCCTTTGTGATGATTGTGTATTTATTCAGGGCTCTGTACAGACACCGGCCACTGGGAGCGCCACTCCCAGACCTGATTCGACGCGACCTGTAATGTTCTCCCAGCAGACTTCTGATTCATCCAAACAACTCAAGCCTTGTAGGTGTGCCAAACTGCCATTGTGTAAGTAAGAATCCCCAGTTATCCAGCGTCGAATACGTACCAGCCATGCCGAATGGGATAAAGAATCCAGTGGCTACAGAATGTTCAGTGTATTGCCCCCGCCTGTCGGAAACAGGCCTCTTACCCATAAATGTCCAGTATCGCAGCCAGAAGAATCGTGTCTTAGGGTTGAAAGGTAAACTGGCTCGCGGGCCTTCGGGATAGTGGTAAGGGCTGGAGAATTGAGGTCGGGTGGTAGAGAAGCCGCGGCGGGCAATCTGTTGTGTTGCCATTCTGGCGCGGAGCATGGTTTGGGCGTTCATCTGCATGATCAGCATACTGTACAGAAGCGACGGAGGCAGACATACATCGACAGCTTCTCTCACACTAAGAGTGATAATGTTCAGAGAGGGACAGAGTCGTGAAGATGAGTGAGTCTCTCATAAGTCCGTCAGTCATTCCACCGGATTGAAGCTGCAGGAGCTATGAGGCTTGGCAAGGCTTCGGCAAAGTTGCCCCGTTAATTTACCCGCAATGGATTTTCTTTCCCTCTACTGCGTTACGCTTCTAGTCCGTCTACCGCAGATTTCTCTGTTCGCGACATTCCCATTCTCTAACGCAGTTTGTGGGGCACCCACAGCTCAGTCAATATGGATGAGCTCTTTGATGTCTTTGAGGACAATCCTCAAGGTGGGCAACCCGCCAACAGCGGCTCCGCTACACCCCACAAGAGAGAGCGAAAGCGGCTCAAGCGACAGGCGAATGGTGAAGTAAAGGATGCGGTCAACGGTGACGAGGCACCCGCCGCCTCTAGTGATGTGAATACCTCAGAGTCTGAACACAATGGGTCCACAAGTCCAGCTGGAAATGAGGCAGGCGTGAAGCGTCTGCGTTTGGACGATGAACCGGAGCCCGTCGTCACCGACACCTTTGAAACCGAGCAGTCCAGAGAGGTGGCGGCATCTGCCGGCTTGCAGGCATCCAAAGAGGAGGAGAAAGTCATTCTCTCACACCAAGTCCGTCATCAAGTAGCCCTTCCTCCCGACTACGACTATGTCCCGATTTCCGAACACAAACCTCCCGCTGAGCCCGCGAGAACATGGAAGTTCCAGCTCGATCCTTTTCAGCAAGTCTCTATCGCATCGATCGAACGCAACGAGAGTGTTTTAGTCTCAGCACATACTAGCGCCGGCAAGACTGTCGTGGCTGAGTATGCCATAGCACAATGTCTCAAGAACAACCAGCGGGTCATCTACACAAGTCCTATCAAAGCACTGAGCAACCAAAAGTACAGAGAGTTCCAGGCCGACTTTGGCGACGTTGGCTTGATGACTGGAGACGTTACGATCAATCCTACGGCCACTTGTCTCGTCATGACCACCGAAATCCTGCGCTCCATGCTGTATCGAGGATCCGAAATCATGCGAGAGGTTGGATGGGTCATTTTCGACGAAATCCATTATTTGCGAGACAAGACTCGAGGTGTGGTTTGGGAAGAGACGATCATCCTGCTTCCAGACAAAGTGCGCTATGTCTTCTTGTCGGCAACCATTCCCAATGCCATGCAGTTCGCCGAATGGATCACCAAGACACACAACCAACCCTGTCACGTCGTCTACACTGACTTTCGACCAACTCCGTTACAACACTACTTCTTCCCAGCCGGAGCAGATGGTATTCACCTCATTGTGGATGAGAAAGGTGTCTTCCGAGAAGACAACTTCCAGAAGGCCATGAGCACAATTGCTTCCAAGCATGGAGACGACCCTGCTAATGCCATGGCTCGTCGAAAAGGCAAAGGAAAGGACAAGAAGTTGAACAAAGGAGGGAATAAGGGTCCTTCCGATATCTACAAGATTGTCCGCATGATCATGACCAAGAACTACAACCCAGTCATTGTGTTCAGTTTCAGTAAGAGAGACTGTGAGGCATATGCAATCCAGATGAGCACCATGTCTTTTAACGACGATTCCGAAAAGGCGATGGTCTCCAAAGTTTTCGACAGCGCACTGGAGATGCTGTCCCCCGAAGACAAGAACTTGCCACAAATCCAACACCTGCTACCGCTGTTGAGGCGAGGCATTGGCATTCATCACTCTGGCTTACTACCCATTCTCAAAGAAACAATTGAAATTCTATTCCAAGAAGGGTTGATCAAGGTTCTGTTCGCGACCGAGACCTTCTCGATCGGACTCAATATGCCTGCCAAGACAGTGGTGTTTACCAGTGTCCGCAAGTTTGATGGCATCTCACAACGTTGGGTTACACCATCCGAGTTCATTCAGATGTCTGGCCGTGCTGGCCGTCGTGGCCTCGATGAGCGCGGTATCGTCATCATGATGATCGACGAGCAGATGGAGCCTACCGTCGCCAAGGAGATTGTCCGCGGTGAACAAGACAAACTAAATTCCGCATTCTATCTCGGTTACAACATGATTCTAAACCTGCTACGCGTCGAAGGCATCTCTCCAGAGTTCATGTTGGAGAGATGTTTCCACCAATTTCAAAACACTGCCAGCGTGTCGGGGCTGGAGAGAGAGCTGCAGCAATTAGAGACCGAAAAGTCTGCTATGGTAATTGAGGACGAGAGCGCCATTCGTGCATACTATGAACTTCGAAAACAGCTGGACGTCTACGGCGAAGACATGAAAAATGTCGTCATCCACCCAAACTACAGTCTGCCATTCATGCAACCGGGTCGCTTGGTCGAAGTCAAGGACGGCGAGAATGATTTTGGGTGGGGAGCGGTGATCAACTTTGCGAAAAGAAACCAAGGTAGATCTAACGAGAAGTTGACTCCTCAGGAAGAATGGATTCTCGACATCGCGCTCGAATGCGCCGAGGGTCCAGCTCCCGCTACCAAGACGTTCCAGTCTTTGCCAGCCGGCATTCGTCCTCCTCAACCTGGCGAAAAGTCCAAGATCGAGGTGGTTCCAGTCCTCTTGAAATGCGTTCAGAAGATCTCTCACGTCCGCATCTTTCCTCCCGCGGACATGACAGACCCGGAGGAGCGCAAAAAGGTCCAGAAATCTCTGGCAGAAGTGAAGCGACGGTTTCCGGATGGTCTGTCGGTGTTGGATCCAATCGAGAACATGAAGATCACGGATAACTCCTTCAAGGAGCTTCTTCGAAAGATTTCGATTATGGAGTCTAGGCTCATGGCCAATCCTCTGCACAACTCCCCGCGGCTGGAAGGTCTCTACAACCAATATGCAAAGAAGGTGGAGTTGACCAACAAGATCCGAGCCCTGAAGAAGCAGATCCAGGATGCCCACGCCATCATGCAATTGGACGAGCTCAAATGTCGCAAGCGAGTCCTTCGTCGACTACAATTCATCAACGAGGATGAAGTTGTCCAGCTGAAAGCTCGTGTTGCCTGTGAGATCAGCACTGGGGACGAACTGATGCTTAGCGAGCTCTTGTTCAATCGATTCTTCAACGACTTGACCCCAGAACAATGTGCTGCTGTCATGAGCTGTTTCGTCTTCGAGGAGAAGGTCAACGAACAGCCGACGTTGCCAGAAGATCTGGCAAGACCTTTGCGCGAAATTCAGAAACAAGCTAGAATTATCGCCAGGGTGTCAGCCGAGTCGAAGTTGCCGGTCAACGAGGAGGAATACGTGCAGAGCTTCAAATGGCAGCTGATGCCTGTGATGTTCGCTTGGGCTACAGGAAAATCATTCGGCGATATCTGGTAAGTGGGCTGGCGACTGTCTCATAAATTCTTATACTGACTGCGTTGTAGCAAAATGACCGATGTTTACGAAGGTAGTCTGATTCGGACTTTCCGACGACTCGAAGAAGCGTTACGGCAGATGGCTGAAGCTTCCAAAGTCATGGGAAGTGAAGAACTGGAGAAGAAGTTTGAGGAAGCGTTGAGCAAGGTAAGACGAGATATTGTGGCCGCGCAGTCACTGTATCTCTAGATTCGACATGCCAGTGAAACGAGCGTGCTTTGAGCGATGCATAGCGACTCTGTGGGAGTCATGGATTTTTACACGGTACAATACCCACGGCTGTTGGACAATACCATTTGCACGAAGAGATCCCGTGGGCAAAGCAGGTATGATGTTATTGCCTGGATAGCTGCCCCACGAGCGAACCCTCTTACGCTGCGTTGCGTATTGTCGAAGGCCATTGCTGTTGCTGCTGTATGCAGAGTATTCTTTCTTGTCATGAACACACCCCAATCAATACGTTTCAAGCCTTGCAGTGGCGGAAAGCTGCACTAAAACGCAATTGTTGTTTGACGTTCTCATAGTAGAGGCTGCAGCCGTAGACAGGCCGTGTAGCATTTTCCTTGTCGAAACCGAGATGCAATCAACGTACTAGAGGGGGAGGCAAAAGTGCTTTGAGACGTACGGGGGACGGCTGGAGGGAGATGCAAGCTGCACAGACCCGCGGTGGATGACGGTTCGATGGCGACCTCAGACTGTAAGAAACATTTCTGTGGACTGGGCAGTGACAGACACTGCAGTAGTAGTAGTAGTAGTAGTAGTAGTAGTGAAACAGACCTGTTGATCGAGTCGATGGTCCGAGGAGTCAGTGCGAATCAATGATAGCAAATCAGGGTGCGTCGAGGCAGCGGGCAAGGAAGTTGTCAACTCATTAACTTCGCTCCAAACTCGAACTCCACCAAGTAAAGTGCGTTGCCATCACATCCATCTCCAATCCCTTGGAATCAGGTGCAGTTGAAGTGGTGGCAGCCTCCTCACCGCCCGCTCTGCCTTGTTGATTGGCACATCTACTGCTTCTTCTTTCTTCCCTTCTTTCACCACTCTCTGTCTCATCGAGATAATCTACATCCACATACCGCCTGAACCTCCGCCAAACACCACAACCCATCGTCTACTGTGTTTCAGGCAAACAAGAGCGTCCCTGAACATCCGGCTTTCGCAGCCACCATGAATAGCCTGGCTACGCCGCCAGTCCCTCCGCATTTCCACGAGCACACTCGTCTCTCTCCCAGCAGATCAAGTCAGTTGCCTGCTGTGGCCTCCATTACGTGTGGTGTACTAACCGCCACTGCAGTGTCTGTCACCGCCCCCTCTCGAAAACGAAAAGCGTCACCCTCCCCGGATCGAGATGATGAAATGTCCACCTCGCCTGCGATATCCAACGCTCGACTCCCGCACACCTTGACACCTTCTTCGAGAAAGAGAGCTCGTCCGAATCTGGCTGGCAGGGCACTGTCGGTGGACAGACTGCTGGAAACACTGGATAAGGATGCATTGAGATCAGTCCTGAAATCCGTGTACGATAGAAACCCTGGTCTACGAGATGAAATCATCCAAGTCAGCCCTCGACCAAGCATTCAGAGCACACTACAGGTGCTACGGAAATACTACAACCGATTAATGGCGTCTTTCCCTCTGGACCCGAACCCACGATCCGACTATTCCTATGATCGAGTTCGTGCTCCATATCACGATCTCCTGGAGGCTCTCACCGACTTCACACCGCACTTCTTGCCACCAAATGAACAACAGTCTTCGATATCCCTCGAGTATCTCAACGGAGTGACGCAGATTATACATGACCTGCCCGATTGGGACAACCCGCAACACAATCTGGCCAAGCAAAATGCCTATGATGAAATCTCAAAGGCCTGGGCCAGTGTCATCAAAGAAGCTAGCAAGAGGGGTGCCGGTATACAACTACAATACAATGGCTGGGAAGAAAAACTCAGAGCCCACAACGAGAAGAGCGGCGGACGATTGAGGGAAGCCTATGAAGCTCTCGTTGACGCTCAGGGATGGCTGAGGCCAGCGAATCAGTCGGGTCACCAGCAACAGCAGCAGAGTATTCGACAACAACTATTTTCCAACACCTACGGTACGGAGCAACCCATGGTCCGAACAGGCAACTGGTAGAGGAGAATGGCCGGAACGAGAAATGGCCAACTCGAGACACCAGAACAATGAACAATTCCAGCATACAAATGGAATCATCATGCGATGCGTACAAAGTCACGTCAGAAACGATTTTCCTTTGTCACTGGGTGGGATGAGTCTGCACCTTGATTTTTAATCATCATGAATTGAAACGGCCTGCATTCATATGCACCATTGTGGTGGGGTTTGTTGCATTTCGTCCATAGAGGGATCTATTCCTAAGAACATAACTGCAGAGGCGGCAGAGCAGGTTGCCTACGCACTGGTCCACATTTGCACCTGGATTCGATGGGTTTGCTGGCGTTTGTTGGCGTTAATGAGGATTCCTAGGCTTTCATGAAGGAGCAGCCTTGAAGCATTTGTTGTGGCCTGATTTTGTTTTTTCGATGATACCACGGAGAGCAACGCCCGGTCGGGGCAGCAATACACCTCTTTTTACCTTATCAGCTCGGCTCGGCAGAGTTATCAGGTAGTCAGTGCAACCGGCCGAAGGTAGAGTGGAGGTGTAGGCGGAGCGATCCGTAATGCAGAGACATACAATTGAGTAGGTAGTGCTCTGGAGAAGAATGTAGAAGAATGGCATTTCCTTTGATCAGTACTGTTGATATGTACAACGGGCGAAACATGTAGTACTGCAGAGAGTGGGATCATCTTCCTCGTCACCTTTGTACAGTTCGTGGCCTTCTATGGATGGAATAACATTATACAATATGGTACATTTCCTACAGCTGTTCACTGTCACCTCCAACCCAGGGAGCGTTCGGCCCGCATCTTCCAGCCCTCAAACGTGTTCAGCTTGGGCCGGACATCCAGATAGAAGTTGAGAGCAGTATCTCGGGTCTGGGGCTCCGACTTGCCCTGGTAGAAGTCGATGACATATTCGACCGTCTGGCCGTCGCACCGTTCCACCACCCAGTCATGCCGGTCAAAGGGCTCCGTATAGCCCATGAACGTCTTGACGCGGGCCTTGGGCGACTTGGCACCACTCCCCAGACCCTTGAATGACAGCAGCTTAGGTCCGCCACACGCCGCGGAGGAATCGCCTTCCCAGCTTTTGATCAGCGACCACGCACGCTCGTTGACGGCGTTGTGGATGGGGATGATGTGGCTGATGGAACTGACCAGATCCGCCGGGTTGGAGGAGGTCTGCTTGCGCATGACGGCGTTGAAGAACTGCGATTCACTCGGGTAGATCCAGTTGCCGGAGCTGGACACGCCTGTCTCTGCTTCGTTGTTCATGGGGGTTGCAGGACTTTGGCCGAGCCCGGCGGAAGGTATGGCGCGTGGAATGGACGAGACAGCACGCTCTTGAGATAGGGGGCGTGGAGTCTTGAACTGCGGTTCTGTGTTGGGTGACTGTGATATTCGGTCGGAGGAGCATTCTTCAAAAGAGCCATAGGAGGTCGTTGGCTTGATTGCTGTTGCTGGTTGCTGAGGAGCTTGGGAGGGTAGCGGGATTGTCGGGTGCAAGGGTGGTAGGGATGGGAGAGGTGTGTTCGTTTGCGTGGCCGGTTGGGATTGGGATTGAGATTGGGATTTCTTCTGCGCTTGCTGAAGCCATAGGGCTCTTGTTTTTGGGTCGACCGGACATGCTGAGGCCGGATCGCTGGTCGACTGCGGAGGGATTGGGTGTGGTGGATGCGACAAGACTTGAGGTGTAGGAGGAGGAGGAAGAGGTGTAGAGTCGGGAACCGGGTCGGCCTTCCACCAGCCCATGTTGGAGGAACGGATATATGTTACAATACAGTTGGAGCTGGAGTTTGTGTTCTGGCGAGGGCTGGAAATGTTGTTGGCAGGCTGAGATGAAGGAGAACGTTGAGTGTTTTGTGAAGTTTGCGAAGAGATCGGAGACCAAACTGCAAGTTCTCCAACGAGTTATTAATCAATCAATCCTCGACTTTCTCAGCCTCACTCCGATAAATGCGTCCGTCTCTCTCATCACCACCATTCATAGGCCAGAATCGCTTCAGTTCCTGCCCGTCACCGGCGATCTAGGAATACGGCGAACAACGAGCCTTGCCGGGGGATGGTATCGCAGTATGATCCAAAGGTGCTGAGTAAAAACAACCGCTGTAGAATCATTGGACATTTGAACCAAGCCACGTGACACCGACTTTCTTTGGTCGCTCCCTTTTGCCCGCATTTTCTCCAGACTATTTACTCTTTACTCTGCACTTGCGCCCACACATTTGGAACAGTTATTCCAGAGCTTCAGACCTGTCTGCCCTAGTACTCCTCACCATTGTGGTCCTTTCGTGCAGAGTGTAGCCATCATGTCTGGCTCCTCCCAAGTGTACCGTGCAAGCACGACTGCTCCAGTCAACATTGCGGTGATCAAGTAGGTACGCCGCCGCCGTTGTCCCTCCCGTCCGATCAATCAATGAAAGATACGTCGCAACAGTGTTGAAGGGTTCTAACGTTGGAAACAGGTACTGGGGTAAAAGAGATACAGCTCTTAATTTGCCCACCAATTCCTCACTGTCGGTCACGTTGTCGCAGAAATCCTTACGGACACATACGACAGCATCATGTTCGGAATCCTTCAGTGGTCCTGACTCTCTTATTCTCAACAACGAGCCCGAAGACATTCAGTCCTCCAAACGAACGCAAGCATGTCTGAAACACCTCCGGTCACTACGGGAACAACTAGAAGCAAAAGATGCATCTCTGCCTAAATTGTCCAAGTTGACTCTACGCATTGTCTCGTCCAACAACTTCCCTACAGCCGCCGGTCTCGCTTCTTCGGCAGCAGGGTTCGCAGCGCTAGTCAGAGCGATTGCTGACCTTTACGAATTGCCTCAAACACCGCAAGAGCTATCTTTGATCGCAAGGCAGGGGTCCGGGTCAGCATGCAGAAGTCTAATGGGTGGCTATGTTGCTTGGCGAGCAGGAACCAAAGAAGATGGCAGTGACAGCATTGCCGAGGAGGTGGCGCCAATGTCGCATTGGCCTGAAATGAGAGCGTTGATACTGGTGGTCAGCGCGGAGAAAAAGGGAGTGCCTTCGACGGCGGGGATGCAGACCACGGTCGAAACGTCGACTTTGGCACCAGCACGATTCAATGAGATTGTCCCCAAAAGGATGGCGGAGATCGAGAAGGCCATCCAGGAAAAGGACTTTGAGACTTTCGCCCGCATCACCATGCAAGACTCGAATTCGTTCCACGCGATCTGTCTGGACTCGTGGCCGCCAATCCACTACTTGAACGATGTCTCTCGGGCAGCCATGAGTGCCGTGGAGACGGCGAATCGAAAGGCAGGCAAGTTGATTTGCGCGTATACATTCGATGCCGGCCCAAATGCGGTCATTTACTATCTGGCAGAACACACACATGAAGTCGCTGGGGTGTTCAGAAGTGTTCTACCGAGGTTACCGGGCTGGGAAGGGGAATTCGCAGAACAGATTCGACCTAATGAGTACGGCAGCTTGGATTCGAAGGCGCTGATGACTCTGAAAGCGGGCATCAGTCGTGTCATCTGTACAGGCGTCGGTGGAGGCCCGGAGAAGATTGAAAAGCACCTGGTTGATGAGAGTGGGAAAGTGGTACGCGTTGAGGGATGACGGCGTCGCTGTTTGCACAGGATGTACCGGCAAAGGAAAGTGGCAGGAGGATGGAAGAGACACTGGTCGATACGAATATCGTAGCGAAGCAACTATTCTGTCTTGATTCTCGTATGGGTCGTTAACATCGCGCTGGGTTTGGCATCCACCGTATCTTCGTTGCGCGTATCGCGTATACTGGCTGAGGGATCTGACTTCAACCTATGTTCGTATCCCAGGTCTATAATAGAATTGGATATAGACGAACCAGGAGATGTATTGTAAGTATATCCCTTACCTCGGTATCTCGATCCTGACGGCACTCGATCGGCTCCAATGCCCAATCAATGACTATAGGAATGAACGAGGATCAGAGTCGTCTACGCATCTCTCCACACTTTGGGACTGTCTCTCCGCAGACTTGCCACCACCATCTCGGTCCAGACGTCAGCCAACCACTCGGGTGCAGGTATACACCGCGTTGGATTGACCTCCAAGACCTCCAAGACCTCCATCCAGCACCCCGGTGGCGCTCCCAGTCTCGTATCGAATCCCAAACTTGAACCGAAGCAACCCTCCGAGGCTGATTCTTGACTTTGCCAGGGGGGGGGGTAAGCACTGGCACCTCAATCCAGATACTATCAGTCAGACCTGTTTTTGGTCGGTTACTGCAGTTTAATACATCCTCCCTGCCTCCAAGATTCAAACAGATTCTCACGTTCCAGTAACCTTGAGCCACTATTGTGCATTGAGTAGGTCATTCCTACTATACATATCTCTCTCCTTGTTGTTCAAACTGGAGAAGCCATCGATTGCACGATGGGTGACAACGATTTCGATGTGATCATCATCGGTGCTGGCATCAGTGGGATCAACGCCGCGTATCGCCTGCAAGAAGGGATCCCAGACTATTCCTATGCCATCCTCGAGGGCCGACCGGAGATGGGAGGCACCTGGAGTCTCTTCAAATATCCCGGCATCAGATCCGATTCCGATCTTCACACATTCGGGTTCGCCTGGGACCCATGGAAAGAAGATCGATCCATTGCCGATGCATCGTCGATTCTCAACTACCTGAAATCCACGGCCGAACGACACGGGATCGACAAGCACATCAAGTACCGGCACCAGGTAGAGTCTATGAACTGGTCGACCGAGAAACAACATTGGCAACTCGAGGTCACGGTCGACGGCACCGACCGGCGACGATACTATGCGCGACAGGTCCTGATGGGCACCGGCTACTACGACTATGCCCGGGGTCTGACCACTCAGATTCCCGGCATCGACAGCTTCCAGGGAACCGTCATCCATCCGCAATTCTGGCCCGAAGACCTCGACTACACCGACAAGAAAGTCGTCATCATCGGCAGTGGGGCCACCGCGGTGACACTACTGCCCAACATGGCGGACAGAGCCAAATCGGTCACCATGCTTCAACGATCGCCCAGCTATTTCCTGCCAGTGCCCCTAGTCGTCCCGATGGACCGGTACATCAAGAAAATCCTGCCGGAGAAATGGGCGTACAAACTGATCCGGCTCCGCTTCCTGCTGGTGGGCTATCTCTTCATCCGGTTCTGTCGCCTATTCCCCAACCAGGGGATCAAGATTCTTCGAGCCGCGACCGAGAAGGAACTTCCCAGCAATATTCCCTTCGAGCCGCATTTCGTGCCAAAGTACAATCCATGGCAACAGAGGATGTGTATCACGCCTGGTAAGTCAATACCAAACAAACCTTTCTCCGTTTTATGGTTTCATCAGGACTCTCGTCTGGAAACCCCCAAAGATGAAGAAACATGCTGATCCTCCTTTTGTGTCTTTCAGGCGGCGACTTCTTTGCAGCCCTCCGCACCGGCAAGGCCGACATCGTAACCGACACCATCGACACCGTCAGTCCGACGGGCATTCGTCTCCGGTCTGGAGCCAGTCTGGACGCAGACATCATCATCACCGCAACCGGCCTGAAAATCCGATTCGGAGGCGGCGCCAAAATCCTGGTTGACGGCGATCCGTACCAGATCTCCCAGAAATACGTCTGGCGCGGCGCCTTGCTGCAAGACCTGCCCAACTTCGCCTTCGTCTTCGGGTATACCGATGCCAGCTGGACCTTGGGCGCGGACGCCACGGCTCAGTTGTGGGTGCGGCTGCTCAAGACGGCGCGAGCAAAGAACATGACCAGTATGGTCCCCCGGGTGGGCGAGACGGAAGAAGTCCTGGACAAGCCGCTGCTCAATCTGAACAGTACATATATCAAGGCCGCTGAGCAGGACAATGTTCTCCCCAAGGGTGGTGATCGTGGGCCGTGGCTGTTTCGGAGCAGTTACCTGAAGGACATGTGGCATGCCAAGTTCGGCGATATCCAGACCGGGTTGCAGTTCTATCGGGTGTCGAGTTAATCGCAAGAAGGAACGTACTAGATGGTCATCGTTCAACCAATATGGGGAGCAATGTTATACTGTGAGCTGTAGACGCTGGTTACTGGGTTTCATGGGGGGAGGATTGTATCTATTTCTCCCCAGATGACGGAATGAAGGGTGCCTAGGAGTACAAGTCTTTCACTGTCCCTGGCGATGGATGGTCTCATGTTTTACGGTGCGAGGCTGACAAACAGACAGACAGCGGGAGTTTGGAGAAGCATTGCGGTACTAACAGCATGGTATTTAGCCCAATTGTAAGTTGGCACCAATCACACCATGTTCTCATAGATTGAGAACCGCGCCATTAGTGAAATCAGGCTTAGCGTTTGGGTTAATATCTCGTGCCTAATCGCAATCACTGCAGGCCACGGGGCGCTAGACCCTTCTGGCCACTGGTTATCGTGGCACTAGTACACAGCTGTACAACGGTAGTACTAGTACACTACTACCTTGGTAGCTTAATCACTCTACTAATAAAAAGGAATATTTTTTCTCCGTTCTCTTCCTCACCTCCTTCCGCCTTACCCACTGCATACAACTACAGTCCTTCTACCACTTAACAAGCAGCCTATCTATCAGCACCACACCCGGTCGGTTGCACTCATTCAATCCGACAGCGAGTTGCGCACAGAAAAGACCCGTTCTACAACTACATTCTTTTCCGGGGAACAATGGGTAACGGAGCCAAAGCCGCTCAGAAGCGCGAGCGGAATGCCAAAGACGGCAAGAAGGAGCCGAACAGCCAGTTGAAATCGGTACGTTGTAGCATTTCATATCTTCGTTGGTGCTCTCGTTGGCAAGTGTTTGTCTGCAATGTTTCCGCTGCCTGTTTCCAACATGCTCGCGGATCGAGTTGGCCGGCAGGGGCCGTACATGTTTTGATCCTGGCTCGAGTCCAATTTTGTTTTCTCGATATTCCCGCATGTGACCGAGGCATAAAGCACAAACTGCTGTGTTTTGTTTTGGTCTTTGATCTTTGATCTTTGATATTGAGAACTCGTTGTGCTTTGATCTTTTGACTGGGTCTTCCTCCCAAAACGCCCGTGCCATTCTTGTGGTCGAATCAAGCCGTTCACCGTTCACCGTAGACCGGTGACCATGGAATGTCTACATGGCATCGAACGGTGTACTCGGCTGTAGGGGAACGTGATGTTGCGTTTTCGCCCATGCTGCCGGGATTCAGCCCTACTCGACATGAGACCCAAAGCTCAGGACCCGGACACAGGCCCCATGGCCTTTGGTGCTATGGATATTACGACTCTGGTTTAGGTCTGTGACCTGAACTTATACAAGCGAGCGAAGGATTCCGTTTCAAGGGCCTTAGGGCCGATTTTGTTCACTCTTCCAGAGGAGCTCCTCCCGGTGATTTGGGTGTTTGGATCTATTTTAGGCATCTCGTGCCTCATCGATTCTTTTCCTATTCCTTGCGTTTTGATTCTGAATTCAGTCTGTCCTTTGCCACTGTGTACTCTCATACAGTCTTTCCAGGAGATAGACCTCACCGACTGACATGATTGATGTCTAGAACGCAAAAGCCCAGTCGATCAAATGCAAGATCTGCTTCGCCACCTTCCAGAGCACCACGGCGCGCAAGGGTCTTGACGAACATGCAAGCAACAAGCACAGCAAGCAGTACGAGGACTGTTTCGCCTGAGATTATACATCAACGGCGCAAACATGGAGAGACAGGCATCATCAATACAACGATATCAACCACCGCACTACGGGTTCCACTTCTTCTTTGCGGAGGGCGTTGATGACGTGCGGTACAAATACGCTTTAAGGCCCGCTGGAGGTGGATGTTGCTGAGACGAGCTGCGCTGAAAGGGCTGGGAGAAGGAGTGATGGTGTGTCAACCCATGAGATATGGCCCCTGGCCAAGACAGAGAATGAAGAGAACGAGAGATGCGACGATTCGGTCTTGTCCAACAACGAATCGAACAGGAGTGCGGAAAAAGCGCAGAAGGCGACCGCGTTGTCTAGCGAGAGGAGTTACAGGTTCTGCTCTTTTGGTCTGCTCTACTTGTTGCTTGGGGAGCCTCGATTTACGAAACCGGAGCTCTTCCCCGCCTGTTCCTGGATGAGATAGAATGATGCTTTACATTTCAGCTCAGATTGAGCGTTGTGGATATATATTTTTCTCTGCATTAGTTGCCTCATGTGTTTCCGGCTTCGAATCATATATCAAGCTAGCAAGGCAGCTGTCTGTCTTTCGACACGTCGTCCTCCTCACACTCACGCTTTGGCCAACCAAAAGCGATAACCCCGGGACTTTATGAAAGGATGGATCTGCAATTGGAACTGACTGAGACACGCCGCCTCAAGGAGCGAAAGAATGGGCCACGCATGGTCTCTGAGGGATCTCTGATATCACAATACCTTGATGCCTACGTAGGCATCAACAATCTTTCTTACATGAAGGAATACTGGCCCTGCTTACCAATCTGAGATAAGTATCAAGGAGAACCCCCGGACTTCGGCGGTGATTTGGGTGTACTTGTACTCTGGTGACTCTTTATCGGTCGGTGCGTATGTAGGCGATATATAGCCGTGGACACTAACACTATGCAATACTACTTTGTTATCTAGTTGGATGGGCAAAACAGTCATTTGCCATGACGATCTACATACTGATGCTGGATAGATTGATGAAGTTCAGGTTGATCTGCCTGCCAGTAGGCACCAGCGTGGTATCAAGGTAGTACTTAAGTACCTTAGCGTGCATTAGGTACCTTAGTAGTAGTGCTAAAGGACTAAGTACGCTGATTTTTTATACTAGTAGTGGAGATCGTCATATATCTGCCCAATCAACTGCTACAGCATGCCACATAAACATAGTACTAGTAGTATAGTACTACAGACTAAATGGACGCCGATCAAGTCGGGAAGAGATGCCTGGTTGATCCAACAATTACCTACTTGGGTAGTAACAATCGTTGAGAAGGCTTGCTGCCTGACCGATCGTCATATCCATCTTATCCAGTTCTACCTCAGGTACGGTACATTAGGTATATATATATAAACGTTGCAGGATCGCACTCTGGTCGTTGTCAGACTGCAGTTTGCAGTGGTCGAGACAGAATCCTTGGAGGTCGGTGACTACATACCTGCATCGACATCTCGTCAATACCCTCATTAGCAGCATCTAGTGTGTTGGAGGGCACCTCGGGTGAACAAAACAAATCATGACGATAAACGACACACTCCGTATCGACATCAAAAGCCCTGGTTCAGACACCACTGCTACGGCGACCACCATGGCCGAAACAGAACCGGCTCCTTTACTAGGAGAATCGACTCCTCCTCCTCCTCCTTCAGCACTATTCCACCGCTCTCTACAGCAGCAACCGGCCAAAGTGATCTCGGCCAAGGGGATCTACCTGACGCTCGACACGGGCCGAGTGGTGATAGACGCGTGCGGCGGCGCGGCGGTGGCATCGCTCGGCCACGGCAACGAGGAAGTGATCCAAGCCGTAGCCGAGCAGATGAAGTCGGGCGTCAGCTACGTCCATTCGCTGACGTACACGACCGATGCGGCGGAAGAGCTGGCGCGGCATCTGATCGACGGGCCGCAGGGCGGCGGGCGGTTCGGGCTCACGCGAGCGTATTTCGTCGGCAGCGGCAGCGAGGCGATGGACTCGGCGCTCAAGCTGGCACGGCAATATTTCTTCGAGCTGGGCCAGCGGGGCCGGACCAAACTCGTGGCCCGCCGGCAGGCGTTCCACGGCTCCACGGTGGGCGCGATGAACGTGAGCTCCAACGTGCCGCGGAAGGTGCCGTATGCCAATTTCCAGCTGGACAATATCAGCTGGGTCAGTCCGGCGTATGCGTACCAATATTCCAACTGGCAGCGAGGCGAGACGGAGGAGGAGTTTGCCCAGAAGCTGGTCAGCTCTCTGGACAATCATTTCCAGAGAATCGGGCCGGACAAGGTCATTGCGTTTGTTGCAGAGCCACTGGTCGGCGCCACCAGTGGCTGCACGCCCGCTCCCAGGGGCTATTTCAAGGGAGTCAGGGAGGTGTGCGACAAATACTCGATCCTGCTGATCCTGGATGAAGTCATGTGCGGCATGGGTCGCACGGGGACCATGTTCGCCTTTGAGCAGGAGGGGATCGTGCCAGATATCGTCACCATCGCCAAAGGCCTCGGTGGAGGATACGCGCCCATTGCTGGCATGCTGGTGCATCAGAAGGTTGTCGAGGTCGTGAAGAAGGGCACGAGCAGCTTCAACCACGGCCATACCTATCAGGCCCATCCCGTAGCGTGTGCTGCCACTTTGGCCGTCCAGAGGATCATAGCACGCGACGGCATGATCGACAATTGTGCTCGCATGGGCCGCGTCCTGCACGCTCTGCTCGTCGAGACTTTCGCCCAGGCCAAATATGTCGGCGACATTCGAGGCCGCGGTCTGTTCTGGGGACTCGAGTTTGTCCAGGACAAGGCCCTGCGCAACTCTTTCCCTCCCGGGGTCCTCTTCGCCGCGCGCTTCCAAGCAATCGCTTTCGAGCTCGGCGTCGCCATCTACCCGGGCGCCGGCACGTATAACGGTACCCGAGGAGACCATGCCATCGTGGCTCCTCCGTACAACATAACGCCAGACGAGTTGATCAAGATCGTCGACACTCTGAAACTGGCCTATGATCGATTGGAGAAGGAGATTGACGACAGCGCTTCAGAATGAGCTCGACTGCAGTGGAACAAAGGCGGGATGCCGGATTGGAACAGAGATGCAAACGCATCGCCGAAACCCCCCCTGATCAGACGATTGGAGACACCAACAGACTGTTAACAGGTCGTGCTTCAAGTCTCTGAACATTAAAATTACTCTGTCACTGGTCAATAGCCGTCAATCACAGCCAGCAAAGACCTCATCGATATCCAGATCGGTTCCAGTCGTGATCCGAAGTCCTGTAACCTGCATTCTGCATCCAGTGTCGTAGCCTCCAGATTCGTCTCTTCCTGTATGGAGCTTCGCCGCAAATGCCCAGGTGCGATGTTTCGAACCAATGCCGCCGATGCTGGTCAGCCCTTGAACTCCATCCCATGTCCCTTACCCATGCCAATTATTCATAATGCATGTCCTCGAAAGATGATTTTTGAACCCGCGAAATTGCAGCTCTACCGTACCGTCACTTCCGCCTTGCCACTACTCTCGGGTCGAGATATCTCTCCCAGCTCGCTGCCTGTCCCACTCTGACCTCGTCTTCGTCCCGGAAGCAGATGGAAATGATGTTTGCCGTCTTCCTTCACAGGAGCGGCGTCGCTGCTGGAGTCGCCGAACCGGGAGAGAAAGCTTTTCTTTTTGGGCTGTTGTTTCGGCTCTTCGTTCAACTTGACATCCTCAAACCCCTCTTCCTCTGCTGTGGGCTTCTCAAACGTGGTGCTGTTCAACGTGGATCGGGTGGGGAATCGAGTCGACGGTCGTGAGTCTAGTGATGTACGCGAGTTGAAGCTGTCCGTCAGCACGATGGGGGACCGGCCGGAAATGTCCTGCAACGCGTGTCAGTGAGGTACCTCTGTTTTTGTAGACGCGACAACCACTTACGAAAGACCGTCGGTAGGACTCGAAGGATTCACGGGAAATGGAGAAAGGTTCGTTCTCGTTGAAGCAACTGCGGTGATTGCTGCTTGTGGTAGATGGAGATTTGACCCAGAAGGGCTTCTTCTCTGTCGGAGATGGCTAGAACCGGCGTCAATCGTAGTCCACAAGATCTGGGCGTGTGAATTCCCTTGCTTACAGGCAGGTATTCACCACTGTCGTTGACGGCTGAACACACGGTTAGCCCGGATTCTCTTGTCTACCTCATGCAAGGCATTTGGCGGGGCAGTAGGAGGGCGACATACAACTCAACTTGAATTCATCCGGCGCCTCTCGTCTTTCTTTAATCCCAAGGGCTACAGAAGGTTTGTCTCTGTACGGGCTGGTGACGCTTCCATCGTTGGATGTCGGGCGGCTGTTCTCGTCGACGGGCTCTGTGCTGACCGTGGGCCGCTTGGTAGTGAAGGGCATACGAAACGGAGGCATGGTCGGCGATCCTGGGTTCTATTGTTGCGTAAGGTTAAATCTATTGAGGGAGGATCATACAAGGGGCGAGGATGAAAAAGAAAATGTATCTCTGTTTGTTCCGCAAGGGAGATACGTGCAGTGCGACAGGATAGAAAAGAAGTCGTAAGGATGGAGGTGGTGGTGACGGTCACGAGCGGCAGGGTTGCGTTTTAGTTAAAGAATCAGCACCCGGGTAAGGCCGCGAGGAAGCTACCCACCCGGGAGGACCTGGCCTTTGCCCTGAGATTACTCTGGTTTGGTAGGCTTGAGATACCAGGCAGGTCTTCAATGGGTGCTGTGCTGCAATCTACAGTACCTCAACACTGTAGCTTAGTACCTAGCACCTGGTACCGAGTTATTGAACAGTACATACCTATAGCCAGTATAGCACACTATTGCTGCCGCGCCGTGGTCTCTTCGGAAGGCCGGGAATCAAACACAGCGACCCTTTATTGGTTTTATTGGCTTTATTGGATGTATCCGGCGCCTCTACCGCTGATCGCGAACCCTTTATCGATTGACTCCAGTGGGTTGGACCCCTAGTCGCTTTGTCAATTACCCGTCAGCCACGTACTAGTGCCAGTGCTGTGTTGTGTGCGCCCGATTCCAGTGCATATCTTGCGGCACAACTTTTGCTAGGGCAAATACTGACCATCGAGTCGGCCTTTCTCTCTCACACATGCAAGGTACGGATCACTGATGGGGAAGCACGAGACAGATCTGTCCTCATCCCATACCTCGATATCCGTGGACCCTGAGCTGTGAAACATGCATCGTTGTTTCCCTTTTTCTTTGTCGTGACGATCTTCTTCTACTCTGTATTCATCTTTTAGTGGAAGACAAAGATGGCCGGTCCTCTCCGATTAGACCGGTTCTGTATGATATAATCGTCCAAGCCACTTGAAGTCAATCAGTCGATCCAGAAAACTCCACCGCTTGACGTTGGCGATCCAAGCTCCGGTTAACAGGCCGTGGCGTGGCGCAACTCCGCAAGGCGTGCTCAGGATGGGGATGTTTTCTTGGGAGACGACATTTGCATCTCTCATTCTCCATCTCTGTCTCCAGGCCGACGTGTGCAGAGTACCGTAGCACTGCATATACGCGTGGTCCTCCTCTACCTGCAATGCCATGTGCCCTACCGTCTCTTATATTTTGGTTGCCCTTGGCCCTGTTACCAAATTGTGATGAGCGTTATCATGTATCAGGGAGGTTGAGTGATCCTTTCAACGGTCATGCAGGTTCGAGGTCATGGACCGGAGTGCGAGAAAGGTTGTTTTCGTTGCTCTGGACACGCGTGTTGACATGGAGGAAACTGTAAGGTATGCTGAAAATGTGGTGGGATCGGCCAGCTGCAGGACAGTCGGTATAGATGCAGTGGTGGAAGCTGAAGGCGCAGGCAACTATCGCAGCATTCGCCTGGATGCCTCATGTTGATTGATCTCTCCATGTTTCTCGTTCTTCCAAAAGCCATGGCGGCCCTCCTAGGTTGGTCCATTCATCTTCAAGTTCAAGTTCGGGTTTTCGCTGCTTGCTGTTCGTCTGGCGCGGGCAAGAATGGAAGCCGCGATGGCAACTCTTCTTCGTTCCTGTACCAATCTCAAGCAGGTGCCGCCGTCATCCAACCTCACCAGCAACACTGCTCTGTCTTCACTTTGGTTTGCTCTCTGCTCTGTCATTCGTGCTGCACTTCACTATTTCCACGGTTGCTCTATCGTTTGTGCGGTACTTGTCTCCCTTGCTCTACAGACATGGGGATGCCAACCTTCATCATTCCGAGCCTCTAGCATCCATACCATATGGTCGCTCATCAGCATGCCTGCTTTTTTTCCAAATGGGGCTTTCTTTGTGGATTGGCCAACATGGGCCCGACTGGCTATTGTGAGTTTCATTTGGCCAACACTATCTGCTTCGGGCTGACTGGTACGTAGATTCTAGGTGGCTTGCTTGTTCGTTCTCCCGCGACTCCGTCAATCTCAAATCTAACTCCCTCAGACCATAACCTTAATCACTGGTTTCTGTGTGAAGTTGAGAAATTGGAGGAAGAACATCCGGCTGGAGAAAAGAGCCGCCGAGGAAGAGGCTGAAAGGGGAGAGGTAGCTCTTGTCGGCCGATCAAGCGATGACATCCCTTTCGGCATTCGTGCTCTGTTGGAGGACTCCGAAGTTGAAGGCGTCTGGAACTCGCGAAACGTCACTCCTCTACATTACAATCCTACCGAGCAAGATCGCCCGGTGGCCTTTCTCCAAGCCACAGTTGCCCCCAAGACAGACTCCTCCACATCATTCACCTGCCTCTACGATCCTGCAGATATAGGCCTGACAGCACCAAGTGGTAAGGTCGCGACAGCTTTCTTGTCCTCAAAGCTCTAACGTTCTGCAGATCGCGGACCGGTCGTCAATTCGGCAGTAGTGATCGATCCGCCTCCTGGAACTTCATCTATGAAACAGAAGAGAAAGACTCTGATCATCAGCTACAATGGCCCATACATCCGATCGGAATCGGCGGGAACTGTACCAGGTAAAGTAGCATTGTGTTTCGACCGCCAACTAAAATCGTGTCCTAGACCGCTAATCGGTTACACAGCCGTCGACTCTGCCACACCGCAAGCGAAACCAGGCAGCTCTCCGTACAAAATGCATCTGCGATCAATCGCTAGCCAGCCCTCTTCTGGAAGCCGCAGATTCGTGATCGGAAGCCGACAGATGGGATCGGCTGGATATAGACGGGCGGAAACCAAGTCTGACTGTCACCCGCTTGAGCGCATGGAAGCCCACCGAAAGTTTCATGCTGCAGAAAGCGGACAACTCTTGCCCAGGGATCAACGACATACCGACTTGATCCTCACATCACCTCTGGCACCGTCGCTTCCGGATGGCGAGGATAATGATTCACTCCCCGCTCGTGCTTTATCTTGGCCCTCTAGGATAGAAGACATGAACCTGGGCAAACAACAATCTCGCAAAGCACTGAGGTTGGAAGGTCCGCGGCCTGTACCTTTCCGCGCCTTCGTGGAATCGCTGCCTTCTACCAAAGCCCCTCCATCAGCATGGACACAAAAGACTCAAGCCAAACTCAACGCGAACATGTCAACTTCTTCCAAAGGGAGTGACACGAATTCGAAGACGTCCACGCACACACCGAAGTCATCCATAAGCTCTAGTGTGACCAGCGCATCCACTTCGCGTACCGATTCGATCTCCATCCCAAGCACCCGGGCTCGGAAGATCAACGACGGGTTTGAAGTGTTACCAGCTGGGACATTGGCCAAGGGCCCCAGTGTGAAGGAATTCGGCCTGTGGCCCGAGAATGTGAAGGCCATCAACAAGCCTAACAAGCTGCGGAAACATTCTCGCTCGGATGCAGGAAGTCGTCGAAGTTCGACAGAAAGCCGAAGATTCAGCGACGAGAGCTTTCGCTTGCCAATTTTCTGAAGTCACTCTGAATTGTTTTTACACTCCAGTCGTGCGTGCTAAGGGAGGCGCTGTTGGATTATGCTTCTTGAGACCTTGGAGGTCCCCCAAGATGATGGGTTGCCGGATCGGGGATGGGACTAGAGGTCTGTCAGGTGTCCAACGCCATGCTTTCGCTTTGAGACTCATGTGTCCTCCAGGATCAACTTCACTTGGGATATCGACGTTCACTCTTGGGGTTTAGGATGCTGTCAGGCGTGCTTAATACGGTGAAGGAGTTAGGAGAAGTACAGCATTAGCATTGAGCAGCCGATGTCGAATGATATGGGCTGTGTCTCCTTCTACGATGAGCATTGGTTCCATGGCTCGCTAATTCCATTTTTCCAAAGGTCTCAACTTTTCCCCCATTGCCTTTGCAGCATCTCGTATCGCTTCATGTCGTCAATCCCAACACTTCTTCTGACTTCGCCTCTGGCCAATTCAAAGTCTGCTGCGACTATCGTGCCTGTTTCCAAAGAATCCAGCTGCGATTCGCAACGGCTAATAGCCGCATAACCTGCCTTTCTCAGCAATGATTCCAGGTCGGCACCGCTGAAACCCTCGCAAGACCGTGCGATGGAGGCCATGGATTCATCGAAAACAAAGTTGTTCAAGCGTTTGCACAGAGTTTGCAAAATATCCACCCTCTCTTCGGCAGTGGGAAGTCCGACGAAGAGTAATGTCTCCAGGCGACCGGGCCTCAGCATCGCCGGATCAATGATGTCCGGCCGGTTCGTTGCCGCGATGACATATATGCCTTCTCGACTATTGCCAACGCCATCTAGCTCCGTCAGCAGAGTGTTTACCACCCGCGCACTCGCCTCGGACATGGTGCCGTCGCGTCGGGGCACCAAGGCATCGAGTTCGTCAAAGAAGATGACCACAGGCACGCTGGATCTCGCACGGTTAAAGACCTGTCGGACTGCACGTTCAGACTCGCCGACATATTTGTTGAGCAACTCGGGACCCTTGACACTGATGAAGTTGGCGTGACTCGAGTTTGCACATGCTTTGGCTAGCAATGTTTTCCCGCAGCCAGGCGGACCCCAAAGCAGGACGCCAGAAGAGGGGGTGATGCCAAAAGTGGTATATACCTTCGGATTCAGAATGGGATAGATAATGGCCGTCTTCAATTCCGTGATATGATTCTTCAGTGCGCCAATCGAGGTGAACGTCGTGGAAGGGATCGTGGCGAAACCTTCTCTCAGGGCGGAAGGTTGGATTTGCGGAAGAGCAGTCATAAAGTCGCTGAAGGTGATTGATATTGTCGCATCATCGTCATTCGGCTCTGGAGGGTTCTCGCGAGTATACTTGATCAGGCGACGGAGTGAGGCTATTGTAGGTGATACCGTTGTCGCCGCCTGGTCAACGTCCATGGAAGTTGTTTCGGAGTTGGCCTTCAGAGTGTCGAGGTATCGTTTGATAGCTGCCGCGCCGGCCGTCGAGACCAGATCGTTCAAATCTGCGCCCACGAACCCGGGGGTCCGTGTGGCAAGGAGTGAGAAGTCTACGTCAGGTGCGATGCTCGTCTCCTTCGTGAGGGCCCGCAAAATCTGTTCGCGCACAGGTTCGTTTGGTACGCTCATATTGATTTCCTTGTCGAAGCGCCCACCCCTTCTCAAGGCAGTATCGAGACTGTCCGGACGATTTGTCGCAGCCAACACAATCACCGGTTTCCCATCCGTCTTCTCCAGTGCAAGGTCATCCATGCAGGTCAGCAATTGCGCGACTATGCGCTTTTCCATCTCCCGCTGCGCAGATTCGCGCTTGGGCGTGATGGCATCGATTTCGTCAATGAAGATCAGACACGGAGCCGCTCTTTTGGCCTCCTCGAAATGGTCGCGCAACGCCTTCTCCGACTCTCCCGACATCCCTGAAACGATGCTTGGCGCTGAAATGGAGATGAAATTGACACCCAACTCGGCTGCGAATCCGTTGGCGATCATCGTCTTGCCGCACCCTGGTGGACCGTGGAGCAGGACTCCCCGAGGAGGTTGGACCTTGCTGGATGTGTAGATCTCCGGCCTGGTCATGGGAAGGACTAGTAGGTCTTCAAACTGCTGGATCACGGCGTCGACGCCGCCCATCGAGGCAAGCGAGACGTGAGTCGGCGGAGATTTGTCAATGGCCGGATTGGAGGCAGCAGTTGTGTGTTTGCGGCGCTTTTGGTACGGCTCGTTGTTGGCCGAGCGGCGTTTCGTGCCGGAGGAAACTGGTTCAGAGTCCATGGCAAAATTGCCCCTTTCTCTTCCCACTACTATTTCCTGGTCTCTTCTGGGCGATGCCGATGCGTCTGGTGTAGAAGTTCCGGAGGGTCTTGCCCATGCTCCCACAATGCTTCTGTTCAGGCCGCTGGAAAGTGAGCTCTGTTGAGGCTGCTGTTGTGATTGCGAGGTCTCCTGTGTGAGCTCGTTGTCCAACTCCTCAGAATCGACCTGCGCATCTTGTTGGATCGTCTCGAGAACTCGTTCGATGCTGTCTTCCAGTATTTTCTTTGGTTTGCGGTTCAGACTAGAATTTGAGGCTTTGATGGCGTCGTATACTGTGGCAAAAGAGAGACTGCTGGAGGTGGCGTCGGGGTCGCCGTATTGTGTGCGCTCGTCGATGATCGCGCGGACGACTTGGTATACCTGTATGCATTGCATTTGTCAATTATGAGCACTCTTACTACATCGCGGTAGTAGGAAGCCATGGAGTCAAAGATACCTCTCTGTCCAATCCCTGGCTCAGTGCATGATGCCGCCGATGGGCTCCGCGAGCCATGATGGTTGAAGACCGAGTTCAATCGACTTTTTTTCAACGGTCAACTTATGGTCAATGGTCCTTTACAATTTAGTGGCGACGACGTCAACTTATATACTAGTGGTAGATCATGTGCCAAGCAAGGCAGGTATTGCGGACCAAGAGAACAGAGACGGTAGAAACTGCGCTTTTGCAAGCAACTTGAAAAGCTGGGGAATGTCGGAGTCACGTCGAAGTACCTGTTACCACATAGCTACAAGGTGCTTCACCTAGTAACATACGACTCGGACCTGTGCGACCACTCAGGACAGAATGATCATCCAATGACCCGGGTATCTTGTCTCTGCGCGAAGCATTGCACTGGCATGTGGCATCTATTACAGCCCCGTGTCCAACAACTGTCGCACCGTCCCTAAAAGCCTTCAACAGTCCACTCCGACAATCTCATCTAGAGTCCATCCTTCCTCGCCTCCTACGATCGAACCGGACCATCAGCCCACGCTGATCACTTTCTCATGCCGATGCAGCCAACGCCTCAATGATCCGCGCTGCCAAATTTAGGCCCATCGCGCCTGGATGCCCGTCCTGAATCCCTTTCTCCGCGCGCTCTTTCAGAGTAGTGTGCTAGGAAGTGCACTCGCCGCTCAGAACTATGTCCTCCTTGTTCCGACCACCGAGTCCCTTCTCTACGGCCAAGACAGAGACACCCACAAACGATTTGCCGAGCAGGTCGAGGATGAGGACTTCTTGGGCAGTCATCTCCTCCGAATTCTACCCAGTGTGGCCGGAAAAGAGGGCAATGTTCGCGACAATCGGAACAAGGCAAAGACCTATGCGACCGTGAATGGGAGGTCTGTGATTCTGAAGGAGAATGTTGTATACACCAACAAAGGATTCAAGCAGCTGACCCAGGCCACCCTGTTGACCGACCTCCTGTATTACTCCCCGGGCCATGACATGCAACAATGGCTTGTCTACTACATCTCCAAACCACTCACCGGCTTATTCGAGCCGGTACCGTTCAAGCCCGCCATCTTCGGAGAGACCAAGGCCCTTCCCCCTGCACTTGCTTCCTCCTCTGAACCTCCGACCCCGAAGAAGAAAGATGTCAAGACATTTAGTGAACTTCTCAACAGCTTCCCCATGATCGGACGCCAAATGCAACCGGGGCTGGAGAGGCTGTTCAACGAATTTGGCAAGGAATTGGGCCGGCCACTACCTCCACCTCCTTCCCGCAGTTCTGCCAACGGCTCATTGGATGGAACCACCCAGGCCTCGGAAAACGATTCGATCAAATCAAATGGGTCGCTGAAACTTCCGTTCAACTCGGCGGCTTATTTCGAAGATGAGGAGGACCTGATGCGAAGAGCACTGGAGACGGCCGTTACTGCCGCAATCGATCTATTTCAAGGTGTAGACAAACAACAACTTTCCTACCTCGGCGCTACGACGGATCTGACGGGCCCTGACGTTGAGAGGCTGATTGAACGATACGTTGCCGAGTACGTCCATGACTCTCTCCTATTTCCACGCCTCTGTGCCTTCTACAAGGTTCAAGACCAGGAGTTGGACCGGCGGATACGGCAGATGGATTGCCTGGACGTCTCACAAGTAGGAATTGCGATCGAGGACGGCCGGGCGGGGAAGCGAGAGCTGATGGGCCGGATCTCTCGTGGCGTCGCTGCCTTCCGGAGAATGGGAGTGGCTAGTAGTCCGCAGGAGATGTTGGATATCCTTCTTGAAACTCAGAAGATCGTTTCTGAGCCGCAGGGAATCTCGGACGTGGAGAAACGCGCAGTAGCAATGACCATCAATGCCGACGTTCTGGTGTCATTGATACTCCTGGTCGTCATCCGGTCGTCGGTGAGGCATCTCCAAGCAAGACTGTCTTACATGCAACGTTTCATCTACATTGACGATGTCGAAAGTGGCGAGATTGGATATGCACTGAGTACTCTCGAGGCTGTCTTGACCTACCTGGCCAGAGATGCCGCTGGACTTCGGAAAGCATCGAAACAGAATCAGTTACTCTGGAACGCTGTGAAGGCTGGCAAAATTGATGATGTCCGGTCGGTGTTCGAAGAATCGGCCATTCTGTCGGATGGGTTTGTCGATGAGCCTGTCGATGAGCCTGCCGAAGTTCCTTTGTCCAGGATCACAACTTCTTCCAGTTGCTTGTCCGAACCTCGACCTCATAGCTCACTTTCGCGGACTTCTTCCAACGAGGGTGGCTTGTCGCACGTGTTTCCTTTCCAAGCAGCGGAAAAGAGGCCTTCCATACCCAGACTGAAGAAAAAGGTTCAAATGGCTGCCCGAAGCCTGTCCATCTCATCTTCATTCTCGTTGGCATCCAGAGCTGCTACCATCGACACCACCCTCAGTGGCCTTGAAGGCGACACCTCTGTCCGGAGCCTTGCACAGACACAAGATGCAATGGGTAATTCGATCCTGATGATGGCAATTGAAAGTCAACAGCCGCAGTCTCTCCGGTACCTGCTGAGCCTTTCCGAACACTACTCGCCGGACGAAGTTCTTTCGGATGTGACTCAGGATGGGACCTCATTATTGAGTGCTGCGGTTCAGCTTGCTAATACCGAACTGGTCGATATCATTCTTCAGTATGCAGAACAGAATGCCGACGAAGCCAGATTTAGGAGTTATCTTGCCCTAACGGATTCCCGTGGCCGAAGTGTGGCACATTACTTATTCAACGCGCCTGAATTGATCAAGAGGCTTGCCAACGTCCTTCCCTGGAGACAAAAGGACAAGATCGGGCACACGCCTTTGTTCGCAATCTGTCGCACATACGACCATCCCGACTACAGCAGCATGGTCTCAGAAGCTCTCATTGCAGCGAAGCAAGCACAGAACGATGATGGGCCACTGCGTATCGAAGAGCACACCGATCACAAAGGGAACTCGTTGCTACATATTGTCAATGATGCCGGCATCATGCAAAGGATCCTCCAATATTGTGACGTAGACTTGAACGCCATGAACGACAGAAAGTTCACGCCGTTGATGCTTGCGAGCAAGTATGGTCGAGTCGATATGGTCCGCATCTTCCTGGGTGATCCAAGAATAGATTTGCACCTGAGAGAAGCGAGAGGCTTGACCGCAGTCGAATTGGCTAAAGACGACGAAGTGCGAAATCGAATCGACGACTTGACATTGTTCGCACCCGCGAACACTGCAGACATGGCGGGTCGGATAACGTCGATTGTACGGTCATTTTTCGTCGAGGATGGCTCGTCACGATACATTCTCAAATCAGGCGCCCCAAACCCGGCCGTCTCAAGTACAACATACACGATCACAACCAGTCGTAGATCTCTGCAAGATTTCGAGAACCTGGCCAAATGGCTCCTGATGGATTCTCCTGCGTCGTATATGCCAACCATATCCACATCCAACTTTCGAAGCCCCTTTCAACTTCATTCGCGACCATCCCGGGCAGTTTTATACGACGCCCAAACCTATCTTGACCGGTTCCTGAAGATGCTAATAAACCATCCGACCTTTTCGACGCACGAGATGCTCTGGGAGTTTTTCTTGGTGCCAGACATGCTTCAAGAGCAAATGGCGGAGCGGGCCAAGCTCAAGTCGGAACTGGTGCAGGAAAAGATCATGGACGAGTATGAACCGTTGACGTCCAGAGCGGACATGAATACCGTTGAAACGGTTGTGACTCATTCGCGGGAGATGGTGCGAAGGCTCAATATCAGTACCCGGTCGGTGGTCCGGAGAGGCCATGTCTACGTTCAAGCGCACGCTGATCTGGCGGAAGCAATGAGTTTATGTGCGGTCGCTTTGGCTAGCCTAGGTCCTCCAGCCACCACTCTGTCACAGAAGCACGTCGACACCCTGGTCAAGTTCGCCTCGTTGATGCACACGGAGCCTGCATCGTCGCCGCTTGCCAATTTCGTTTTATCTTTCAGCTCTCTTCACGCGACCATTGCGGCCGTGCAATCGGCACTGTTGAAACCGAGCACCTTGGTCGGCCAGATCTATTCCACGCAGCGCGCCCTGGACAAGTACAAATCCAATCTCGCCAACAACGCCACCCCGCGCAAAGGGATCATGAACATCAATTTCCCCGGCACGGAAGAAAACCGAGCCAAGACTGCCAAAGACACAGAGAAGAAGATCGTGCAGGCTGGGTTGGACATCGAACGACTAGGCAAGGAGTTGAGATACACGCAAGAAGTTGTGGTTGGCGAGTTGGCTGGTTGGACTACCTGGCGCGAAGAGTGGGGTAGAGATGAGATCAAACGACTAGCAAGGAATGTGGTGGTCAAGGAACGAGAACGGTTGAAATGCATGCAGAGAGCGCTCAGGGCGTTGAAGGAAGTGTGATGATACTGTCGTTGTGTTGGCGTGTCGGTGTCTCCATTTATCCATCGATGGGAGCTACAGCGAAGGGGTCAAACGCTGGTCCCACTCTTGATTTGGCAGGAGGGGAGTGGCATTGTATGTTCGTTCAAGATACCATCTCTGGTCTGGTCCGGCCCAGTGCGACACTTTGATTCAGCACCCAAGTGATACCCCAAGGAAAGTCCTCACACCGCTGAGAGACAAAGAGATAAAGATAGGGTGGGAATAGAAATACAACAAGCACAGGACTTCACAGACTCTGTTGTTCGTATTGCAGCAGAAGAGTTGGAAGTTGGTTTCTTGCAGTTGGTTTCTTGCTCTATGTTGGATTGTAGCTCAACTGTAATTGCAATAATTGGTATTCATGCCCCTGTCCGCAAGCTCATTTCATCTTTCATAAGAGGAGAAGTCAACTTCACGTCTCCTCAAGCAAGCCTTCCCATAGTCATATATGGATGTCGTAATGTGATCGTTGGAGAAAGAGTGCAGGTGGTGTGTGTCATACAATATAGTGGGTGTACTGGACGTGACCCTCTGAGAGGTAGGAAGGACTCGAAGGACAGTCGAGGTACATGTACATATAGCGGTACTTCGGATCGACCTCTATCCTTTAGTGACTTTCTTGACAGTCCCGTCTTTGTCAACATGGACGTTGAGTCTGTTCGTTCTGTCAGTCTTTCCCGAAAGAGACAGCGAAGAAGAAAGAGAAGATTTCAATAAACTAACCTGTCAGGATTGTGGTCCATGGTCAAGAAACCGCCTTCTTCAACGACGCGGTGGTTCTGAGGCAGATCTTTCTTCGCGAAACTCGTCTCGTCGCTCTTGTCTGCAAGTGTCTTGCCCATCAGCTTGGTCATCCAGGAATCCGTGCCGGAGCCGGAACCGGAGTCTTTGGAGTTGATGCCGGGGACGACGAGAGGCATGATTGTGGATTGTTGTAGGGTTAGGGATTGGATGGTATGAAGAAAGGTAGATTTGGTCACGGATTGAGGTTTAAAACTCGGAGGAGGAACATTCGAATAGTACCTGCGAGGACTTTGGTTGCCCGTTGTCATATATAAGGTATCTCTCTTCTAGCCGCGTGTTGGGTTCAAGTTGTTGATGCCTGGCTTCTGGGTGACATTGCGCGATGACGTCGTTGTCGTCAAGCGAGGGAAGGGAAAGGCTAGACATGGCTGAGAGTGGTAAAGCGTGAAGGTTAAATGTCAGGTCACACGATATCACTGGCACTGCAGTCACCAGCCAGACACGTGCGAGAGACAGCCCCGTGTATAGATGACGTCGAGTAACCAACCTGCACAGGGCAGCCATCATCGCAGCCAGATAGTACCTATCACAGAGGTACCTGTATGCTTTTCCTTTTCGTCGCTTCGTTCTTCATACCTAAGATAAACAGTAGTCACTGTCGACCTTGATCCTCCACCATTAAAACTCTCTACAGTTCGGCCACGTAAGAGGAGACGGCATGAGATGAACATAGTAGGGCACAAGACTCCACGATTGATCGAGAGAAGAATTATTTGTATTCTGGTCATTTCGACTCTTCGCCCGACAAGCGGTAGCGGAGTTCTCTCAGACAACCACAAGTCACCAAAGGCTGGACATGTTAGCAGCCGTCAGACTTCTCGTCCGGTCCTGTCACGTCCGTCGGATGCATCCGTTTCGCACCTGACCCGACCCAACCTGACCTCGTCAAACTCCGGACAAGAGTAGAAATACATCGCAAGGGGAAAATATCCAGACCGCCGCCCATTCAGCAACAGTGGACACTGCTGGGGAAAGTGGCCTCCCCACGGAGAAAAAGACGTGAGAGAAACAGCGGCAAAAAAGGCATTCTTCTTTTCCGGTCCCGAATGCTCGCTAAATGCAGGAACACACACACGATCTCCATCTCATCTCGAAACCCTTCGTCGTCCTTTAGACTCGAGAAGGCTCTTCCATCAGATGTAATCTCTGGCGGCCTTTTGCAACTCAATCATCCTCCACCCACGGGTTTCGGGGTTGTTGACTTCTTCAGGTAATCTCGTCATGCCGATGGCATATGTGACCAGTTGGACTTTGTCCTCCATCCCAGCAGCGAGTTCGTTGGTTTTCTGATTGCGATAAACGTGTACCTCTTGCGTACGGCAGGTGATGATGAAGACAGGAATGTCGCCGGGCTCCAAGAGTCTGGCGTTCAAGATGTCGACATTTCGGATATCCAGGATCCGCCCATCTGATTTCAATCCAGCCTTAGTGTATTGTTCCATCAGAGCGGAATAAACCTGAAATTGCGCTGCCGACAGCCAGAGCTTGAGAGTTTCCACATCGCCTTTGACATATGCGTCCAAGACCTCGGGGAGGATGTATTCTCGCAGTTCTCGTAGAAATGGCTCCAGCTGGAACGACGGGTCCATTTCGCGGAATTTCTTGATCACCATTGCCGTTTCGTTCTCGGCGAAGAATCCGGCCACACGGTCCGAAATTGACCGTGCCGTCGAGATCAACGGATTCTCCGACTCCTCGTACGTCGTCTTCATATTGAACAGCCCCTGCATGAGTTTCGAGTTCTCCTTGAATTTGTTCCAGGACTCCTTCCACGCCGCGTCCTTGTGGATCGTGATGTTCGTGCCAGCACTAGCGAGATGTTAGACAAGTCGACTCTGCGGGTTGTATGCTTCACTTACTTTGGATCTTCGACCATAGGCTCGGCCGGAGCGCGCGTGCCCTCCCTTTCCTCTTTCAACCTCAAGGCTTCTCTTCTCTTGCGGCGCTCCTCTTTCTCTATCCAGCCACCGTACCTTGTGCTGGCTCCATCGTCAACGGCTTCAGTGATATCCTTGAATGCCTTTGTCTCTCGAACCGGGCGAGTTGCTTTCTCGATTGTCCGACCAGTCGCATTTACGCCTTGGCGGATTCCTTGAACCATCTTTGTGTCCCAGGTCCAGGCTGCACCTTTGCCAATGGCACGACCGGTGGTTTTCAGGACTTGCGAGGTTCCCTTGGAGGCGGCCTCTGAAGCCTCTCGCGCCCTCCGTACCGTTTCAGACTCTGTGAATTGTTGGACTGAGCCAGAGAGCTGTTTGGTGGATTCGTTCCATTCCTTCGATGCTTTGAATTCGTTTCGGAGTGTCTCGGTGAAAACCTGCCACGGAGTTTTGTCTCCATGAGGCGGTGGGGGAGGTTTTGAGTCCTTCTCCGACTTTTCGTCCTTCGCCTCATCCTTCTTCTGTTCAGATCCCTCACCAGCCTCCTGCTCGGGTTTCTCGTCCCGTGGCGGATCTCGTACGTCCTGCTTTTGGTTTTCTTTTGGTTGTGCTTGCTGGTATTGCCGGGGGGAGGTATGTAGAGATCGTAGAAGAGGATAGCTTGACAATGCCAGTCTAGGAGAGAAAGGTGTGAGATATGAGGAAGAGGATAGAGGCGTCGACTGAGTCGGTGGTGAGTTCAATCTCCGGGAGGCTGCTGTTCGTCCATATTGCGCCGCTCGTAATGGTAATGTGGCGACAGGCGCACTGGCTGTCACATACTGACGGACACCGTACACTGGTGCGCGACACGGGACAACCATGCTATGGGCGGGAATCTTGACAAACGGGGTCGACAAAGAAGGCGTTGACCGTCGTGGGAAAAATTGAGACTGAGCTTGTTCATGGTTGTAGAGGCGGAATAGCAGCGACTAGAAAAGTGGTAGAGCATTCGGCTAACCTTCCGTCTTTTGCTGTGAGAACGGGTTAGCAGCCACTTAACAAACGGCCGCATCAAATTGTACTTTTAGTACGTACTGAGGAATCTTTGTAGCTTTGCTGTCGACGACTGATCAATTGACTGTGTTGAGTATTCACTATCCACAGCTCACCCTCCTCCTGGCCACCGCCATGGCTCGCCCCAGCATCCTCACGTCCATGTGTCGGTCATGTCAACGCTCGTACATGGCACAGACACGACGCAGTGCCTCCAACACCACACGCAGCCAGGAGCCCAGCAGTCTCGCCGAACGGCTTGGAATCCGAATCGAACCTGAGACGCCTCCCAAGGAGCCCCAGGCTCTCGACCAGATCGCCGAAGCGCTCCGAAGACCGCAAAAGACCTCGACAACCTCTCCATCCAGCGACAACGCTCAGCGCTCGGGCCTGAGTTCCCTGTTGACGGGCGACCTTCGCTCAATTGCACGAAGCGCACGAGACGAAGCGGCCACGCGACCCAGCGCGCGCGTCTCCGCCGACGAGCCGTACCACATCACCGTCTACGCGCACAAGCACAACACGCACATCACGTTCACGGAGCCGTCGCGGAACCCGATCATCTCGCTGTCCACAGGCAACCTGGGCCTGCGGAAAGCGCAGCGCAGCTCGTACGACGCCTCGTTCCAGCTGGCCGCGTACACGTTCCGCAAGATGGCCGAGAAGCAGTGGCGAGTCGGAGGCAAGAAGACGACCCATAACCAGATGATGACGCTGGCGGACATCCGCAAACCGGGCGCCATGGGTGGAGGGGCTGGCATAGAAATCATTATGAGAGGATATGGGCCCGGGCGAGAGGCGTTTCAGAAGGCATTGCTCGGGACCGAGGGGAGGATGATCAAGCCGCTGGTCTCCAAGGTCACGGATGCCACGCGCCTGAAGTTTGGCGGGACCAGAAGTCGGAAGGTCAGAAGGCTGGGTTGAACCATTTGTTTCATCACTCTTGGCTGGATGGTTGTATGTACAATTTTCTTCGCTGTGTCTGGGAATGGGATACAGATACAACGAGGTCAGAAACCATGCTTGTGCTTATACGCTCTGAGGTTGAGATTACTCTGGAGGAGTCGAGCTTGTACGCTTTTCTGTGGCTTGGCCTGTATACTTACAGACATGGAGTGCAGTGGGTACGAAGAAACAACGACAGCGTTATTTGACGGCCGTCTGCCATCTGCCGTCTCCCGTCCATACCTGTAGGGGTCGGTGCGGCGTGCGATGCACTGTCGTAAGGGGCGTGTCTGGACTCTGCGCCGCACACACGGTATTGAAGACAAAACGGCACAGCACGACTTCATCATGGCTTGTGATAGGGTGGGAACACAACAGAGGATGCACGTTTGGAAGGTATACAGATATCAGGAATTCAAGAGGTTTAACATCTATCTTTCGTCGTACTTTAGCCAGTGCCATCAAAATCCACCAGGCGACGGAGAAAAGTAATCTCCGCCACCCCCAGAACGTGCTCTGGACTCTCCTCCCGCCTCAGCGCTCCCTTCTACTTTCTTCTGCTTAGGAGAAATAACCAACGACCCAGACACACTTCGCGCCGGGGCCAGATGCGTTGGTTTCCGCCCGAAGCCCACCCCGACAATGACCCTTCGCAGCGCCTCTCCTCGCGGATCAATGCCCATCATGAATCGCGCCAGTTCCGAGCAAAGCTCAAAGTCCGACTTCTGCCGTGCCAGCTTCATCAGCCGCACCACATAGCCCTCGAACTTGCGGGCGTCGTACGTATCTGACTCGTCATCCTCTTCGAGACCTTGCAGTACAATCAGGAACCCCGTGGCTGTTTTCAGGTCCTCCAATTCGAGCGCCTGCTCGAACAGCACAAGTGGGGCCGGGAGATGGGCGAATAATGTCCGCCAGGAACTCAGCTCTGTTTTGCGGATGCATTGGACCAAAGTCGACAGATAGGTCGTGGGAGGGAGGACTAATTGCAGGAATGATAGCACTGCCGGCAACGGGCCTGGAGACGGTTCGTCATTCACCTGTTGGTTGTCGTTGTCATTGTTGTTGGGTATCCGCTCTGCTTTTCTGGTCCGGTCCACTTCGTCGTCAAGGACGTGGTGTAGCAGAATTTCCAGTGCGTGTGGGAAATATGATAGGTGCTGGTACTGGTTCGCCAGGCCAAATGCCGCGGCCGTGTCTTTCGCTTCGCACAATTGGTGGCGTAGGATGTAGGGTAGGAAAAGCTGTGTCCGGATTCCGGATCGGAATTGGGCGAAGTTGACGTCGCGTCGTTGCAGGAGTTCGGATTCGATGCCCAGCACAACGCCTTTGGTCAAGAGGATGGATAGCGGGTAGAAGTCCACGGACATCGAAAGCAGCGGAGATGTGCTCAGATCTCCGTCGGCTGCGTGATTGAACAGTTCGCGAACGTCAGGCCAGAGACGAAGCTCGTCGCCGCTGAAAATCCACAAAGAGTCCCGTAGTGAATACTGATGTTGTCTGCGCATGTTGTTGAACCCTGCCCCGGGTGACGGGGTCGGAGGCGCAGATTCCTCGGGCCCGGTGAAATTGAAGTAGATCTGGTCGCGCATCAGGATATAGTACTCGACATGCTGGGCAATGACGCGCATGTCGTATTTCAACTCGTCCTGATCATTGCGCGATGACTGCAGCAGAACCAGTTTGTCGTCGACCAGAAACAGCACCGAGGCAAACTCCACATCTCGCGAAGGATCGCCGTTTCGTAGTTGAGAGTCAGGGAGGACCCAGCTTACCGATCGCACGCGACTCGGTGCACGTACGATCCCGTGGAATGCAATCTGGCCCACTTGCACGAGCTGGGCGCCTCGGGCTGTGATGTTGAGGATATAATGATAGAGGATGTTCTCGTACGTATACACCAGCAGGGAATCTTCGCCTGATGGTCCAACGAACACGATGGGCATGGAGAAGGCTTCTGTATGCAGAGGAAATCGGCCAAGCTCGAGCTCGCGCGAGTAGAGACGCAGATCATAGCCTGCGGCATTTTCAGTGGCCACGGCGAGGATGTGGTTGAACCAGCACATTCCCCCGCGGACGGCGAATGAGTTTTCCACCGCAGACTCGGCGAATGTCTTCCACCGTCCGCTTTGTAGGCTGTAATGGGCGAGCCCTCGACGACCTGCAATGGCGATGTATCTGCCATCTTGTGAAACAACACAGGACTTTATAGGCCACTGGTTGTGGAGGTAGACTGGAGGATACTGCGCATGATGCCATAGTGAAGCCTCGTTTGAGATGGACGTCAAGTCTGGAAGCTCGTGACCCCGGTAGACTGTTAACTCGGTAGGTGTCTGGAGAAGGGCACGGACAAGATTTGCGCATGAAAAGCAGCCTATGGCTGCACTGCGCGACATATCAAGCTTCCATATCGTCTCTTCATGCGGCGATGTGATTAGTATTTCTCCGCCACCGCTGATCCAGCTCGCCCGTTGGACGGCGAGCAGCCATCTTTCATTGTTTGACTCTGCATGGGTCAAGTTTAGGTGGAAACTTGAAGCTCCTTCTTTTCCAAATACCGACCACATCGACCATCCACGGTCGTAGCCGGCGAAGAGAGAGTAGCCGTCCGGTGACCAAGTAAGGTGTGTCACGAGGCCCCGAGATGAGGGTGAAGTAGATGCTTTGAATGTGTGAGACAATGGGATGTTGCCTACGTAGTCTTTGGCGGCATAGCAAATTATCTCACCACCAGACGTGGCGATAGCAATCAGTGAGAAGCGCGCATTAATGCTCGCAAGCCGCGCTTCCCCCCAGGTATCTGGCTGATGGAAGCAGTAGCCGTCAAACAATCGTGTTGAAGGAGTAGTGGAAGACCTCGACGAGGGAAGAGAGTCGGATGAGGATGTGGACCTAGGCAGTTGAGGCCTGATTCGCTGAACTGCGTAGGCATATCCGTCCTGCGACAGCCAGACTGAGAGATTCATTGCCCGATCATGGACCATGATTGATATGGCAGATTTATGACCAATCCAGTCCATCTTGGTCAGTAGTTGAGCTGCAGCATGAGGGCCATCCTTAGGCGGTTCCCACTTGATACACTGCACAGCGGCAGGCTTCGTCGTCGCCACCACCAATTCCGCATCCAGTGCCACGACAGAGTTAATACCCGCATCGATCTTGATGGCGCGTCGAAACCGAAGAAGGACCTCGCCGACACCCGCAGTATCATCCACTCCGAAACTCCGCATGAGATTTTGTCGTTTTGCCTGACTGTATCCATATTGCTGTTGCAAGACTCGCGCGGTTGGGTCACTTTCAACCGAATACACAATCAAATAACTCCCTGTGGTCCGCAGCATAATGGTACTTGAATCTGGCTTGAACACCACAGATATGTTGCTGCCATAGGTCTGGAGTGAATTCGTTGATCTAGACAACGAGGCAAGTAAGACCACTGGGCGAGTGCACCATAGATCTAGTCTGGAGGCAGTGATTGTCGCGAAGAGGTGATCATTGCGCGCCGTTTGCAGATCGAGGATCGTATTGGCCACTCCAGCAGCATCCCCATTGGCCTCTGTCTTTTCAGTTGTATCATGGGTTTCATTGACGCGTACGGTTCCCTTCTCGCCGTTGTCGACTTCTGTCTCTGGTTGGGGGCCATGATATGCTGAGACTTGAGGCACACTGCATGGCCAATACATAACTTGACAGCTCAACAACGGGGACCATCTTTGTTTACAGACATCTCATCGCCGACGCGAGCTCTCCAAGGTGCAGTCTCCTAGTGCAGGATCTGAGGAAAGACTTGTTGAAGGATCGTGGTGAAGCCAAATAAGCGGATGACCAACTTTCCCTTCAAGTGCTGGATGAACGTCGGATACCTGAGAAGGGACTAGTGGCCAAGCTACACTCATGCTGCTTTACCACAATCACGTGATACGGTCCTCGGTGTGCTCACACGTGCAACGTGGAGCCAGGACGATCATTGCCGTTTCTCGTATAACACGGATCTTCTCGGAAATCGGGTGGGACAGAACTTGCAGTCTTTTAGGTACATGTACCTTACCTACTCCATACTTATGCTCTACAACACAATGACTGATCCACCATGGAGATGCACCAGATCCTTCCTCATGAACACACGCCGCAAGATGAGCTGTCGTATATTCATTGTCGGAGATAGACTCGGTGTTATCCCGCTCAGACAGCCTCATCTCGATAAAACACACGGGTCCCATGCACAGACCGGTTAAGGTCGAAATCTATTCAGGTAGGTGGGTAGGAGCAGTGGAAGCCCATATATATACGTAGTAGATTCCATTCCAAACCTCCTTGACCTAATCCTGCCCTTCTCTACTTTCGATCCCAATACAGCCGACGACGAACTACATCAAGCAATACGACCGCGACCATGGCGCCTTCAGTCGCAACGGACGTAAACCGAGGTGAAACCCCCCTTCTCTTTGAGTCTTGTTGCAAGTGACGACATACTGACCTCCTTCCAGTCATCAACTTCGTCCCGACCATCCATAACGACACATACCCAACCATCGACCCATTGAACGCGAATCTTTCCGGCAAATATGTTCTCATCACCGGGGCGTCGAAGGGCATCGGTCGAGCGACAGCCATGTCATTCGCCCGAGCAGGAGCATCCGGCATTGCCATACTCGCCCGCTCCGACCTGTCATCTCTTGTGCCTGAACTGCACACAGCAGCCGAGAAGGCGGGCCGTGCACAGCCCAAGATCCTCACCTTGGCCGCCGACCAGACCAACGAAACACAAGTCCAAGCAGCAGCGGACAAGGTCCGGACCGAATTCGGCCGTCTCGACATCCTGATCAACAACGCCGGCTATCTCGAGCCATGGAAGCCGATCGTGGAGTCCGACGTCAACGAATGGTGGAAGGCCTTCGAAGTCAACGTCAAGGGCGTGTACCTGATGGACCGCGCCTTGATCCCACTAATGCTGGAGACCGAGAACGGCGACAAAACCGTCATTACCGTAAGCAGCAGGGGCGCTCTTGGCGCCAGGGCCGGGGCCAGTGCATACCAGACGAGCAAAAATACCGTGATACGACTGAACAATTTCCTCTCCGCTGAGTATGCGGACCAAAGGCTTCTCGTTTACACCGTACACCCTGGAAGTGTCGAGACAGACTTGGCTCGGGGTATGCCGAAGTATATGTATGAGCACTTCTACGATACGCCGGAACTAGCGGGCGATATGTTTGTCTGGTTAACAAAAGAGAAGCGAGAATGGTAAGTCGAATTCCTCGCTTCACCTTCGCATCACGAAAAGGGGGGCGTCGATCGACTGACAAGATGTATATATTAGGCTGAATGATAGATTCATCAGCGTGGCCTGGGATGCCGATGAGTTTCTCGCCAAGAAGGAGATGGTGCTCAAGCATGATTTACTGAGGTACCAGCTACGCACTTGAAACGGCGCAAGACATCAGCAATTTGACTCCGGCCCCGAACGAGACTGTCTCCAAAGGGATACTCCGACTCCTGGTGGCGCCAATGTACCGCCCCTCTTGATCTGTGAGTGCTGAAACTTGGCCGAAAATGTACTGGCAACTTGCATGGGCACTATGGCAAAGCGGGCAAGGAGAACACCAGCCTAAGGGGCTTCGCATAAGCCTCGGGTTTGGCGGATCAGATACGGACGCAGCTCGTTGGACAGACGCTGCAGGATATCAGGAGTGTCGTGGTACAGGGATAAAGACAGCTGCATAGCAAGAAGCCAGAGTCGATGTCAGATCACGACCTAGAATTCAAATCATCCATTTGCATTCCAGCCTTATAGGCTATCCAAAACAGCCTGAGGAACCATATACGCTTTTTGATCCCGGGGTTCAGAGGACCCGATGAACTAATGTATCCAGTCGGATCACAATCTGTGCCATCCAAGAAATCGCTCAGTACTTTTGTCCATGCCGTGTCGGTATAAATGTTCATCCTGAATCGTGAAATGTCGTAATATCACAAGACACAAGATCATCGCTGCCGGAACCAATGGGTATAAATCGCCCGTTCATGACTCAAAACACAGTTTTCCGACTTCATCTCGATCAACCGGTGGCCGGTCGCTTGTCGCTGTTGATACCAGAGGCCGTGCCTACAGCCGCGGTAGTAGTGCTAGTACGCCGGCCACTATGGCTATCGAAAGCCTTTCCGAGTGCACCACCAGCACTAGTCGGAGTGTGGACATCATGTTGCGAATGTGCCTTTGCATTCGCTTCCACTGCGAGATGCTGCCATCTCCTCTCTTCATCCGGACGCAGTTTTCCAGGAAAGAAAGTGTCTCTCATACTCGCCCCGAGATGAGGGTATTTCTCCTCGACAGCAAAGAGCGCATCCATAACCTTGTGGGAACCAATGACGTCTTCCAGAGTCAGTGGAATCCCATATGCTTCTGGGAACCTTCTGTAACCGGCAACGAAAACGTTCTGGACGATGCCAACGCCCCCAATGGCAAGCAGAAACCAGGTGTTCCGCTTGAGGCCGGCTGCAGTCAGCAGCAAGAGAATCCAGAGGGTCGCCAGAATACTCATCACGATCCTGGTTCCCCACGAGGCCGAGACATCGACGTTGGTCTGACCGGCGGCAAGGTCCTCCAGATCGAATCCTTTGCCGTTGCCCAGAACGACGATGGCGTGTTGGCTTCCGTTGCCTCTGGTCAAAATAATATTCTTCGAAGACCTCTGTCGACATGCCCACTTCTCCTTGCACCATTGCGGCAGACTGCCAGTGGCGAAGGACAGGAGGATACCCGCGACAGTAACCAGAAGGATACCCCAATCGCCGAAGATGGCGCAGGGAATGGCAGCGATGCCGAGTTGGACGACGGTCGTGGCAAAGCCCATCCAGTAGACGAGGTCGTAGCCAGGGTATCCCTTGACCGCTTGCCCCGCGTTGTAGATCGATATGCAGAGACCAGCTTGGGCGGGCTTCTTCACGTTTGCGCCAGGCTCGACATTAACGACCTTGGCTTTGTCGTGCTCCCAGCGATCTGCAAGGATCTGGTCTAACTTCGCTCGCACTCTGTCGTCCATCCAGCTGTCGAAATCTCGCACGATCCGCCCGATGATCCAGCTGGTATTGCCGCGCACATAGCCCGACCTGCCATTGATGACTTGGCAGTTACAGTCTGGAAGGGGCATCAGTCTGTTTTCCCCGACTGCAGAGACAACCGCGGAAACCCCATATGCCACCCATCCTGAGTCGTGGGTCAGCAGGCGACTGCAGGACCATTTCAGAACCCAAGACACTCACCAAAGGAGAATGCCACGGGGGTAATGGAAGTACCAGCAAGTTGAGCGAGAGCACGACCGACTACATCACCGCCTAAGATCAGCAAGACGGAGAAAACATCACCAGGGTGTTTCCATTGAGACCGGAAAGCGTCTGATGTTTCAGCTGGGTCGAGTGTGCGACGCATGAGATCCATGACAGGTGGCATCGCGAACCAGGGACGAAGGGCTGATATAGGGAGTAGATAGTTAGTGTATCATAGCGAGTCCTTCACAGACCGTGCACACTCCAAATGGCGATCACCAATGGAATAAGATGAGTTTGCACGTTGGGATTGTCCGTGATGACATTAGAGTAAGCACACAACGAGGCTGGCGTTTGATACCTTGCGGCCATGTCATTGAACCACCCCAGCCATCGGATTGGCCCCCAAAGGCACCAGCCACTCCGGTCACTAGCTTCGGCCCTTACCGAGCTCCTTAAGCAGACCCAGTATTTCAGCCTTGGGAATGGATCATCTTTGAATTCGTCTTCAACTCTGTGGTGTCACCCATGGTCGCCAGTTCAGGAACACATATTTATATATATTGTAGCCATTTGAAACAAGGGCAGTCTTCGACAGCGCGTGGCTTGGAAAAAATGAGCTCAACTTCAGGGAGTCGGTCGCACATGCTGTCCATATAGTGAACACGATTCGACCCGGCATGAGATTTTGTCTACGTCCCGAAAGTTTGGCCATACTCGAAGGTATCATCGGAAACGCGAAGAAAGCAACACTTGGTGTGGAGGAAATAAGCAAGCCTGGAGTACGAATATGAAGTCGATTTCGAATACGTACGAGCTTGGAGCCTTACGTAGGAGTTTCGACTTAGAAATCCGAGTTTCGTTCCGTTCCTGGGTATCGTTCTGCGGGCATCTTGAGAGCATCCTAAATTAATCAAAATTTGTACTGGCAGGTGAGTAAGGATAAAGTCCATTTGAGAAACCACAGAATGATATAGCATGTAGCATCTCGGTCGATTTGCCGTTGCCCACTTGACAATCATGCTGCTGATGTGAATGGAGACTCCCGGGCTGTGGCCATCTGCAGATATACTCACTTAGATAACCAAGACAACACCAATCCGTCGGGACCAAGTCCTGGAGATTCGGTAAGCCGCTTCAGCCTTCCGACCTAGACACAAACCGCGCCATCCAAGATCATAGTCTTGCACAGGTGGTGGCTCTCAGAATTGTCGCCTCCAGCGGAGCATCGGCTCGCAATCTTTCCAGGTTCTCTCGATGTATTTCCTGTATCTATTTTGGAATTGCGAGGCCGTGTCCCTAGCATCACAGCACCTTTAAGGTTGAGCGCGTGGCCAAGTAGTCACTGTCAGCATTGCATTTCTGGTTTTCAGCTGCTCTTCAGCTGTCACTTTCTTGAGATTTTAGAAACCTGTCCAGATTCCACCAGGATGGTAGGAATCGATGCTTTCACAGACCATGCAGGGTCAATCAATTACCCACATACTAGTAGGATGAGCAGGCCAACCAGACGTCGGCAAGGCGTGAATCATCAGAAGTACTCAAAGCCCCGTCTGGTCATATCAAAAGTCCGATGGTTTGCAGGGTGTGATCATGAGCTGCCGATGCGCTGCAGGATCCAACATGCAGCTTCTGATGTGCCACGTGTCTTCTCTGCTTTGCGCATATGCCTGAAGCCTGCTTAGAGAGGAGGATTGAAAAGAAGAAAAGTGAAGGGTGAATTTCTCTATCTCGAAAGTCAAAGGTGTCAACTTGAAGTGGAGTGATATAATTGCTGTCTGACGAGGAAATAGTGGTAAAAGTGCTGCCTGATTAACACTGTCATCACCCCTATCAAGCCGTCATTTGGTCAGAACCCTGCTTTGGGGCGAAACTTCTGGAGCCGCCAAGGTGATAAGATATTGCCTACATCATACTAGGATTGCCTACCGGCTGGCAACTGTTTACATACACGCAACGCAGTCGACCCTCAATTCATTCAATTCACGACTCTTACACACTACCTCACAAACGTATCCATAGTCATCAAAATGGTAAGTGTGTGTTCGTCAAAGGCGAACAGCTACTGACCGTGCACAGCCACCCTCAGACTCCCAAAAACGACTGGCGCTCTCAATCATTGACTTCCTGTCGGCCTCTCTCAAAGATGGCACCCTCACCTCTGACGATGCGGACAACATTGAGGTCGCCACGAATTGTATCGCTGAAGCGTTCAAGGTCGACCCAAATGACAAATCAGCCATATCTGAAGCAGTCGGATCTCAATCCCTGCTCAGCATCTTTTCCGTCTATGAGAAATTGAAGGGAACCGGTGCCTCCAGCGGAACATCGGCTCCCAAACCCTCAACAACGTCTGCGATTAATCCCGAGGCCGACAAACTCAAGAGTGCCGGAAATGCTGCAATGCAGCAGAAAGATTACAAGACTGCCATTGCCAAATACACCGAGGCCATCAAGTATGCTCCTACGAACCCCATCTATCTGTCCAACCGCGCGGCCGCATATTCGGCGCTTGGCGATCACACGTCGGCAGTGCAGGATGCCGAGCTAGCCGTTGCGGCCGATCCAAAATATACCAAGGCGTGGTCAAGGTTAGGTCTGGCGCGGTTTGCCCTGGGTGACGCGAAAGGGAGCGTGGAAGCATACGAGAAAGGGATCGAGTTTGAAGGTAATGGTGGAAGTGAGGCCATGAGGAAAGGACTCGAGACTGCCAAGAAGGAGCTGGCTAGAATGGAAGCCGAAGAGGACAAGATCCCCGAGGACGAAGTCGACGACGCTCCAGGCAACACCCGAGGCGGAGGTGGGATGCCTGATCTCTCAGGACTGGCAAGTATGCTTGGTGGAGGTGGCGCCGGGGGAGGCGGCGGCATGCCCGATCTCTCCAGCATCATGAACAACCCCATGTTTGCATCCATGGCGCAGAATCTGATGCGGAACCCCGATGCCTTGAGTGGTATCATGAACAACCCTACGATTCAAAACATGATGCAAGGCCGGCGAGAGGGTGGCGGCGGTGGCATGCCAGACATGAGTTCCATCCAACAGATGATGCAGGACCCTAACATTGCCAATCTGTGAGTACTACCTCTTTCCTTGGAGTTACTATTGCTGACATGGGGTTTTCCAGAGCGCAACAGTTCATGGGTGGAGGCGCCGGAGCTGGCGCCGGAGCTGGTGCTGGAAGAGGAGCTGGCCAGTAGAGCATAGGGGCCAGGTGATTGTTTGCATTGCACTCCATAGGCGAAATGAAGTCACGATACATCAAGTACTCTGTGCATGCCATTGTTCGCGTAGACTGATTGTTTGTTTCTTCGATACAGCTGGATCTGCCATTGGTGAACCCGTCAGAGCGATTGTGACTGGTCAGCCTCGTCCGTTCATATGCCTGACAGTACCTCGTCTCAGTTGTTCTCGGTATTCGAGCAAATGCACTGAGATCTCCTCTGCCTCACGTATCAGTCCGCGCCACTGGCATTATGTTGTTAAGCCGCGGATGTCGTTATCGGCGCTCGGCCGGGCTGTTGACACAAGTGACAGCTGGTTATCTTGCATGAAGCTAGAGACTGCAACGTGGCATGCATTCGAGCAACACTGCACGAAGATGCAATCTGCTGTCACCTCGCGAGTTAATAACCTGTCCCTCTCATAAGAGACACATGGGAGGTTTACGACCTTGTCACTGACAACTTGTGGCGATAAGTATTGGGCGCGATTCATCTGTCACATCTCCCTCCTTTTCCGGCGCTGTTGCGGAGATCCACATCCGATCGTTAACAAGAACTGTATACCAGGATACTCACTCGCCTGTCATTCAACAGCCCGACGGCGTCTCAAATTACCGGGCCTAGCAGCATGGCATCCATTGCCGGCAAGGTATTTGCACTTACCGGAGCGGCGTCAGGGATTGGTTTGAATACATGTTGCCAGCTGGCACGACTCAAAGCCCGCGCCGTCTCTATCGGCGACGTCAACCCAAACCTGTTCGAAGATGCGAAGAAGACGTTACTGGACATCAATCCCGACCTGCAAGTCTTGACCGCCAAAGTCGACGTTTCTTCGAGCGAAGAGGTCAACGCGTGGATCCAAGACACGGTGAACACGTTCGGCGCCCTGGACGGAGCAGTCAATTGCGCCGGTGTCATCAACCAGGGCAGCACATCAGAGCAGACACCACCCCTGTTTCTGAATGAGACGGATGAAACGTGGAATCGAGTGGTCGGCATCAACCTGAACGGTGTCCTGTATTGTATGCGAGCCGAGGTCAAGGCCATGATGGATCTGCCCAAGGCACCCCGAAGCATCGTCAACGTGGCCAGCGCGGCCAGTTTGTTCCACGATCCAACAATTCTGTCGTACTGTGTCACGAAAGCAGCGGTCGTTAGTCTCACCACCACGGTCTCGAAGGAGCTGGAATCGTTGGGCATCCGACTGAATGCCGTCTCTCCCAGTAAGTGAAAGGAACCGCCCAGGTCTTCATTATCAGACGGAACGAACCATAGGTTCTGACAAGTGGGTTTCACTTCTATATAGGCGCGACAAAGACTGGAATGTCTCTGCAGTGGTATAAGAACGAGGAAGAGGCGGTGGCCGATATGGCCAAACGCGGCATCACACTGCTTCAGCCCGAGCGAGTCTCAGACACTATTGTCTGGCTGTTGGGTCAGGAGTCGGATGGCATATCGGGCGTCAATATTCCCATCGGTGCAAGTGCTCCTTGAGTCTGGTTCGTTGCAACAACGACTATAGTAGTGTGGAGGAACTCAAGCCACATACTAGACACATAGAAGACTGTGGAAATACCTGGCATCCGGAAAGGCTACCTACCAAGTAGATACCTAGTATCGTTGGTATCCTCGGCGGCCGAACAAACCCCCAACCCACTTTCGCAGTACAGAGTACGTACCTAGTATCAACACCAATGCCAACAATTTGCTGACTCGCCGCGTCTCCATCTCAAATATTAGTTCCCGCGATGGACCAGACTACAGACTATGGACCTACTCTGTGGGTAGTAGTTCATCAACATTGACATCATCTTGCAGCTTGTCTTCTGTGCTTTGATCCATCACCACGGACTTCGAAAGAGACGGACACGGGCTTGACCAGACCCACGCCACTCGCCAAACCACTGTCGTCTAGACCTCGTGTTTGTACAGAGTACGCGCAAGCTTCCAACACCAGCCGGGGGACTTGATTGGAGTCAAGCTGCAGCTCTGCATCGTCCTGCGAGACACTGCATGCTCGACTGCTCATCCTGGTTTTGTCTTAGGTGGGACGGTAGCTTCCAGCCACCGAGGAAGTCAACCGATGGCAGATGGCACCCTGATTGGGCTGACCAGGCCAAACCATGGTCGCCAGAAGTCTCCTACTAGCAACCAGCCTATCCCATATGGCGCCAAATATCACGGCTCAGGTCATGGAGCAATCATCGTCGAGATAAGACTACCTTTCATCGAGTCTGCCGTGGCTTTAGGAGCCTACCACCACCCTTGTTTCTTGCATGGGGCGGACGGCAAACCACGACTCACTGCATGTTTCTTCGACAGCGGGGTCGCTTAAGCTCGAGTCCACGTTCACTACTGCGGTCCTTGCAGCTGCTACAAACCGGGAATGTAGCGAGCGGTATATTTCTGGATCTTGGAAAAAGCTGGAACTCTCGTCGCAGAGCTGGATGGAGCTGAACTCAGTCAGGCGATTTCCCCTGGGGCTCAGAAGCTTGACGACCACGTTGTGTACGAGGTTCCTAGCTGCGGGACATACAGCTTAGCTGTAGACAAGCTGAGGTACAGAGTACCTTCGCAGACCCAACGCCGTCGACTACTACTACCGATGCCTCGCCTTGCAGCTTGACGCAGATCTTCCTTCTTACTTACTGTCGGAACTGGAGAAGCCTCGAAGTCTCTCACTGCATGCCAGGTTGAGGTAGCCAACTAAGGCAGGGCCGCACCTATCGCTTCATTCCACTATTCTACAACTTCAACTTCTCGCTATTTGCCCATCGGCCATCACTACCATCTCTGTCCACTCTCGCTTTTGTCTCTCGTTTCCCATTCCCTTTTCCCCATTACCCCTGCCACTAAGCTGTCTTGTTACCCTCTATGCCCTACCGTCGGGGTTGCCTTACACATCGTCCTCACGTCAAGGTGTCTTATTGGTCAGGCTGAGACGACCTACTTCATATCCTAGCTCCAACCTCTATGCGAATGCAATACCGACGAGATGCTCAGCTTCAATACCGCCGTCGTCCTCTTTCTCAACCTTCTGGGACAAGGCTTGACATAGTACGTGACCACTTATTACTTCAGCCTCGCCAATCCCTCTCTGGACTGCTAGTGCAAGACCTGTACAGGAAGAGACCCAACCCTACATTACCCTACCCTATCCAATCCTACCTAACCTTACCCTACCCTACCCTACCGTGTCCAGCCTAAGGTACAAAATCAGCAAAACCCATCATCACGGAGAAGCATTCTCACTAATTCTCTGCTCCCTTCTTCTTCTGCTTTACAGTGAACAAGGCTACTGGACTCCCGAACCAACGACAACCGCATGGTGGACCCCAACCACAACATCATACTGGTCATACTGGACCCCCTCGACGACCTACACGACATGCTACACGCAACAGAACGTCGTTGTGACCGTCACTTCGGTGCTGCCCTGCCCTGTAACCTCGACCGTCGTCTACTGGGAATGCTGCGACCAATGCGCCACCAACTGCAACTACCCACCCACCACGACCTACGATTACGGCTACGGCACCACGACCGTTACGTCGTATACCACCACGACACCCGCGGCCGCCGCGGGGTTACAGACCCAGACCATCACGAGCAACGGCCTCGTCATAATAGTCGTGTCGACCTCGCCGGGCGTGACCACCCCCACGCAGACGGCGAGTGTGGTGTATCAGGTCGTCAATGAAGCGCAGGATGGAGGGCCGTTTGCGAACCTATGGTCTGTCGGCATGGTGTTGGTGGTGGTTGCTACTGTCATGATCTTGTTATGATATGATTTACGATGAATCGATGTGATGAGTCCATCTAGCCCTGCCTTTGATGAATGCAATTAGGAAAATATCCTGCATTGTATTGGGTGTGTGTGATCATGGTGGTATGTATGTGTTCAAGGATGTTGGGAGGCGATTTGTCTGCTGAGCTATCTCATCACTGCATGGGCGGCATTTTGGGGAAGAAGGAGATGAATACCCCCGAGACCGCCCGGGAGCGGCGGCCTAGAAGAGCAGGACTGATTAAAATAATGATAATGAACGCACTAAATCCTTTGTATGAGAAAGAAGTCTGAAACGGACGCCCCCATATCCTTTCAACGTCTGGTCACCCTTTTCGACCTGTCCACCTTCCCTTCCGACGGCCTTGGAAATGAGTGAGGGGACTGTCTTGCAAACGACAAGAGCGGCAAATCCTTTTTCCTTCCTGGAATGGCATCGCCTACCTCACAAGCATCGACTCCTCGAGAACTGATGCGATGCTCTTAAGACGATACCGATCCTTCCACATGGTCTTACACCCAGAGTCACACGCCAGGTCCAGCTCTCGCATGACAAATTACTCAGTCTTCAATACGATGGAGGCAACCGATCCGATTCCAACCTGAGAGCTGGCGAGTATACTGCTCAGCGTCGGTCTTCGTAGGTCGCCTTATTGCCATGATGAAGATACTGGTTCAGTCCTAAACGCTGATCAGAATCATCCTTTCGCGCACGCGTTTCGTCCCCTGGCACCGGTCTGTATCGAGACAGATCAAGCTCAACGGCAGGAGCGCATCGAACGTCACTTCTTTGGCCACTCAACTCCTCGTTTCCCAAGGAGTGAGATGGTGTGCAAAGGTAAGGTACCTAGTAAGTAAGTGGTTATGTCTCCATTGAGCATCTTAAATTAGCATCTGCCTTGCCAGATATCAATGCTTAGTAAAAGCTTGGTCTGATAAGGTTATCGTGTCAGTGCTGTCAACCCTCCGATTGGCGTATGCTGGGTATCGGTATCCTATTAGTGCCCAAAATGACATTCTCATTACGGTTACCGGCTGACGACGTAGTCCGGTTTGTGAGACACTCACTGCACTACAGGTTTATGATTGCTTTTTGCTGGCATCATATCCATATCCATATCATGGCATGCTATTCAAGTCGTTCAGATGGATGGTAGGTACTACTAGTATAGGGGAACTAATCAATAGACATGACATCGGATGTTTGTCAAATGTCACTATGCACACACACACATAACTACTTCGATAAGCGATTGATCAGCCAGAGTAACAAACAATGCCACCGTTCGGTTCAAGATCGTCCAGTTCGCGCGGGTTCACTCGCCAGTTCCGCCTGAATAGCCAAAGAACAGAGACCGAGGCTCTGCTGGCGTCGCAACACGACGAAGAAGATCACGCCGATAGCGATGGGCTGTATCCGCCTCATTGCACCTGGACGAGCGATCAGGCCGAGCCGCCTCCAGGGGCAGATCTGTATAGGAATGCAGATTGCAATGTCTATGAAAACATTCTCCGGTAAGAAGCGCTCGTTCCCTCATCCAATCCCCATGCCATCCGTGATAGCAGACGCTGTGAAGAGTGCAGAGCGCTGACCTAACTGGAAAATAGGATTCGGAGAGATATCATCAACAGCATTGGTGAGCAAGGCTGACCTGACCCAGGAGAGCGAGAAGTAGGAAGTCTCCAATCAGTCTAACCACCAACCACTCACAGATGACCCGTACTCGCTGGAACAATTGAAAGCACCGCGCATGAACATCTCCGTCGTTCGGCCTCTGGTCGATTCCATCTACGGGAAACAGGACCTTTCGCTCGGTCTGGCCACTATTCCAACATCCTGACAGTGAAGATTATTACTGACCCTGCCTTAGTATACTGTCTGCTCGTCAACCGGATGCAATTCATCCGTGAGCAGTCCTTCGCGACACATCATCAGACAGTCAATCTCACCCGTGCGCTTCTGTGCGAGCTGGCCGCCGAGAAGGTTCTTCGTCGATATAATGAAAACAACCCTGGTCCGCGAGGCCTGCTGAAACTGGCTAATATACTGGTCGCCGGCTTCGACCCGTTCCAGGGGGCGCCTCCGGAAATCGTGCAGAAAAGCACGCACCCGATTCACTGGGCAGCTAGAAGGAGCGGCAAAAAGATCGAAAAGAAGCTGACTGCTCTCGAATTGGCGATTGTGAGTGCAAGCAAAAGCTTTCTGGCCAGTAGTGCTTGTCAGAAAGTCGTGGATGCCATCTACCGAGGTAAACTGGTCTACACCCCAAGCAGTTTCATCGACATCATCCCCGATGGTTGGAAGAAGAGACCGATCTCCTTGTATGACCCCAGGAGAGCGCCCCTGCTGAACCAATACCGCTTGATTGTGCCTCGGATCCGAAATGTCATCGAGGTCTTCCAATTCGTCATTCTACTTGCACTGTACATTGCACTCATGGTGGGTCGAGAAAGTCGGCTGAACACGCGATATACCCCGGTTGAGGCCGTATTTGACCTGTACGCTGCTGGCTGGGTATGTTGCGGATGGTTGTACCGTAGAGCCTGAGCTAATATGGGCAGGTCCTCGATCAATTCGCCTCCATCCTCGAACACGGCTGGGGTGTCTATACCCAGAACTTGTGGTCATTCCTGGATGCCACTTTCAGCACCATCTTCATCATATATCTTGTTCTTCGACTCCATGCTTTGCGAATCGACGACCAGGACAACTCCATCCTGTGGGCCCGGACGGCTCTTGACGTGCTCAGCTGTGCAGCGCCAGTTTTGATTCCAAGACTGGCGTTCAACATCATGTCGGAGAATATGTTGTTCCTCTCCTTGCGAGCAATGATGTCTGACTTTCTCACTCTTACTGCACTTGCTGTTTGGTGTTTCGCGGGATTTATGTTGAGCCTGAAATGGTTGCATGCTGGGGCCCATTCAGTAAGTCTTGGGTGACTCGTTCAGGAAGCATCTAACATGATTAGTCTGTCACAATTGGCAAATGGATGATTTGGATTTGGTTCGGGCTCGATGGTACCGGTATCGACGAGTCCGTCGATTTCCACTGGCTGTTGGGACCGGTGTTGATGGTGCTGTTCGCCTTTCTCGGAAACACGCTGTTCCTCACGATCCTGGTTTCAATGTTGACCACCACGTTTAGCAGCATCGTCTCCAATGCCATTCAGGAGATTCTTTTCCGTCGGGCAGTTCTGACCTTCGAGGGGGTGAAGTCAGATGCCATATTCGCATATATGCCGCCGTTCAACATCGCCGCACTGATCATCATGCTTCCGCTGAAACTGGTGGTTTCGGAACGAACTTTTCACAAAATCAACGTTGCAGCGGTTCGGACGCTCAATATGCCGACATTGTTGGTGATTGCTTGGTATGAAAGAAAGACATTGTGGATGTCTGACAAACCTCGACCTTACCGTGCCAGAAGAATAGATTGGAAGAATACCAATGGGCCGAGACCCGCCGAATCGCCATACTGGGCCCTCTCGAGGTTTAGTGTCCACGGAGACATCCATGCAGTGTTTGACATTGATCCACCGCAGCCAGTCTTGGACAAAATAGCTGAAGAGGATGATTTGGAATATGGTGATGGGATAGGAAAAGCGGTCAATAACAATTTGAGTAGAGGTTTCAACCCTGCCCCGGTGTCTCGACGAAGCAGTCGAGCAAGCGATTCGAAGCGACGGATGTCTGCCAGTTCCAAAGCCGAAAGACACCAAAGCAAGGACCGCAGGACTCCAAAGGGATCCCCAAGGGAGGAATTCCGAGACTCGAGCGAGGCAGAAGATGAAGGTAGTCATCCACCCCATCACCGCAAAATGATGAGAGGGGAAAGAATGGATTCCATCGTCGACTATAGCGATGATGGGGACGATAAGCTCCTGGAGGCGAACACAAGGTTGCACAAGATGGAGGCCGCTATAACAAGGATTGAGGCTATGCTGTCGCAGCTGGCAAATGGGGATGCCAGCTCAGAAAACACGGAAGGGAGGGAGGAGTTGGAGCAGGAAATGCAATCGGGCACGATGAAATAGGATGGCTGTCTGTGTCGCGGTTTAGTAGGCGTGTATTTGGTTTCTTCGTACAATTGACGGGGATAGGCCGAAGAGGCCTTATGATGCCAGTACCATTGTTACCTTGTAGATCCTGAGGTACCTGCTCGCACGATAAGGTATGCTACTATGAGAGATGTGATGTGTTCGCCTACATGAAGCTGAGAATATACTGCCAAGACTGGTGGTGGTTGCCTGGACGACGATTCGTGTTGTGGTTCCCTTAGTTAGACGCCAACCTGAACTTCATCATCAATGCTCAGCGAACTCGCGGTTTGCATAGTTACCAGGTATCAACCACCTCGATTCAATTGAGACCGCCGCGCGCACTCGAATCAGCCTATACAATCACCGAAAGAACATTTCCCTGCAAGACTGCAACGATGTCTCAAGCATGCTTCTCCGCAAGCACCTCCTCATTCCGGACATCACAGTCGCAAAACGCCCCCATGTCCTATTCAGACAATCCTCTGACCCAATTACCGACGGTAGACTTCAATTTTGACGACCTGCGAAAGCGCATGACCGAATTCAGCTTAAAGTTTGACGCCTTCATTGAGCGAGGCAGGAAACGAGTTCTTGAAGAGAGGAACGAGTTCCGCGCGCATCTGGGAGAGTTGCACGGTGAGTAGGGCCAGAAACAAAGATCGCCTGTCCTTGAGAAGCTCGCACGAGTGTCTGTCGCAAAGCGAAGTAAGCTGACTGGTCATTATGTCGTGTGGAATGAATAGAGGAGCAGCGATCAGCAAATACACAAATCACAAGCCTACAGTCCACATTGTCGACACATAACCACGTCCTCGCGCGAGAACAAGCCGAAAAGAACGAGATGCATGCACAAATCTCCAAACTGGAAGCTCACCAGGCCAACCAAGCCGCGGCGCGAGATCGGCTGAAGAGCGCGATTGCACAAACACAGCGGCAGATCGAGGTCAAATTACAGGCGCAGCGCGAATATGCTGCCAAAATGGATCAGCAGAGTCGATTGAATGGGCCGGAATTGGGGTTCTGGGAAACACATCTCGGCTGCCGTATTGAAGGGAGTGGCGATGAAAATAAAGTCAAGATCGTCTTTGTTTTTCCGCCTGTCAAGGGCGGGAAGGGGGATGAAGAGAGGGAGGCGGTGTTCGAGTTACAGGTTCCTGCTACGGCGACGGGGAAGTATGCTGTGGTACATATGAAACCGAGACTGGATGGTGCGAAGGTGGATAAAGTGGTCGACCGTTTGAATTCGTCACGCGAGATAGGGACGCTGTTGAAGGGGATGAGAGTGTTGTTTGCGGAAGTGATGAAATGATGAAAATGAAAGAGAGTTTGATGACTGATTTGGATACCCTCTGCTGCAATGGTAATTGGAACGACAGAATGGGTCTGAAGATGCCAGGTTGGCCGACAGTCTGAAAAAGACTGGAAGGCCTGCATGTTGTGATCCTCGGCGATATTCTATCCAGTTCTCGAAGGTCATATATTTCGGACAGCCGACTCCTCGGAGATATGTCCAGCAGTCCTGCAACTCTTCAAGATGGCTTCAAGAAGAAAATACCTATTGTTCTCTTGCAACGACTTGCAACATGCAGCCTCTTCCTACCTTTCGATGAGATGTAGTCTTTTCGCTGCTGTCGTCCGGGAGACGCGACTATTCGCATCGCACCGGTAGTCTCACTTCGATATTCGCACCATTATGGACAGCCAGTCCGTTTGACAGAGTTTGATACTGCTGCTCAATCCTTACCGTGCATCATGGATCTTCAAGCAAGCTGTACGAGCGCTAGCACTCGTCATGGAAGCATAGGTGATGCAACCAGGAAACGCATGTGTTTTGCCCTTCATGCCTGATGCATGACGACAAGTCGATCTGTTATGGATTAGGGAATCCGGGTCCATTATAGTGCTGTGCCAGTCAGGGTACATGTTGGAATGGACGTAAGAAACGGTGGGTCGGCAACCGCGTTCAAGTTCTTCATTGCAAAGTCGAGTAGTCCGACGACCATCTGAAGCACCACCGGCCTCGGGTCCAGCAGAGACTCAGCCAGCAGGAACTCAAACAGGAAAGAGTCAACCAGCAAACAAGAGTGAGCTCGAGTATGTCTCGGTGCGGTTTCAGGAGTTGGTGTCGAAACTCGCCCTTGATCATTATGGTAACCTCCCCGGTTCCTGCAGGGAACAGCGCTGCGAGACTCATTGTTTGCTTGTTGGTAGTGGGAGGTATGTCTGATTGAGTCACTGCAACGTATTCGGTACATAAATGGTGTTGTCTTCAAGATGCAATAAGAGACGAAGGTAGATGTAGATATCTAATGAGGCGGCCATCAATACATGTATGCAAATAATGCGCCAAGCAGACAATTGGACACGCGGCGTCTTGCGAATTGGACGACCATCCCGAGTTCGGACAACGTTTCCATATACTATTTACATTTGCGGTTGACGAACACCATTAGCATTGTGAACGTACTACGTCGTCCACGAATATGGCTTCAATGCCCCCAGGAGGTGCGGTTGACGTTAATGATGTTGACGGAATGCAGGTTGGCTGACATTTGTTTAACAGACCAGAAATCCAAAAAGAAGAAAAAGTCCAAGAAGAAAGGCACTACTGCCCCGTCCCCGGCAGTAGATGCTCCCACGATCGCCGTCGAGCCCGAAACTCCTGATCCTGGCGACGAACTAGAGACAAAGGATACGGCAGAGAAAGAGAGCGAGGACACAGAACTAGAAGATGACACCAAGGCGAGTGTGCACGCGGACAGCAAGCAGGAGTCTGTCAACGAACCAGAACCAATACCAGAAAAAGAACCAAGCATACCTACGACGGAGGAGACAAGTTCCGCAGCCTTGACAAATGGGGATGCCAGGACTGTGAACGAAACAGAGAAATCCGTCGACAACAACGATGCTGCAGCACGGTTTGACGCGCTCGTCAAAGATCGCGATGCCCTCCGTCTTGAAGTCACTCAGCTCCGCCAGTCACTGGAGGAACTACGGTCCAAACATGCCACCGACATCGAGACTGTCCGAAGCGAATTGGCGGAGACACAAGCCGAGAAGGAAAGCGCAGAAGAGCAATACCAATCGCTACTTGGCAAGGTGAACACGATTCGATCTCAGCTTGGAGAGCGTCTCAAGGCCGATGCAGTACGTACAGTAACTCCGTCCAGCCCTCTCCTTCTGTTTCTATAATACTACTTCTTCATCTCCCGGGCATTCTCGGCGTACTGACAAGGAACAGGAAGACCTGGCGCAAGCAAGGACCCAGATAGACGAGCTGGAAGAACAAAAATCCGAACTCCAAGAACGATATACCGCGCGGTCCGCCGAGGTCGAGGAGCTGACGGCACGCAACCAAGACCTTGCCACCAAAGCGGCGGAGCAGTCCAAAGAACTGTCGACGTTGCGCAATCGCCTGACGCTGGCCCAGCAGAATTGGCTGAAGGAGCGAGAAGAGCTCGTCGACCAGGAGGCGTACCTTCGCGAGGAGTTCGAAAGTGCCAAACAGGCCATGCATGACTGGGAGGTCCTGGCCATGGAGGAACGTACTATGCGCCGCGATCTGGCCGACCGGAACGTCGATCTGGAGGAGCAGGTCTCTGCCCTGAAAGAGGCGTACGAGAAAGCCGCAAGCGAACGTGACACTCAAACGAACACTGTCGATGGATTGCAGAGAGCGCTTCAGGAGATCCAATCGGTTCGAAAGCAAGAATTGAAGGAACTCGTCGAGGCGAATCAGAAGGAGCAAGAAGAGCTACGCGCACAGCTGCACGAACTCCAGACGAAACACGACACGACTGTCGCCGAGCTGGAGCAGACCAAGAAGGAACTCGAAAGGGCCTTGCCTTTCGAAAAGGAGGTCAAGGAGAAAAACCTGCTGATCGGCAAGCTGAGGCACGAGGCGGTCATTCTCAACGACCATCTTACCAAGGCTTTGAGGTTTCTCAAGAAGGGCAAGCCAGAGGACAATGTGGACAGGTGAGGCATACTTTGGTTTCTTTCCTCTTTTCTCCATGTCTTCCTTTTCCCTCTTCCCTTACATCTCCCAACTCCTGTGGCCATCGTCGTTACAGATTCAGACACTATGTGACCATCGTGTCGGTGTGTGTTGCATTGGTGTTGTGGACGGGGAAATTGAGACCCATCGATGGACAAGACGTGCCGTCGAGGCCTCGGAGGGTTGCCTGTCCTACGACGCTTTGCAACACTCAACAACCAGACATGACTCAAGATACCGAGTTCCATGGCACGATGGGCAAGGTTTTTGGATCTACAGACCCATTGCCCAAGACTTCCCATACACCCTCCTGCAGATCTTCGGCATGACATCGTGATCCCCTCTCTGTACTCTACTCTATATGCTGACAACTCCCAAATTCTTCCTATCCAGACAAATCGTCACAAACCACTTCCTTCAATTCCTCGCCCTCGACCGGGCCGACCCCAAGAAATTCCAAGTCCTCCAACTCATCGCCGCCCTGCTAGGCTGGACGGACGAACAACGCGAACAAGCCGGCCTCGCGCGGCCTGGAGGCCACGGCAGCTCCAACACCTTTGCCTCGAATTCCAATTCCCTCCGACTCCCCGGGTCGCCGCTCTTCCACCGCACGCCGAGCACACCAGCTTTGCACCATGAGTACTTCGGCCCGGACAGCCTGGGTGTTTCTAGCCCTGGTGCATCGTCGGCGAGTAAGGAGTCACTGGCAGAGCTGTGGCAGCATTTTCTGGAACAAGAGGCCGGAGCGAGTGCCAACAAGTCAACGAAGACAGGAAACTCGAGGCAAAGTAGTCAAAGCACGACGATACCGCCACCGACGCCACAATAGAGTGGATGGAAACGAATCTTCTTTTCTGGAGAAGACTTGTATCAGAACAAAAAGTCGGGTGTTTGACAAAAGCAAGCCTTTCAAGAAAACCTTGTGCAATTCCAATCTACCTTATGTTTCATTGTATTACTTCAACTTGAAGATTGTGTCAACAATAGAGCAGTGCTGTAGTTGAAGCATGGAGTCTGTTGACCGTAGTCTCTGTAGTGGTGAAGAAGAAATATGGTAAGGTCGAGGCTGTATAGGTACAGTTTGAATAAGGGAGAGGAACAAAGGATACGGTACATGTATTGTAACACCAGCCCGTATTATTACCAGGATGATTTCAATTGGCTCTCCTCCCTTTCAACTTCATCCACTCTACTTCCTATTCCGGCGACGACTAAAGCTTGGCATTTCTCCTCCCGACCAATCGCCTGCAGCCCCTTTCAACTTCTCCTTTTCCCTTCATTCCAAGCATTTCACGACATCAACTGCAACATACCTCGCGCCAACCGATCAACGTCGGTGCAGGCGTGCCAGTTGGTGTCTCAACTGTCACATCCCTGCGGCTCCTTAGTAAGGAGACAATGTTTGACTCCCGTTGACTAGTGTCAAATGTTAAAAGATTGGTTTGCTCCCGCAATGTCTGCTAGTTTGGCTGTTGGGGTCTCCGCCTTGTCTCTCTTCTGTATACACACCGACTAACCATCTCCTTCTCCATCCTCTATACTGTACAGAACAGCTTTCTGCCTTTCTTACCCTTCGCCTGGATCATGACCTGATTGATCATCGTCGTGCCCTCTGTCCACTGACCTCCATAAAGGGCTTTGTTCTTACCCTCACAAGAGCAACTCCTCACGCCCATGTCCATCTCCGAACGGTGACCATGGCGTGGCTAAACATGCTGCCCAGGAAACGCGTCAAGATCGCCATTGCATTGTTCACACTCCTTGTGATCCTTAGCTTTCTCTCAACCAGCCCATCAAAACCGACCAGGATCCAGCACAAGTTCACACGGAAAGCTCAGATCCAGACGGCCCGCCAGAATGCAGTCAAACGCGAGTTCTTACATGCTTGGACGGGCTACAAAGACCATGCCTGGATGGCGGATGGATTGATGCCCCTGTCCGGAAGTAGGAAACAACAGTTCTGTGGTTGGTCAGCCACGCTGGTCGATTCTCTGGACACCCTATACATCATGGGACTCGACGATGATTTCGATGAGGCGGTCAACGCCACTCTAACCATTGACTTCACCGGCACGGCAGGCGACTGTGACGTCAACCTGTTCGAATCGACCATTCGTTATCTGGGAGGGTTGATGGCGGCTTATGATCTCAGTAACGACGCTCGCCTCCTTCCCAAATTGGTGGAGCTGGGCGATATGCTGCATTCGGCTTTCCGGACTGCAAACGGGATGCCATGCACTCACTGCAAACTGGGAGCTAAGCGAGGCGTACTCATGGCCTCCAACAGCGCTCCCTTAGCCGATGTCGGTAGCTTGTACCTGGAGTTTGCCAGACTCTCCCAGATCACCAGAGACGAGAAATACATGAAGACGGTCGACTTCTTGAGCAACACCTTTGCTCGGGCGCAGGACCAATCCAGCATTGTGGGGCTGTGGCCGGAGATTGTCATTCCAAGTGCCACGGACGGCACCGATCCCATGTTCGTCAAAGCAAACTTCCGCTACTCCCTCGGTGCGCTTTCGGACTCTGCCTACGAGTATCTGGTCAAGACCCACTTGCTGCTAGGCAAGACGACCAAGATCTACGAATCGATGTGGAAGGCGGCATCCAAACAGATCAAGCGACATCTCCTGTTTCGAGCCTTCATCCCGCACGCCGACAAGACCGAGGTGATCTTCCCCGGCATCGTTACTAGATCACGGATTGTCAACCAGACCTTGCTTGAACCGCGGACAGAACATCTGGCTTGTTTCTCCGGAGGCATGTTCGCGATGGCATCGCGGATCTTCAACGAGCCCGACGACTTCCACATCGGCGAGCAGATCACCAACGGCTGTGTCTGGGCGTACCGCAACAGTCCGACAGGCATTATGCCCGAGGCTTTCACGGCGCTCCCGTGTTCAGATAATGACGGCAGACAATGTGACTGGAACGGTTCCTACTGGGAACAGGAAAGCCGCCGTCCCGCCCATTGCCAGGATGCGGATTGCGACCAGTATCGGTTCCCACCCGGCTTTCTGCAGGTGTCGGACCCGTCTTACAAGCTGCGGCCCGAGGCGATCGAATCCGTCTTTGTCATGTGGAGGATGACCGGCAACGAACACTGGCGCGAGGTTGGTTGGTCCATGTTCGAATCCATCATCGCACATACCCGCTCTGCGTTTGGCCACGCGGCTCTCCTGAGCACAATGGAGACATACGACCAGGACCGGTACGAGAAGGGACTGATGGTCAGAAAAGTCCTGGCGAGAAGACAAGACGACATGGAGAGTTTCTGGTTCGCAGAAACGTTGAAGTACTTCTACCTGTTATTCAGCGAGCCCAATCTCATCAGTCTGGACGAATGGGTGTTGAACACTGAAGCCCATCCGTTCCGACTGACTGCTGGGATCCGCGGTTTTTGAGCAGTCGCTTCGGCTGGTCTGATCTGACCACAAAGAGCCACAGGTCGAAACCAACCTTTTCACCATACCAAAAGGCCCAGGACCCGGAGCCGGAAAGGTTCAACAATTGAGCGTCGTATCTCCACGGCCAGTTACCACTTTCGTCGTTCCAGCCGATGACTCGGCATTGTATGCTGAGCTGCAATACCTCCAAACGTTCTGAACCAATGGTAAACATGTGTCAGTGTCTGTCTAACTGGGCCTTTGGGGGGAGCAAAACAGACAAAACGGGCACAATCCGGGCTTGGCCTCGTCTACACTTACTGTACTTCCGCGATAAGGCAATGCAGCACCCATCAACGGGCGAATCCCAGATTCATGACTATGCTCCTCCCAACCAGGGGATCTCGTCTGTGCCACTACAATCGAGAAAAGCCAGCTGCTAGACAGCCGAGCCGAGCTATGATATCATCATTGCCAACAGTCAGCATGTGGAAGGCAGTCAATAAGAGCAGAGCTTGAGAGGACAGTCGGTCAGCACTCTGGAGAATGGATCCGACATTCCAAGCTTGATAACCAGAGAGAGACGAAAGAAGGCAAACAACATGTGACGCGAAAGACATGAGAAAGATCATACATACTTATCTTCCCTGGTGTCGCACACCATAGGGAAAATACCGCCCCCGATTCCATATCATCGGCATGCCCGTAGCAGATGACGTTAGGCAAGCCAGGCTACATCAACAACATACGAGTACGTGGTACACTTTTGACGAAACCTTTATCAACTGCTCTCCTTTTCCAACAAAACGAATCATTAGGAAGCTGTAGGAGAGGGCGTGAACGAGGATCTTTGTGTCCTTGCTATTAAGCGATCCGCTTCCTTTCCGTGGGCGGTTCCCTCCTTTGCTTCTTGTCCGGTTCAAGTTGATCGTGCCCGCCTGGCTGCTAGATCTCTGTAGAAGGAGCCCACCCCTCTCCGGACTGGCCCTACTATGCCACGAGGCTCATCCTCTTCAAGAGCTTATGGAGGCAGACGCCAGACATCCACTACCTACTACTAGTATAGAGGGATCTCTGTGTAAGGGCAACAAAAAGAAGTGTTAGTTTGGACAAAGAGGTTTGGCTCGGGGAGTCAATTGCGTCAATTCTCTTTCGAATATTCATACCACCCTCTTGCAACCGCAGAGGGCAAAGTAGCACATCTCTTCTCACCGGCCGAGTTGCGGCCTCTTTCTTCTTCTTTTCTTTTTCCATCAGCCAAATCTCGGTTCCAGCCGCAAGACTCATTTTGTGCGCAACCACCTTCATCGCTCCCATACGCCGGTCCCGCTACGAGACACAAACAAACACACATGATCGCTGCACAGACCGTATCCCTTATGCATTCAACCAATCCAGAAACTCGGGTGTGAAGTAGCTCACGACGATGCCCGCGCCGGCTCGCAAGATACCTTCTGTGCTCTCGAAGGCCATAGTCTTGAGGTCAAACACCCCGGCTTTGGCTCCGGCGTGGATCATGGCGTATTCGCCGCTGACCTGGTACGCGGCGACCGGCATGTCCTTTGCAAGTTCCTTGGCGTCTGAAATGATGTCCAGGTACGACGAGGCGGGTTTCACCATAATGATGTCCGCACCTTCTTGGACATCTCGTGCAATGGCCCGTCTCGCCAGGCCCCGTCCGCCAGGAGGCAGCTGGTAGCATTTTCGGTCGCCGAACGAGGGGCACGATCCGGCGGCATCACGGAAAGGGCCATACAGACAGCCCGAAAACTTGGCCGCGTAGCTCATCAGGTTGACTTGGTGGGCGAGGCCGGCTTCGATCAGCTTGAGTTTGATCGCTCGTATCCGCCCATCATTCATGTCTGACGGTGCCACACAGTGGGCGCCCGCAAGAGCGTATGCCATTGCGACGTCCGAGATACGCTCCACCGACATGGCGTTGTTCAAGCTCCCGTCGTCACGTAGGATGCCGCAATGGCCGTGAGACGTGTACTCGCACAGGCAGACGTCTGCGACAATAAACAGTTCAGGGAAATGCCGACGGATCAGTTGGATGCCCTTGATCACCGGACCTTCAGGGTCGTCGGCGGCAGTGCCCAAGGCATCTTTCGCGGTAGGAGCAAGAGGCACCCCAAACAGAATGACCGATCGCAGACCCTTCTGGACCAACGGTGTAAGGAATGGAACTAGTTTGTTCAAGCCGAGGCGGTTTTGGTTGGGCAGCGAAGGGATCGGAGTGACCTCGTTGGGGTTGTCGGTGATGAAGAGAGGGTAGATCAACATGGACTGGATGCACTGTGTTAGCAAGCGCACAATACTGCTAGGTCTACTAGCTGGCCGTGTTCCCACATACCTTGGTTAATTGTCTCTCTGCCTGCCATGCTCTTGATAATGGGTGACTGTATCCAGCATGAAGCTGACTCGAAATGTCGCCTGCAATGCTGACGCTCGTCGCCGCGGTTGAGGTGTAGGACCGCGCCTGTGAGGGTCGGGAGATAGTGGATTGGTTGTCAAGGCTGACCGAGCTGTCTCTGGCATTGGCCTGGTCGCGAAAGGCAAGATCTTGGACTAGCGACGAGAAAGACATGATTGTAAATTGCTGGTCGAACGTCGATGAACAAAGGATTTATGAGGCTGCCGATGGGCTACAGCTGCAAAGGACCAGCTGGCGGCGATAGCAGAACGGCCTCTCAAGAGCAGGGAGGAGACCTATTGAAACTTGATCAAGGGTGCTTTGCGATGAGATGAGACACACGAGGTAATAAAGGCCAAAGTGTGAAACTTCCAGGAACCGTCAGGATGGCGAAATAATCTTCTTGTCGCAGTCCGGCAATAACTCTGTAGGACGGGCTGCCGGTCTACAATTCTACCAATTCTCAATCCTACGGAGTCAGCGGAAACCCCGAGCAAGGGACTCGACGACTGGCAGCGGCAAACCCTCCCGCTTATCTCCCGCCACATACCATTCGTCAACCCGCCTCTCTCATCTCCTCGCTCTTCTCTCCTCTCTACAAGGTGGCCTCGGAAATATTCCGGCGTATTTATCCCCCGGTTTTTAGTGGTTCGAACATAGATTCAGAAATAACGGCACTCACTCTGCGAGATGTCGAATTGGAAACATCCTGACCTACGTCCGGTCATGGCTCCAAGGCTTTCTATCGCCACGCGCTTACATGTCATTCATTGTACACCATTGATGTACCAGCTGTATCCCAGCCTCTCATACAATTCCATCACCGTCCGCCATGAAACGCCAATCCAGTCCGCAAATGCTCCTATGAAGTCTAAAGTTGGATATCGTTGTTCAAGAGACGCACTTCCTCGCCAGGCTTGAAGGCGGGAAGACCGATATAAGGACATCCATCGCACCGGAAAGCATCTGGACGGAGAAACGGTAAGCAAGATAAACATGTCAGGACAACGAGGGCTCTCTCTTACCTCCAAGACTGCAATTGCCGCAACTTCCAACTTTGCCCTGCACCGTGAAGTCGACTTCAGCCAAGTCGTCTGCTTGTAATTTCATCGTGTTCAAAGCTTGATCGGCCTTCTCGCGTCGAGCTCGATCTTCTGCTTCCAATCTTTCTGCGAGTCCACATGTACAATCTTTACATGCGCGTCGTCGCTTGGCCTTCGGCTTGCATTCAACAGCTGTAAATGTCAGCATGATCCTGAACCCACAGATAGCGGCGTGTGATGAACATACGAATCTTAAGAGGTCTCTGTAGATCCTCCCCGTCCAGCAAAGTATCTTCATCAATCAATTCATCGTCCGAGTCATTTGTCCCATCATCGAACCCAACCCCTTCAGGAACCGCATCCAGGCTCTTCCGTTTGCCGTTGAGCGCGAGCGGTACTGTGCCATTGGTTGTGTTGGGTCCGCCTACGGCTTGCGCAGGCTTCTTCTTTCCAAACTTCAACGGAACGGACTCCTGCACCCCATAGTCTGGCTTTGAAAATCCCGTCCCAGGCTGGAATGACAGGCCTGCCAAGATGGCTTCATTCTTTTCCACGCCATCAACGCTACCGAATTGTCCATCCTGACTGCGCAGTTGTCCTCCGCTTTTGAGGGCTTTGACCAGCGAAGCGAGCATATCCCGATTTATTAAATTCTGACTTTCGCGGCGAGTCCCATCGGCGTCGGAAAGGATCATGATAAGGTCATACGTCGACTGTGGGAGGGATACCAGACCGAGCGATAATCTATCCAGCATCTGCATGTCTGTCTTGGTCCTATCGTGCATTGCCAGCACTGCGGTCAATTTCTCTTGATGGGATGAGAGCGACGGTGGCGAGAGGAGCAGAGTTCGGCTCGAAGATGGAGGGGCTTTTGCGACCGGGAAAGTGAAGTCATCCGACAGATCCATGAGTACGGAAGGCGACATGGTGGCTCGTTGCTGGATCAAAGGAGCGTCGGTATTGAAGGTGGTTCATGGACTTGAGGACTTTGCAGTAAGCGCAGAAAACCACGAGCAACAGGAACACAACTTTGAATCGTCCAGGTGGAAGCGGAATTACTAAAATCGCAGACCCTGGCCGAACTTGCTGACCAATAATAGTAGATATTGGCAGCCAGGGCTGGAGGGGGCGCTACCGGCTTGGAAAATGCCACTACGTATTACGGTGCAAGGGTTTCTGCCTGCCTCTGATTCGGTAGTGCGCACGTATGATTATGTACCGTAGTCGTGCTAGTAAGTCCTGGCACCTATGTCCCTTCTATGCCTGGGTCTCTTGGTGCGAATCTGTTTGATTTTGATTCCGGCTTTGACCCAGGCTGATGTTAGAGCTATCTACCTTATTCATCCCTGCGGGGTCTTGAAATAGCAGGGCTGGCACCTGTGACCAAAGCTACCTCGAGCACCATTCCACTTTGTATCGCGCACGTGACGAACGGATACCGGTATATTCCGTTGTCAGCCCACTACACAGTGCACCTGCCCATCGTTATGGGTTGGGTGAGGTAAGGCTGACCAGCTGCTCATTCATCAGGTGCTAGAGTTCCGGTAACGTGTCGCTGGCATGGAGCTTTGAATTGAGATAATACGTTAGGTACCTAGATACCTACCTAGGTACTTCCAAGCAGTGTATCATGCTGGAATCTACACGCAGATCTTTCGCCTTGACCGATAATAACCTGAAAGGTTAGGTACCTAAACTTGAAGTGAATACCTAGGTACCTAGGTAGGTAGTGCCTAAACTGATGTAATATTATTCTCTAACACAGCCTTGAGTACTCCAAGCCTGCGACATTATTTCGTCGGTTCTTTGTCTCCATGGTCTCCTGCCAGCAAGTGGCGATCCTTCGAACTCGCAAGCACTTCGCAATTAGTATCATTACAGGTGCCTGGACTCCACGTCCACCTGCATGTTAGGCAGTGTTTCAGTAGTGATAGTACTAGCAGTAGTAAGGCCCGGAACTCGATCGATCGCTGCCGGTACCTGCCTGCAGCCCTCTTCAAGTTCCGGCATTACAAGTTGGGGTGGAGATGAGGCCAAGTCCAGAACCCCGCGCTAACGCCAGCGCTGCTCCATTTCTAGCACTAGTCCATGACGCCAGCCACTAAGGCAGCATGAAAAATCCGGGGAAGGTGCAATGACGACGGCAAGGAAGGCGCCAGAATGACCAGGAGGTCATGCGAGCAGCGAGGATGGAGACAGCAGGAGATGCTGTTCATCGCAGCCTGAACACACCATCTGGGTTATTCGGTCACCTTCTTTCTCCAATAAGGAGTTTCCGGCCCCTGTCACATAACTTCCGGCATTTATCTTCCTGGCCATTCCCCTCGTCCTGTACAATACGCCAAACCAAAGCAGCAACTCAATCACAACAACAACAACGCTCTCAAACATCTCGCGTAACTCTGTGCTATTCCTGCCTCGGATCATCCTACCATCCTATCGCAGACAAACACCAGGTAAGCCTTTCCTTCGTACCGCGCTACCGCAGAGTCCATTTATTCGTTCATCATCCTCATCAATGTGGTCCGAGCGTCTTATCGCTTGAACTGCAGGGTCGCGAGTCCCCTTCTTTAACTCCAACTTCACTTGATAGACACTGACTTGTTCTTCAGCAAACAATCTGCTACCTCGTCGACTCTAATACCACTGAAACTCCTTCAATTCACTTGTGTCGTGCCCTATCCCTCCTTCTCTACAAAAGTAAGTCATTCCGACCTCTCCGACGCTGGCTGCTAACCCTCCGTCAGTGACTCGCACCACCAAAGGAAACGACCGCAACCACAGCGCTCTGGCTGACGGTACCGCCGTTGCTGAAGACCGCGTCCCTCGCTACTTCGCGAAACATGGTCACGCCGACGCCGATCCGACCAGTGTCAAGAAACAAGGATTTGGCAAGGGAAACTGGTATGATCTCACCCCTGCTCTTTGCCGATGTCAGCAGACATACTCACGATGACGATAGGGGTCGCGAGGGCGAGGAAGTCGAAGACTATGGCTACAACTTTAGCAAGACTCGTCGTCGATCCAACAGCAGCACCCATGGCCTAGGTGACTTCAAGACGAAGTTTGAAACCCGCGATGCCGACCCCGTCTTCGAGGAGCAGTTGCATGGACCGACCGAGGATGACGTTGAGAAATTCTCCAACCTATCCAAGGAAGAGAGCATCGACTCCAGCACCAACGCAGGCAGTGTCGATGAGGAGTACAAGAAGATGTAACAACACAAAACAATCCTTCCTAGAGATGATTGGTCATTCAGTCGGTGGCCAATTCATTCTCACATATGGCGCTCAGGATGGTGCTCACGAATGTATACCAAGATACAACAGCAGTCACATTGCTCACAGAGCCTCAAGGTGACACAAAGCTGAGGATTCCATGGAATGAAATGGGTTCAACCCACATGTATTAGCATAGCACGAATCAATGCAATCAGTTCAGTTATGACACAATGGACACGCTCTTTTACCATTGGACGATTGTAGGTGACATGGAGGCAGCTGGGCCACAGCACCTTACGGTATGTACCTGTATGTATTGGATCGGTAGTAGTCGAACCTGTTAGGTAGCCTTTGAAGTTCATTGACTGCGTCTCTTTTGCCAGATTGTTTAAAGAGGCGTCAAGACCACGTAGCGCGCAAATAGTGACGGCCTTAAGGCGGCATTAGGTTTGTCCTAAACGGGAGTGTTGGCGGACGCGAAATACGCAGGCCACCACAACCCGGGGTTTACAACGGTCATAACAATCACATCTCAATTGACCCTTAACCAGATAATTTCGCGGTATTATTTCGTTACAGTTGCTCGTCCCTTCTCCCTTTCTCGACGTCTTGGACGTCAGTGTGACCTGTGCAAGATGTTCTCACCAGAGACTGCGCGTCCGCAGTCTGTGCGGCCCAAGAGAACTCGACAGGCAGCAGGACAAGATGATTCAATCAAGCTGCCACAAGCGAAACGTAAACGGTCGGCCCTTCGAAAAGACACATTTGAACCTCTGGCTGAGGCTAGTTTAAATGAGGTCGCAGGACGCGAAGCAAACGACGAGAAAGCCCATGAGAATACCCATTCAGCTGCGTCCACGAGAGAATTGACTTTGCGGAGTGCGAAGAAACCTGAAAAGCGGTCCGAAAGAGCGTCAGGCGCAGCCAGCGCGGCCTTGATCTTATCCAACAATGAGTTCTACACTGTGTCTCAGCTACCCGCTCTGCCGGACCAGATCAGAAACCGCCCTGCAGTCCCATATTCCTGCGTGATCTCTCCCGAATATGGCTACGCATTGGCCTTGACCCATACCGATGCAATCATCTGGCCCTACAATACAGGCGCATCCACCCCTTCTTCCCGAGAAGTCGTTACCTTCAAACTACCATTTCCGCCAGCTTCGATCGACGACCCGCTACCGCTGGCAACCTTTACGGCCCGAGCAGCGAGCGGAGAACCAGGAGTTGTGGCGGTTTCTGCCAAATCAGGAAAAGTCGTGTATTGGGAAACAATATCCAGCGCCTCATCTTTGCTGCCTGGCCAAACATCCAGCGTCCAAGGCTCGATACCACAATTGCAGAGCAATGAAGTCGTCGAAGAGCTGGTCAACGCTGAACCGTCCGGATTCATACTTGCATTACGACATGGCCGAGCAGCTCATCTGACCATCCGAGATCAAATGGGAAGGCCTGGTATAGGTGTCCAATTTCTGCGAAAACCAACGAACGGTACAGGAGGCTTACTAGGGAGTATTCGGAATGTTTTCGGTGGAGATCGAAGAAAAGGAATTCCCATTGTGAAAGCCGGGGGTTCACGAAAGGGCCAGCGAGACATTGTCATTGCAACTCAAGATGCTGAACTGGAACTCTGGAGTACAACCTTGAGTTCTGGTAACAGCCTCGAGGCTTCTTTCAGCTTCAAAGATGAAGTTCTTGAAGCATTGAAGTCATCGATGCCTGAAGATGCGCAACCTGATGTCGAGGTCCTGGATGTGGAACTTTCAGCAGGTCCAAGCACGGCGTTGACTCGACGAGAAAGCCACGGTGCACCGATGATGGTGCTGGCTTCGGTGTCGACTTCAGAGCGCGTCAAATATTTCATCATTGAGATGCTTGTCGACCAAGGCGCCCAAGTTAAAGTGGTCCATCCCATAACCTGTCACTCCTCATCAAACTCGGATGAACAAGCCTGGCGGCCTCGCTTGTGCGTTGCGAAATCACATCCAGTGGCGTTTGTCCTCTTCGAGACTGCTGTTGTGGTGTTCTCGCTTGCGAAGATACGAGAGACTCCATCCTCGCAACTCTTGATGGAGCGGCAGGCGCTTCCCGAACCATTTCAAGATGCCATTCGATTCCGGGAAAGTACACAGTACAAGGTCCTGGGGTTTGCGCTGGAGACGGCAGAGAAACACTCCTCGGTCGTTTTCGGCGTGCAAGGTTTCGGAGTGGTCAGATTGACCTACCATCCTCGAAACAATGGTGAAATTGATGTTGATGAACTTGAAGACCGGATCAGTGCGAAGAGCAAGATAGAGCAAGCAGTGTTTTTTGGAAGTCTCAAACAAAACCCTCTGGATCTCAAAAATGCCAGCCTATCTTTCTCGGCCGAAGAAGTCGAGACCGCTGCACTGGACATCAGCTCTGAAATACTCTCCTCGTCATCCAAACACCTGCCGAAGAGTGCACCTTCCATCGAAATGCAGATGCGGATCCGGGCTAAGGCCCTCGATGACTTGGCACAACATCTGCTGGAGCATTACCCGTCCCTAGTGTCTCGCAACACTCGCTTCGAGTTGTTGTTGAATGCCGAGAAATTGGCAGCCGCTCAGGCGCTTTGGAAGGTTCAAGAGGCAATTCAGCGGAGGTATCCTCAGAGCGATCGGGAGATGTCTTATCTTGACTTCACTCTTCGAGCATTGCACGAGTCCCGTCAGAAATACCCAGATCCAGAAAAGGGAGAGAAGGATCGAGTGAGACACTGGTTGGTCAATAGCGTTGAGCACATTGGCCATTTGATGTCTGAATTGGGCGACTGCACTCATGAACTAGAGCCCATGGATGTTACAGATCCCAGAGTTGTTGCCGATTACTACACAGAGGCCGCCGACCTGTGGATCGCAACATATAGCACCGCCTTCAAGTTCAGGGAAGACAACGCTCCTCTTTATGGGCTAGGAGATGAAGTCTTCAAAGATGGGGTGCTGGTCTCAGGTTTTCCTGTTGAGATCCCGCACCCTTGGACGTCACGTCCGGAGCCGTTACGACTCGGCCAGCGCATCATCTATGACATTGGTACTTTCATGAACGAGTGGTGGGAGTTTAGCCACGGGAGAAACAGAAAGAAGAAGATGCCCACGGATCTTGACGGCAAGCCCTATGATGGACCAAGCAAGACCGCACTCGAGGAACTGGCTGCACGTTTGCCGGTGCAAGTTGAATTGCTTTCTCGTATTGTCGATGAAGAAACCACTCAAGCGGAGTGCCACTTGAAAGTCTTGGAAAAGGATCCCGAAGCCCTCAGAGATGAAATCAAGGCCTTACGAAATGAAGAGATAGACCGTCTATCTCAAGCATTACTGGTGATTTCAGCCTTCAACATGCCAGGAGCAATTCGGTTAAGCGAGAAGTTCGGATACTTTGGAATGCTGGTCAATCTGCATTACGACTACTATAAACGGTTGACTGCAGAGGTGGCGGCTGATCCATCTTTGGCCGAAGAGAACCAACGAAAACTGTCCGAGATGCAGAACAAAGCCGAGATGTACTTCGATCAATTTGGTAAAGGATGGGCCCTTGCTTACTTCCGCCGACTGATCGAGGATGATGAGTGCGGATCTCTTTTGCTCAAGGGTGAAGAAGACGACAAGAAGAAGAAGTTCCTTACCTGGTTCTTTAAGCTGGCCGAAGAATTGGGCCAAAAGGTCGGCAAACTCAGCTGGATCCATGACATCGTCGCCAATGGAAACTATCTGCGCGCCGAAAAAACACTTGAAGAAGTTGCGGCCGAAGAAATGGATGACCTCTGGAGCAAGAAAACCGAACTGTCCCTTGCCAAATTGGCAGGCCTGGCTGCAGCTGAAGGCAGAGCCACGACAGCGGATGATCTCGAGCGGTATGATGATGAACTGGCGCTCATCAAGATCCAAGAAATGCTTCATTCCCATGTGATGGCCGTGGTCGGTCCCGCACTAGACGACAAAGCAGCAGCTGATCTCGCTATGGAGAGTTTTGCCACACGCTGGGTATCGAAATTTCCCGCGCTGAAGAGACAGCTGAAGCAGGGTCTGAAGGCTCTGTTGCGTCAAAATCCATTGTCGGCGGAAGAACTGATAGATATTCTGACCTTGATGGATCCGATGGACTGGCCTGGGATCCCAGAAGAAGATCCCGAGGTCCGCGGACAAGAGTTTTCGGTATCTCTGCAGGTTGTGGACCTCTCTGGATTGCCAGCTCCCAAGCAAGATGATCTTCGAGTCTTGATCTGGAGACGAGCAATGATTCGGGACGACTGGCTGTTGCTGAACGAGACCAGTGGAAAGGACGATCAAAGAGTGCAAAGCGAGATGCAACAAACCAGTCTCTTTAGAACCATCGAGCAACTTCTCACCCTGGGACACCTTCAAGGAACAGATGTCCACCTGCTGTCACCCAAAGAAATTCTGGAGCGTGATCCCTTCCCAAGCAGTCTCCAGGAGAGGTTTACCGAGAATGAACTGGAAAGCCTTCGGAAAGACCTTGACAAGGAGCAAGCTAAACTGAAGACTTATGTCGAGAAAGGAAGACTGGAGGATCATTATGGCGGACTGGTGTCGTCTGCCCAGCGAACTGTTCGTACCGCCATGGATGGGAAAGGGGAACATATGGCCAAAAAAGTCATGGATGAGAGCAACGGCTTCTGATTGTATCATCGGCTGCCCAGATGCCTCGGGGTAAGGGCGTTGGGGATGATCAGGCCGAACACGGTGATGGTCTTCCAAAGGGACGGCAGTGGCAGTGGCAATGAATGAGTACAATGCGATCTCTGAGAGTGATTAGATAGCAGCAACGCTTGTGATGGCTGAGAAATGTCCTTGAAGCCATCTTCAGCCTTCTTCAGCCTTGTCACATCACAATCCTTGCTGGAATGCCCTCACAGCCTGGGGATCCCTCTAAACAGCCTTCTCCGGCTGTCTAACCTCATCAATGTTCTACGTCCCAGACCACTTTCAGCAGTAGCAGTACGAGTCAGCATGGCTATACCCGACGAAGTCGAGGCCGAAGTGATCATCAATGGGAGCTCTTCGTGAACGCGACAAGGAACCGCGCCCAGCAGACTCCGATATCTTCCCCCAGTAGTACAGGGAGGGTTGGGCCAGCCCCAGCCAGATGCATTCCGGGGATTGACGTCTTTGAGACATGATATACTACTAACTAATCGTCATGTCATTATCATCTGTTTGTCACTGTGTTTGCAGCAGCGCCGCATGATCATGCTCTGTCGCGGAAATGGCGTTGATCCAAACCGCCAACCTTCGACCGGCCTTGGCCACCATATCATTGATAATGGGCACAGCTCCATCATAGTAATCTCCGCCCAGATCCTGACCACGCACATCTCTAGCCAGGACATACAAACAGACATGCGCATTGGCCTCGCTCGCCCATTGAAGCGCACACTCTGCCGGATCGGTCAAACACTCGTCGTGGTCATCGTCATCAGCATGGTCTTCGACCCCTAATTCGTCTCGTTCATGCTTGTCGTACAATCTGCGAGCCCATTCCCAAGCGTCCAACAATTCGACGTCAGCGCTGTGATGATTGCTGCTTTTGGTTTCGTTTCTCGCCATGGCAGTAGCGACAAGTTTATTCGGAATCAACGTGTCCCACGCACTGTGGAGATTGGTGGCTTTTCCGTCAAATGTCACGGCGTACTCGTTCCCTCCGCGGTCCTCGGCTTCCGTGTGCAGCGGCTGATGGACGTCGCCGAAGAAATGGATCATGAACCGCAGACTCTGGCCGCGGAAGTACGCCGGCAGAGATAGATTGGAGACCCGTTGCGTGTGGTTGGCGATCGCGCTGACCACGCAGCCCCCGGTGGCGGTAGTGTCAGAGTGAGAGTCGGCGTCAGAGTCGGTGGCAGGGTCAGAACTTCCGCTTCCGTCGCCGCAGTCCCTGGTCATATTGATCCCGCAGTGGCGTGGCGGATCGTCGCGCGCGTCGATGTAGTGCCAGCCGGCGGAGTAGGCGAATTGAGGCATGTGCCGCACTTTGTCAGCGAAGAGGGCTGCTTCCGAGATGTCCTGGCCGTGCAGGAGGTGGTTGGTCATTACTGTGGATTCGGTCGTGAAGTACATGCTCGCTAGGTAGGCCACGGTGCGGTGGCCGAGGCTGCCCCATGCTGAGACGTGGGGGAGGGGAGATAGAAGGGTGAGGATGACGATGAGTGAATGCATTGTTATAACCGGTGTATAGGTGAGGTTGAGGTTGGTTGAGGTTGAGGTTGGAGCGGTAGAGAGTCAAGGGAGAAGCTGGCGCAGTGGTATAGGGCCCTTAGGTACCTAGGTAGCTATGTAGAGATGGGGATGAGCTGATGTATATATATTTGTTATGAGATTGACAGGGTGTTGTTCTGTGTCTGTGTGATTTGTTTACATCCTCGTATCGGGTCGGCAATGTGGTCAAGTGATACTAGATGTTGTCATGGGAGGTTATAGCAGGCAGATGATTCGATGTCGCTTGATGAATGCAGCGATGGAGGGATGGAGGGATAGAGGAATGGTCGCTGCAAGGCTGCCAGTGTTTCACGTTTCACGTCGGAACTGGGTCACGCGTCGGTCCGTCGGCACGCGTAAAGTGGTTCAAGTTGGGGACCTTGCCAAACTAAGTTAGCGTATCAGAAGTGCTTTCGTCAGACTGAAACTTAAGGTATTTTCGCTTTTGGAGAAGAATTTCTGCTGGCGACTACACATTTCGCCAAGGAGCTGTCTGACAAAGCCGATTTTCCTCAGACAGTCGACCACAGCACTGCACTACACTGCCAAAATCATCGAGCTCTCCATGTAAGTAACTAAATGAACTCTGTACACGAAGACAGATGCGTCGTTGCACTATTTACCTCTGCAAGTGGCGATATTCTACTGTATCTGCTATTGTAGGTACCTATTCAAGTACTTCTGCTGGCCGCATCAAAAGACTTCCTTTCCAGGCTCGACTCACTTTCAAACCACGCGGCCAGAGTCGAATAGACGCTCTTTCACGCGCTTACAATGCCGCAGTCTCACTGACTGTAGGATCTTCTACCAGACAGTCTCATAAGGTGAAAAGAAAACGTGCCTGCTTCCACCGATCCGTTTCTGCTTCTCTCACTACCACTTGACCTTGTTTCGCTTTTCTTCTCGTTGACCTCCTCCTTTATCATCCTTCATACCTTGCCCTCTTACAATCGTCTGTTGCGAACCCTTCTTTCGCTGCTCCTGCTCCTGCTCCTGCTCCTGCTACGCTCGATCCGCCTGCGCCACTTCGAGCCCGAGTCACCGTCCTTCCTAGGTACATCAAGCCCACCGCACCCCTCTTCATGCAACTTGTCCATCCTCATGGCGATCCTTGGAAATGTTGAGATCACAATCTCCAGCGGTGGGAAGACCGTGCAGGAATATCAGCCTCGTGCTGACGACGACGCGGCGCTGAATGCTCATGGCTCTTCTTAGGGGTCCTCCACAATCGTCAAGTACATTGAAGCAATTCCCGGTGCCAACTTCGAGATCAATTATACGGTCAAAGGACATCTGTCGTTCGGCACGGCCGACTACCTATCGTTGACTACTTACGTTGATGGACAGAAGGTCCATGTCCCTGTCGTGAAGAAAGCAGATTACAAGCACCATCATCGTATGAACTTCGTCAAACAAATCCAGGGTGTAACGAGTGGTCCTCGTTCACACAAGAAAGTCAATCTTTTCCAGTGGAAAGAGCTCTTGATAAGTACGTAACGACTGGCTCCCTCCATCTACGATGTTGATATTTACCATGATAGCAGAGGAAACCCCTGAAGGTACAATGGCAGAGATCCAGAAGAAGTATGGACATATTGGTACCATTCGTGTTACTTTTTCACGCAAGAGACTTCTAAGCAAGGCCATGGTCGGCCGGGATCTCCCGACGTTGGAGGACTTGATTCCGGAGAAAGCTCTGAAAGGACAGGCAGTGGACATTGGGATCAGGTGAGTGACCACTGCGATGGCACGATACAGAAACGCTGATCAATATGACCAGCCTTGGGAAAGAGGAACCAGCAAAAGCCCTGATGACCTACACAGGGGAGATGATCGACAATAGCCCCATTGCCGTGTTCATCTTCCTGTATCGGAGCAAAGGTGTGTATCGAATCTGCTTCGGTCTAACGCAACATCCTGACTGGACTAGATGCGCTGCAGATGCGCTGCAGATCCTCGATATCCTTCCACGAGCACCCAGTCCTGTCCCCTTGGAGGAAAGAGATCCCGAGACTCTCACCAAGGAAGAGGCAGTGGAGCTACTCCGTCGGCAAAAGGTGTTTCAATACGGTCCTCAAACACAATGCATCAGCTGACAATCAATCACAGGCAGAGCTTGAGGCAGCTAAGCGCAAGATCAAGAAGGAGCAAGCAGAAGCAGATATGCAACAACGTGGTGGGATCAAATGTGAGGCTCCTGCTGATGACGAGGAAGACGACATCAGCGTCATTGCACCACCGACGAAGAAACATCGCAATATCCCAGAGACCATCGAGCTTTCAGGCTAGAAGCACAGTTGCTATCGGGGAAGGGAATCAAATCCACGAATTAGTTTGTTGAGTGGAGCGCAGTGGAGCGCAATCGAGCTGGTTCGACGTGAGCTTAGGCTATGACTGAAGAGTCCTTGCTATCAAACGACCAAACCAGGCCACATCATCCCAGACACCATTGGGCTTCTCAGGAGGAGCTTCCACTGACGTTTCGGATGCCACACTGGCAGTTTCCACGTCTTTTGCTGGTGCAGGAGCTGATTGAGCATTGCCTGCTTCCAGATCTGATCGCCCAGGTTCCGGAAAGTCTTCTAAACGGAGAAAGACGTCCGCCACTCCATCCATCCATCTTCCTAGTCGATATTTCGAGATCTCCTGTCGTACGTCCTCTTCGTCTTCACTGTCAAATTGCCCTTCGAAATCAAGGAGTCCGTAAGGGTCCTCGTCCAGTTCGTCGGTAAAGTCACTCTCAATTTGTGCAGCGATTTCCGCTTGAGTGTGGTCATCAGCCCAATCAGGAGTCGGTTCATCCACAGGCGTAGCTGGAGCCGGTGTCATAGCCAACGACCTCCGACTTCTCTTGTGGCTGCTTCGACGACTGACACTGGGTGTGGCTCTCCCTGACCGCCACGCCAGTCTCTCGTCGGTAGGGGTGTGTAAGGAGGTCGACGAGTCGCGTTTGAACATCCACGACTGGCCTTTACTTTCTCTCGAACCCTCCGTCAGTGTCAACCCGGTCTGGATCAACCACGACGCGTCCGAAGTATGCACATTCAACCCAGCGTGATGTTTCTGTCCGAAGCCGTCGCTGCTCAATGCTCCCGACGGCGTATTGAGGTAAAAAGGAACGCCCTCGTGTATAGATGAGGCGTGTGCGGTTGTGGTGCTAGATGCAGATGCATGCGGCGGCACAGACAACGCCGACCTCGTCTTCTCTATGGTTTTGTTCTTCAGTTTTCGCGTCCGCGAACTGGCTCTCGAATGCGCGGCCGAGCGGCTGTCACCTCCTGTTGTCGTCGTAGTGGTCAGGATGCCGCCCGGAGACGGCAGACTGGCGATCTGGCTGATCGAGGCCGATGTGTGCAGTTCCGATGTCGACGGGTCGAAGTAGGCCAGGTAGTCTGCTGGATCGATGGGGTATTTCGGCGTCAATGGCGCCAGGGACAGATGGTGTAGGTTCGGGTGGGAGCGGCGGTGTGGACCGGGCGCGAACGATGATGAGCGCGATAGGGCTGGGGACTGTTTGTGAGGTCAAGCGGTTAGCAAAAGGTAGGTTTGCTGTCAGGGGAAGACATAGTTGGATATGATGGGTACATTGAGCGGTGCTGGAGTGGAAAATTTGATGTTTGCTACATGTTCGTACGATTCGATCGACGCGTGAGGTGTGTGAGGTGTGTGAGGGGAGGATAGGGACACATACCTCCATCTTGTCTGGTCGGCGGGTTAAGTGTTCAATGTAGTCTGTAGGTTGTATGTATCGCGGCCGGGTGAGATGGGGCGCGACTTCGTCAAGGAGTTATGTTATATTCCGCAATCAATGGTAGGCCGCAAGCGAGAGCAGGAACAGGTTCGAGGCGAGGAGAGACGAGGATTCGAAGCAAAGCAATCAGCCTACTATCGCAGAGGCATTGGAGTGATCAAAGCATAATCGGGCGATGGTGTGGAAGGGTGGAATGATGTCGGCGGTGGCGTGTTATGCAGCGGTGGAGGTCTGCTCGTGAACTTGAAGTTCGAAGTTGGATGTCCTTTCGGGATTGATCTCCAGAATTGACAACTTGAACCCCAGACCGAGGCAGTCAATGCATGTGATTCCACCAATTCCGGTCCACTAGGAGGATGTTACTTAAGCACAACTACAGAGAGGTATATAAGGCCTTTTCAGTTGTACGTGACGCACCCTTCTCAGTGTAGTTGTGCTCTTTATAATGGCCTCGCTTCGACTATCATCGCATAGATCGTCATCTGTACGTGGATACTCTGCGTTTGCTGGTCGACATCCTGAGAAACGGCTTAGGACTGTAGATGAGCATGTGTATCTATCGTAGCTCTAGTATTATGTCTACTATCTTTTTTGTATTTCGTTGCCTCGGACGACACCACGTCGTGCCGGAGGTCATCCGCTCCATATGTGCCAGCTCCCGTGGTTGCTGAGAGAATGGTCAATCCGTTCATTGCTCGGTCTTTTTGACTTCTCCTTTGTTGACGACGAACGCCTCGAGAGTGGCAATGGCCGACCATAACCGGTTCTCAGCCTCCGGGAAAACCAACGACCTCTTTCCATAGAATACCTCGTCACTGACTTCTTCGGGGTGTCGAGGCAGACAATGCATGAAGCGCCAATCCTCAGCGGCGCCACCCCGTCGAGCCAGATCCTCTGTCACCTGGTATCCACTGAAGGCCTGCAATCGTTTTGCCTTCTCCTCTTCCTGGCCCATGGAGATCCACGTATCCGTCACGATGATGTTTGCTCCCTTGACGGCTTCTTCCGGAGTATTTGTTTCTAACAGCGTTCCTGGACCTGCAGCATCGATTTCTTGCTTGATTTTGTCGGGAATGCCGTATCCCGATGGGGTGGCCACTGCCATATCAACCCCCAACTTCCTGGCGCCAATGCACATGTCGAACAAGACATTGTTGGCGTCGCCCACCCACGCGATCTTCAGGCCCTTCAGCTTTTCCGCGGGCGTGGAGAACGTTTGCGTCAACGTCGCAAAGTCCGCGATGGTTTGCATGGGATGGTAGGTGTCGCAGAGGGCATTGATCACCGGCACAGACGAGTCTTTGGCCAGATTGGCAATGTCCGAGTGCGGCCCGACTCGCGCAACGATCCCGGACACCATACTCGAGATCACTACGGACGTGTCGTATAGCGACTCGTTGACTCCTAGTTGGATGTCGTCTTTCCCGAGAAACATCGGGTGTCCGCCCATCGCGACAACCGCGCCTTCAGTCGATACTCGTGTCCGCGTCGATCGCTTTGAGAAGATCAGCGCTATCGTTTTGTTCGAGAGGCCGTTTCGGAGCGGCCATGTTGTGGGTAGTTTGGAGTTTTTGTGTGCTATGGCATTGTTGACTAGGGTTGCCAGCTCCGTCGGTGACAGGTTCGAGATGGACAGGAGATGTCGCGGTGAAGGTGAGCTCGAGGTAGCAGCTGAGGAAGCGGTCGAGAGAGACCGGACGTGTTGTAGAGGACGGAGGAGAGAGCGGAGAGACGCCATGGCTGGAGGAATGCTTTTTGTCTTCGCGATTTTGTAGTGCAAGGTTTTGAGATTCGAATTTCAAGTATCTTTGAACCTGCAGAGAGGTAGGTACCGTCGCCAGCGACGCCGACCCAACACTAATGTAGATGACTATATTTACAGTCAAGGAAAATTTGTTCTGCACAGAGCGAGATAAATTTTGATGGCGGGGAAGCGTGCATTGGACGCCATTCAAAGTCACAGGTACGTAGTACGCCTAGTACGCCGTGTGCAGCTTGCATGCTTGCGGTTTGACTCACAGTCTTTCCACGCCCAATGATTCGGCTGCGATAATCTCCCCAGGCCCCTAGCCGGGGGAAGCTTCAGGCTTAGGAGGCCCATTTTACTTTGTTCTTTTCAGGTCCACCACCTACAGAATGTGCAGACGTAGATTCTGGAACGCCGAGCTCTGGCCTATTGCGCCCATCGACCCACCCCCCTTAGGTATCCCTTCGTGGCCGGGGCTTCAGCCTTGTCGTAATTTTGACGAACATGACCTGGTCGACTGGGAGTTTTTTCTTCAGCTTGATATCCTCTAATGGCTGATCATCTACTCGACCGAGACGTCCTCTTGCTTGACGGCGGCTTGGGGACGACGCTGGAGGATGAACACGGGGTTCAGTTCTCGACCAAAACGCCGCTGTGGTCATCCCACTTGCTCGTGGAAAATCCATCTCCGCTCCAGAGCGTACAAAGAGATTTCGCCCGTGCAGGTGTCGACATCATTCTCACTGCGACTTACCAGGCTAGTTACCATGGGTTCAGAAACACAAAGACCTCGAGCGACACTGGCATCGAGCCAGAAGAGGCGAAGAAGTACATGTGCTCTGCAGTCAGGATCGCTCGGGATGCGTTCAACGGTCGACCGGGTCTAGTGGCTTTAAGTCTGGGAGCCTATGGTGCAACTATGGTTCCTAGCACTGAGTATAGCGGAGACTATGGGGCAATTAAAGAAGACAATCTTTTCAAGTTTCATATGGAACGAATATCCGCGTTTACACAGGATGAGGCGTGGAGAGATATTGATCTCGTGGCTTTTGAGACTCTGCCCAGGCTCGACGAAGTGAGGACGGCAAGGAAGGTCATGCGCGCCATCACCGACAAGGAGTATTGGATCTCGTGTGTCTTTCCCAGCGACAATGACAGGCTGCCCGACGGGACGGAGATCAAGGACGTGGTGGCTGCCATGCTCGAAGGCGAACGCAGGCCATTCGCAATCGGGCTCAACTGCACCAAGATCTATAAGGTGGCAGGATTGGTTCGCGGATTCGAGGACGCCGCAAGATCCCTCTCGATGGAGTTGCCTAGGCTGGTCTTGTATCCTGACGGTGCTGGACGCAAGGTCTACGACACACAGCTGCAGAGATGGGTGGGCGACGACATCGATAGCAGACCTTGGGACGAGCAAATGCTCGAGATTGTAAGTGAAGCCAGACAGCGAGGGGCGTGGAAAGGTATCATTGTCGGAGGATGTTGCAAGACTACACCGGGACATATTGCAAACCTGAGGAGGAGGTTGGATGAGATGGAACAACAAAAGTTATAGGTGCCTCTCTATGTCACGGGCGAGGAGCGCAGTGCTGAGACCAGCAGATAGAGCACATGCTGTCATAAGCAGTCAGGTATATCTGGGTGCCTGATGCACATCCATCACCCCGCACGACGCCCCCAAGCACCTCTCTGGGTGACCCATTGGGGGGAAGGGCGCCTAAAGTCCGGCTAATTCCCTGTTCCTGTTCCTGTGCCTGGTGCTGCAGTGGTGCTGTTTTGTTAGGCAGACAACTTCCAATCGCATGTTCACTCTTCGTTTCATCCGCATGATGAATCATGATCTGATACTAATATCCTAGAATCACATCACATCCAGCCTCACCACTGTAGCCTCCAGTGTTGACCACCTCAATTCTACAATGGTGATCACCTAGTTGCTTCGCAATAGGGAAGCCCTTCTGCAGACTATCATGTCGTCGCGACAGACGTCGCCGCATTCATCCGAACGAACTCCCCTGCTTTCGAGACCCGAAGACGGTTCGCGGACGAGCTACAATGACCAATCGGACGATGACGACCTGCCTTCAGTGTCTGTCTCCTCCGTGGAGTCGATAGAGAATGGGAAGAAAAAGCAAAGCAGATGGCCAACCATCCTTGCTCTGTCCATCTTATGTGTCGGGGTTATAGCCGCATGTTTTGCCTTTACCCTTCCGTCGGTCATCGAGGAATATGCTAAACAGAGCATCGTGTTCGAACCGACCAACCTGTCCATCGATTCTTTCACATCCCTCGGCATCCGCGCCCGGGTACAGGGAACCTTCTACCTCGATGCTTCACGGGTGCGCAACAAACCAACAAGGGACTTGGGCAGATTCGGGACATGGATCGCACGAGAAGTTGAGAGCGGAGAGGCCAATGTCAAGGTCTATTTACCCGAATATGACAATGTTTTGTTGGGTACAGCAACACTTCCTCCAGTCAAAGTCAATATCCGCAATCATCATCATAACCATGTCGACCTCCTGGCAGATTTGGAGCCCGGTGACATTGATGGCATCCGAAGAGTTGCCAAAGATTTTATGGATGGGAAGTTAAAGGCAGTCACCGCCAGAGCCGTTGCTACGGTTCCGGTTCGAAGTGGTCTCGTCAGATTGGGCGAGCAGACGGTTGCTCAGGTCTTGAAGTTTGAGGGCCATGATGTCCCGAGAATGCCGGAACCAGACATTCGACAGGTTCGCTTCGCCGAGTACGGTGTTCCAGGCCACCCCGAAGGTTTGAAAGCCATGGCCAATGTTTCGGTCAAGAACGACTTTCCTCTCAAGTTCGACATACCCACATTGGGGTTTGAAGTACTTCTGCCGGATTGCGAGGATGATTATCTGCGTTTTGCGACCGCTAGAACAAGTGCGATACATATCCTGCCGAAGCAGAACATCACGGCAAGCGTTACTGCATTGGTGCGTCAATTGCCGACGTCTCTGACCAAAATATGTCCGAATTCAAACACATCGCCTTTGGATACCTTCATTGGAAAGTATTTGGAAGGGAGAGATACGACCGTGTACATCCGAGGTGGTGAACAGGATGAGAATACACCGCAGTGGATTGGGAAGATCTTGCGCGAGACCACAATCCCCTTTTCTCTACCTGGACACCCCTTTGACAACCTGATCAAGAACTTTTCGCTGGCCGACGCGCACTTTTCTCTGCCTGACCCGATCAAGGAGACACGACCCAAGATTTCGGCGGTTGTCACAGTCCTGGTTGCATTGCCTCCAGACATGAATATAAACCTGGATGTCGACCGAGTCAGAGCGGACGCGGATGTTTTCTACAAGGGGGACCTGCTGGGTAATCTGGATCTAAGCGAATGGCAGACAGCCAATGCAACGAAAATCGGCCACGACTTACTAGTTCAGTCCATCGTCAAGGACGCACCCCTGGAAATCAAGGACGACGCAGTCTTTGCAAAAGTCGTTAAGGATTTGGTGTTTGGCCATGGTGCCGCACTTTCAGTCCATGCCAGTGTCGACGTAAGCACTCTGACTGCCTTGGGCCAATTCGTGGTGCGCCAGATCCCGGCGCAGGGAGATATCTTTGTCAACCCAGTGACCGGGAATTTTCAAATGCCAGAACTCAAGGGTATGGAAGTCGTCGATACGTCGGACACATCATTAATTCTGCAGGCAACGGTTAATCTGATCAACCCGACCGAGTATTCCGTCTCGATTCCTTATTGCAATGTCAGTCTTTGGGTCAACGACACGCGAGTCGGATACGCATGGCTTTCGGCAGATGTCATTCCTGGTCCGAATCAAATCACCGCGAGAGCAGCCTGGGAGGTCGGTGCAGTGGGCGGTGAATGGTTATCGCAGTATATCTCCGGCTACAACACGACACTGACCATCAAAAGCCACGCCGACTCGATCCCCAACTTCCCGGATCCGAAGGTGGAAATGACGGTGCCGACGCCAAAGATGTTTGGACCCAAGTTCTTGAAGGAGACGACGGTACGTTTGCCGATGCCCCTGAGGATAACACGGCTGATAGAGTAGATGCATATACTCTCGTCCACGGCCACATTAGTCCTAGTGTCGCCCTTTGCCATGTATGTCACCAGTATCGATGCTGCAGCATACCACAATGGCAGCGAGATTGGCACCATCGCCTGGGAGTATCCATTCGCAATAGTACCAGGGGAAAACCTGACCCCCCGGTTGCCCGTAGATTGGAACAGTAATGCATTTGGCACAATAAGAGACGCTCTTGGAGGGAGCTTGAAACTCGACGCCAGAGCTGACGTGGGTGTCAAGATAGGTCAATGGCAGGAATCGATCTGGTACGAGGGTCGTGGATTGGGGGCGAAGATTCGATTGTGAAGCAACAACACCAACACCAACACCAACACGTACAGACTGTTAAGGACAACCATCGGATCGATCAGGTTCCTGGTGAGTTACATCTGACGGATCCGAGCTTGTGCTGAATGTCACGATAGATCGAACCATCATCATCCGGGCATGGGAACCGACCGATGCACGTCATTGTCGTCCAGCCTCGTTGACAGCTACCTGCCAGGTACTATTTAGCCCAGTAGCCGGTCAGCCTCATCACATCTTGCTCTGGCGGTAGAGAAAAAGTGGCTTGAGAAATTTTCTTTTTGGTCGGCGGTCAAAACTCGGATTTTACTCCACGGCCGCACTCCCGGTCACGTGGTGTCAACAGTGGTCCAGGGTATATATCTTACCTGTTCGTCCGGCTTCCGGGTTACCCTCCCACAATGTATGCCAAAATGAAATCCCTTAATACTCAGCTGAAGAAAAAGGGCCTGGAAATGGTCGAGGAGTATGTCGACCCCGAATTCGGCCCCGTGTACACCATCCATGCGGTGAAGGGTGATGTCAGCAACAACGATGTGGCATATCGACTCTACTACGCCGGAGAGGTCACAAAATGGAGTGCGTCGAGGAGGAAGGCCATTGAAAAGGCCTCGAACCGTGTCAAGGCCGCCAAAGCCAAAGCCGAGAGAGAACTTGAACGGGCTCAGAGCCAATTGACAGAATCCACGAGGAGCTCGCCGTCGACATCATGAGGACGGTGGCATGTTCGGAAAGGGTACCAGCCCCGGATCACTATCATTTTTCATTTTACCTGGAAATACTGTTTGGTGAATCACACCCGCGTGGACGATGACAGCCGAGGACGGCCGAGGACACTCCATTGACACCTCTTTCCACCTCGAGCAGTGGATTGAATGCAGCAGGTCTTTTCTGATGGTCGGCGTCTCTCGATATTCCCACTGCATCTTTACACATCTGCTCAACACCATCAACATCACTGGGCAGATAATCATGCTCCAATTCACGCATCACGAAGTCCACGTCAACGCCCAGTGTCGATTCGGTTATGGGCTTGGATAACAGCCACGGGCTATGTGCTCATACGGCCGGTGCCAACTGCATGAGCCAACTTGCCAGGCATACACTGTCTTTTTGGAACAATACAGCTTGTTGAAATCTTCGATCTCTCTGCGACGCTGGAGGCATGCCACAGGTACCAAGATACGACTGAGAGAGCGAGAGAGAGAGACGCACGCTTCAAGTTCCAAAGAAGCTTTTCGTCTACTGTTGGCAGATGCCTTTGTTTGGATTCTTTTTTTCTTTTCCGACGCGAGGGGAGCAGGCGCCTTATCTGGTTGTTGTTGTTTCTGGGTTTTCAATGGTTCTTCTACGACTTTGCAAAGACTTCTCCTAAGAGGGAGCCGGCATACATATTAATGAGAGACAACGAATGACGATACGGCAGATCCCTTGGAAGGACAAAGGACACTTTATATATACGATAATGAATTTATTTTGCATCTGCATCTACATCTTGTTGACCTACGTACGGCTTGAGACCGCGGGGAGGAGCTCAGCTACTCATAATTCATTGTGTTTCTGTTCCCAATCCTACGCTGATTGAGAATCGAGGATTGAGATAAGATAAATGGATGGATCATTGGATCATCTTGATCTTACTCAATAATGAATGAGAAGACGGGATTTGCCGTCGTGGATCCATCCATCCAATCGACACCCGTCGTTGTTTGCTGACAGACTTGAAAGCTCTGCTCTGTTGGAGCAAACCGGAGCAAACCCGGGAGAACCGACATGGAATAATCGACTCCAGGCCTCGGGCCAGACCGTTTTTCCTTTTCCTTTTCCTTCTCTACAGCAATTTTCGGACAAGACTTGGAGAACCCGAGCGCTTCCGAGCTGCTGCAGTGGGCAACAGGAACATTCGTATCCCTAGGTAGTCGATTGATTTCATCATTGCTTTCTCGGGTGCTGTTTCCTCTCGCCCTGTGGTCCGGTTGACGGCATTCGCAGGTCAAGTATCTACGTATCATGGTATTCCTATGATGTATGAGTAGGGGCCCATGCTCTATGCTCTCCCCGGACTGCGTGGAGTTGTGAGAATCCAGTAATGCATGAAATACCTACCTCACTATGTTTCTCATCGATGTTAGTCTCCCTGTGCTCCTCAGACTGGCTGCCAGTGCTAGTCACAGCAAGCTTGAGATTCTCAGGAGGACGAAGCTCAACCTATCCTACTAATATCATATATATACTGACAGCGGCAGCGGCAACAGAACCGTGGATTGACGCAGCCCCCTTTTTCTCTCTGGGGATGATATTCCCGATATTTACCCCAAAAAATGTTCCCTGACACCGTTGCTTGACTCACGTACATAAAGGCACGCATGAGAAAGGCTGTTATCTCGCAGTGATAATGCGTGTTGACTTGTCAACAGCGAGGGAAGTACGTAGGACGACGGCGCGCATGCCACTCTTCGAGCTGCATCCATAATGGCTGGGGTGTGAGTAGTCAGGAAGGAAGCGGTTTGGTGCCTTCTAGAACATTATGAGAAGGATTGAAGATCCGTCGCACGCTTGGATCCAAGTTATTTTGCGGTTTCCAGTCCGGGGTCTTGGTTAGATAGAGCGTCCAATCTGCTGCCTTCCCAAATCTCAGAAATATAGCCGGATCTTTGTATTTTCGGTGATATCATTCAACTACTTGCTGCAGTAGTACTGGATTGCACAGAATTATGCATGGTCCTAGGAGATGGTATGAACATTCAGAATCGGAACCAGGCCAGCAGATTGCGTGGAGACTGTCTACAAGAGACGGGGCGAGGCTGAACCAAATGAGGAGAAGGCATCTCAATCCTCAGGTGATGTTGACAGCCACAGCCTTGGCCACATCCTCGGCCTCGGCATACAATCGCACCACTTTACGGCACGAGATACTAGTAGTAGTACACTACGAGTAGTCTGTATTTGACTACACCAGTTTCAAGTATAGATTGAGTAGCTGTACCCAGGCACATCACCCAACAATGGTGTCGTCCAAGTCCATCCCTTCAAGTTCCACAAAGTACCATCTATCGAACCCATCCTGTGCGAAAAGACACAAACATCTATCATAACCCATCCGATGGCGTCGATACTGAAAGGAGTCGGATTCATTACGGGCGCTGCGTCGGGTGAGTTTGACCGCTTCCTTGAAATCACCGGCATGAGGGACGCGAGATTAACCTATCTCCAGGTATCGGGAAAGCAACCGCATTCTCGTTCGCGAAGCACGGCGCAAAAGCCCTAGCCATCGCCGACCTGAACGCTTCGGCGGTGAAACAGGTCGGCGCAGAGATCAAGAAATCATTCCCCGCCGTCGAAGTGCTTCCCCTGCAACTCGACGTGACCAACGAACAAGCCATCGACGACGCCGTGGCGGCGACGGCCAGCAAATTCGGCCGGATCGACTATGCCGTCAACAACGCCGGCATTTCAGGGACATTGGACGCGTCAGCCGACCTGAGCACGGCGGACTGGCGCAAAGTCGTCGAGGTCAATATGCACGGTGTCTGGATGAGTTCTCGAGCAGAGATCAGACAGATGTTGAAGCAGGAGCCGCTGGAACCAAAGTAAGCCAGCCATCCTGCTCTTTCTTCTTCTTCCTCTTCCTCTTTCCCACATGTTCGAACTGTGATTAACATTTCAACCAGTTCCGTTCGATACGGCCGAGGAACGATCGTGAACATGGCATCCATGTACGGAGTCGTCGGGACAGCGATGCACATCCCAGCAGTGGCATATACGGCGTCCAAGCATGCCGTGTTGGGCTTCACCAAGACCGACGCCGTAGCGTATGCATCGCACGGCATTCGAATCAATGCCATCTGTCCAGGGTAAGCTTTATCCAACGGAACTTCAGTCAATGTCGTCCCGGTTGATCTTTTTGCTAAACAAATGTCAATCCCTTCATACTTCAGGTATGTCGCTACCCCCTTGTTGAAAGAGGCCACCGCAAGCGGCGCCATGCAGAAGGAGATCGAGAGGACTCCTGCGGGAAGACTGGCAGAGACGGAGGAGATCGCGGATTCCATCGCCTTCCTGGCGTCTCCTATGAGCAGTTTCATGTACGGGGCTGGTCTTGTTGTTGATGGGTAAGTTCGGAAACCTGATGATACCACGTATCAGTCTTCGTGGGCCGATGATGCTGACCTTGGCCATAGTGGTTTCACGGTACAATAGCCTTTTTGCCGACTGCGTCCCTGCGGAGGGAACCACACACTGAAGTGTATGGTACTACTGTGCCAGCGCCATCTAGAAAAGATTGTTGAGTCCTACGTGGTAGTACTACGTGGTACTTGAGTTAGTAATCGATAAAGGATACTTTGCGGTTAATCTCATATCGATAATGCGATATACTACTAATATGTCTTTATCATCTCATTCACAACCCCTTTTCCAACGCCGACAACATCCAGCCTCTTCTCTTACATCGTACATGATTGCCGAGAGCTACTCCAGATATCCGTCATTGTACTTACCACTTATTTTCAGACTACTAGGTAGTAGTAGTACCTACCAAGTGCTCTAATCTACTCTCTTCAATCTCTAAGTACTTCATACCTCGGACCGCAGGGACAACAACTTGAACCACAACAAACATGACCAGTCTTGCCGAGGGGAAAGTGGACGTCCGCAAACGCGTGTGGGAGCCACTCCTGAAAGTAGCCCGACCGGACTCTCGGCACCATTTCGATTTTAGCAGTTTCATCGCCGACTTTGACGGCTCGGACCGGGCGACCGAACGACTCGTCCAACTGCCAATCTATCTCAGCAGCGATATCCTCTTCATCACGCCCGACAACTGCCTCGAGAGTCTGCGCCTTCAAGCGCTACGAGATGGCAAGACGATCTTGATCACGACCTACGCCATTCGCCGGGGCTTCTGGGTGTTAGACCCGCAGCATATCGCGACGTCGGATTTCCGCCTCGCCGCGACGCTGGACGGCATGGAGCGTCTGGGCCAGCACGTAACGCTGGCAGACATTGTCTCCAGACGGTGGCGCATTCCGTTGATGGTGACGGGCACGGGCGCCATCAATCTCCGCGGCGTGCGCTTCGGCAAGGGACACGGGTTCTTCGATCTGGAGTGGGCAATGCTGTCCATGCTAGGCGTCGTGGACCAGGACACGGTCGTGGCTGCAGTGGTGCACGATTGTCAGGTTCTGGACGAGGAACTGCGCCCGGAAGAATTCGATACCGTTTGCGACGTTGTCGTGACGCCGACCAAGACTGTCGAGGTCCAAATTGGAGGAGGTGGAGGTGGAAGTGGAGTTGCCAAACCGTCGTGTGGGATTTTGTGGCCGTTGCTGCAGCCGGGGATGCTGGAAAGTATTCCTCCTTTGCAGGAGCTCAAAGCCATGTATGTCGGACAGAAACGAACACCATAGTATGACCGACCAGTCGGACTTATGGTGGTTGAGTCGCTGAGGTAACTTTGGGGGTAACTCCTATCCTGGGGCACTGGAACATGCCAGGCCTTCACACCACGGCCTGCTCACCACTCCAGTCGGATGGATCACATGGTCTGACCTGTCCAGGCAGGCATTGCAGCATTCATACGACGAGCTGAGTGTGATGGGTACGTCGTCTGCTCAGCAGCTGGTCTGGCTTTACAATTGTCGCCCTGCCCAGCCAAGCATCCGCATCCGCATCCGCATCCGCATCCGCATCCGTATCCCTCGAAGCAGCTTTGCTGGTCTGCAGGGGAGACTCTTGCTTGGTTAAGTATGCGGAACCTTCGCACCTAACTGCGTGATGTCTCCCGAAATGGTGCATCTCAATAAGACGGGCTTAGCCGGCGGGATATATATGATCATGTGGCGTTACACCACGATCATGGTCTCTCATGTCTAAGATCTCGGGGCTCCTATCAAATTGCTTCGACGTGGGCCTGGAGAGGTCAGATGTCTGCCATTGTGAGTGTACGGATATCTCGGATTTCCATCTCTGCCTGTGGAGGCCTGCGGCGTCACTCTCTGTGATCATGTTTGCCGGGAGAAGAAATCAAAGGTTGTACAGAAACACTCTGCATTTCCGTTATCAGTAGCTAGTACTTGGATTGCTAATTTGTTGGATATAGGCTTCATGCTCCATTATCCGTCAATGGTCTCTATCTACAGACAAGAGTCATTTGTCATCGCTCGACTACTGAAATATCTCTCTACATGCAGTGCCTTTTATGCCATATCGAACAAGACATTACTCTTCCACTCAAGAACGATGGCGTTCGACAAGACGATAGCAACTTCAAGTCTCTTCTTGATTACAGGGGAACTTGCTATAAGTCTACTACCAAGTGCCGACCATCATCCCGATGCCGAATGCGCTCAAGCTGGAGCGAACCTTCATACTATTCTTACACTTTGACCTTCAACACGGCCTTGCCGAAGTTCTCGCCCTTCAACATACCGACGAAAGCATCGGCGGCATTCTCCATGCCCTGCCACTCGTGGATCTTAGCCTTGAAGCTGCCATCCTTGAGCCAGGTGCCGACGTTCTTTTGATGCTCTAGGAAGTGCTTAGGCCCCATGTTGGCGTCGCCGACCATGAATCCTGTCATCGTGATCCGCTTTGCTACGGTCTGGAACGTGTTGCGGATCGGATAGCGCTGGTCGGGTGGGAGGTTGTATTGACTGATTTGGCCGCATTCGACAATCCTAGAAAAGAGGACCGAAAATGTCAGTATACTGTACTACACACGATGGCTTTCATCCAGATATTTTTGGTAGATGGAACCCCGGTCCTCCATCGACTGGACCTTTTGAGAGCCGGGGCGGGGGGCTCTATCTGTCCAGAACGAAAAAGATGGTGTTCGACTTACCGGCCAAACAGGTTCAAAGTGTCGAAAGCCCCCTCGAGCTGTTCGCCTCCGACATTGTCGTAGAAGATATCGATGCCCTTGCCGTCCGTGAGACGGTTGATGGCATCTTTGGTCGACTTCTCCTTCTTGTAGTTCCAGCCGCCATCGAAGCCGAGCTCCTTGGTGATGAACTCGAGCTTGTCGTCGCTGCCGACGCTGCCCAGGACCTTCAGGCCCTCGTGCTTGGCGAGCTGGCCGACCAACTGGCCGACGGCGCCCGCGGCGCTGGTGACGACAATGGTCTCGCCCTTCTTCGGCTTGCCGATCTCATAGAGCGACGAGTAGGCGGTCAGGCCGGGCATGCCCAGCGCCCCGAGGTAGTGGCGGATATCTTCGGGCCCGGCGCTGGGGTCGATCTTGCGCGGCTTCGCGGGGCTCGACTCGGACGGTTGCCACACGTTGTACTGCTGCACTGGAAGCCTGTCCTGCACGATGTCGCCCTCGCGGAACGCCGGGTCGTTGGACTTGAGTACCTTGGACAGCGACGCCGCCACGACCGGCCCGTTCAACGGGAACGGCGGCATGTATGATGGGATCTTGGGGTCGCGGAGCAGACCGCGCAGGTACGGGTCGAACGAGACGTAGAGCGTCTCCAGCACCAGGCCGTTGGGCGGCGCTGGTTGCGAGAGGTCGAACCCTACATCCTTGACTGTGAGGTGTTCGCCGGGCACGGGGAACGCCTCGGGGATCTTGGTGAAGATCAGCGAGAGGTTTTTGGTGGACATTGTCGGCGGGGCAAGAGAGAGTTCGTGATACTGGTATGTATGTCTAATCCTTAAGGGAGAGAGTGTGCCACAGAATATATATGGACGGGCCACGGAGCGATAGAGATAGGTAACCTGATAGATCGAATCGAATCGACGGCAGCCAAACACTTTCATTTACCCTGGGATACTCCCTTTTATATATTTACAGTAGTTGTATCATGATCGGAGGCCGTGCTATTTGTAAGCTACTAGAGGAACGGACCTACCTCCTGTTTGAAGCATGTCCCCGGGTATCCATCGCATCTACTGCAGTGTGTAGAAGGAATTCGACCACAGCTCTTCGTGGCCAATCATGGCATGCGGGTTATGGATGGATGCATTGGATGTAGATTGCAGATTGCAATGAGACGAGGCACTGATGGAACAAAGACTGTGGACTGACAAAGTTCTTGCGTCATGGAAAAGCTCGATCGTTGTATACAGAGAGGTAAAATGCTCCAAATTGCCGAGGTATCAACGACGAGGGTTTTTCCAGAATAGTAATATAGTAGTAATAAATGGGAACAGGGAACATTCTCGATCCTCGGGGTCATTTTATTAGGTACAGAGTAAAGGCGTAAAGTACTCGAAGCAACCACACAGTTGTGACCAGTCGGACGATAGTTCGTCCGTCGTCAGAGATTGGTCCGGATTTGGTGGGTGGCATTTTTAACCTCTGTATATACTACATGGTCCCACGCGAGACAACGGCCTCCTCTGCTGGCATCCTTTTAGTTTCTCCCGGCCCAACGCTGTGGGCAAAGTATGGGACGGAAGACCGAGCAGTGTTCGATATCGATCTCGTTGGGTATGGAAGGCAAGACTCGACGTAGTACAGGTATAAGAAGCTCAGCTGAAAGCGAAGAGACGCGGCGAAGAGGGACTGTGGATGGAGCCTTGTCGATGGTGCAGGCTGCACACGTCTGCGATACAGAGTAGAGAAGCCGAAGAGCAAAGACCCAAAGCCTTGACTCTGTACTCTGTAAGCCGGCCGTTGCAATCTCGCCAAGAGTCCGTATCTAACGGTAATCAAACGGGAGTCGTGCCTATATCTGCAATTCTTTTCGCATTATTGCTGCACTGTACAATACAAAGCCTCTACCCCAGCTAGCTGTGCCCAATCCTGCATTTTTCCCATCGAACAACCGCCTACCTTCTACACCGTGTTGCGGCTCATGTCGTTCCTTATCCGGTTGTAATCCAGCAGACCTTCGATCGAGCCAACAGCAGACACGGCAATGTCCTGATCCCATAATTTCTTTGTAGCAAAACGCATCACGTCCTTCTCCGTGATGGCTCCAATCACTCTCTCGATCTCGGCGGGCTCCATTCGTCGTCCGGTGGTGATGATCTGTCGGCCAATGTCCTCGGCAACTGCGGTCGTTCCGTCAAGCGACAAAAGGATTGACGCCTTCAGTTGCGCCTTGGCTCGTTCCGTTTCGGCCTCGGATACGTTGAAGCAGAGTCGTGTCCATTCTCGAAGAGTAAAGTGCACCAGGTCATCGAGTTGGGTCCTGTTCTCGGAGACGAGATAGATGCCCCATAGACTGGAACGAGCGATGTTAGCTAGCGCGCATGCAAGAACAAGTGGTGACAACATACCCGGTATCGCTGTAGCTGGTGGAGAAGCTCATAAAGCTGTTGGCCAGGTTGTTGGCATGCACAAAGGTGCTCAGTTTGCTGCCCAGGTATGGCGAGTTACCCATGGCTCTGTCCCAGTTACCAACAATGGCTTGAGTCACCAATGCAGTGAAGTAATCATCATCCTTCCAGCTGACTCCTTCGACGGCAATGGCGATGTGGGCGGTCGGAATGGTATCGTCTCGGATTCGAACCTCGGAGCCAATGAATTCGGGCTTGCGCTTCTGCTCGGCGGCCAATTCGGCAGCATACGATGTCGCCGGTGCAGTTCTCAACGAGCCAAAGCTCTTCTCGGCCAGCTTGACCAGCTCCTCGTGGGGAACACCACCTGCGCCCACAAGGACCATGCGGTCTGCGGTGTAGTTGGTGCTGATATAATCCACTAGGTCTTGACGGGAGATGCTCTCGATGTTCTCTCGGGGTCCGAGGATGGTCCGTCCGAGAGGCTGGTTCATGTATGCAGTGGCGTGTAGATGATCGAAAACCACCTCTTCCAACTGTTTGTCTACCTCTTCCTGTTCCCTCAGAATCACGTCCCGTTCTCGCTCGACGGCGGCGGGATCAAGTTTCGAGTTTTGCAGAATGTCGGAAAGAATGTCCACCGTCTTGGGTACATCGGAGTTGAAGCATTTCGCATAGTACACGGTGTTCTCACGCTGTTTTATACTGTTAGCCCATGGCCACTGTGGTGGAAATAGGTTTTCATACCGAGGTGTAGGCGTTCAGGTGGCCACCCATGTTTTCAATTTCGAGCTCGAGTTGATGCTGGCTGCGTCGCCCAGTGCCCTTCATTTCTTAGCCTGTGTCCTAGCATCTTCCACGATTGTCCTTACCTTGAAGGCCAGATGCTCAAGGAAATGAGCTGTGCCGTTCGTCTTGTCTGTTTCCGCTCGACTCCCAGCATCGATCCAGACACCCACGGTCGAGGTTTGGGCCCATGGCGAATGCTCGGTCGCAATCTATCACTGATCAGCTCATCCGTCCCTTGCACCAGTATCGGGGCTTCGTACGGTCAAGCCATTCGACAGCGTCGTGCTTTCTGTTCTTGTGGGAGTGACGGGGTTGGCATAGCGTCGGAGAGGAGATTGGATGGACTTCAGAGCTTGCCGGCTTCGAAGGGAACGCTGAAGGTTCAGCGCCAGCCGCTGAGACGCCATGGAGAGGAATGAGCGAGGACGCAGGGGCGGTTCGGGCAGCTGCGGTGCGAGATGAAGTTGTCGAGCTTCGAAGCAGATTGCCTTCTCTCACTTTGGGAGCTCCAGTTCGAGATGATGGGCTCTGCAGTGCTTTGCAAAAATGGCGCTAGTCCTGCCAAGGCAATGTTCTTTACCACTCTTGTGATTGGCCAGATCAACTACATACATTCAAGCTGATGGTCCCTTAGTCTATGTACATAACCAGGGAAGAGTAGGAGCACACGAGCACAATGGTACAGAGAGGACAATGTCTATACTGAGCTTACTACAACCGTGTGACAGTACCAGTATATATAGCAGCCATCCAGTTCAACATGCTATAGTAAATTGGAGTTTAACTCGGGATGCACGCCTATGTCGCAAAATTCCACATCGATTCTCCTGCATCCAGGGTTGTCCCCTCGAAATCGAAGAATGGCATGCCAAGTCCGAGGGCAGGATCCCCGAAATCGAAGGCGGCAGGTTCCAAAGAGTTGTATTCCGGAGCATTAGCTTGCCTGTGGGGTTTCTGATCAGGGGTAGCATTCCCCGTGGCCAGACTTGGAGATGTCAATGATTGACTTGGGTCTCCGTCTGTGCCATTGACTGTGCGACTCTTCGCACGGGCCGATCCCCCAAGAGTTTCTGCCATCTTTTCCAATCCCTCTGCCATCCGGTGGAGCAAATGGTCTTTACCGACGTTGGTGGCTTTGAACTGTTGAGCCAACGCATCGATCAGTTTCTGGAAGCGGGCCTTGTCCACAAACAACTGCTCGCTGTGCCTGGTGGCAACCTTGAGCAGAAACATACAAGCGAACGCGACCATGCCGTGAAGGTGGTGTGGAACGTAGGCAATTCCTTGCTGCGCATCCTTATCCTCTAACAGGAGATTGATGATCGCTGTCGCCGCGAATACAGCGGCCGACGCATTCTCGAGAAAGGCTTCAGGAATGACGGCCCCATTTTCAGGGAGTCCTCGAAGCACATAGGATTGGAGATACAATTTGGCCCAGTGGTACTGCATGATGGCGCCTTTGTTCGGCCAATTACCGATCTTTTTGCTTGGATCTATATGGCAGTTAGTGATGCATGCAATAAAAAGGACCTCCTCGCCTTACTATGTCTGGAAAATCTTGCGATCCAGTCGTCCAGATCCCGTTCAAAGCCCGCGATCTTGCTGAGAGCGGAAGGTGGTAAGACCGAGCCTGTGTCTTCGGGACCAAGCGTCTCCCGGATTTGGTTCATCAGGTACATTAGGCAGATCTGTCCTGCGATTCTGCGGTCGGCGTCGGTGGCTAACGAGCAAGCAAGATATGCTTCCCATCCTGTGATGTAGCTCTCGTTGTCGCGCATAATGGAGGATCGACCGTAAAGAATAGAAAGATGATGGTCGCAGATGTACAGGGCATATAGTACGCGGAGTCCGTCAATGGCTTCCTGCAGGGTGTCCTGGTCTACCTTGCCTGGGAACCGGTTTGATTCTGCAATATCATGGTAGTACCGCCGCAGCTGGAATTCCGTGGCTCGGCGAATGGCATATCCCGAGAGCGTCCATGAGATGTCGCTCAGCCAGTAAGAACCAAGCACCAATGCTCTCAGGTATTCCATGTCGATCTTCCTTTCGAACATGGCGTTGGCCACTAGCCTGCGATATTCCTTGCTGCATATGGAGTAGAGATGACCCAGTTTTGTGTCATGAAGAGCGGCCACGGTCAGAATACAGGCAGTCAGGGTGGGTGACCGCCGTCGGAAGGACTCGAGATCTTTGTAACCCATGCACATATGCCAGATGTATGGATCGAGTTTGCTCAGGTAGTAGGTAGCCAAATGCTCGGCTTCTTCTAGTTTGATGATGCCTCGGGCTATGAAATCAGTGTCACGCAGTTGTTTGCATATTCGCGACTGGTCCTCCGTTATATTCTCCGTCGCTCGCAAAGACCGCATGCCGGTGATCTGATACAATGACTCAATCGGGACGTGAGACAAGTTGTCGGCGACGGGTGTAACCTTGGGCGAATTGTCAAGCGATTGATCTTCATCGTCTTGGTCATTGTGATCCTCCTGGTCAAAAAATATCGCTGGGTCTTGCGTCGATGTAAGCATCTGCGGTAATGCCGGCAATTGAAGTGTTCGGACTATCTCTTCCACGGTGGAATAGAGCGACGTTACGTCTTTCGTGACTGCCGCCTTCCACTTCGAGTCCTCCGACATGAGGGTTTGTAGACTCTTGTTTAGTCGGCATGACAGCCCTCGCTCTTTGCATCGCTGACATGGAGGGTCTCCGTGCATAATACATTTTATCTGCAAGTTCAACCATTTAGTGTCGCGTAGGGGCAATGAACCGCAGGCTACATACTTTCTGCTTGCGACATGCTGCGCATGCCTTCACTTTTCTTGATATTCCGGGCAGTTTACTGGAATCGCCATGGATACCATTGACGGAATTGGCTCGTTGCGGTTTCGGAGGGCCTTTGGCTAGGAGAGGAGGCTCGTCCATGGAACTGCGTATCTTTCTCGGCGAGGTGGGTTGTGCAGGCGAGGCATAGGAATGGGGCGACGTCGAAGAACCAGCTTGTTGAAGGCTTGTTGCAGCAGACCGAGGGGAGGGCAGATTAGCCTCTTGCCAACTCCGCTTCGACATGTTGTGATTAGTTGGTAATGGGTTCTACCAGATGGGAGTAAATGTCACGAGGCATTGGGGTTATCGACAGGTTCTTTAGGATCTTGAGCACACACAACGTGGGTTCTTTGGGAGGGAGGTTTCAGGGCGCAGGCTTTCAATTGATGACTCCAGACCTTGGGAAGTTGTGAGCGATCAACTTGAAATGCAGTGGGCGGAGAATTCGCAATCAGGGGACTAGAGACGCCTTAGTACGATATGTTGCCTGTCCGTCTCGCTGTCTTCCGTGTTAAAGTTAAACATAACCGCGCATCCTGTGGCACTAGTTAGTTGCACCTAAGCTTAACCCCACCCACAGGTGGTTTACACCTACTACCGACCCGCCGTTGCCGCCCATGCTCCGCGTTAACCGCGTGGTGCCCGCCAACCACATCTATTGTGGTACAACGCATTATCGATATTCAAGTTTGTGACAAGTGTGCAGCTCACGTCCTTAGCGCCCTTAGTTGTCCGGCATCTAGATATTTCCCTATTTCGGCATCTACTAGGATCTTTTACCTCTTGCAGCAAGCCCTATCTACAGAGCTAGAGCTTGTTAGACCGGGTGCATTATTGTAGTAACGGGCTGGAACCAGCAAAATGACAGGTGTTTTGCCGGGGATTTAGTTCTCCCTCCGAGCTGCAACTACGTACTAGTATATCTTAACATGGGTTGGCAGTTGCCTACGTATCTGACATCCGCTGATGATTTGGATCCCGACGGCTACCCTACGGGTTCTCTTAGTAGGCTGGTCGGGCTGAAACGTAACTGCCTGCCCACCTACCTGGCTGGCAGAGGTTTGCCCCGGATCCCGTACACCAATATTATATCGTTACAAATTCTTTATTCTGGCCGGAAACTCTAGTGGACATACGCCGTCATTGGTAGGTCAGCTATATCACCTTCCCCGACATTCAGCTAGCGTTTCTTCTATGCATCGCGGAGCATGAGGCAACCTCTTTGAGATCTCGCTATGAGGCTCATCGAGACCCGAAGATGGGCAGCAAAGAGCTACTTATACCATGGCCATTTGCGGATTTGCTTATGGCAGCAGTAATCATCTCAACTTACAAGACCAGCGAGTTTTGGTCGATGCAAGCAGGCAACTAGTAGGATATTTGTACAGCAGTTGTATCAATTACAACCGTAGTATATACGAACCATACATGTGCTACCGGGTATTGTGAGTATATTAGTATGAAATGCAAAGGTTATGATTGGCTCGGGCCAATGTGCTTGGCGGAGTCGGCAAGGTGCCGTGGATGAAGCACTGCATCGCAGTCGCTACATGATCCGACACTCTTGCTTTCACTTCGCATGTTCTCCCACGACGGCGACTAGATAACTCGAATCTGCATTCGTTATGGCGGCAGCATCGAGAACTACTCTGCTACGGCAGACGCAGCTTTTCACCTCTTCTCCGAGTCGACTGCTGTCCTCCACAACTCAACCTCTTCGCATCCTCCGATCGGCTCCGTCCACATCATCGCGGCTGTTGCTCTTGCCGAAATGGTCAGCTGTCTCTCGAGCAGCAGCTTTCTCGACGACTACGAAAAAACAGATCCTCCCTGCTGGTCCTCAAGTAATCAGCGGTACAGTCAATGACCCGGCGCCAGTCCCGAAGCCAGATCCTCTCCACGGCAGCTATCACTGGACATTTGAACGCTTGCTCTCTGTCGGCTTGGTACCGTTGACCATTGCTCCCTTCGCTGCTGGCTCAGTGAGCCCAGCATTGGATGCAGCCCTTATCTTCTCCATCATTGTGCACTCACATATGGGTTTTCAGTAAGTCCCAGCCGTACCCTGGAGGGCTACCCGAGCTAAATGTGGCAGATCAATTATCATTGATTACATTCCCATCCATAAACACCCGACCCTGAGGAAGACCTTCATGTGGCTGTTGAACCTGGCCACTGTCGTCGTTGCGATTGGCTTCTACGAATTCGAGACGAATGATGTTGGTGTTGCCGAGGCAGTCAAGAGAATCTGGCATGCTGGGAAGAACGATGCAACCATTGGCAAAACAGATGTGTCTGCACTCGGCCATGACGGAAAGCTGAAGAACCTGAAATAGCTGGCTTCCAGAGGCTGGAAGTGCGTTTTCGGCGAGTTTGATATGTATATGACCTCTTTGAGATGAATAGGAGTTCGCAATTCGACACCCGTCACTGGCCATATGATCCGCTTTGTTTTCATAAGATCGACCGCCCAAAATCAAACGTCCTGTCTATTGGCGCCTTGACGCCTCCCAATGCGAGTTATATGCAAGTCATGATCTATTGGCCCATTCATTCTTCTTCGAGCAGATCTTCTTCGCCTGCCAGCATGTCATCGTCATCAGACTTGGCCATAATCTTTCCAATGAGCTTCAAGGTCGTCCTCAATGGCAGGCCAACCACATTATCGAAGCTTCCCTCTATCCTTTCGACAAGAATAGCGCCAGTGCCCTGAATGCCATATCCGCCTGCTTTGTCTGCCCCCTCCCTCGTGCGAACGTACGCCATCAGCAGCTCATCTGTGATCTCATGGTCAAACTTGACTGTCGTCTCCTCTGTCGCAGTTTCCAGTGCATAGCCCGGATCTCGCGCGCTCTGAAGAGGCGTCACGAGCGCAACGGCCGTGTATACCTTGTGCAAGCCAGTATCTCTCAAGCCTTTGAGCATGTTGATATGATGTACTTCACTCCTAGGCTTCTCCAAAATCTCCCCTAAGCTGCTAACCACGATGGTGTCCGCGGCGATGATCAATCCCGGCTCTCCCTTCTCGCTATTGTCCACTTCGTGCTTGTAGACCGCCAGCGCCTTTTGAGTTGCTGTTGCGAGAACGTATTCGAACGGCGAGAGCGTTTTGGGAAGGTTCTCTTCGAATTTTGACGGCACAATCTCGACATTTGTCAGGCCTATCTGCGCCAAAAGCTGTTTTCGTCGAGGGGACTGCGATGCGAGAATAACCCGTTTGCCGCGCAACAAGTTCAATGCGGGCAACTCGAGCGGCGGAGGAGGTCGAAGTCGGCGTGGAGGCGCCCCGGGTTGCGGCTCTTGGGGAGGGACAGACGCAGCCTCATAAGATGGAGGCGCATCCGTAGGGATTGCAGACTTCAAGTCTGCCATTATTGTGTGGTGCTATTCTGAAGCATGCAAATGGGGAATGCGCACTGGTGTTGTCAGGCACACTCTTGGTTCCGCGCGTTTCACCTAGATTTGGCGGTGGCAGAAAAGTTCTGGGGAAAAGTCCTCCAGCCCGATTGCGGCATTGAAGACTTGAGTCATAGCACGTCCTTACAACACTGAACAACTTTCTGCAATTATAGGAAGCGTGTTGACCTCTCAATCGACAAACATTGAACAATTATGGCGACTACACTGCATTTACGAGCAGAGTCCAAGCCCCTGGAGCATAGGTCTGCCTGTACGTTGCCCCTCCATCCTCAGATAGCTCATGACTGACCGCCATCAAGTGACGCCTGCGACGACCAAGGCCCTGCTCGATGCGGGTTACAAAGTGAACGTTGAGCGAAGCACGGAAAGAATATTTGACGACTCCGAGTTCGAGGCTGTAGGCGCCACGCTTGTTCCTGAGGGTTCATGGGTAGACGCCCCAGCGGACCATATCATTGTCGGTCTCAAAGAGCTACCGGAGGAAAAGTGTACGTTGTAACCCACATGAAAGAACATGCATCATGGCTTTTCTGACTCTGAAAAGTTCCTCTCAAGCACACACATGTCCAGTTTGCCCACTGCTACAAGGGCCAGGCCGGCTGGCAAGACGTCCTTTCCAGATTCCCTCGCGGCGGCGGGACACTGCTCGATTTAGAGTTCCTGACCGACGATTCTGGCCGGCGTGTTGCAGCTTTCGGATACCACGCGGGCTATGCTGGTGCCGCTCTCGCCGTCATGGCATGGGCATACCAACTGAAGAATCCTTCTGCAAAGACAATGCCAGGCGTGTCTAGCTATGCCAATGAAAGCCTCCTGCTCGACGATGTCCGATCCCAGATCGCGGAAGGAGAAAAGATTGCAGGACGCAAGCCTACGGTCCTCGTCATTGGCGCGCTCGGTCGCTGTGGCAGAGGTGCTGTCGACCTGTGCAAGCAGGTGGGCATTCCAGACGAGCAGATCATCAAGTGGGATATGGCCGAGACGGCCAAGGGCGGTCCTTTCAGCGAGATCGTCGAGTCAGACATCTTTGTGAACTGCATTTACCTCTCCGAGCCGATCGCACCGTTCCTCAACAAAGAATCGCTATCTTCGCCGAAGCGCAAGCTCTCCGTCGTTTGCGACGTCTCATGCGATACCACCAACCCGCACAACCCGGTGCCTATCTACACTGAGAACAGCACCTTCACAAACCCGACGTTACCAGTGCCCGGCTACGACAACCCCCCTCTTTCTGTCATCTCCATTGATCATTTGCCCAGCCTGCTTCCGCGAGAGGCGAGCGAAGCGTTCAGCCAGGCTCTTCTGCCCAGCCTCTTGTCTCTCAAGGACCGCAAGACGACAAGAGTATGGCAACAAGCTGAAGAACTCTTCAACAGCAAGGTGGCGACGCTACCCGAAGCTCTGAGACAAAAGGAAATCTGATCTGATCAGAACTGTACGGCACGAAGTTAGATACCCAAAAGATAGATCCCAACGGCATCAAATCGTTGTAGTCGATATTGAACTTTTGCAACTATCAACGTCGTTGAGTTATTCGTGTTCCCTATGAATTCCCGGCTCCCCATATTATGAGCTTTTTTTTTATCTCAGCGGAAAGCGCAGGTCAACGGTACGAGCTGAAACGTTGGCGTGCCCACTCCAGCATCTGTCGTTCTATCTCCTCTCACAACAAGGGCCTCCGAACAGTTTTGGTCGTCGGCTATGTACCTTCACAACACCATGCCCACATCGCCTATCTTGCGTTTCGAGCCCGTTGGTGTGGAGGCAGATTCCAGCTCGTCGCTTCCATCGTCGATGTATTCGGAAATCTCCCATTCCACCGAGGTAGAACCGTCTGCACTAACTCCCACGCCACGTCTGATATTCTGTGTGCGGCCTAGACGGCTGCCCTCAAGTAGCTCTTCAAACCAAGACAGTCCTCCCCGCTTTCCGGTCCGCTGTGTTCGGGTGAGCCCTGGTTGGTTCCCTTGACTGATGACGGCTTGCTCTGTTGGGGGTTGAACCTGACTCTGCTGGCTGGGCTGCACATCCTCCATATCAAAGTCTTCAGGGAGCAGATCCAGGTCTTGAAGTGCCTGCAAGTCCCGACTCAATAGACTGCCCAGAGTGATGTTCATGTACTCTGCTTCAGTGGAGGGTTGTTCGGTCCAGTAGGACAGATGCGTTCCACAGTAGCCACAAAACACACGCTGACTGTGGGGTTCATGTACTGGAGAGAAGGTGCGTCGGATTGAGGAATGGGTTTCGTCAGGGAAAAAGGCTTGTGTCGACGAGAAGTACCAGGTTAAGGGAACCCGCAGCCATGCTGTTAACGGTGTGGCCTGACTTCGCCCTATGCCAGATCTTAGACTCGTGTGTTTGTGGTCGACCTCCAAAGATTGATAGGACTTACTGCTGTCGCTGCTGTCGTCGAAGTAGACTTGTGCTCGCTCTGTTGCGTCCTCCGGAACGACCACGGAATACATAATGCGCCCGCAGTTGCAGGCGCCATGAAGTGGTCTGAGGCTGCTCATGTTGTTAAGTGCAGAACGATTGGGTTTACAAGAAGGAAAAGTATGTACAGTGCTTGCGAAACCCAAGAAAAGAGAACTGCGGCTTTTTAATACGTTTGGTGTACTGGCAGTGGAGGTAGTATGATGGCAAAGGCGAGTTCGATGGTCAGTCTCGACAGAAAGTGGCGGAACTTGCAGAGGGCGGCCTTAGCCACATGCATGTGGCTTAAAGCCGCAGCCAGGCTTACTAACCAAAGAAATATAGTAAACTTTAAGTGGAAGTCACATTGAATGGTTACTAGGCAGGTACCTACCTAAGGTACCTAGGTAGTTATCGATACAACAATCTGGCGCCTTCCTGATGCTCAACAGGCAGTCTTCTTCTTCACACCCTCTGCCACTGGCAGTGATATAGGTCGGCTCATCTGGCAGATGCAGGGTCCCTATGGCTCTGCATACATCCCTCTCTGAACAGATGACAATAGGTTGGACTTCCCCGGTTTTGCCTCTAATCTCTACCTCTCGACGCCTTCCACTTTCTCTCGACTTCGATAACCAATAAAGACACATTTTCTCAAATTTGAGCAAGGATAGCTGGCCTTATCGAACAGAGATCGACAAACATGTCGAAGGAAGACGCCACCGAGTCCGACCCCTCCTCAAGGGAGTCATCGGAGGCATCAGAAGCCCGATCAACGGCAAGACGGTCTAGCTCGGCCAAGAAGACGTCGAAGACGTCGAAACCGCGCCTCACAGCAAGCCAGAAGAGTTTCAACCATAAGGATGCCGAAAACAAACGAAGAACAGCGATCAGAGAACGCTTCACCGAGCTCTCACGTATGGTGCCAGGGGCTCTAGGCCAGGAACGGAGTGAGCAAGTCATGTTAGCGAAGACGACGGATTTCCTCCGGGAAATGCTCCTGGAACAACGGCGGCTTGAGGCGATCGCCGATGAGCAGGGAATCCAGATTGACGATGAGGGAAGGCTGAAGGACATTGACCTTGGGGGAACGGAGTGGAAGGCGACCAATATGGAGCAATATGAAGCCAGTAAGCAGAAAAGAGTCTCTGGAGTCGGGCCAAGTGGCAGCAAAGAGGAAGACCACGACTAGACTAGGCTGTGGTCTCGCTGCAATTGATGAAAGGGCCCATGATCAGCACCTTCACCAGATTTGGCACAGTGTGCTGGACGTGGATGGAACATGTGGTGTTATCTAACAACCCAAGGAGGAGACCTGATGGCTGAGACCATGAATTGATTTAGCGGTTCCCTCCCGTCTTAACAAGCTGGATAAATGGGCGAACAAAGGTCCTTCTGCCGCAACCTCCATTAATCTGGCATTCACTCATGCGCCGAATTGAGCGACACTAACTACTCCCACAAAACAAACATCTTCCTTCACGTCCACCACATTTCTCAACAGCACAGCGCGAGAACTTCTTTAGAGTTCTACTTCGCGCAGACCCGCCTAATCCTCAAACCATGTCGTCGCTGAGAGGCGGCCAGGTATATGCTCGCGCCGATGACTATGATGAGATCTACAGTCAACCGTCAGCAAAGCCGACCGGTCTGCGTCCTCGCAAGGTGACACCATTCAGCGACCCTCCTATCTCTCACGTCCCTAGATATCCTGTTCTCGTCAACTCCTATCACCCTGCTGGCAGGTCGTGCACTGCTGTTGTTGGATGCGCACAGTCATCACCTCTGAACCCTGCTTCATCCGCAGACAAGCCCAGAAAAAGACGCTGGATCAGCAGTGCCTCAAAACATTTTGGCTTCACAAAGTCGCGGGAGAAGATGGAGCCAAAACACGGGACCAAAGATGCCGCGAAAGCCTTGGTCTCACGCAGAAACAACTCGCCTTCCAAACTTACTGTGAGTGCTTTCAGAGGGCATTGTCCAAAAATTCACTAATCTGACAACAGGGCCAGTCGCTCCCCTCTTCACAATCACCCAACCCTGGCGACCGAACCAAGCCTCTACCTCGTCCAAGTCCGTCCGATAAACCCTTACCGAGTCTTCCAGTAGCAGCAGTCAAGTCTGGCTCCCCTGTCCGCAGATCTCTTATTGACTGCACAGAACGGCCCCTGCGCCGATCTCTATCGCCTGCCGAAGGTCAAAATCCCAAGGAGGATTGGCCAACGATGGAACCATCAAAATCTGGCGCGGTCCCAGTCCGCCACAAAGAGACAGCGTCCTATTCGAAACCAAGCCTGGGCGAGAGCTTCATAGAAGGCATTCGCGGATTAACCATTGACGATCATGGAGAAGAAGAGCCTCAGCCCCCTGCGAAGGTTCAGTTCTCAACTCCAGATGTTGCTCGAAATGCTGGCAAGGCGACGAGCAAAGTCTCTGCCAGCCTTGCCACCCTCGGCGTTCCGGCAAACCCTTCAGATCGACCACTCTCTTCGAGCCAACTCCCTAAGCCGAGAGACTCCATGCTTGAGTCACTGGCACGTCATGTTGACACTCCCACTGTTCGCCAGACCAAGACCTCGGCAATGCGACTGCGTCGTTCTATCGGCAAGACTGCGTGGGGATCTGGTGAAAAGAAACAAGAGAAAGACGGTCGTCTCCATGCGATCCGAGAAAAGACACAGTCTCCGTCGGTGGCAAAAGCCAGACAGGTATCTCCAGGTGGCCCTTTCCGTTCGACCTCGCGTGGTCGTCATGCCGTCACGGCTCGGGGCTCTCCATACACAATTCCGCCTCATGTCAGTGCGAGGTTGAACAAGGCTCTGCCAAATATCGAGGACGATACAAAAATTGGTCGGACTACACCCGTCACACCACCTACCAACATACAACATTCACGCGGCCGCGTGGACGAGGTCACTCAGACATCCATCACCTCCAAACGCACAGCCCGTCAGAGTTCGATCCCTTTGCCAAGCCGGGGTAACCAGTCAGCACGCAGCTGGAATAACAACGGCGCAGATAACGGTAGTCGTGACCCAACGCTGGACGAAGATACGAGTGCACGATGGGAAGATCATGGTGAAAATGAGCCATTGGCGAATGCCAATGCTACTAGCACGGCTAGTACGCCCCAGTTGAACGTACTGGACACTCGTGAAGAGGTTGCCGCTCAGGAGGCTAAACTTTTGAGCATGAAAGAAGTCTTGTCTACACCAGCTCCCTACGACGTTGAGTCTCTTCCAGAAAGCGAGGCTTCTGGTGCTACTGTCCATGGCTCCGACCCTCTTGGAGGCTTCCGCGTCAGACGTGTACGGAACACTCCTACGGGAGGACCAACACTCCGCATTACTGATTCAGCGTCACGCGTACTCCTAGGCGAGGAGGACGAACCCAAGTTTACCGAGAGCGGAGACGCAAACGTCACTTTGAGATACAAGGCAAGCTCCCCTGATCTCCATCAGTCCGCTGTTGTCAAAGAACATTCTCGACGATCCAGTGGGCTTTTGGCACGGCCTCTTTCATTCGCCCGAAGCATTACGGAGCGATCGCAGACCCCTGGCAAGGAATCACAAGATGAAGAAACTCACAAGCTCATCGACGAAGACCATTTTGATGGAGGTGCACTGCCCGCGGAACTGCCTGGCGGTGATGTTGAGGATGAAAAGCAGCCGTCTGTCGAGTCTCAGACTTCTCTTGATGTTGTGGAGCCCACTACAGAAGACCTCCCTGCGGCGCGTGGCAGTTCCAGCCTCACCCATGGTGACTGGCCCTGCAAAGATTTCGCCGATTTCAAGCTCTGTGACGATGCTCCGCCAGTACTTCCGGACGAGAAGGATTCTGCCCTCCCCACTGCTCCAGGGAGGAGTAAACCGTCGTCTACCCAGACTTCCATCCGCTCAAGACCATCCACCATTGTCCTGCGTCAAGCACCCACCAAAGAAGTATCACCATTCCTCTTCCAGGATCTCGAGCAGGAAAAGGCGAGCCAGGAGAGATATTTGCAAGACTTCATGGACAAAACCAAAAGCCGAGAGAGTAGTGTGATACCAAGCTCCAGTTTTCCTCCTCGGACTTCGTCACGAAAGCCCAAGCCACCACCGATCATAGTCTCTTCTCCGGAGCAAGGGCTGCCACCCAACTTCTTCTCGTCCCAAGCCGCGAGAGCATATGGAGGTGACCCAAGAGTGAATCGAAACGTTAAGGATGTTCGGGCATTCTCTCAGAACATGGATCCAAAATCCGAGTCTTCCAAGGCGAAGAAGGTATCGCAAAAACTATCTTATAGTCCCTCTTCGAGCAGTAAGAAGGTCATCTCGAACATCCGAGGGCTGTTTCACAAGCGGTCGATCGAATCCACCACAAGCGTCAACGCGGCTGCTTCTGAAAATATGTTTAATGGCCAACCTCGTCTCCAAGGTTCTATGCGTCGCAAGCCAGTCCCGGATCCCAAATTGTCTAACCCCTTATCGTCGAACAATCAAGGACTGGCTGGACAAGGTATGAATAGCGTTCATCACACCTCCAACTTAGGAATGCAACCTGTCATACGCAACCCGTTCATCAGCCCTACCACTCCGTTCACCGCTACGGCCAGACCGTCCCCGGATCCGAGATCGCCATCTCTAGCAAAGATTGCATCTCCGCCTTTACTGTCCCCCTCATCCAGCTCGCCTGGCAGCTCGCCTTCTCTGTCTACAGCAACAGGTTTGACACACACCCTTTTGGACCTTGCCCGAGCGGAGGCCAGCCCTCGACGCAAGGCATCTCTCATTGAGCTCTCCAAATGCATGGTTGAAGTGGTCAATGCGGCGCGAGATGCCGAGAAAGCCATGGAGAAGGCCAAGATGGAGGCAGCACGAGCAGAGGTCTCTTGGCTCAAGGTGCAGAGAGAGGTCGGTACTATTGAACGCGCTGTCAGTGGACTCTTGGGACGAAATGGTGAATTAAAGTCGGAGAAGAACTGATGCGCCATCACAATACCTCGGGTCCCGGGTGCCTAAGAGACCCCTTCATCCCGAAGAAATGTCCGAGCCACTCGTTTCTTTTGCTACCATTGTGCGACATGTCTGAGTATGGTCTTTGCCTCTTTCTGCAATACGACAATGTCTTGTCTCGGGAACATCAACATTGCGTCAGACCCCGGGATTTGCAATGCTCCGGACCCAAAACGACATCTGCCTGGTCCTGACGAGTTGCGAGTCGCTGCCTGTCATATTGTTGCGTGCTTGGGTATGTGTGATTTCTGCGGCAAGGGAGGGTGGGGGACATGGCATGTTTCTCCTAAGAGACGATCATAAGAATGTACGAGCGAAGCGCAGCAAGGCGAAATGGCAGTTCCTGTCCAGACTGAGAATGGCAGATGGATCGCTTCAATACCGGTCAAGGTGCAGATCCATGAATGGAAGGTCACGTTCAGTCCACGCCCGAGTTGTCTTCTACACGTCCCAGTCAGTGATCGTAGATGGTGGAGGAGCCTACCAGAATAACTTGAAGATACACTGTTGTTGAATTGAAATGAAAATTGTTTGATTGGCCCTGACCCTGACCACATGCTGACGTGAAATACCTGTCGTCTATACTGTTATTGCTACTAGACGTATACCTCCTAGGGACTATATACGGGACCTGTCAATTGCGACAATCTGGCTCTTGTGCCGCTGTTTCTTCAATCAAGACACAAGTTATGCCATGAGCATGCTCGGATATCTATTTCCTAGGGGAGATTTGATAACATTGCATTGCTTACAATCTGCACTGAACGAAAAATCGGATCTAGAGAATAGTATCTATCTTCTTCTCGTGGTCCCTGAGATCTCCCCGGTCTGCACAACGACCGACCATTAACCACATAAGCATAATTGTCCGAAATTATTGTCAATCTTCGGTTTCAAGCCGCTGTTCTTACCCTGCGATGGCGTAGTCCCCGACAATTAAAAGAGCCGGTGACAGTTGGGACACGGGTCCAGCAATCGAAGACTCCGTAGAAGAGGGCGAATGGCTCGGGGTTCGTTTGACACGGACACTCCTACCACCTGATCATCTCTCTCGGCGGGCTTCATTGAGCTTATCCTCCTCGCGGGCCTTATCCATGAGTGCTTGCACAATCTTCAGGCCCGGGTGGTCTGGAGACATACGTGTCCTTCCGAATTCATGGATTGTAAGCGTTTGCATGGACCCTTCTGGCTGGGGTTGCCCGACGGACTCCGCGGACTTCCATGCTGATGCCAACATGTCCACCACGTCCGATGGCGGGACAGTCACAGTGCTCCAGCCTGTCAAGGTCGAACTCAAAGTCGTCGTAGCCGCGATCACAGGCAGTGTCGGCGAAGGGAGCAGATCTGTTACGGACGAAAAGCCCAAAACAGCCTTGACATGGTCCGACGAGCGTTTGAGCGTGGAGAAGTATCTGGCGCCCGTGGAGAAGGGAAGGGGTACACCATTGCGGATATCCCGGGCCAGCTGGACCAGGTCGGCCAGTTTACTGTTGACGGCAAAGCCTGCTGCGCTCCGAGCTGCGGCGGCCTGCAACGCGACGATCAACATCCCGCTGGCCAGTCCGCCGAGCAAGCCTGTCGCCACCGCCCACTCGTAGGCGCGATATTCCAGTACGAGATTGACGGCCTGGATTCCCAGATCTTCGACTCGATAGTACATGCCTCTGGCTCTGCGCGCTGCGCCGACGGCTTGTTCCAATGTTTCATAGTGGTGGGATGGAGTGATGCCGTCCCGGCGCGGGAATGCCGGTTGCGCATCGTCGACCCATACGCAGTAGACATTGGCCGGGGCGAGGCTGGGGTAGACTGTGACGAAAGAGCCGCGCAGGGGTTTAGGTGGTCGTCGTGCTCCGGCTCCGCCTCCAGTGGACGAGGAAGGCTCGTCCTCCGAATCGGCATGGCCACGCTTCTTTCCATAAGTGTACTCTCTGCGCTCTGCCGCGGCGGCTTTGGCGATGCCAATGCTCCACTCGGTGCCTCGAACAGGTCGGTCGCTTTCGACTGCGACTCGGCCGGCATCATCTTTCTGCAGATCATACGGCAGAAGGGGGAATACTCGGTCTTCCACGTCGGCCCAAGTGAAATCGGCTTCCTCGCCAAGTTCTTTCTGGATCTCCGTCCTATGGCCTTCCAGCTCCATCCGGTCTGGGCCGTGGGGCACCACGGCTTCGACTCGTCCCCAGCAAGTCATCTTCACGTGTAATGCATGCCGAGGGCCGAGGGCGTGCGGCTTAGTTGAGTTGCAGAAGTCGGCGTTCACGCAGATGTTGTTTGTGTCGGGGGACATGTCGTACGCGCTTCCCTTGGCCACGTGTGGTGCAATGCGAACAACTGTCCCGTTGTATCCTGTCAGACGAATGCAGAGGTGCAGGCTGGCTGCCAGCTGGATCAGTTCCACCAGTTCCATGAATATGGTGTGGTGCAACGAGTCAGCCTGCTCCTTTTCCGCTCCGGCCAGAGGCGACTTGCCTCGGAGGGGATCAAAGACCGGCGGGGGAAGCAGAGGCTCGAGGAGTTGCAGCAAATGTCCGGCCAGTTCGAAAGACGCGACGTCCAGGTTGTTAGAGTGTTCGACGGGGAAGTACGGGTCGTCCTCGGTATCGTCGTCGCCCCACTGGAACTTCAGCCCTTCCAGGACTTCTGCGCGCTTCTTGCTGCGAACAAAGGCGTCGTATTGGACGTAATCACGGTCGATAGCCTCGAGTTGCTTTTGTTGGTAATCTGGCACTCCAAATGCCGTGTGGTTGAAGATCCGGTGCTTGCACCATTCGCCGATGGTCCCGTGTATCAAAGGAACGCGGTGCGCACGCTTGGTGAAGAAGTTGCGCCAGCTGTATCGACTGCCATCGGCTATGAACTGTGTCATAAGCATGAGATGCTTGTATTGAGTGGAAAGGAGATGGAGGGGCCAGGCCGCCTCTTGCTCGGCTGTGAGCTCGTAGTCGAAATGCCGTTGGGAGAATCGGAAGCTCGTCTCCTGAAGACGGACGAAGAGGGCAGATATCTCATCCAGCTCTAGGGCTCGCGGGCGGGCGAGCACCTCTTGAAACAACTCATCTGCGTGCTCGATCAGGAGGAACTCCTCGTCGCTTGATGCGCTCTCGCTCTCGCTCCCACTCTCACTCCCACTCTCACTCTCACTCTCACTCTCAGAGGGAGGGACTTTCTCGGCCTGGGTAGGTTTCAAGGCAGGAGGCTCTTGGATCCGGACACGCTTCGGGGAAGAAGCTACTGTAGGTGTGACATCGGCCCGTAAAGCCGGTCGCTTTGTTGCGGTCGATGCTGCTGGAGATGGAGAAGGTACCGAAGCTCTGGGGCGTCGACGGGCACCAGCTGATATATCCTGTGGAGACTTTCGTGCTGGGATTGCAGCACCTTGACTGGGCGTCGGTGTCGTTGACAACGCTCTCACAGGTCGACCCTCGATCAAAACAGGTCGGCCCTCGATCAAGTCGGCCATGCGTTTCGGAGCGGATGTCTCTGGTTGCAACAATAGGTCCCTGGGTGGCGTCTCGCGCATGGGGGGTTTCAAGGTCAACCTTGCTGCTTCTGAAGAACTATTCCGAGGACTTGGCACCGGAGGTGGCAAAGGCTTCACTCCAACAGGGTCTTCGGCTTCGTCGTCCTCATCCTCATCCTCATCCTCATCCTCATCGTCCGAACGGGCTCTGGCCTTCCCTTTGGCCTTTGCGCTGAGCTTTGCTGGCTCGCTGTCTTCGTCTTCGTTCTCATCTTCGTCCTCATCGTCCGACCGAGCTCTGGCCTTCCCTTTGGCCTTTGCGCTGGGCTTCTGGGGCTGTTGAGGTTTCTTCTGTGGCGATCGGCTTCGAGACTTTCGAGACTTCGCTGTTGGTTTCAACTTGTCACTTTCCTCAGAAATGGAAGAAAGTGCAGAGCCCGCGGAGGTGTCTGCGGTCTTGGGCGGTCTCCTGTATGGAGAAGGTCGGGTCATTGCCCGTCTGGGCGGATTCGAAGATGAAGGCATTTCGACCTGGTCAATGTTACTGCAGAGATTTGTGAATATTGCGATGTCTTCCTAGAGAATTCAGCAACCACGAAAAGAAATGCGGAACAAAAGAGAAGCATAGCCGTTGTGGTAGATATATCGCGATCATGGGCGGTTATGCTTGCGGTGTGTGGGCCGCCGAAAACGGAAGAAAGCAGGGAGAAGAATCGGCCGTTTTTATCATTGAAGATGTCTTCACAGTCTTTATTGTTCATTGTTACCATTTTGGCTTCCATTGAAGACAATAGCGTGGAAAGAGTAATCGGAACTCTATTCAGCGGCGCAAACACAAGTGGACAATAAGATCTCTTCAAAATGAGACTGGAGATGAAATTGAAGTGAGGCCAAATGCAAGTGCGCAGCAAAAAGCTTAAGACCTCGTCGTCTCATTCCTTGAAACGCTCGGCTGGTATGGCCCTCTCTGGTGCACCGTTGCCGCGTACTGAAATGCTTTTATACATGCGCAATGCACTCGATTTCGACCTGACACTCATTAGTGAGAGCCTCCCAGAACATAAGGAATTGGGAGGAACTACATCAGTCTTGCCAGGCAACTCCTTGACGCAAACGCATGATCTGGCCGGCTTTGGGTCTGGGACGATATCGAGGACTGTTCGCGTGTCAGTCTGTGGAATGTGGCCGGTTCAGGCTTGTAGCAGCTGCTGGAACTGTACGCACAGGCCTTGTTCATGGCGGCATAGTCAGCCATGTCAGTCAGGAAGATGTTGATCTTGACAATGTTCTGCAAGCTGCTTCCGGCTTCCTCCAAAACGTTTTTGATATTCTCAAGTGCTTGTCTCTGCGTTGAAACGGGTCATTATCTAGAGCGAACTTGATGGTTGTCTCGCTTACGGTCCGGTCTTCCACGCTCCCTCCCACGATCTTCCCTGTCGAAGGCACCATACCAACGGTTCCGCTCACGTAGACAGTGCCATTGTGGATGATGGCCTGAGAGAACAGGGGAGACTTGATGCCTTTCTCAGAGACGACGGGCTGTTTTGGGGCCATTTTGACGAGCAGATTCGGGGGTAGATAGTCAGGACGCTACAAGATATACAACACAGATGGACCAAATAGTAGTCTACAATCCTCTAAAACAACAAATTGAACAAAGTGCGAGGTGTAAGATGTGTGCGTGATGTTGATGTGGACGCCCGTCTCCTTAAGCCTGGTCCTTCAGGCGGTCAATTCCGGGCGCAGTTGGCGGACTAATCCGCCACGCGCACCTCGCAACTCCGATCCTTGACCAGGCTGCGTCCCTGCGCCGTCAAACTGTGCCCCTGATTCTCCTTTCCCCTTTTCTTCCACCATGCAGCATCCACCATGCAGCATCCACCATCATCATGATCATCATCATCGCCGTCGACATCGTCCTTGAGCTTCAGCAAACATTTCTTTCACAGAGAAACAGATGTTTCAACCTCCATCAAAAATTGAATGTTCTGTCATAGACCTTCAGCCGCTGTTACCACCGATCCAATCGCCCCCATCGGCCCTGTGGCCTTCCTCTCCGTCTCGCCCGCCGCTCTCGGTCTCGATCTCTCTCTTGCTCCCAATGATACTGCTCACGACGGGCTCGCTCCATTCGGTGTTCTCGTCTGTCATCCTCTTCTCGCCGTCTTCTTCGATTCTCATCATCGGCTGCCATCTCAGCTCGCAGTCGTTGGAGTCTGCCCTCGTCCCCTCCCTCTTGCTGATTCTCCTGCATCCCCTGAATGTGTTGAACAGCCCGACCGTCTATTTCATTGATTTCCTGGTTCTGTCGATCCATGCGCTCCTGGTGTTGCTGAGCTCGCATGTTTTCCAACTGCTGCAGGTCCTCTGCTATGGCCGGGTCTAGGGCATCCCACGGTATGGGTGGTTGCCACGGCCATACCGCGTTCCATCCTTCGTCTGGATATCGCTGCTGAACGCGTTCATCACGGCCGGCTCTGTCATCGTGCATGATCTCACGGAACCCTGCGTAGTCTCTAGGCTCATAGTCGTCATCGAGGTAGTATACCCCTCCTCTTCTTCTTTCAGGCAATGCATCGGGATCAAGTCCTATTGTTCTGGAGAGCGTCCGCGTCCTCCGACCGTCATTGCCACGGTAGTGCTCATCGACAGGTACCCAGTAAGTTCTCTTACAAGGCCCCCATCCTTTGGTGATCGGGATCCTTCGACGTCGGTATGTCCAGTCATCGTCTGCCATGCTGATCAGCTTGTCGTTGGGGTGGGCTAAGAGGAGTAGCGACTCTGCAAAGACTATTGATGGACCACTTCTGTGTACTGAGCAGCAATGGAATGTATCAGTTCTCGTTGCAGGCAGATGCTAATCTGATGTACTACATCCCCCACAGCTGTTGCCCGGAGGTTGGAGTCAAGTTACACCAGAGCAAAAGGCAAACAACTCGAGGCCGCCAGTCGAAAAGCTCTCTCAGCGCCCCGCGGGAGACAGCAGAATTCATCATCTCCGTCAGTTCTTCCCCACGAACCAAGTCAAGGTTCAGAAATGAAAGCTATGCCCTCGTACAACCTGAATCTCAACCGGCCCTGCTCACTTGTCGTCCGCAGCCTCAGGCTCCTGCGCCTCGCCTTTAGCCTCCGTACCCTCAGCCGCTGCCTGCGTACGACGACGAACCAGATCATGGTACGGATAATGGTGTAAGTATCTGTCTTGAATCTCCCGTATCTCTACATCGAGATCCCTCCTCCGCTCTCGAAGTTTCCGCTCGCGTTCTTCCTCGAGGCGAACCTCTTCCAGGATTCGTCTGCACTTTTCCTTTACCGACTCGGAAGTGAACCTGTCAGGGTCGAACTGATGCCGTGTCCACGCTCTTTGGATTTCTTGATCCATCTCAATCATCATCAGCCTTTCCTGTGATCCCGATCTGGATGGTGTTGCGAAAGCGCCGTAACCGTACGAGACAGTCGATTTGGGCTCTAGCCGACCAAGATGGTCCTCGTACCGATGTCCCCTCCGGTGATTGCCACGGTCATGCTTGAAGTCGATCTTGTCAGATGTTGATATTGCCGAGATCGGGAAGGCGGGCTCCTGTCTTCTTCATGATGATTGTGAAGTGGCCTTCCATGCAAGTGGCATCTCGGACACGACCTCGATCTCGTTGGTCGAGGCATTGAGGTATTACCCTATTAGGTGAGATCTACTGGCACTTTTCAATAACAGTCAGTGGGTGAGCCTCTCAACTTTGATTCGCAAGATTTCGCCCTTTCCTGCAAGATTATGACCACAATCTAGAGTTTTGAGGATGTATTGCAAACTCTTTTGATGAAGATGGGCAAAAGCGAACTGAGAACCATTGTCTGGTCATTGTGTTAAAAGGATGGTATGGCTTCATCACTCTACCCTCAACTCGTTTGGCCGAACGGTTTCTGGCACCGAGCGGTTCCAGCATCCTGTCACCATCGATGAGGCAACAAATCTGGAGTGATGGTCTGTGACATGTTCGTGTAGATCCACCACTCGTGCATCTAATAGGACATAGGCAGAATCGTTGGCCGGAATTCTGTCTCTACAGCACAGCATTGGAGCGCGATATTTCTTCGTCGCCTTGCGCCCCCTGCTGGCCGGATTCTCTAGATGGTCGGGCGCGCCGGCCACGCTTCCACAGCCATGTTTTCCACCTCCTTGACTGGCGCCGAGTCCCGTTTCCATCATCGATAGATTTCTCGCGTCCTCCCAATTCACAACGAACTTGAACCACAACGCTTGTCTCACTGCTTGTAGTAGCATAGCATTTGATAGCATATGGTGAAGCGTTACACACAATGGCATGTAACGAACATAAACGCTCGACAACATCGTCAGTAATAGATACCATAGACGGTACTACCACATGCGAAGTTTGATGGAGGTGGAGGAGCCGTAGAACTCTGGGACAGAGCCCAGTCCGACTTTCTTATGCTGATTTGGGCTGTCAGCCTTGTCAGCCTTGCGAGCCTTCCCAGTCAGCCTAGATCAGCCACCCGCCTCGTGGAGCCTTGGGTGACCTGGTAGGGTTGCCATCAGCAAGAAGTTCACGGTGAAACAATGGATTCACAGAACAGCCATTCCTTGTTAGGGGCCCATCTCTGCAGACCATGGCTTTTGTATAATTTCTGCCCTTACTTGCTGGCCTACTTGGGTTTTGGGCAAGCGGAGCGTGAACTTCGCTGTTCTCTCATTCATATCCGGGATGGCTTGGCTTCCCATGTTCACAGCCTATTTTATAGGTGTCGGCTTCTCGTGCATATGCTGTGCAATGCCGTTCGCTGCCATTCGGGGGGGGGGGGGGGGGGTCGGAGTGACATGACCAGGAATCTTATCTGCGTCTTGTAATCGCCCATTCTGGCCGGGCGATTGTCCTGAAGTGGGATTCAGATTCATGTTCAAATCTTGTAGGCACTTTAGAAAATGTAGAGTTATTGATGAGATTCAAGATGTAATATTCCAAGGCACGTATACCGGGTCTCTCAATCGTCCAACACCGGAGCATACGTCGAGCGTTTCCTGAGAGCCAACCCATACTTCATCAAGAGGAACGGGACGGGAAGCAGGGCGGCGGCAACAGCACCGAGAATGGACATTGCCGGGCCGACTCCCAGATTGTGGAACATGGGCCGAGCGGCGAGAGGGAGGCCTGCAGCCAGAATGCTGCGGAGGAATGTGTTGGCCGCCGTGGCGCTGGCTGCGTAGAGACCATACACGTCGACGAGATAGTTGATACCTGAGATTCAGGGTCAGTGAAAGAAGGAAGGGAAGCAAATTGGCTCGGAGCCGACCTTTGCACGAGGCAATAAGACAGGACTTACATTGTTGGAAGATCGTGTTGAATCCAGCTCCGATAAACAGCGCAGCAATGGTGGGAAGGATCCAGTGGTACTTTGGCGCCGCAGTCCATCCGAACCAGAACAGTCCGGCAACCATGAGGACAGCTCCGATGGATAAGGGTGGCAGCCTTGCCTCTGGGACTGGCTTGCCGTGGGCGGCGCGACTCTTTCGGATATACTGAGGCTGATTACCCAAGTTGATGCCAATGGCAGAGATGACACCGATGAAAAGACCGATAAAAGGCAGCGAGCCGACCACTGGGCCCCAACCGCGCTGTTCCCGGAAGACGATGGGGAAGACCTCGAGAGTGAGATAGAGGATCGAGTAGACGAACGAGGCGTAGAAGGCGATGCAGGTGACGATAGGCTCGGTACACAACATGATCAACGGGCGAGACAGCTGTTTGGTGACGATGGACCGGAAATCCAACTGGAGCCTCTCATGGGTATGGTAGAATTTGTCGTTGCCCGTCTCCTTGCGCAGTCGTTGAGCCTTGCGCTTCAGTAAGATCGGGGGATACATTTCAGGCATGCAGAAAGACGTCAACGCCACCACGGCGAAGCTGATTATGGCCGTGATGTACTCTGTCCATCGCCATCCAAGGTGCCGGTTGACCAGAATGGCGGCGCCCGTGGTAGGACCCAGCGTCGGGCCTCCGACGACACAGGCAGCATACAGGGTGACGGCCGTGCCTCGGACTTCTTGAGACCAGATGTCCCCCAAGGCGGCATTGACATTGCTGACGGCAGCCGAGCCGAAAAGGCCACCGAAAAAGCGAGTGACGAAGACCGACGCGGCATCTTTGCTGGTTGCTGTTCCAATCGAAAAGATGCCCAGGCAAGCCATGGCCGGCAGCATGGATATTCGTCTGCCCCAGATTTCCGATATGGGAGCCCATAATAGAGGGCCGCATGCGAAGCCGATACTGGACGAACCGTCAGTCTCCAGGCAGAACACTCACGCACTTCCCGCCGAGGGGAATCCAAAACTCACATGTAGAGCGAGGTATCCAGTGTCACAACGATCTCGCTGACCCCAAGATATTTGGCAAGTGTGGGATTTGCAGAGGAGAGAATGCTCGATCCCAGGCTCGCAGCGAAGGCCAACAGCGTCAGCTGGAAAGTCACCCAGACTTTGACGCCCGTCGACCAGTTCTGCGGATTCTCTGGGTCATTGTCCCCATCCCAGCCCACCAGGATCTCGTCTTTTTCCTGGTCGGCGTATGGCACTGCCACTGTCGTCGCCCCGTTCTCTGCTGTTTCTGTCGGTCCCGCCTCCTCGTCCGGTGCTGCTTGGGTGGTGGACAGCACCATATCTCGACATCTGGTCACGGGCAGGGAACAGCAACATCTCTGAATCACAGATGGTCCGTTTCATTAAGTAGAGAACAGCCATGTACGCATCGGAGATCCTGGAGCCGATGGTCGGGCAACGAATGGCACCCATTGTCTTTGTTTTCCGAATCAAGGAGAGGATGGCCCGAGTGGCCGTTGATACGTCGTTGTGCCGGTTTAGCCGTGGCCAATTCCCGCTGGTGGATTTGCCCATTTGTTTCTGGATGGAGATCTTGAGCAGATTCAGATCCACTGTTCCTGGCTAGTTTGTAGCCGACCAACACGCGCAGACGCCCGACAGCGGACAAGGGTCGCTGCGAACAACGGGTTGGGGTTCGGGTGTGTGTCTTTGTGTAGGAGGCGATATCGGGTCTCCATCAAGCCAAAAGACCTTGTAAACTGCGCTTTTCGCGCCGACTGCCAACACCAGACGTCTGAGGCACCTGGACAGGAAACACTTTTGGACACGCTGCCCGTTTGTCTTCACTCGGGCCCAGAGATGTCTCGATAATACCGATGTCTTGAAATGTGATAAATCCCGCAAGCTGCAGACCTTCATTGCATCGCTCCGGATTACGCTCGCAGCGCCCGAAGAACTCAGCGTGACGGGATTTCTCATGTCGATTCAGAGATAGAAGGGACTTTGACATCGAATTTTCTTTCTGAAGGCTGGGTCCGACGAGGTGCATATTTTGCGCCTTTACCAGACAGCCAAGCGACCGGTGCAGCGAGATAGGCACGATCTTCAGTTACCTGATACAAGAAAGCCGAGAACGGGCCAAGCAATAAATACTCGGCACTGCATCACGCAGCAATGAGGCGAAAGGCGAAAGGCGAAGAGCGAAGAGCTGGACCTGAATAATAGCGGACAGGCAATTTGTTTACCATTCAAAGCAGTCGCTCCCACCCGTCCCTCATGACTTTGTCCAATCCTTCGGAGCAATAGCTTCATTGCCGGTTTACTCTTCAACGTACCCATCTCAGAATGCGAAACTTGTGGCCGCAGGCCATGCTCTCCGTTCTCCAGCATTGATGGACTCACAGCGCTTGATCTGCCCCCTCAAGTTTGAGCGAATGAATGATCGTCTCCGTATCAGGATGGACGAAGATTGGAACACTAAACCTAGCAGGCAAGATATCATTACACCATCACGGCTACCTAAGGTACCTATGCAGCGACTCATGTCACCATAGAGACTGGCGAGGTTTGTGGTATTGTTACCAGCAGAAAAGATTACATTGGTAATGCACTAAGAAAGAGTCCTTCAACCATCATGGTTTGACCACACACCCACCAGCCCTGACTCCATATTGCTGCCCAACAAGCAAGACTTGTTACGCCAGAGCCTGAAGACCCTTACAATTCCAACGCGAGTCAATGGTATGGCACCAAGCCCCATACAACGCCCCAGATTATAACTGATCCCCACTTACAAGCCAGCAGAACGAGACTCTTCCCTAGTTTATACCTTTGCATGGACCCCGACAACAGGACAAACCGCATCCTTCGACACCGTCGCAAGGCTTGGATGTTTATGTACTTTATTCCTGTGATGCGACAGTGTGGCATTCGTCACCGGACAGACGTCGGTGTCTTTGGCCCCGGCCGTGGAAGGATGGTTGGGAGGCAGGACGCTCGAAACGGTCCCGACCACCGGACAGATCGCTTCGTCCATGGCCTGTTGTTCAGGACGGCTGACTAACTTGGACAAGGCGGGACAGGACCCGGCGTTGGAAAACCGTTCGTCGGATGAAGATGTGTTGAAGATGCCGGGGTGTTTGTGGAGGTTGTGGTGATGGTCGGTGCTGGCGTTGGTGACGGGACAGACGAGGCCGGGTTGGTTCATGTCGAAGCTGGGGTGTTGGGGAGGAAGGACTGTGTTGGTCGTGCCAACCACGGGACATACTTGAGTCGCCATGGTGATGATGAACTCGATGCTGTGGCAGGAGAAGTATCAGGTATGTTGCAAGCGGGACAAGCTGGATGATAGATGCTGTGTGCTAAGGACTGTTGTGACTGCGGGTTCTTGGTGTTCGATATCAGATTGTGTAAGAGGTACAAGTATCATGTACTAGGTAGACGAAGTGGGTGGGTTTGGCGAGTATGCTTTACAAAGTAATGAAGAGAATACGGTCAGCAGGGAGGGCAAAGGGATGAACAAATATTGCGCATCAACGAATCAATAGTAACGGTACAGAATAGCAGCCAGTTGACAGCCTCGTTCTGGCCGATGACGTATGAAAGCGACTTCTTCCCCGCGTCCGAATATGGAGTGGCAGCACACCAATCATGGCCCGCCCGTTTCCTAAGCAACTGATTTCCGTCTTACTAGTAGTAATAAGGATCGCAGCCTTGTCTATGGATAGATCTCGTAGGGATCCGACGTCTATAAGAGTATGTACTTCAATCTGGCGCCGTACCCTCATTCGGTGGCGGCCAGCAGGGTCAAATGAATGATGGAGAAAAAGGTAAGGGCATACCACGCAGCCCGACCTTTCTAGGGAGCAATGCTTGTTTCCCAATCCAGGGCCCTTCCGCCTGGCTCGACATTCGGTAGCAGCTCATCTCGTCTTCCTCGCCATCTCAATCGCCTTGACAGCCATGGCGGTGGTCAGGCCTCGGTTCCCAATCTCGAGACTTGTCTTGCCTGTCTGGCATAACCAGCCAACCTCCCACCCGCCGTCCTCTTGCTGGCTTGTTTCGAGTCTCTTCAGGTCGACTTCATTCTTGATGCCCATGTCAAGACACGCAATCACGCGCATGGCCAATTCTAGGGCATCACCGCTCGTGCCAATCCGTTCCTGTAGTCTCTCCCGCAACAACGACGCTGTACGGCGGTACATGTCGCTCTCAGGGTTGGCAGTCAGAAGACGACTGAACAGATAGAGGAAGACGTCTCCCGTCGGGTAGTAGTATGTGCCGTCCAGGTAGGCTCGATAGAAGAGAACATCCGAAACCCAATCCTTGGTGGGCTGCAGGGCAGCTGCATCCCCTCGCGCGTACTTGTGGAAGAAGCGAAGGGCATTGATGCACACGGCCGGATCCACGCGAGGTCGTTTGTTGTCGAAATACGTCTGTCACAAGTAAGCACGATTGACAGATTCTTGGGGCTCCCTCTTGGGCTGAAAGGGACAAGTCTTTACCATGATGATGCCATCTGCATTGGTATGCCTTAGGACCTCGTCCAAGATATCATTAGCTTTCTCAATGTCGTTAGGCAGCAAAATCATTGCCAGTGAAGTCGTGTCAATATCATCAGGAAACTTCTCAACCGTGTCCAGTGGCTTTTCTGTTCCATGAGTTAGGTCTTGGCCAAAGGTACGGTGCCCATCCTCATCTCACCAATGTAGTAGTTCCATGTTCGTTCGTAAAATGTCAGGTTGACCAGGTCTCTGTACATTCAGATCGGTAAGCTATGCATGTCCTCTTAATCACGTTGATCGGGCGACTCACATGTCGTCCGCAGCCTCATACAAAAAGAGTTGGGCGAAGTTATCTCTCACTTCTCTCCCCTGCGTCGTCACACTCCACATTTGCTTAGCGTTGTTCTTCAGATACTCAAGGCCCCTTTGCACAGGATCGTGAAAGGTGGTCTTCAAAAACCGGTCTAAACCCTCGGATCCCCTAAACCTAAAACTCTTGATTCCGATAGATCGTGCTGCAAGAACATTCTCGGCGTTGTCATCAACCAACACTACTTCTGTGGGCTTCATGCCAACCTGCCGCAGAACATGCCGGTAAAAGCGCAACTCGGGTTTGCACATGCCTGCAGCACTGGACGTGAAGAAACCGTCGAAGAGAGACCAGTCGAAATCTGGGTTCTCTTTCAGAGCCTTCCACTCAGCAGCTGGAATGTTTGACATGAGATATGTTTTGAGAGTCGCCTGGTACCTGGCCTTGAGTCCTTTGATGATCTCGAACACAGTGTAATTGGGCGACAAGGAGTCGCGAGCCTTGTCAAAAGCTTGGGCAATGTCCGAACTTGAGACGCTGTATTGCTCAGCAAGCAGGCCATAGCATTCGTTTTGTGTTATCATGCCGAGATCATACTCGTACCAGAACCGTGTTTTGCGAAACCTGTGCAACATCGCAGGCGCTATAGGCAAGGCTACTGGTGCGGTCCAGTTGCATAGCACGTCACCGATGTCGAAGATGAGGGCTGGTATATCGGCATTTCTCTCCCGCTGGACATTTCCGCTTGAGGCATCCTCATCGGATTGGGCCTCTGACTTGGGCACTCCATTTGATGACACTGTCGGCTCTGTTCCAGATGGCGATTTAATGATGGGCTCAACATCCTCATCTTTTGACTCATCAGGAGAGATATGGTCACCATCGGACTGCAAGGTCGTTAGGGAGACGCCACTATCCTTCCGTTTCGACTGTCCCGCCTCAGGTTCCTTGTCTGTCAGATCAGCCTTGTTTGCAGAGACATCGTTTTGCACATCTTCCGCCATGGGGTTGTGCTGTATTCGAAGATCGCCAACAATTTCAGACTGGGGACACTCTACGCCTTCCATATCGTTCTTCAATCTCTGCTCGGCACGACACGCAATAGATTCCACGTCCTTGGTTGTGGGATCAAAAGAAAGAGAGAAGGATAGAGATGGACCACCGAGAGAGCGGCAAGGTCGAAACAAAAGCTCCAACGCTGACTTGAGCTGTCACTCATATTCTGTTCGTAGTTCTGCCTGCCACATGCCACGAGAGCTGATCAGTGGGTATCATTCTCCCCTAAACTCACACTCTTCGAGGCCAATGCTTCCATGGGATAATCACAACCCGCTGACGAAGTGGGATGCCTCGCATTAGGTGACACAGACCGTCCCTGATACACTGGTGTCAAAGATCCGATACGTCGAAAACCATGCCGGTCATGACCAGTGTTTTCAGACATTCGGGTAGATACGATGGGTGAACTGCCCCCGATTGACACGTCATTTGGATGCGTTGGCAAAGATGGTGTCAACGATGGAAGGCATGTGCGGGTGATCTCACAGCGAACAGTGACCTGCTATCAGACGCTGAGGGCATTTCTGCTTGGAAAGGGTAGATATCCCATGCTGAATCCAGTATAGATGACCGGCAAGATACGCTCGTGCCGAAGGGAATCTCTTGGTACCTAGATAGGTGGACGGTAGTGTGTGGACAAAGGTATCGATGCATGTGGAGAATCAGTCCACCGGATGGCTTGCTTATTCGTCAGGCTCGGCCCGTTGAAGGAGGTTTCTGTTGGCGAAGATATCAACATCCCAATTGACAGACAACTTGACAAGCTCTGGTAGGAGAGACTCGGACTAGGTTCGCCAACATGCATTAGTCCCCTGCAGTGTCATGCATCAAGCCAGCAGAATGTTTCCAAGTAGGTGGCCAATGTCCTGGCCTACTAGTAGTACTAGCCATCTCCGTCGTTGTCCTGCCTCATTGTACTCGATGCTCCCCTCTCTCTTGAAGGAGCTATCATCGCACCCCGCTTTCGGTCTCGAAGGCGGTGAAAGACGGAACGACGGGTTGGCGATGAGAAATGTGCACGAACATCAACTTGCAGAACATGGGGATGGTCGGCTGGCGGTCCGTTGTCTCACAAAGGGGACGGCCTGATGGAGACTGCGCAAATCGCATGCAGTGTTGTCTGTGCACTCCTGTCCAGCCATCGGCAGACTGACTTGTTGGAAGCGCCCGAGGTGTCAACAGGGCATGCCAACGCCGGAGCCGCAGGCGTTATCAGGAAAGAATTGTCCGGGAGCACGAGACACCTTGCAACAGGTCGGGAACGACGTCAAAGCACCAGATGGGAGCGTACTCCGTCGTATTCCTGGTGAACTCGAAGGGGAGAATGGCGCAAAAGCGGCAATATTGTGACAGCTGAAATAGGTTGCGTCCTCCCAGCGAAGAAGCTGGGATACATGCCGCTTTTGATCCATGATTTATTCCATCGTCTGGCTGAGGAGGTTGCTTTCCCACCTACTACTACTACCTACCTAAGGAGATCGTTATTGCTATATCACAGACAACGGTGCATCTCTGTATACCATAGTAAGATACGCTGGTTTATACGTTGTACCTTCAACAGACCGAACTAGATAAGAGTGTTTCTACATCCATACTACTGGCATGTCATTCGACACCCCACGTTGCTGTACAATTATCTGGCGAGCTGGCAATGCTGTCCAAGCCTCAAACATGCAGCAGTGGAGGCAGCAATCCAAGTGACTGCAAATCGACCTCGCTATATACAAGCCCACATCCTGGAGTATAACTTCAAGCATCTATTCAGGTAGGATGGGTAGATACATACCTTAGGTACCTAGCGAGATACTACAGGATGTACCTAGGCATGTTGCCCGCACAAAAGTGCGGAGCGACGGTACTAGAACTTGGAGGCATGCACTTGGTCGTCCCACCACTACTGCAGTCTTCCAACTTGCTCTTTCTCCAACTGGCCTGCTTCTGACTTTGACTTTCCCAGTCCCAGTTCACGCACGCAGCAGCCATGTCGGCCACGGACGACATACTCAAGGGCAAATATCCTGCCAAAGCCCATTGCCGGCGGGTGGCCAAATACCTGACCGACGCAGGCCTGTCGCGCGATGGAGTCATCTACCTGGAAGCGCAGAAGACACAGATGGTGGAAGACGACGACCAGGCGATGCCGTTTCGACAGCGTCGATACTTCTTCTACCTCTCCGGCTGCAAGCTACCGGACGCATACCTCACGTACAACATCCCGCAAGACATCCTCACGCTGTTCATCCCGCCCGTGGACCCGGACAGCGTGATCTGGTCCGGGCTGCCGGAGTCGAAAGAGGAGGCACTGCAGAAATACGACGTGGACCAAGTCCTGTACACCACCGAGGTCAATGCCGCGCTGGCCGCGTACGGCCCGTCCAAGTCGACCACCGTCTACGCCATCCCCGAACAGGTGTCGGAGCATATCACATTCCTGGCCTTTGCGGCGACCGAGTTCGCATCCCTCAGGACGGCGATTGACGAATGCCGCGTTATAAAGGACAGCTACGAAGTCGCACTGATCCGCAAAGCCAACGAGATCTCGACGCTTGCACACGTCGAGGCCGCAAAGGTCGTCCGCACTGCGGCCAACGAGCAGGAGCTGTACGGCGCGTTTATCGGAACCTGCATCTCCAACGGCGCGCATGAGCAAGCCTACCATTCCATCTGCGCCAGCGGCACCAGCTGCTCGACCTTACACTATGTACGGAATGACCAGCCTTTGCGCGAGAGGCTGAACATCCTCCTGGACGCCGGCGCCGAGTACGACTGCTACTGCGCCGACATCACCCGCACGTTCCCCATCTCCGGCACGTTCACGCCCGAGTCACAGATAATCTATTCCATCGTCGACGAGATGCAGTCGTCCTGCTTTAAACTCCTCCATGCTGATGTAAGGTGGGAAGACGTGCATGAACATGCTCACTGGGTGGCTATCCGGGGACTCAAAAAGGCCGGCATCCTGGTGGGCGATGAGCAAGAGATCTTCGACAAGAGAGTCAGCGTCGCCTTCTTTCCGCACGGCCTGGGTCATTATCTGGGCATGGACACTCATGATACCGGCGGCCATGCCAACTACGACGATCCGGATACCATGTTCAAATACTTGCGAGTCCGTGGAAAGGTGCCGGCGGGCGCGGTCATCACCGTCGAGCCGGGCATCTATTTCTGTAGATTCATCTTGGATCCAGTCCTGGAAGACCCCAAGTTGAGCAAATACATAGACAAGAGCGTGCTCGATCGATACTGGGCCGTGGGTGGAGTGAGGATCGAAGACGACATACATATCACAGAAGACGGCTATGAGAATCTGACAGACACGCCGAAATTATAGATCCTGGAGTCCATCTGAACGGAGACGTGTTATGTCCTCATGAAGCGAGTATCAGCGAAATGGAAATGGTATTGAATACATCAATGGCTTATGCCCTGAACGTAAAAGCAAATCCCAATGGCCGGTCACGTTGATTGTGATCGAAACCGCCATGCTTATTCTCTCCATTCAGTCCTTCCATGTGACAGCCTTGGTCCGGACCCATTCTTCAAGACCCTGCAAGCTGTTGAATCGGCCAAATCCACTCTTCTTCGCGCCTCCGTGCGGAAGAGCCGCTTCATCATGTACAGTCATGGAGTTGATGTGCACAGCGCCGGTCTCAATCTGACGCGCGATACGCAATCCACGCCGGAGGTCTTCTGTAAACACGGCACTGGCGAGACCGTATTCGGTGTCGTTGGCGATTTCAATGGCCTCCTCGTCCGAATTCACCACAAACAGAGATACGGTCGGACCAAACGACTCCGTGTGGTAGATGTCCATGTGCGGCTGCACGTTCTCGATAACGACGGGCCGCATCTTCGTTTTCGAAGGTTCATGGTGATCAGGGTCGCCATGGAGGGGGACGGCGCCCTTGGAAAGAGCATCGGAAACGAGTTTTTTGTTCTTCTCGACCGGTGCCGTCGTCACAAGTTGTGGAATCCCCAAGCCTTCTTCGCTGAAGACCTGGTCCAGGGTGGCTTTGAGCGCGGGGCGGAACTTGTCGACGATCTTGGCATTCACGATTATACGCTCGGTGGCCATGCAGATCTGCCCGGCGTGCAGGAAAGCACCGAGCGCGCATTGCAGCGCCGCAGTCTCGACGTTGGCGTCTTCGCAGATGATGGAGGGCGCCTTGCCACCAAGTTCCATGACAGTTGGCTTGAGGTATTTGCCCGCCATAGACGCGATAATGGAACCGACTGCGGTAGAGCCGGTGAAATTGATCTTCTTGATGGCTGGATGGGAGACCAGAGCGGTAGTGACTTTTGCAGCATCTGCAGGTCGATGGTAGATTGTGTTGAGACAGCCCGCAGGTAGCCCAGCCTCGTGCAGGACCGACGCAATGGTGTAGTATGTCGCCGGTGCTGCTTCTGGACCTTTGAGGATCACTGTGTTTCCCCTGAGAATGTCAGCTATTCTCCAATGACAGAGTCGGGTTTGTCGAGAGCTTACATTGCGAGGGGCTGCAAACAGGCACGCACACCCAGAGCGGTGGGGGCATTCCAAGGAGCAATCCCCAGAACTACGCCGTAGGGTTCTTTGATCACCATCGCAGTCCTACCCTCCTCGGCGACAACCGGCATGGTAGAAGTAGTGGCCACTTGAACCAGGCCCGCCACACTCATACACGCCTCGTACGCCAGGTTATACTCAAATGCAAACATGGATTCGGCTGCGCCAGTCTCAGTATGAATATAATGAAATTGCTCGTCCCTCCTCTGCTTAAATCCCTCCGCCGCCCTCAGGAATATGTCTCGCCTTGTGATTGGTTTTGACTTCGACCATGTTTTGAAGGCTTTTTCTGCTGATGCGATGGCCTTGAGAGCATCTTCCTCGCCGGCAGCCGAGCACTGATACAGGACTTTGTGGTCAAGCGGGGAAACGACGTCGAATGTGGACGAGAGCTTGACTTCCTGGCCGTCTAGCCACAAGGGAATAGTCGAAGAGCTGTCGAATCTCGAATGAGATGACGTGCCGTTGGTACCGTTGGTAGCCATCATGAAAAGAACAGAGAAGCTAAAAATGAAGGGCAAAGAAAACCTAAGACAAATTGCCAGACCTGTGGGTGTGGAGGGTCTTTATGATCTGGGATATGCCTGCTGTTCTGCGGAGATATGACCGGCGATGAGCCGCGGCAATTGAACAAGGCAATATGAGAGCAATTTGCTTGGTTCGGGTCTGTACCTTTGAAGCGCAAGCGCGGGCAGGCTCTTGCTCTTGCTCTTGCCCTTCAGGAGCAAACTTCCAGTTCTTCGGACCGGGGATGCGGGGCCAGTCAAAACCAACCCCAAGGGCAGGCTGCGGGGGCAAAGGGGCTCCCCAAAGATAAGGTACCGTACCTGTGCACTGCCAGGCATACGGTGATTTGTTGGTGGGTGCGTCCACGTGCATACCTCGGCTCGCTCTCGTCTCAATTTGCTTTCAGGGCGTCGACGATTGGCCCCCTTCAAAAAATGTATAACTGCCGGCGGGTTCAAGTAGTATTCTGGGGATCCATTCCCGCATAATTTCTGGTCAGCAGGACACAATGAACAGTAGTAGTGAGGCCGGCAGCCCACCAGACTTCCTTGGACACCGGAGGCCGCCCAATAATCAATGATTCTCGGCGAACGCTCGTGAGCAGGAGACACACCTACCTAGGCACCAGCTTCGGTGCCAGTTGAAGCCATTATTCCTGAGTGGCCCGTTACACATCGACCCGCGTATGCCAGGAGTAGCCGGCGAGCCGGTAACAGAGGGATCACTCGTATGGATATTAGTTCCTGTGCGGTCTTTCCTTTGTTGCTGCCTCTGCTTCGTGGCGAGCAGCCGCATGAAAAGAGAACATTGCAATTCACGATGTGTGCTCCAACAGCAGGAGGGCTCGGAGACTCCAGGCTCGGCCGCATAATAGGGATCATGTTTGAGCAGGTCAGCTTTCACGGCGCAGCATAAAAAATGAGGCACGCTCCGGATCCTTTTGGGCGCCGCGTCCGTCAGCTTCAACTTGTGGGTGCTCGGCATCGGCTTGCCTGTTTCCCCGAAGATGGCTGCCCTCTCCATCATTGAAAAGAATTCCGCTGAGCCCTCCATCAACAATCGTTGTTCTGTCAATATTCTCGAGACCCCAAAACCGGTGACGATGCATCCGCGCGCGATGAATCGAAGCAAGGTGGTGTACAGCTGGCCTAAGCATGCACCTGTTCCTGGTTCCCCCTTTTCCCAAGCTCGACATGTCCAGCAGCTAGGAAGCCACGTCAACACGCCGATTGTGGTTATGGTGGTGGTATCGCAGCGCATGTGCGGTGGCTTTAAAGTCCATGATAACAGAAGAGTCGCTGATCGGATTGCTCGCCGATGGTCATCATCAGTAGGGACGTCGCGAAGTTTTGCCTGTTCTAACATGCGGACATCAGTCCACATTTGCGTAATCGCAACATCATACCTGCAGTGGCTCGCTGGGTGCCTAAACGAAATAATCGACTCGGCTTTCCCCGATAGGGCTCATAGATCAGCCTGGACTTCGACTTTCGCGGACGAGGCATGAGGACAGTTGTGTTGACCGGTGCAAGTAGTGTCCCTTGTATACCTAGGATGCCCTCACCGCAGTAAGCTGGCCATGAAAGCCACAAGGTCATTGTGGCATATGGCTGAGACGCTGCATGTAACTTGAAGTTCGTGAGGTTGGCTTCAAGTTGCTGATGCCGGACGCGTGAGGGCGCTTGCCTGCAGCCATCTCCCTACCATCGCTGCCCACCAAAGCGACCAGCGCAGGCGTGGTCAAAATGGTGCGGTCGTCTCGAGTGCTCCTCTGCTGTAGCGAGAGGCCTGGGCCGCGATGGTGAATATCTACTGCAGTGGTATCACGGTCCAGGTCTTGGAATTCGTTTAACCTTTACTATCGGGTGAGAGGCAACAACCATCCTGACAGCCGATTGTAGACCCCTTGTAGCACCTACTAGCGAACCCTCCTCACCCCCACTTTCAACATCATCATGCCACTTTGTAAACAAAAAAACAAAAAAACAAAAAAGCCATCGGTTAGCGATAGCTGATCGCTTGCATTATTAGGATCATCGAGGGGTTAACCCTTAGCCACTGCACTGGATGGATGCACAGGATGAAGGAGCTTTGTTGCGTCACGAACTTCGCCTGCGCTGCAATCCCCCGCATTGCCTGCGCCATGTCGAATGTCTCCCACCCCTCGGAGCTCCATCTGAAGCATTTGTTCCGTCAGTCCTGAGTCCCCGAATGAGCACCCCTCTCCTCATGAGGCACAACTCGAACTGGATGTTGCATTTCCGCCAGCTCTGGCCCTTGTCCCGGAAGATGACTGCTGATCATGGTCTGATCCGCGAGTCCCTGGTCTCGGCGCACCGCGTCTCGCTTGCTGGAAGCTCAATGGAAGAGCTCTCGCACTCTATTACTAGGTAAGTATAGGAGTACTATGATACACATCTCGTATCGAGCTGTAAATGTTTAACCTGCCCCTCGACGCAATCTCCATTTTTCTTTGCAGCTTCATGCTAGCTGACGATGGTTCAGAGCTTGGGGTGCATCTACTGCTTTGTTCCTCTCCCATTCGTCCTATTCTTCCAGAAATCCGTTCGTCCATGCTTCTTGACCCACCGTGACAGGCTGTGCTTGGGCAACCACATCATCCCAGTTACTCTGTAGAGGAGGCCTCCTTATACCCGTCATGAGACGGAGCACTGGGGTATCCGTGTCATTGGTTCCATTCGCCCACGAGCTCGTTCGGTCCACAGAATACCGATCTTCGTAGAGGCGTCGGCCCTGGGCTAGATGCCCGATCTGCTGAGGGGTTTCCGCTCATCCTGTGCATAAACGTTGTCGAAGACGTGGGTGGCACAGGTCATGAGAGGGGTTGATGAAGCTTATTGATCGTCTACATAAACGCGCATCTCTCCCTCAGACCACGACAGCATACCCTCCCCAAACAAACCCATCTCCAGATTCTCTTTTGCCAGTCTATTCCAATAGATTGTTGTTCATACCAAACTCTTTTGACACATCATCCGCCATGTCCTCCCCCAAAATCCCCTCCGAACAATGGGCTCAGGTCATCGACAAGGTCGGTGGCCCTCTGCAATACAAGAAGATCCCGGTCGCAAAGCCGGGCCCTGAGGAAGTCCTCGTCAACGTCAAGTATTCGGGTGTGTGCCATACCGATCTTCATGCCCTCAATGGCGACTGGCCCCTCGACGTCAAACTGCCTCTTATCGGTGGCCATGAGGGCGCAGGTATCGTCGTGGCGCGTGGAGAGCTCGTGACCGACGACATTTGCAAGATCGGCGAAGCGGTCGGCATCAAGTGGCTCAACGACTCCTGTTTGTCCTGCACATTCTGCCAGCAAGCGGACGAGCCTCTCTGCCCGAATGCCAAGTTGTCCGGCTACACGGTGGATGGTACATTCCAGCAATACGCCATTGCATCAGCAAGACACGTTTCCCACATCCCCGAGGGTGTTCCTCTCGACGAGATCGCCCCAGTCCTCTGCGCCGGTATCACGGTCTACAAGGGGTTGAAAGAGTCGGGCGCAAGGCCCGGCCAAACGGTTGGTATTGTTGGAGCCGGTGGCGGGTTGGGCGCTCTTGCCCAACAATATGCGAAAGCGATGGGTCTTCACACCATTGCCATTGACACGGGCGATGACAAGAAGAAGCTTTGCGAGGAGATGGGTTCCCAGGTGAGTTGATTACAGCTGTAGGCGAATGCCACATGAGCTAACCCATTCTTCCAGGCGTTCATCGACTTTGCCAAATCCAGCGATATCACCAAGGATGTGAAGGCTGCCACCAAGGATGGCCTGGGCCCCCACGCTGTCCTCCTTGTCGCCGCCAGCGAAAAGCCTTTCCAGCAAGCCGCCGAATATGTCCGTCCCCGTGGTACGGTGGTTGTGATCGGTCTCCCTGCCAAGGCGTTCATCCGAGCACCAGTGTTTGAGTCGGTGGTGAAGATGATCAGAATTCAGTGCTCTTACGTCGGTAACCGTCAAGACGGCGTGGAAGCCCTGGACTTCTTTGCTCGTGGATTGATCAAGGTTCCATTCAAGACGGTGGAACTGAAGGATCTCCCCAAGGTGTACGACTTGATGCACCAAGGACAGATCGCTGGCCGATATGTGCTGAAGATTCCAGACCCTGAATAGATGTTGAACCGCGAAGCAATGGTCGCCAGGGAGACGAAAAATAACGACTTCTTTTGAGATGATGATGCAGCCAAAACAATGCTGGGATGGTTCTCGGGCTGCAATTTTATAGCTAGATAATCAAATGGTCTTTGACAATCCTTGCCTGTCATCTACAGCGGTCTGATCTGATCTAGTATCCGATCTCTGCGGCTGGCAGAGAAGCCGAATGTGCGCCCATCGCCCATTGCCCATCGCCCATTGCCCATCGCCCATCGCCAATGTAGTGGTTACACTCTTGGTCCGAAAACGAGCGTAGGTTGGGGAGAACAGGAACAGAGCTGAGGAGTTGCGTCGACCACTCCCTTCCCACCACTAAAAAAGGCCGGAGCTCCGCAGTAGCGGCAGAGGAGGAGAAGGAGGCTGGCGTTGACAGGTGGTTGAAGATCCCTTGGACCGTAGTCTCCGGATGCTGGCCATAGCTTCCCCGGGGAGAAGAGGAGGAGAAGGCTGTTCTGGAGAGGAGGTGCAGGTAGGCACCTAGCTGTGAGCAGCCATGTTAAGGCATCATTCACTGCTACGTTAAGTACATCTCTATCGTCAGTCATTAGGTGCGTACCTCCAACTTACCAGGTAGTTCTACGTAGTAGATCGCAGGTGAAGGAGAAGTTCGGGGCCGGAACATGTAATCTTCCGTGTGTCAAATTTTGCCATCTTCTTCTGTCTCGCAGAGATAGATAGATACCTCTCTCTCTTCCTCTGCATGTTGCATTCTCCAATAGCGCAGTACTACTACTTATAGGTAAGTGGCCATATTCGATTGACTAAAGTACACTGTCTCCATTGTTATGTCACATCTGTGTTGTTCTGTGGCCTCAACGCCGGATATCAGAGCCTACCGCCTTTCTACTGGCACTCGCTCTCTACATGCCACCAGAGCTCAAAATATTTGGCCGATTCACTGAGTCAGCCTGCATCCGTTGGCCCCTACAACGGCTTTGTCTTGCAGGCCGGACCAATGGAACTGCGCAGAAGAAACCACGGGGTTTAACGTCTTGTCCCATATTCCAGCATGATATTTCTGCCGTGCTCGACATCGGAAAGACCTATTGCCTAGTCGGGAATTTCAAGGTAGCACTGTCCGAAACCGAAGCTCTTCGGCCTGACTTGTTCTCTCGAACTCCCCGGGAAGCTCTCATCTGCGCTGCTTACTACCCGTCAACGAGACCTTGATTGCGGGATCCCCGCCGACTGGACAAGGTAAGATAGGTCGGATGTAACCATCCTCTTGGGGGCGCAACCAAGCCTCAACAAGCGTTAGAGTCTTTCTATCCCTTCCTTGCATGAATGACTACCCAGCTCCCCTGGGCTGAGTCAACATACAAAAGAGGCGCCGCAAGCTCCCAGCTGCTACACTCACTAAACATGAAGGCTTCAAAATTTATGTTCATCAACAAGGACGCTCAATCCGAATCACTTTCTCACAGTAATAGACATGAACGCATCTCAATCCACAGTCATGTACAGAAATGTCAGAGATACAAGAAAGCAGAAGGCCGTGTGAGTCACGCGACTCCGTTGCGCCTGCTCCAGCCGGGCAACCGATCTGGCAATCCAGGTCATCGACCTGAGCAGTCGGGCGACGATGTCTTAACCGCCTCCGAGCAGTCAACTGCTCCCAAACACAATGCAGGCCATGTCCATGTAGCGCCTTGGGAAATGTCGCCCATTAACGGCCCTAAGCAGACCTCGCCTCACATCATTCCAGTCTTCCCAGCCTCGGCGGAGGAAAGCTTTGACCCCTTCGACGTGACTTGTATCACGGTCGATGCAGCGGTACACAGCCTCCTGCAGTATTTTCTGCGGGTCCACCATCCCAATATCTGGCATATTGAACGAGCCGTTCGGTTGGACCACCAGTATACATTTCGCTCCGATGCCATGTCCATTGTGCAGGGCTGCTTGCACGATCAGTACAACATGTATGCCCTTCTTGCTTCCATGGCCAGCTACATGACCTATATCGATGGGATCCCTTCGCCCGCAGATGGGACCTACTACATCCACAAAGCCCTAAAGGCTTCGCAGGAATATGTACACAGCCGCCAACCCATCACTGGGAGGATGGTTTTCAACATCTTCAACCTCGGCTGCGCAGAATGGTACCGATATAATGTCGATGCGGCATATGTGCATCTTAAAGCTGCAAAATCGATGGTGGATTCGATGGGCGGTCTCAAGATCTTGGACGGGCCACTCATAGACCTCCTCCTGACTGGTGACGGCTATGTTGCGGCCGAGCTTAGAGCGAAGCCTCTCTGGTCCGCGTCCGATTTCGAACCTGGTGATGACCATCCCATGACGACCTATGGCATCTGTGAACTTCGGAAACTGCTATCTGGCAGAGTGAAGATAGCAGCAGGACTACTTACTCCCACCCAGCAAGACATCGTCCCGGCAGACCTACGCTGGATCATTCTCGACCTAGCGGTCGCGCTGTCGGTACTCCGGGCATCTCAGTCATCGGACAGAGCAGCAGATAAACCTCCATCAGATAGTCTTCACTGGGTCCATATCCGAACCCTGACGATTCGACATCGCCTTCTGTCCATGCAGCTCGACGACCCTCGTAGCGGCGCACTCCGCACCGCTCTTGTTTTGTGGATCTTTCTGATCTTCACCGTCTCAGGGCGCAAGAGATCGATCAAAATCATTGCACCATTTTTACGCGAAACGCTCCTTAGCATTGCTGACGAGCTTTGGGCCGGACATGAAGAGGTGCAACTTTGGATACTCAGCGTTGGTTCTTTCTGTGCAGCGCCGGATAGCGAGGACCACCGGTGGTTTGTGGATGAAGTGGCCAACCGGTTGACTGGTGCGCTGGACGACCTTGACACTATTTCTGAACTACTCCGCGCGCAGTCTCAAAAGTTCTTCTACCTAGAGCCGGCGCAAAGCTCTGTCTTGCAGACTCTGGCTGAGGACATTCATAAGAGGAGAGTCCCAGGAAAAGGTGATACATCCAGGTATGGAACGGCTTTCAAGGCTATGTAAAGTCTAAAGCATCTGAATCTGGGTGAGACAAGTAGCGACAAGCTTACACCAACACCACATTGCTCCTCCCTCTACACTTATGTGACATGTCGAGCCTCCCGGTTCTCGGAGTTTGCTGGAATCGACCTTCCACCTCGGCTTTGGATCTGAGCATCATTCTAGGCTGTTGCAGGAGCCGAGCCAAGTCTACATCTGCTGGCTCTGAACCTCCTTTTCCTCGGTGGCGACAATGTGCATCAGAACCAAGAAAACGGGAGACATTCAATAGCGGAGGACGACAAGCCGGTAAGAAGCCATGCACTGGCTGCCTGTTTACTGAGGCACCCGCTAGTACGGCAATCGAGGAGTGAAAATGCCAAATAATGCGAGTTGGGTTGATGCAAGCATGGACTTATATTTTCGAACTGTCTCTCTGCTATTGCCTCACTTTTGCCCGTCTGGAGGAGACAAAAGAGCGTCTTCTTTCACAAGTTGAACCCCAAGTGCTGGATGCAAGAAGCGCTGATTCCAGCTGAGCAGAGATGCAGCAGTGCTTGTGAAGAGAAACTCGATATTCCATGGACATCATTGTCGATGGGGTTTGCTTTCCAATTTCGTTTTCTGTAACGGTTGCTCTTCATCTTCCCCTTCCTCTCCCCCACCACCTACCTCCAGACAACTTGAATGGTGTCTTTGTGAACAAATATCCAAGTTATCGAGTCAGGCAGCCAACGATTCAATCACTTCTTCTCATCTTCATGTCTGCACCTGAAGAAGTAGCGAGTGGCCTACCTCAGCCCCTTTCGGTTGTCCTCACACTCGCCTGCTACTCCTCCGACTGTCTCTCTCTCCCTCTCCTGCGGCCAAAAGCCCTCATCCATCGAGATCCCCTCGCTTTCTCGATTCATTTACCTCGCCATCTTGCCGTCGCCCCTGATCCTCAGTCTTCGTCTTCTTCTTCTCTCCTCCTTCCACACGCTGTGCTTCACTGCATATCGACCTGGTAAGCACATCTGCCAGATGAGGCAGTTTGAAGCCCAGATCCATGATGGGCGAGTAACACAGCGGATCCGGCTGAGTCAAGCAATTCCCTTCTCATGAGAGATTGGGTTCGGCTTCAATTGTTCCCTATTCTGCAGATGACAAGTCCCATTGACGGCTGTCCGGACGGACGCGACGGGGATTGTTGCTGAGTGACAGATGATGACATGGCTCCGGAGAGGTTGACTCTGTATCTCTTCTTCCATGATGCCAGAACGACAGTGTCCGCTGTCTCTTGTCGCTCTCAAATGAACGGACGAAATGCAAGTGCACTGCCATAGCAAGATACAACAATTTGCCTGTCTCCGGATTAGCCCCTTCAGATACCCTTTCTGGGTTTACTCACCAATCAACGCATTCCAATATTCATGCATGCACACACATACATAGAAGCACCGGCTATCTCCTTCTCTTCTCAACAACGACAGTTCTCCTGCGATCATCGGCGCCAGCATGGGCTTTTGAGGAAGGCGGCGCCCGCCTCCTCTCGGCCTCCTTATGCATCCTGGCGCGACGGGCACGTTCGTCCTCGCTCGAGTCCTCCTCGCTAGCCACAGACGACTCACATTCGGAAGAACTGGAACTCCACCCCCCACAGCGCTTGCCGCCGCAGTCGAGCTTGACGCGCTGTCCCGACCGGGTCACGCCGAAGCGTTCACAGCGACAGCTCCGATCGCTGACGCTGGACATGGTCGACGGCGACGAGCGCGAGAAGGCCGTCCCACTGGACGAGCTGTCGTCGGACAACTCGGACGGCGACGACGACGACTGGTCCGCGCTGATGCGGTAGCCGGCAAAGCGCTCCTCGAGGTCGTCGACGGGCGAGTGCTCGTAATCGGCTTCGCGCAGTTGTCGAGACGCGTACGGCTTGCCGGGCTTGGGGTGTTGGATCTTGCCGGGACTCAGGGCCCGGCCTTGTGGGACTTCTCGACTGTACCGGTTGCTGCTATAGCTTGTGGTGGTGGTGGTGCTTGCAACAGTAGGTCGTTGTGCTGTTGCTGCTGCTGTTGTTGTCCTGCCACCACTGCCACTGCTACTACCGCCGGCCTTGGGGACGTCGATGACGTTGAGTTTGCGGCCCGTCGTCTTCTCCGTCACGAATTCCTTGGCCGGGTCGTGCGACACGTGGTAGCCGTCGACGATGTAGTAGTACCAGTAGCGCGAGCCGAGTTTGAGCGCGTTCGACCCTTGGAAGCGGAATGTTCCCTTCCAGGACCCCGGCTTGGCGGTGCTGTCTTTGACCAGCGAAAGGGGGAGCTGGGACTTGTAGTTGTCCCATGAGCCGAGGAGATGGACAGTCCGGACGTTGGGAGACGTGCGGAGAGTGAATGAGAGCTGGACTGCTGGGGACGACATTGCCTTTTTGTCTTTTGTCTTTTCTGCTGTGGTTGTTTTTGGGTTTGGTTTGTTGGTCGGTGGGATTATGTTTATAGTGACTTGGAAACACATACATGTCAGCATAAGGCTCTGTAGAGAAAGGGGTAGATAGTCTTACATGGGTGTATGAAAGAGATATTCTGTCGTCGAGACTCTTGATTCGTAACGGTGCGTAATAAGTTTCGTGAAAAATGCTGAAGAGCTAAGTTGTCAAGTCGATGGAATTAAACCAAAGGTTATAAGTTGATGCTGATGCTGATGCCAAAAAGCAGAACGAGGTTCCAAGAATGTCGATTCGTGTGGAGTCAAAAAAGGCACAATGCCGTGCGTATTGCACTGCACGGTGTACGCTTTGTGGATGGGAGTCCAAGAGACACACCTCTCTTGCAGGGAGAGATCTAAGGCCAGAGGCAGTGGCAGAGCTTCCTCGACAGATACGTCAAGGCCACGTGGTATCGAGAGTACCTAGGAAGGATTGAGAAAGATGCTGTTGCTGGATCTGAGATGGAGTAGATTGACCGGCAATCGTAGATGTGAAACGGACAACCACACAAGGCGTCAAAGGGGGTAAATGTGCCTTTTGAGGCTTTGAAGGCGAAGAGCTAAAATAGCAGCGTTGAGCCGTCGTGGGTAGGTGGGTGGCGTGCAGGGAAACCACGCTGACGCGGGCGTGCAAGAGACAAGACTGGACAGAGGCTGAAGCCCGTGTCTTTTTCGGCTCTGGGTCCCGGGTGCTCGGGTAGGGTAAGATGCTGGTGCTGAACTGAACAGTCTTGGGTATGCTATGCTGCAAGGTCGTGCGGCACAGCTCGACTTGCAGTGGCTCGACAGTAGCTTGACAGGGGGGAGTTGGGGGACAACTGAATGCTGGTGTACACTACTCGCCAGGAGCAGCGTTGCGGCGTGGAGGGTCTTCGCTTGATTGGAGATTTCGGACTCGAATCGACCAGACTGGATCCAAAAAGGATGGGACAGGATGGAAATATCGACAATGCTGATGCTGATAATAGTAATAATAGTGAATGCTTGAACAAGGTTGACAGTTGATGATATTAGATTGTTTTTTGGGAACGATGTCGGAGGGGCGGCACAGCAAGATTGGTATGTGCGGTGTCAAATTTCACACAAAGGCGGACAAGGAGCTATTAGAGTTCACTTCGTCTGTAGACAAGTGGAAGGAAGCCGTCGACCAGCAACGGAGCAAGACTGGATATTGACGAAGAGAATTGAAAGGCGGATGAGTCTGCAAAAAGACGGGTGATGTGTCGTGGTGTCGTTGACCAGCGGCAGGCGTTTAGATGGAGCGGGAGCGAGATCTCGAGGCCAGCTCGAATCGATGCCGCAATCGTCTTCGTCGTCGAGGACACTCTTCTTGTTGAAAATAGACCGGTAAGCAAGACCAGAGATGGGTCAATTGGCTGGCTGGTTGGCTGTCTTGCAGTCAGGGAATCAACACAAGAATAGTGTACCAGACACTATCCTTTGCAGACGGATTAGGTGGTGTCAAAACAAACGATGAACTGTATGTTGTTTCTTTTTTTCTCTTTCTCGCTTTTCTTCAAGAATAGCTCTTTGTAACCGCACAACCAAAATTAAACAAGACTTGCTTGCGTGAAGAGAGGAAAGGGATCAAGTTGCAGAGAGGCGGGCTGGGGATGGCAATATTTAGCTACAAGCAACATGGCGTGCGGCACCGACCTTGAGGCGGAGAGACCCATGACTGGTCCGGTTACAGACCTTTTGGCAGCGAGAGCAAGACTGCATGTGGCATGCCATGGCAGGTCGGCCAGGCAGAGAGCCATGTTGAAGAGAGGGTCTTGCAGAAAGAACATGAGGGTGGTGGGAGAGTCAACAGGCCAGTCAGAGGCAGCTGTAGCATGACAAGACTGGGCCGGGCGCGTAGAGGGAGAAAGTCGACCAGCCAGAGTGCGATGGAGATGATGGGACGAGAGAAGCGAGGAACAGGCTGGCAGGGATGGAAGATGGGACAAGATGAACAAAATACGGGAGCTAGAAGGCCTCTCTCCCACTCGGCGCTTAACCCGCTGGTGATTGGTGTGATGGCGACGACCACGCATCCAATCGATGTCCGCTCCAAGAATAGCCTGGCCAGCAAAAGACAGGGGATGGGATGGGATGGGATCATGCAGACGTCAAGTTCAAGTTGGGCGCTTTCGACGATGTGATGGTAAACAATTCTCTGACTGCCTGGCTGCATGGCCAGAATCAGACTATTGACCGAATCAACCGGTGTATTCGCTGGAAAGAGAAGATACGAACAGGAACTATGAGTGATGGAGGAAGACGGATGAGTGAGATACATCTAGATGAGTCAATGTATGCATCTAAGGTTGTATATCGGCGGTGATAGTGCATACATAACCGCCAGCGACCCTTTACCATGCTTTCTGATCAGTCATGTTTGAATCCATCGCCAGGCCTTCCATGTCTTCGTCACTGCAGCCCAGTCCCCAATTCACTTCACCAGCGTGATATATTGCCTTCACATTCGGATTCCTGACTGCCATAGACCGGAGTCTAGAACCATTCCTTCGCTAGCCACCGGTTGAAGAACTCCAAGCTGGCCTCGGGTTGGTCCAAGGGAACCATATGCCCGCCCGCGTGGATCCTCATGTAGGTGAAGTTGCCATGTGACTTGACTTCTCCGATCTTCCGCCCGTCCTTGCTGCCGTCCATGCGTAGGTCCTTCATCTCGGCCGCTGCATACTGCTTGTGGTCAGGATATTCAAGCGCCTCGGTCCACGCCTTGTTGCCCAGCCAGTTGCAAATGAAGTCGGCGTCACCTGCATAAATCAACACCGGGAGCTTCTCGATCAGTCCAGGGACCAATCGATGGAAGGGCTGCATCCAGTCACCCTGGAACAAGAAGTTGCGGTTGATGTCGAAGTTGCAGGAATCGTAGCCCTCCACTTCCACTCCCAGGGCCTTCATCACAGACTCCTCGTTGAGCCATTTGCTGATCCAGCCAAGCTCGGGATAGCATAGGTTGCTGCTGTCCTTACACTTGCCGCGCACATCATAGACATTTTGGCCGGTGCGTTGATAAGGCGCCAACAGTGCATTGTTGCAGTAGATGCTGGCCGGAACACACGACCAGACGCTCTCGCTATCGTAGCAGTTCTGGATCAGAGACTGACACCGAGGCAAGGCATTGTCCATGGCCTGGCAAGACTGCTCGTCAAGCACTGCGGGCCATCCTCCCTCACCGCAGGCCATTGGTCGGTAGTACTCGTACTGGGTCAGCCCATCGGTAAGCCCGTTGCCAATCAGGACAGACTTGAGGTTGATATTGGTTTTCTTGTGTGATAGGATTTCGGACGCAAACACTGGAATGTAGTGTCCAGCATAGGACTCTCCTGCAATGTGGAAATCCTGGCTGGCATACTCGGGGAACTGTTCGAAAAACAGGGTCAGCAGGGCATAAACGTCCTTGCCGGCAGCCACTGTGTTGGAGACGCTGGAGCTCGAGTACGAGTATCCGACGTTCACCGGCTGGTCCAAGAAGATGACACTGGCGTTGTCGTTCCAAGAGTACGGGTTTGCCACAAGTTCCAGCTTCTCGTTGATGCGCGAAGGCCCAAGCTCGAGGAATAGTCCGGTCAACGACGAGCAGCCGGGGCCGCCGTTGAGCCACAAAACGACCGGGTCGGTCTTAGGGTCGTTCCTGGATTCAAAGAACCAGTAGAACAAATGCTTATCATTTTCATTGTCATCCAGGTATCCCGAATACTGCTTCACGTTGGGGTCGACGCCGAGCGCGCTCGGGTCCACGGTCTTGACCCGAAGGTCGTATGTGTCAAGCTTGCCGTCGATACGACGCTCTTTCTCGCCGTTGGCATTGTCAACCCAGACGTTCTGGATGTCTTCCCCACGAACGATGTGATCCCATTCATGGTCCGGTCGACGAGTGTGCTTCTTTGGGGTTGAGAAGAAGCTGGCCGCGCTCATGTCTTCGGGGTACAAGGCCGCCACTTCATCCCAGATGGCTGCGGCCTCGACGGTGAGTCCGCGGAGGGCGTCCTTGAGATGATGGAGCTGGTTGTCGAGGACACTCTTGGCCTCGCTGGGGAAGGATTTGGGGAGTTGAAGCGGTTGTTGCTGGGGAGCAACAGCAGCCGTGGCGACCCCCGCCAGGAGGGCAGCAGCGAAGGCCTTCATGATGGAGATGGCCGATGAATCGATCGAGGTTCGTCTACGTGACCAGTTAAGGCGGCAGCGAATACCGATGACGTTGTCCAATAGATGCTTCAACAGACAAGTGAGCGTCGAGCTGGCACTGGGCTGATGGAGGAAACAAACAAAGAAAGGATTATGAGATGGGGAAGGGTGGCAGAGATGAAGGGGATGAGAGATGAGAGATGGAATGAATCAAGATAGTGAGAACACGATGGATGATATGCTGATCATCGAACTGCGGCTCGTAATGAAGCAGCCTGTTTGTTGCTGGACGACGAACCACTCGGGGCACTATCGGCACTGCACTGCAATGCATGGGGGTTGGGCCCCTGACATCATGTGACAGCCGATAAGACAAGGCACGTGAGTCCATAGTCCGGACTATCTATTATCTAATATATTGATCCGCTAGTCGAGTTTGGGAGTAGCTCATTTTTCGGGTGCCAAGCCCACAATTCCTCGTCCGAAACCCTCCAACATCGAGGATTGCACATTGATCGCTTTGAAGAAAGTTGGTCCGCTACATCGCAACTTCAACAAGCCCGTCAAGGAGAGACTGTTGCCCATCATGTGTACGTACTACCAGAGTCTAGCAGCTGTGACATGATATTCGATCCTCAAATGAGATGCTTCTCACTGGGAGGATTCGAATCATGTTGCGCCTGCGCTGTGATCGATGTTGATGGCTAACTTTTTCTTCAACAGCTCTCGTCAGCGGAGAGAAGTCGAACTGTATGAAACAACGCCAAATCCCGTCGGCAGAGCCACGAAGCTAACTTCAAATCACAGTCCAGTACATTCTCCGTCTTCTCAACACCAACGTCGATGGCAAGCAGAAGATCATGTACGCCTTGACCCGGATCAAGGGTGTCGGTCGCCGCTACTCCAACTTGGTGTGCAAGAAGGCCGATGTCGATTTGAACAAGCGGTATGTGGAATTTTTGAAATGGCCGGGATGAAAAAGACGGCTGACTTGGGGTCTATAGTGCCGGTGAAATCACCACCGAAGAGCTCGAGCGAATTGTCACCATCATCCAAAACCCGACTCAGTACAAGATCCCAGAATGGTTCCTCAACAGACAACGCGACATCGTCGACGGCAAGAACTCGCAAGTTCTGGCAAACGGCATGGAGAGCAAGCTGCGTGAGGATTTGGAACGTCTCAAGAAGATCCGTGCTCACCGTGGTCTCCGACACTACTGGGGTCTCCGCGTCCGAGGTCAACACACCAAGACCACTGGCAGAAGAGGTCGCACTGTCGGTGTCAGCAAGAAGAAGGGTTAAACGATTGCTGTCACTTTGTGGAGATGCCGGTACCGGTGCTTCTGGTTGTTGGGGGTGGCTTGAAAAGGCTCGAAACACCACTGCAAATTCTGCAGTGGACCAAAGGAGCGATAAGCAGGGCTGGGGATTCTCGGTCATTGCAATGATATCACAAATACTCATGGGGGTCAAGGTTCAGTAGACTTCCGGGGAAAATGCATGGCATAAGTTGAAAGTTTCCATTGGGTTTGTTCCTTTTTGTCTGCCCGTGAGTTGTATCCTTGTTCGGATGATATTTTCTTTTTTGTCTTCGTGCGCTCCCATGCTGTGGGATGGAAGTTGTGACCACTGAGTTGTGAGGCAATGCAAGGCATATGAGTGTCCCTGGGTTGGTAGGTAATGACCCAACCGGGCTTGTCAAGGTCACCGTGACAACGGAGATGGCGGCCGCCTTCAACCGTCAAGCACATCGTGGTGACAACCTGCGCGAATTTTGGGAGAACAGGAGGCCTTCACGGCAGACCGACCGGGGAATTGACTTCCTTAAATTCCGTGGGCGGTGGCCGTTCCGATGTCTCAGAATGTCCTTGACCGTCTATCATCTCAGCCATTGATCTGGTTACACAACAGTTTTAAGCCCGCGGTCAGGCGACTCGTTGATACGGAAACACTCGCTTCTTGTGTTCTTCTCCCACGTTCGCCTACACGGTGAGCGTGCCGACCGACCTTTACTGGCCGGTGCATGAGGCTCAGCTCTAATACGGCGATACAGCCCATTCCAATAACAGCTGAGCCATCTCTCGGTTCGATTGCGCGACTCCATCGACGGTCCCGTTTATAAGCAAAGCCCCTTCCATGCTGATTCACATGCCCGCCAAATGCAACTCGTCGGCGCACCAGCAGAGCAGTCGCAGTCCTGCAGTCGGCACGAAAACCGACGCCACAATGCTGGTCCCATGCCACCGTGTCTTTGCCTGCCTCTCACTCTGCTGCTCTTGTGTAACCCCTACTATTTCTGGCAGGCTCTCTCGAATGTTCTGAGAAGTTGGAACATTATCCAACCCCGATATTCTCCGGTCTAGGGGCACGACGCGAGGACCAGGCAAGTGGAAGGCTGGAGTCGCATCGCATGTCCTTCCATGCAAGGGGTTTTCAGCCAACTCATGCTGGTCCCATGCAACCTCTGTCCTCGTCGTTGGGCCACACAACCTTCCCAGCTTTCTGCAAGACCCGACCGCATGTCTCATGCGGTGTCGCCGATTCAACTTCGGATCGCTGGGTTCTGGAAGGACATTCTTTTCGACGGCAATTTGAATGGGCGCAGCATGCAGGTGTTGGGTCACAAGCATTGCTGTCTTCAAATTCGCCAAGGGTTGCACTGTCGCCATGTTTGTCTATCAACGTCACAGAATGCAGAGGCGCATCATCCTGATGTTTGTCCGCCAAACTTGTTCTTGCGTGGTCCAGAGAGGCGGGCAAACGGACCTGGTGAGAAATGCAGATTTTCAGGAGCGCCGGTTACGCTGCCCGTGATGCGAGATATAAACCTTCATCCTGCTGCTTCCCATCGTTCCTTCCCCAGCCTTCCTCAGATCAAACAAATTCTCGAATCTCGATCAATCCACTACTTTCCCCTTGGCTTTGAACCCTCTGTCTGTGTCTCTCAGCATCTCTTGGATCCGACCATCACAGCTTCGAGACTTCCTAGCCATCTCACAAAGTCCTGGTAAAGCATCTCAATCAGCATGTCTGCCTTCGTCGCTCTCCTGACAGTTGTCGCTGCTTTCTCCTCTTCCATCGTGGCAGCATTCTCTGGCAACTTCGAGATGGCCAACGTTGTTGTCTCGTCTCCCTTCCAAGCAGACATCAAATCCACCGAGAGCACTTACATTGAATGTGAGCCGACACCCCATTGCCTGCATGACACCAGCATATGCTCTAGTTTCCCCATCGAAGCAATTCCCCAAACAAACACTCTACTGACAATAGACAGTCGACTTCTGCGACCAAGATACTCCTGAGGTCGGCTCAACACACTGCTGTGTCGAATGGGCTGTGGGTCTTAGTCCACCAGCCAGTTCGGGAAACACCTGTGACAACGGCACCTTTGCCGTCCTTGTCACCTCTTGGAGCGGCGTGGGGAACCTTTCGCTTGAATTGGCGCACACCTATATTGATAATAGGTATGTTTAAGGCCCCTGAGGCTGGAAGTGGTCGCAACTCGAACAGTTATCGAGCCGAGGCCTCGCGCACATCGCTCGTATGGGATTGACAAATCATGTAGTGTTGGAGAAGCCCCGTACAATGTTCTCACCAAATTCGCCGATCTCAACTTGACATACCCGGCTACGCAGTCATACGAGTGCGACTTACCGCAAGCTGAATGCAAGAGCTGTGACGGAGAGGTCATCGTGGCCATTGTCAACAAAGCTGTCGCCTGATCCGAATCGATGTGCCGTTCAGCTCGGAACATCTTCAAGAGTGTTACGGAAAATACGCTCTCGAAGATGCAGTGTGAGTAATGGGGCGGATAGAGTCGGAAAAGCCTTGAGTGCATCACATCCAAATCCAGGTGGTTCGGAGGTTACTGCAAAAGTGATAAATTTTGATCATGGGAATTGAATCGTCAGTACTGCACAGGATTGTTAGACCGGCTTCTTTGTGTGCATGTATCCGTGTATGATGTATTAAGGTGAGAGGTGGTGTAGTGGAAGCGCATGAAAAGTTCTTGGACTGATCGAGGGGCTTCTTTTTTGCGGCTGAGGGATAAAGGTCTCAAATAATACGTATAGTGAACACAATTTAGAAGTTAGGCCTTCCAGAAAGCAAAACCCAAAAGCAAAATCAAGATATGGCTGGTAACCAAAGTCAGGGAGTAGCAAGACTGATTGATGCCGATAGCACAAATGACCACGTCGTGCTTGATACACAACACATTAGTATTGGATCTCTCGTACACTTCACCCGGCAAGACATGATATCAAACAACCTCCAGAGTCTGATTCAAAGGGGTTTCTAGCGGCCCGAGAGTCAGAGATACTTTCATTCTCGTTTGCTAAGCGATCTCCCCGGCCTTCCACTGCTACTCCTTCTCTGGGGAAATGCAGAGGTGAGCCTCTCCAACACGTCCATTGTCAATCAACTCCTCATGGGCTGTTTGCGGGCATAGGTTAAGCCTGCTTCTCGGCTCGGCCCATCTCGAGGTCGGTCTTTGGCCAGAAATGACTGAGGTCGCCGACGGGGAGGCTGACAGCGAGGCGCATCTCTGCCGCCATCATCACGAATGTCATGTACCAGCCCAAACAGCCGACGATGAAAAGAAGGGCTCCACCCGTCTAGGATGGACCATTTAGCACCTGGCTGGTAATGTTCGGCCAGTGTCCACAACAGAACACTGGAAAAGCTGGAAAAACTGCACGTACCTTTTGTAAGTCCTGCGCCTTGCTGTAGTCCCCGGTGCTGACCTTCCAGTAGGCGCCGCTGAGGACCCAAGCGGCGATGGTGACGAAGAGGAAAATAAGCGCGAAGACGGCATTGGTCTTGAGTGTGAAGATAAAGAACGTGAACAGCGCAAAGCCCCAAACAATCAGGTAGAGAGCAACCACGGCGTTGAACTCCTTGGTCGCTGCGCCGGACACTGCATCGGTGCCGCTGGCCGAATAGGGCGCCGCAAGACCCAGCGTGGGAAGCTGCAGCATGCCGAAACTCAGCCAGAACACCGCAAACAGACCGCACACCATCATGGGGAAGAAGTTGCCCATGATCCATTCGAATATGGTGGTCAGGACGAGTAGGACCGGGCCAACAAAAAAGAAGATGCCACTGTCGTCGTCACGCGATCAGCCGACGGCAGATTCAATGGAACACTCCATGGTCCAGGGACTTACACAACTGGCGACAAGCCTTCGGCGCTGCCCCAGCCCATTGAAACCATGGCGAAGGTCATGGTCGAGATAACGAAGCTGTCTGTCTCAGCGCTTCCATCTCCCAAAGTGCTGTTTGCACAAGAGAGCTTACCCCACGAAGCCCAAAGGCGTCGGGTTGGCGAAACGTTTGATGTTGTCGCCAGCATGGGGGACTTTTGGAGTCAGGTAGAGCTATGTAACCACTCCAGATTAGCAGGAGGTCGCGCGCATGGGCAATGTTCCAATCTCGTGAGGCTCGCTTTGCGTACCTTTTCAAAGAGCTCGGGACTGATTGAGATCGCCCCGGCAGATAGGGTGTGCGACAAGCCGGACTTTTCCTCAACAATGTCTGGGTCAGATAAAGTACGATTTTTTGTAGACGACATCTTGCTAGAGAGACTTTCCACAGGCTTGATCGTTCGATCGAAGGAAGGGCGCAAAGAAGAGCTGAAAGAAACTCCTGTCTGTCTACGGCCAGACGAAAGAGTCGTCTTTATTCCCCCGTCCGCTTACTTAGGTCATCGGCTCCTTTCTTGCAAGATGCCATAGATGTGGGACTCTGCGGAATAGAGCCAGTCTCCAAGCATTCGACATTGTTATTTGACACAACAATCGCTGTTGACTGACTAGCCAACTGCCGGTGGCTCTCATGCACAAGGCATGCATCGGACACAAAAATAACACCATCCCTCCGGCGGTCATGTCACTTGCCGCATGCAGGGTACGGCCATGGTCCCAGGCGTAAGGTATGGGAAGGCCAGAGGTGTCAGTTCTAATGTGGTCGGAATCAGGAGGTGCCAATGGCCAATAGCCAATGGCCACAGGCCATGGCCCTTTCATCTGCTTCGCTTTGATCTTCAGGCACATTAGCTCAAGGAAAAGTCGCCAACCCCGCAAGCAGGAAGCTGAGGTTTCGGCCAGTGGCTGTGTGGGAGAAAAGAAAACTTCTCGTGAAGTCTGAGACTCCTCAGGATCACAGGATGTGGAGCCCGCGGAGGGCGGAGAGCAAGCGACTGAATGAGGTGTGGTAGCGAGGCAGTTCGATCAAGTCTCGAGGTCAATCTGTCCGGTTATAGGTCAAGATCATTTCCCCGCAAACAAAGCAAGCAGCTTGGGAAACACGATATTGCTGGGGTTATACTTTATACCCCAGATGGTGGTTAGGCTGATATGGGGCTCGTGTTGATTTGCTTGACTGGTTTAGCCGACCCCGAAGCAGGGGGCTCGTGTGGTACAAAGGATTCGGTTGTTGAGCCACTGCAATCATTGAGAGCCGGCGCAAGACATGAGCGGAAGATGGAGGTTCTTGATGAGTGGGAGGCGAGGTGCGAAGGAGTAGAAAGGTGGGAAACAAGAACAAGAGACGCAGTTGACGGATGCCTGCAGGCGCAGGCAGGATCACTGCTTTTCTGCGCAGTCTGGTACAGCTGCTGCTTCTGCCCCGTCCCAATATCTACTACTCTGTATTACTGACAGTCCTTATCCAACTTGAAGAACTACCTAAGGTATCTACCTACCTACGGAACTAACTGATGCGTCTGACAATTGCTCTCCTCCCTTGCATGAATGACCGAATATTACATTATTGAAGTAAGAAGCAGGCAACGATCCGCACCTCTCCCAAGACCACACGCACGAACAAAACAGACGCTTTTAGATGAGGGGCCGAAGAAACCGTGTGCCCTCGTTCTCAACGGGTGGACACGCGCCTAGCCCTGGTTGCAGATATCTCCAACAACTGGCCTTCCACTCGAAGGATGTCTTGCGCCTTTCCAACGACCTCTGCAAATAGCATCGGTCTGTGACACGGATCTGGAGTCGCCGGAAGGGAAGGAGTTGATGATGGGATCGATTCGGTCCCTGAAGCGAGGCTGGGTAGCCTTTCGACATACAAATGGGAAGCCGTCGTGTCAGGTGTCCACCTTGCTTGGTTCCAGCATGGTGGTTCGGGCCCCAAAGATAACTCGAGTGGGAGAGGAAGAGAAATTCGCGGCTCGGTGTTGCGCAGGATGTAAACATCCGCCAGTTTTTCCGCTGTCGTTCTCAGCCGCATGAGGACTTCGGGTTTCGCAAGGTAATTTTCCGTCTTCACCTCAATTTCGCTTGGGCCATGCTTGTCTACGACCGCCTGCCACTTGTCCAGAGTGATGCTGTGCATTCCTGTATCGGCACTGAACCTTTCGAAAAACAGCTTCTCAGGGGCAAGCGCGGCGATATAGGACAAGTCGGCCGCCCGCTGTTCGGACTCAGTTGCCATCTTGGCAAGATCAGACAGCAGCCCGAGGGCCTCCACTAGACTGTTTGGCAACAGCTTGGTCCACCAGGGCCGCTTGCGAAGGCGGACTTCGTCGGAGCCTTCTGGTAAGGTGCCGGTTCCGATGTTGATCAAAACCAAAGGATGCCTTGCAGGAAGGCCATGGCTCTGGTGGTAGTGGATCTTGGCTGCCCAGGATGGGTTGTTGGTGTCACCGTACCCTCCGTCGACAAACGATCTTCCTTGGATGACCATCGGTTCGAAATACGATGGTGCGGCTGACGTCGCCCGGGCTGCGTGTCGTAGCTCGAGGTCAGGGTCAAGCATATGTCGCCGGTAGGGTCCTGTACACTCATGTGTGCACAGAAACATCTGATGTGCCCGTAGCTTCTCGTGGCAGACGACGGTCCTCGGTTGAGTCAGTCAAATGCGGGCAGAGGTTTTAGTGATCATGTCAACTCACCCATGCATTTGGTTCCGCTGAACGCTGCCGCGTAATTTGAGGTCATGGGGATGACCTCTGGATATCAGAAGCTTTTCCACAGCTCCTTGGAGTCTGTTGCCTGAGAATTTCGACCAATCTGAACCGAATACTCTCCTCAACAACGAGCGGTATTTCGAGAAGATCTCTCCCGACAAGACCTTATACTGTCGAATGCATTCGTCCACGGTCATATCCAATTTGACAAGCATCAGCACAATCAACCCGCCGGTGCTGGTTCCAACAGCAGCGTCAAAGATCTCCTGAGGATCCAAGATGGGGTGATCTTCTGGTATCGCTTCTCTTCTGACAAGCTCTTGTGTGACAAACGTGAGTAAGGATCGCATTATTATCAGCGACGAAAGACCCCGGACGCCGCCTCCATCTGTGAAAACATGGTTAGCTCAAAGCCAAACTATGAAGACGTTGAACCAGACTGCTGAAAGAAATACAGAAAATGGCTGGCTGCAATATCATCCCAAGAAGAAGACTCGTACAGAAAGTGACAATGGCAGGACCCTCCAGATGACACAGCGCGTCTGATCTGGTCAAGAGAAAACACCAAAAGCCGCTGACACCCTTCCACGTTCAGAGGGCGAGTATGGAACGTACCAAACGAGAGCATTGCAATAGGTCGTCTGGATTGACCTATCGTGTTGGCACACTGTGTAGCCATGGTGTTCTGCTGAGTTTGCAGTCCAAGTAACGGGACTGAGCAGGTAGGTGAAGGTGTACTGTCGGGATATCTGTGTTTGGCGACTGGATGAAGGGTTTAGTCAGTGGCAACAGAGACGGAATCCGACTGTTATAGAAGAGAACGCCGCAAGCAGCAACACATTCGCCACCATATCATATGACTGGGAAGGCGACAATCAACGATCACTGCATGGAACAGATTCGAGGGCTGGTTGCCTTTCCAAGAAATGTGTGGGAGGCTTATGGGAACACCAAGTGCCCAATATATACAATTGATTGGACCAAGTTCTGATGCCAATGCATCGCGGTCGGACAGAACGGAGAATTTTCAGCTATATTTTGAGCCCAAGATCCGGATACTTGATCTGAGGAGGAAGTTGGATGAGTGCATTCGACGTCGCTCCCAAGACCGCCTGACTCAGTATGCAACTCTTCATGACCAAGATAGGCGAAGGGTTGTCGCATACTTGGGTTCCAGAACATGTAGGATCCGGTTATTCCAATGTCAGGCCGCACAAATTGAGGGTCTGTACGGGGCTCTCGCTCTTCTGATGCCGATTTGATAACATGCCCACAGAGAGAGTGCCATTGATGCGCAAGGTGAAATGGTTCAACCGTAGCAATGCCCCAAAATATTCGCATCCAGTGATAGTGTCAATACTGGTCAATGTTCTGCTGCAACCCGCCCGGTCAGCAAGAGGTGCCAGAAATGAACAATCGAGAGAAAACTCCAGCAGTCTCAGGATCATGTCTCAGAGCGCCCAGCCGCTGGCCGAGCGGAAAAGGCGCAACACGAGGTTGCTGGTAACACAAAGAGTCAAGAGATGTCAGAAGCACGCTCGGCCTTCCTAGGCCGAGCTTGAGACACCCACCGCAATACTCAGGTCCATTGTACAGACACTGTGCCCGGAAGAAAACGTGGTGAAGGTCGTCTACGGGGCTGTTGTGGCGCAGTCGATAGAGTCATCACATACAAGCAGCACGGAAGTTGTTACCTACAACGTCCTTGAGAAGAATAGTCCACATTGAGACGACCTCTGCACCGAATAGAGTAGGGCTGCGGGCTGGTGATTGACGCAGCGAGTGCCGCCGCCATCTGTGACGGATGTTCTTTCGCTGTGATATAATTGACTTGACACCGGATTCACCCTGCCCATCAGTAGTATGCGTTCGCCGCCTGCGGAGGGTGACGCGATATAGCTGGACAAGTCATCCGAGCGAAAGAAGGCTTCGATTCCATCGATTGCAGGAGGGGAAAAGATCCTCGGTACAAGCTTGCTCGGAACTATACCCAGCTGACAGCTTGCCCGACTGTGTTGGTATCGTTCGCGTGCCAGGCATCAGCTGGCTCTTTTCGAGCAAAGAAGGGTGGGTCGTAAAAGTATGGTCAGCGGATTTGAACCTACAGAGTCCTTACCGTGATGGCCCAAGGCACGTCTTGAAGCGTGCGGGTGTGCCCACGTCGACGGACGACAGCGTAACTCCCGCTTGCTGTGATTCATCCGCCCGATCTTACCGCACTGGGAGGAACGTCTTAGTTTGAAAGTAATGTACCGTGACGGGCTCATGAGAGAAATCCAAGTCCTGCTGGATAGCGTAGCTTATCCACCTTTTCAACGAATCTGTTGGTTTTCGTGCCCCCCAGTCTGCTCACTCTCAGAGCATGCTTCAATGAGATCGCGGGGGAAAGGGTTCAAGTGGCGGTAACGGCTTTGCTCGTGTACGTTGTTCCAGTAGAAACTTGAAATAGGTGCAAGGTAGTAATGCTGGGCCCAAACAGTACTTGGACTCGATGCGCAGGTTACAGCTTGCCGCTACAATACTGAACGCGGGGATGATCCGATCATTTGCGTCGTCAGCAGGAGGACTGCAAGCAACAACAAGGCGCATGGTCGAGTCGCTCATCACCCAATAGCGGCCGTCTCTGGGACAGGGGACGAGGAGAGAAGCAACACCAAGCAATGACAAGCTCATTAGAGCCCGTGGGTCAGAGGCCCGATGGCATTTGATGGATCAATTCTCCAGCTGATGTCGGTGGCTGTCGGTTGTTACATGGTTGTGGTGGTGGACTGGAGGTGGATTGAATGATGCAGTGTGGGCAGGAAAAACCGGAGCTTGGGCACATCGCTCAGCCAGCTAGCTGTGTTTGCAGCAGTGCAGACCCAAAAAATGAATTTTCTTGCCTGCGCCCCCGAAAACGAGCCCCTGCGCTGCGGCTGCTGTCTTGTCCCCGCCAATCGTCACCCCTGGCACCACCATTTTGTGGCTCTTGCACCGGCATCACTGCTCTCAGGCTCATCATCACGGTCACCCATTACCAACTTGCACTGTCATTCAACTGTCCACATCACTACTCCCCATCCAGACTGCTTCGTCACTTCAGTGGAGGGGCGATCGGGACCCAGGAAATAACAGCTGTTACGCAGCCATTCGTCATGTATCCTCTCTGTACCTGACTGTGTAGATAGCAGTCCTGCCAGAACAAAAGATCGCAACGCACTCCATTCTCCTACCATCTGGATTCACTCCCCTTACGTCTCTCTTCCTCTCTCAGACCGCCATCTTGTTGAACGCTCACTTCCTTCTTGAACCCCTGGGCCGCCGGTCCTATTTCTTTTGCTCCTGCAACAACCTCTGTCCCTACTCTCTTTCGTCTCTCATCCACCATTCTTCCTCCAGCAACACTGATCAGTCAAAATGGTGCACCTCGCCAGTGTAACGCCCGACCCGCACAAGGGCGAGGACTTCGATGCTCCTAAACGCAGAACCTCCATGGTTCCTGGCCTCGAACACATTGCTCTCGAACCTCCCGGAGAGGATGAGTTCTCCACGTCCGTCTACGGTTCGCGTTTCGCAGCCCAAGATCTACCCTCCCATGAAATGCCTGAAAGAGAAATGCCCAAGGAAGTTGCATATCGTATGATCAAAGACGAGCTCAGTCTCGATGGAAACCCTATGCTGAAGTGAGTTGGAGGGATATATCGGATTTGGGACCAAGCTGACACCGCTCCGTAGCCTGGCCAGTTTTGTCACCACATTCATGGTTAGTTTTAAGCTCACCAGGAAATGCTACCAATATTTTGCTAAGATCTGGGAATAGGAAGACGAGGCTGAAAAGCTCATGACCGAAGCATTCTCGAAGAACTTCATTGACTATGAGGAATACCCACAGACCGCCGAAATCCAAAACCGTTGTGTCAATATGATCGCTCGACTGTACAACGCACCGGAGTCTGAAGACGGGTCGAACGCAATGGGCACTTCTACCCTCGGTTCGAGTGAGGCAATCATGCTGGCTGTGCTGGCCATGAAGAGAAGATGGGCCAATAAGCGCAAGGCGGAGGGCAAAGACGCCTTCAAGCCCAACATCATCATGAACAGTGCGGTGCAGGTATGCTGGGAAAAGGCTGCCCGTTATTTTGATGTGGAGGAGAAATACGTCTACTGCACCAAGGATCGGTACGTCATCGATCCAGAAGAAGCCGTCAATCTGATCGATGAAAACACCATCGGTATCTGTGCCATCGTGGGGTTGACATACACTGGCGAGTACGAGGATGTTCAAATGATCAACGACCTCCTAGTCGAGAAGAACATCGACTGTCCCATCCATGTTGATGCTGCTTCTGGTGGGTTTGTGACACCGTTTGTCAATCCGGATCTCGTCTGGGATTTCCGGCTCGAAAAGGTAGTGAGTATCAACGTCTCGGGCCACAAGTATGGTTTGGTATACCCCGGTGTGGGTTGGGTCGTTTGGAGGTCGCCAGAGTTTCTGCCCAAGGAACTCGTCTTCAACATTAATTACCTAGGAGCCGATCAAGCTTCCTTCACCCTGAACTTCAGCAAAGGTGCAAGCCATGTCATCGCTCAGTACTATCAGATGATCCGACTGGGAAAGCGTGGATACCGCAGTATCATGTTCAACCTGACCCGCACGTCCGACTACCTTGCCGCACAGCTCCGGGCCTTGGGCTTCGTCATCATGTCACCTGGTGGTGGTCGATCACTACCTGTGGTCGCTTTCCGACTGAACTCTGAGGATGATCATCTTTATGACGAGTTCACTATTGCCCATCAGCTACGCGAACGCGGTTGGGTGGTCCCGGCCTATACGATGGCACCGCATAGTGAACAGCTCAAGTTGATGCGTGTGGTTGTCCGTGAGGATTTCAGCAAGGCCCGGTGCGATAGTCTTGTCAATGACATCAAGATGGCTCTACAACTGCTCGGTGAGATGGACCGCAAGACCATAGAGCGCTACCAAGAGTAAGCACCCCATAATCGCTTTGGACCGACAGATCGAAGGCTAACACTTTTTTAAGGCATGTCAAGAAACACAGTCGAACAGGCAAGGCGGGTGTCAACATTGCACATTACAAGCATGAGAAGCATTCGCTCCAAGGCAAACACGGCAAGACACATCCTATTTGCTAGACGGATGTCCCTCTTTTGATCAGATAATTGGAATGACCATACTGTGCACAAGTTGCAAAACTCTCGACGGGAAAGAAAAGTTAGTGGTGGTCTACAATCCAACAATGGTAGAATCACCAACCTCTTACTTGTTTTGCGTTCATTACCCAGCAGACTGTTCGTTGCTCTTTATTTCACACGACGGATCAATATCTGTAGTTGACTTATCTAACTCGCGATGTGTAGCGGTCGCCCTCAGCCAGGATGTGTAGGTTACTTGCTTTCCTTTTCTTTCGGCAACGCTGGACCTTGGCTGAGCCGATCCTGCGTATGTCGTCGCGGTGTTGGAAGGAGAGCTTCGCTCGGTATCAAATAGCGAAGGCGTTTCTCATCATGCCAACTACCCGCATGGTTGTTCTTTCTTTTCTTTTGATAGCGTGACTAAGGCACTTGAAGCATGGCATCAGAGCACAGACTTTGGTGCTATTGCAATACTCGAGGTCTTGATGTGTGACGGCTGCAGGTTAACCTGAGTTTCATCGAGGATAGATCATGTGCGTCCTTTCCACGAAAGTCGGAGTGGTAATCTAACCGCAGCTGCCGGGCGGCCAGTTTCGTGTCAGGATCGCTGGCTCCAAGCTCGGCGGCGACTAGGCACATGCCCAGAGAAGAAGCGCCCAGAGGTCGATATCGACAACCGATTTGCCCCAGGCAGACTAACTCGGTCGCAAACTGTTCCGATTCCGCCAGAATGTGGGACGGGTCATCGGACAAGGCGAGTTGGATCTCGTTGACGACAATTGCAATGGCCAAGCCGAGGCTGTACGAGCGGAGATAGTGGCAGTCTCTCAGGGCGACCCAAATACTCTGCTGAGAATTGAACATGGTGTCAAGTTCTGCAACTGCAACTGCATGCCACCGTTCACGAAGGCCGGATAGATGTGGCTCCAGATCGTCGCGAAGACGCCCGGCTTCATGCTGGAGGTCGACGAGGCTGCGACCGCAGCCATCCGGCATTGCAAGCATGGCTTTAGCTCGGCGCATCAGATTCGGCGCCCGGGTCAGGCACTGGACCAGTCGGCCTTCCAGACTCAGTGTGTCGTTGCTGGTCTGGAACATCTCGATCCATTCTTGATCGGAAAACGCAATGCGGTCATTGAAAAGAGACTCAAACAGCTGCATTCACTACGTCAGAAGGCCAAGGCTCCAACAGATCCAATATTGCTTCCAGGTGTGACCTACCACGACCCCACGAAGGCTCAGGAGCAAATTTGTCTCGAAACGGTCCCGATTGCCAGGCCGCCTGCGCATTCTGAGGATCTGAGCTGCGCCTTCAGAATGAGTGGTGCGGACACCCGCGGGAGTCCAGAGGAATGTCTTCTAATGCATCAGAACGAACACGGGAACTGATCGCCACAGGCAACACACCAAGAGATCCTTACCTGACACGTCAACAGCAGAAGGATGGCACAGAGCGTCTCGCTCGACTTCGCTACTACCGGGTCGTCCAAGCACATTCTCAACGCCGTCAGAGCCCGGATATACTTCTCGAGAACAACGGGAGCCACGTCGGAACCATGGCTTGAAAACCTCTCCATCGCCGCCAGAACGGCATCGGCAGCTTTGTCCAGGGCATCATTCGTGCCGAGCCGAGCAGGCACATCCACGAGATAATCTCCGAAAGTCCAGGCCAGGTTGAATCTGACACCTGTGGAGGGTTGGATCTTGTCTACAAAAGCGCTGACACGCCACGAGTGGTCGTTGGAGAGACTCCGAAAAAGAGTTGTGCTCGCTGACGAGTCGCTTCGAGAGTCGGATAGTCGGGTTGGTGATCTGCTCTCCCATCGCGCAGAGACGGAGGTATCTGGAGAACCCGTCTGAGGAGTCACGAACTTGTACCGTTGTCGTCCTAGTCCGATGCATGGAATGTCTAGACGACGACATCGAGAGCATGGATAATTATCAACATCGCACTGTGGTCGCGTTCATCAGAATCCGGTCCACGGGAAGGCCTGGTGGGCGGCTGGTGTCTGAGTGTTTACCTTCTTCTTCTGCTTACGGCATGCGTCGCAGCCGCGCCCTGATGGAACCCCGGGCATGTCGATATATGATCATCCTTGATACAAACCACTTGAAGACTCTGCCTCTTTGAGGGGTCCTGACAGTTCGGATTGAGGCCTCCAGAGACACCCTGGGCGGAGAATAGAGACCTGAAAGAAAGACTGGTCACGCTATGTCGAGCAGGAAATGATTGAGCGATCCATACCAGACTTACCCTGGGCCAGTGTATGAGAGTCTTCCTCTACTGTGTTCAGAATAGAAGATGCTGACAGAGGTTGGTTCGACGACCAAAAAGGGGCGGGGCAAGGATCGGGAAAGTAAGGCGAGTGTCACGTGATGTAACCCATACAAAAAGGGGTGGGAGCCTTGCCATGAACACAAATCACTGCATACATTCATACATGGGCATTGTTAGTAGGCACAGCATCGTTTCCTTCAGAGACCCCAACATGCTTTGGAAAGCTGCTTGTAGTTGAGGGACATTTGCAACGGTCGCCATGGGCTGCATCATCGGCCGTCGTCGTTTCAGCAGAGTTCCCTGGCTGTGTTGTGTAGACAAACAGAAGAGAGACTCCCGACCACCAGTCCCGGTAGACTCTACTGGATTTCCAGTGGGCGTCAATCATCCAAAATCTAAGGATTCGTACTGACAGTGTTGATGAGCAACAAAGAGCCGTCTTCGTCTCAACCCCTTATCTGCATGACATAAGCCTGACACGTGATCCATATCTCGAAGCCGAGGTACTCACGCGATTGGCCATCGGACCAGAATTCCTTTCCCTTTTCCCCAGTTCTATGACACCAACTGCATCTTCATCCAGCGACCACCACTGGCAAGCCAATGCGTGATCACCGCAAATCGGCGAAACATGATGCAATATCGAAGAAGCAGGTGAGGTCGGGCCACGAATCATTCAGGCCAGCTAGTGAGTGATGAGCCAACCACAAAGGGGCAACGAACCTCTGTGATTCTCAGCGCAGCTCCATGCCGTCATCTATACTTTATACTGAGGAAAAGCGCCAGCCATATTGGATGACATCCACTCCAGGTTATGAGCGCAGGCCAGCCAGTAGTGGCGGCAGTGACGGACTCGGATGACAGATTTGATGAGGGGGTGCTGCGACTCGAGGGAATAGCATCATCGCCCGTCCACTGGGTACGAGGTGTGACCGGTTGGTTGCTGCTTCTCATATATATGGATCGATAGGTGCCTTCCTTGTTTCAAGCTCCATCTCTTCAATTTCTAGGAGGTATACAACACCCACGTCCCTCCTGACCAACAACCACCACCACCACCAGATGACGCCTAACATCCTCAAATCTCACACCGACACCTCCAAGTTTATCGGCCAGAAACCACCGACCAAGGAGAACGACCCGAACAACAACAACTACCAGAACTACAACCCCGCTCCGAAATCAGACAGCAGCAATATGCCGACAGACGCCTCCAACAGATCTGGTCAGGCTCTCGACGCGGGTGCTTCGGCGGGGAACCAGGCTCTGAATGCCGAGACGTCGCTGCCTGAGAACGCTTCGAAACAGGTACGGTTGATTGTCTCTTTTCTTCCATTCTCGTTGATCGCTGGTATCGTATCTGGTTACGGTCGGGGAATGTCTTCGTCCTGTGCCCTGAAGAATTGCGTCTGTATATGAGTGAGTGACTAACTCGCAGGTTGTTTTTGTCTAGGGTGTGGCACCAGCGTTGAGCTCTCAAGGCGCAATCGGCTCCCACTTCACCGAACATGGCGCGATCGGGGGCACGGCCCAGAAAATCGGCGGTCCGTTAGATAAGGAGGGGATCATTGGCAAGCACTTCAAGGGCGATGGGACGTTGGGTGGAACGGTGAACAAGATAGTTGGCGGAGAACAGAAGTAAGGAAGAGGATGTCATTACCACCTGCGCTTGCAGAGGTGAGGTATGGTATGGATCATGGTCAAAGAGATGTCTATACTTTGACACCATCATGTTATCAAGACCCCGGTTCGGCACGTATCAAGTCGGACGAAAGCCTTATATCAATAGCCACTATATGAAATCATGAACGTTGTTCTCAAGAATACGAAACTTTTGACTTGGTCATAATCGGGTTCTTAGTTCTGCATAAATAGTCCGGCATCGTTGTGTAGGAATTCCTGTATATCCTAGGTAGAGATACATGATCCATCAAAGAGTAAAGCCCAGCATGACCACCAAGCCTGGCCAGGGGTATCATTAACATCATTCATTTAACCTCAGCCTCATATCCAGGCTCCACCGGGTCCTTGACTGGGTTTCACGCCGGCGTTCTCCCGCTGCAGATCTTCAATCATACTATCCAAGACCAATTCGGTGCGGCTCGGGTGGTACGACTGAGAGATCTGGTTGTTTTGCATATAGTAGCTGTCGATGTCGATCTCAGAGAGGTCCTCGTCGTACAGCGAACTCGTGGTATCCCACGGTCTGGTCGGGGAATCGCGCGGACCAGGCGTCAAGTATGCAGGTGGCGGCGCTTCATATGGACCCCTTCCTTGGTGGTGAGGGTAGTGTTGACCGGTCAGTGTTGGAGGCAATGCTGCTCCCAGAGCAGGCGACTGTTCCAGCACCGGAGACAACAGATTGCTGAGCGGGCGGCGGTAGTGGTGGTACGGCCGGCGTGGTACATAATGCATCGAAGCAGTAGCCGTCCCGGTCCCGGTTGCGGTCTGCTGAGGCATCATGGTAGGAGGCAGCTCGTCTTTCTCCTCCTGCTTCTGCACATCAACCGCAGTGGGCTCCTGGCTCACCAGCGTGCGGCCGGATTCGAAGCTCTCAAAGCTTCCAATACTCCGCACCTGCACAATCACTTGGTCGCCCCAGCTACCCTTCTCGCCGGCGGGAGAGAAAGCCGGGCTCGGCTGCTGGATGTATGGCTTCTCCAGACCGAGATGTCGTGCTTGGGCTTGGGCTTGGGCTTGGCCCTGGCCCTGACCCTGACCCTTGTCCAGACCAAGCTCGTGCCCGAAATCTCGAGAAGCGGCCCAGGTCGACCTCAGTCCTGCCGAGCCCCGGGTCATCAACTCCCACAGCATCCGGCCCAACGAGGGCAGGCAGGCCGTGATGACACTGATATTCATGACGATCTGCTCCCAGAGCTGGAAGGAGACCAGGTCCCATGTTTGGTCTTGTGAGACCAGCACCTTCTTGAGACGGTATATTTGTGGTGCGGTGACCAAGGGGAGCGCGAGGCGAGTGCCGAACAGGATGCATACGAAGATCTTCTTGTCTCGAGGCGTCTTGAGCCTGCATACCATGATAATTGGTAGGAGGAGAGTGGCTGCGTCGATTATAATGCTGACGATGACAAACGAGGTCAAGAAGGATTGCTATGTGGCAAAGGTACTGTTAGCTGAAGGGCCCTTGGGAAATGCTAGGCAGAGCTGGAGATCCCCAGTGTGACTAACCCGGTCGACGCATCTGTCTGCTGCAACCAGCCATGGCTCTGGAAGAGAGCACTGGAAAGCAAGGATCGAGAGGGACAGCGTAGTGTAGACGCCGATACATCCAAGCAGAACATTGCAGGCGATGCGGACTGGCCGCTGCGGCTCGACGCTCTTGATAAGGAGGACCACAATGACTTCGGATAGAGAGAGCACCAGTTGGAAGAGGAGGTTGCTGGCGTATGTGAGCTAGAGTATGACCGGTCAGTGCCATCCTTCGATATGCTCGGTACACCAGAAGATGTCTAACCTGCTGGAATTCCGTGAGCTGGTCGGAGCTTAGCGAGGCCACATGTCTGCCCAATCCGCTCGACAGCGACACTCGGACACAGACGCTCTGCGCGATGGCCACAACCTGCAAGTTTTTCAGTTAATCGTCGTCGCAGTGTTGGTGTAGGCGAGACAAAGACCTACCAGAGTCAAAGGCAGCAGGACATCTGAAGGTTCAGCAACTCGGCTGATCCGATACCTGGCCACACCGCGAACAAGAACCACGACGAAGGAGACTGCAATCAGCACGACAGTAACAATCTCCAACGAAGATCCGTTGTATGCATTCATTCCTCCATGGCCACTCGCCGACACCTCACTCGTCATGATGGGTTGAATCAATAATCAGACACATTGGTTCATTTGCAAAAGGAAATTGAACAGGAACAGGGCCCAAAAAGGATGATTGCGATGCAACAGGCTCCCAGCCAAAGTATATGCAAGATGCTTGCCTTCCCTCACACGCGACATCCAGATGGGTCGGTGGGCAGGCGGGGAGATAGAACGAGAACCTTACCATCTCCACAGCCTTTCGCGTCAGCAAGGCGTAGGCTCGTGTGCACTGCCGGAGAAGCGAGCACGGGATAGGGTGCTACGTGGAAGTGGGTGGCCCGAAGGTACGTGTTGTAACAAAGACAAGTGTCCGAGGCGTCGTCGGGATGTCAAAGCTTTCCAAACTGGCTGTCGAGCTGCAGGGGTCCAAGGGGTCACGGACGCCGAATCGACAACGCCTGCCCACACTCACTGACAGATCTCGGTATGTCGCCGGCTGTTCTGTAAAAGAGGCGAACGAAACTGCCAACACGCTGGAGGCACATATACTCGCTGTCGTGTGACGCGCGAGGCTGTGGTGGCAGATGTAAGAAAGAGTTTCTTCAATGCTGGCTTAGAAGACCGCCCCTCGGAATATCTTCGCCAGTGGATGGTTAAGAGTTGCTCCATGCAAGGCCACTTCTCGACTTGGCCAACAGCGAGTCATAGTCCTGTGCAGTAGCCTCGCTCATTCATAAATACGTAGCTGCATGAGAATTGTAGGTCACGCTGAGGCTCGAGGCTCGCAGCTCGCAGCTCGCTTGTATGCAGCATGGGCGCATCTGCGTATTCTGGACTCGAACAAGGCTTCCAGCCCGCCGCACCTGGCCATTGGGAAGGAAGCCCAGCACACAGCGCGAACCCTCCCAGCACTCCGAATTTGGATCGAGCGAGTCCGTCTTGAGCAGGTGACAGTTGGTTGACAGGTCGCGTCTGCGTAAGTGGAGGGGAGGTTGAAGCTGTTCAGTGCTCAAATGTTCAATTCTCCAGCCTCCATGAAATTTTTGGCCCGCCAAAAGAGTCCAGTTCTTGGCATCCAGGGGTCGAACTTTGATCATACCACCAGTCACTGCACGTCGTGATGTCTGTCTTTGTCAGGCTTTGCCTGTCTCTTATCTGTCTCGGTCACGTCTCTGCTGCTGTCGTCTCCTTTCTTACTATCCACAGCGGTACAGGATATGCTGCTGCATTCCAGTGCCCTCTCGGACTCGTCCGAAGACATAAGGACTGCCGTTTCAAGTCTGACTCCGCCACTTCGGCCATCGCAGCGTCTCTGACTGAGACTGGGACAATCACGGCGAGAACAAGCCTGGAGCTGCTGAACTCGGCCGATGAAGGGCTGGAATAGGTAGGCTGTTTGATGTTCGTTGGCAATGCAACGCTAGCCCTACATATGTGTGCAAATAATCCGTCGCTTTCAATCAATCCACGGAAATTCAAATATGCAGAGGTTCATGAACAACGTTCGCACGGTAGCAAGATACATATACAAGCGAGAAAGCTGAGCGAGTTGCTGCCCTCGAAAATTGCAGAGAAAAGCCACAAGCAAACGAGACTTCATCGTTTCCCAAGCGCAGTCCTTGGGGGCATATCTCCATGACCATGCCAATGCCAATGCCAAAACGATATTGGAAATGAGACATGGGCACACGTGAGCTAAGGCGCAGAAAAACCTGAGGATCGTCGCAACAAGGAAGACAAGGCCACGCCTTCGCGAGACTTTGCACACTTGTAAGGCGAACATGTAGCGTCGTGGTCTTCCATTTGGTCTGTTGCACTCAAGTACAATGACTATAAAGATAACAAGATGTTAAGTTTAGAAGGCCGAGCTACAACTGAAGCTGCGAAATGGTATCTTCACATGATATAGCTTACAGGCTACCGCCCTTCACGACCATACTCTTTTTGATGATATGGAACCTGGACGTCAGACCTAATTTCTCTGTTCACAAGCGAGGCTGGCTTGCAGCTGGAGTACCCTTGGAACACATGGCAAATGTAATGAATCTGTCGCCGTGCAATGCAGTGGTGTTCACCTATATTATCCATTCACTCAGGCTGCCTAAGATGAGGGATCATCTAGAGCAAAAAAGACATTTCCTTCTCCGACACTTCTTATTAGCCAAGGTAGTATTGTGTGCAAAACCTGGCATCCCATGTCCTTCCATCACTGCTTCACCACTTCAAAAGGTGTCTTGCAACTGAGAGCGAAAGACATGAACGACCCAGGGACCCTTTTAGATGCAAATAGCTTTCTACTCAAGAGGGGCCTGTGATGGGAGTCCAGCCGGGTAGATGACCCGTAACGAGGGTATGTATGCAAGTTTCTCCTTGTGCCATCCCATTCGTAAAGTCAACCAGATGTCTGTCTCTCTCTATTCCCTGGGATAACTTCCACGTCAGCCTGATCGTGACCACTGACCATTCACTATTGTCGGTCTCATTGCAACCTTGGTCAGCAGTGATAGCCGCTGCGACACGGGACGGGAAGGATGAAAGTGCGGGGCGATCACCAGACGGCACAAGGTACGCAGCTGTAGATCGGTATTAAGTCGCACACGGCAAGAGTCATGACGGCAAGTTTATGTTCCTCTGGAAAATGTTTCCTTTCTGCCCAATGTGACACGGAATCCTCGACGACTCTCTACCATCCGTCCACAAGGAGTATTCGAATTAAGTGGGAGAATTTTACCTCTCTTTCTCCGCCATTTGCGGGAAGAAAAGCATATCCCTGGCCTGATACTTTTACCTGGTCAGGTTCACCGTGGTCTGATTGTACAGACGACGCTGCAATGGAATGAAGCTCCGTAGGAACAACGGCCCGTCTTTTCTCTGTCATTTCATGCAGAAGTTGAATTTCGTATACGTACCCTGTTGCCACGGGCTCTCGAGGTCAAACAGAGCACCTCGCGGGAATGCAACAAGAGCAAATTTGCAACAATAGTTCCACGAATAAACAAAGGTAACAGCGCACAAGGTCGCCATGTCTTTCCCAGACCCTGCGTCACCGCTTCAACCTGGAGTCTCCAACCAAGAAAGACAACGCATGAGAACGGCGGTTGGCTGGCGTGCTACCAATTGACGTTGTAGAAGAGGAAGAAGACGGGAGGGACTGCGCTGACACATACCCTGCAGCTTCCAGTCGCATCAGGCATGCATAGAGGGAGGACATCAGTACATGGATCATGGTGGATAACATGCATTGCAATTTGAAAATGCATGCACCGCCACACCAAGCCATTCAAACTTGCAACGGCATAAACGGCAGACACGAATGTTGTCTCGACCTCGATTGGGGAGTTCCAAGAGGTGAAGTAAGGTAATGGTCGGGATTGTGCGTGATCTGTGATTCTGTGTACCCTCTGAGAGGCTTACCTTACTACTCATTCGCGGCTCCTCTCTCCTCATGTTTCGTAAGGCAGGTCGGTTCTGCCTGGACAGTCGAGACCACTGGCCAAGTCCAAGTCCGTTCGGTCAAACCGCATTGCTGTGAAATATTGTACCAGGACAATAGTCGCAACGACCACAAATAGCATGAACACAGCCACGATTCAGTCCAGTCCAGTCCAGCCTAGTCCAGCCAGCTAGAATACAAAACAGGGAATGCTGATCTCGACGTGGAGGCCCCGAGACCGAGACTGAGACTGCGGAAAGAAAGAGCGCGTTGTCACCCAACGCCAATCCTGGGAACCTGTTAGCTGGTGCGGTCGGAGATGCCTGCTCAAAGCCAGATATTAGAAACCTCAATGACATGCTTCTCCGATTCGCTCACATCCAGAATGAGTCGTATATTCCAAAAACGAAAAACGAGGAACAGAAGCACCAGAGAGGACAAGGGTTGAAGTCGAGAATCATGATGCAGGGCACTGAACCTGTGGATACTAGTCCTGTGGCGCAGCAACAACAGCCACAAGCTCTGACATGTGATTGTGGCGAGTGAAGAGCCAGTGTGGCGTCGGATATGCCGGTCGGCGTGCTAGTGGCTGAGGTGTGGCACACCCATTGTGGCGTAGAAATGGAGTGTGGCTTGCGTCTGGGCTCTGGCGACCCGCCGTGACGTCAGAGAGCCGCCGTCTATCAACCCCACCTGCACCTAGGCCCTTAGCCCTTCCCTTCACACTGCAATCTTGGATTGCTTTTCCGTCGTTCAAAGTTGAGAACAAATTCAAGTTGTGTACTACACAGCATTTCACACGCTAGTACTAGTACCTCAGATATCTGAGCGGAGTACTAACCTGTACTACTACCCGAGCATCAACCACTGCGGCTGTACCCAAGGAACAGTTAGTTACCCGGACTCTATCTTGCCAGCTAAGGGGTCATCACAGGACCCTTGGACCCTTGACAATTGTGGTCGCACAGCTACAGCTACATGGGTTACCTGACGCCTTGAGCCACCTCGACTGAACTAGGAGGGCGGCCAGACAGGTGATCGAGTGTGCCCATCCTTTACCGCAACCGCAACCGCAACCGCAGTTCCTACGCTTCCTCTGCCTCCCTCCTAGCTCCTCGAACTGCAAAGAAAAAGGACCAAAGGGGCGCCACTGACCTAGTAGCCAGCTCAGCCTCCTCGGTCTGTACCTACCGTCACGATTTCCGGCGAAGACAACTCCAGAAGCGACGCCAGGTCCAGAAAAAAAGAACCGGAAAGCCCGCCAGCAGTTAAGTTGATTGAGTGGTCCCGGGGTGTGCCGGTGTCGTCGCTCCACTGTACGCCTCTGCCTCCTCCTTCTCGGCTGCATGGTGCCGAATACCTGATGGATATCGGAAATGAGGGCACGGTTTCTCGTTCCAACTGTAGTACCTACCTACCCAAAGAGTACCCTAAGGTACTGGGACAAGATGCAGATGGTATCTCGGTACGCACTCTACCCAAGGTATACAGTGTACACAGTACATAAGGGGTACCAGCTCTCTGTATAGGGCAAGGTATTTATTAATAGCGCTGATCTTCAACAGCCAGGGTTAAGGGATCAGGGGGCCAATTCCAACGACTGGAAAAGATACCCGACTAACTCAGCGTAGCAACACCCTTGCCACCTAGGTACATAACTACTCTGTATCTACCTAAGGTAGCCACTCAACCACCGAATCATTCTACTAATCTACTCATGTACCTAAGGTACCTAACATACACAGGTAGGTACTTTATCTACCTACCGATCAGCAATTTGAATACTACCGAGGGCCCCGGGACGTCGCACGAAGGGAGTCTTTTCAGGGCTGACGTGGCCGGCGATATACAACAGAACTTGAAGCCTTGAAAGTCGGGACATTGTTCCCTGCAGGCACTACTGGTACCTCAGATCCTCCTTCTATCATATCAGCACGGGCATCATACCAGTAGTAGGGGCGACTGGGACCGGGACTGGCCGACCGGCTACAAGGGATAGGAAAGGCAGAGGAACTTTACTCACCCAGTCATTCACTCTACTTACCTTAGGTACCTTAGGCATCTCAGTACGTCCTGTGCTTGAAATAACAACAAAAGGGTCTCTCCACGCTCTCGGACTTTTAACCCATTGGAGCCCAGATCGTCGGGTCTGCTGATATACTACTGCCAGTCCCTTGCATCCAAAAGTTGAAGGGGTCTCTCTCTATTGCTACTACCGGGTATACCAGTCTTGCGCCACATACTGGACAGTTTCTCGGTCAACTACCGACCTAGGTACGTGGTAGCGACATGGGCCATAGCCTAGGTGCCTGCGTACACAGTACTATGTACGTACCTAGGAATGGTGTGATGTGAGGAGACGACAGGGGGGAAAGATGCCGCTTGGCCTGGGTGTGCTGGCAACCGCTATGCACCGCCACTTCTACAAGTTCAACAATCCATTGCCACTCAGGCTCATCCCTCCAAGTCTCCTGGGAGAACCGGATTCCAGACGTGACTGGCTTGTGAAGGACAACATTTCTCGGTTCAAAACGTTACTAGAGTCACTTGGGTTGAACCGTTGAAGCGGAAAACTTGAAGTTTGAGACTGTCGTCGCGTTGCATTGCATTGCATTCAAGCAGTTTTGATTGGTTTCTGCTCTTCACCCTGCAATCATATCTCCCAAACAGACTCGGACTGTCGTTCCTGCAGCACGCAGAGAGCGCTAGGACGAAGTCTGGGATTCTTGAGCCGTATATGCGCTCCCAACATCGACACTGCACCCAACATCCCAGTCTGCCACTATCCATTCAACTGCTCCGGCTGGTCAATCGTCCCGTCAATTACCAACTTTGCGGCCTTGCCTTGGCAAGACCAGCATTCACAACGTGTTCACCCCCTGTTTATGTCCCTGTCTCAGAAGAGGAGAAGAAGAAGAAGCACGGATCATGGTCTCAGACCGCGCGCAAGATGCGCGGACAAGTCGCCCGTGAAGAAGTAAAGAGAGAAACAAAAATGCGTAGGGTGTGTTACGCAATCAAGATTAGTCGATAGAATTGATAATGATGGCATATCCCCCCATCCAAGTCAACGGGGTATCGTGCTGCCTGCCAGAAAGGAAAAATTTCCGCTCTTCCCATGTGGGTATCTCGATAGGTCGTGTATATCGTCACAAACGAAACAGTAATAGTCGGACGTCGCTCAGAGACTCGTATATCATCCCGTCATTCGATCGTCCGTGTGCTGTACGAAACAAAGGAAAAGGTGGTGATGGTGAAAGCGCAGGAGCAAATGAATCCATCCAAGAATGTCCTCCTCCGGTTGTCGTCCAACTGTACACTCTCGAGGCAACCGACGAAGTCAATAGTATATATCAAGCTTCTGCGCCATTAAAGGTTATCGAATAGTTATGGTTCGGCTGGCCGTCTTTCTTTGACACTGCCAGACGGCTCCGAAGGTTGCCTCCCTCCAATATTAGTCCGTGTTCGTAAGGAAATAAAACCGATTGATGAAGCCAGGGGTATCTCATGCAATTTCAGGGTCGCGTCGTGGTGCTCAATGGTTGTAATATCAATAATTCAGCCACATCTCCAAGGGGTCGGACATCCAGCTTTCCGCAGGTGCCGTTGCGCTGTCGACCCTCACCTCGGTCATCGCTGTACGAACAGGTTCAGGTTTGACCGGCTGCTCGGATCGTAGTGGTGCAAATTCAACGATCATATCCTGTCCTTCGGGCAACTCTCGAACAACATCTTCATCCACAATGATGTGTAATCCTCGAGAATTGATGTGCGTCACCTGGGTCACTTGGTGAGGGTCAACTTGGAACTTGTCCGATATGCCGTTGATCAGGTCTCGGACAGATCGCTGCATCAGGTAGACTGCGCGATAGTAGTCCCTGCGTGAATCTTTCTGGCGCACATAAAAACATGCAACTATGTACCAGGTCAGCGCGAAATCTCATCAAAGGCACGAGAGGCAACTTACCGGGTCGGATGGGTTTCTCGACAGGTGGCTGATAACTGCTATCGACGTCCACCGCGAACAAATCTCTTTTGACCATCGCATCAGTCTCGGTCTTGGGGATCTTGACCGCTCGAGTCGGAGCGCCAGATGGAGCCGCCGGTTCCTTGTCGTGCTCGCTCTCGCCCTCCTCCTGTATGGCGGGTTGCTGCATGTCCGAAAATCTCCTCTTGGGCGAGGCCTGTGATGAATTTGAACTGGGCGAGGCTGCATTCGATGTCGGGGAGTCGGAGACACTCTGTCTCGACTCCCATGTATTGGTTCTGACGATTTCCTTCATGTCAGGGTCGTCCCCAGGTAGCTTGACAGGAAACAAGTCCGGATCGTCTTCTGGATCGCCACGCAGAAACAGAACGCTGACCGGTCTGGTCGACGAGAACATATCTTGCATGGTAACAAGCTTCATTTGCAGGTCTTCTTCGACCGAAAACTTGGCTCCATCGGCCTCCGAATCGACTGAAAATGTACGCTTGTGTTTCATCACTTTCCCAGGGCGCGACGTCGATGTCGACGTCAACGCCTTCACCATCGATCCACTCCTCCTCCTCTTTCCAGAATTGCCCAGACCAGCCTCAGCCTGCGCTATCTGTTGTTTGAGCTTGTCAATCGTCTTTTTAACGTGGGCCACGTCGTTCGAGAGCTTTCTTTCGGCACCATGGTCTCGGAAAAGTTTGACCTTCGAGAAACAGACTTCTGCTTCGTTGCTGGCCGTGGTTTGTGGAGTGACCAATTCGGTCTTCGCACAAAGTCGGACGGGAATACCCTTGACACCTTTAGAGTGGCTAAAATCCGTCGACAAAAAGTTGAATCGAATGGAGATAGAACAGTGGGGACCTCCACTGACCAGGCTGGGAACCCAGGTTACTGCGAACCCGTCGAAAGACGCCTTCTCAAGCTGGACCAGTGGCTTGCGTAGTTCGTCATCCCCGCCTTGATTAGGATCGACGTATTCCACAGCGAGAAGTCTGCCGCCTCGTTGGTGGGCCTCGTTTGAGCCGCGGCCTTCTTTCCAGAGTTGCCAACAGGCTCCTGGTCGGGCTCTCTGTTGCTCGTCCTCGAATGAAACACGAACGCAGGTGCGGTACTGAGGAGCGCTGTCTCGTGGCATGGGCGGAACCGTGTCCCAGATGGACATGGTGTATGCTTGACCTTTGTTGAGATAAGTGATGGGGATCTCGTCTGCATGCCGAACCATGGCGGTCGGAGCATTTAAAGTGGTGTGAAATCGTAATCTAACAGTCATGTTAGCCAATGCGTGCTATGGAGCTGGATCGTACTGACTTGTCTCCCAACGGCACATCTGCAAGCCCCATTGTCCCGGACATGGCTTGTGAAATGGCCGCATTCATGGGAGGTCGTTCCATGCCAAACTCGGCCTGATTCGGGGTCGTCTTGTGCGGACTATCGTCCATTGCCACATAACCCGAGTCCTGATGCTGGAGGAACTGTTGAGGCGCAAAGCTCTGTGGTTGCTGCGCAATAACGGAGACTTGCGGTTGCGCCGGCTGAAAGGCATCCTGGAACGGATGAGGTTGGTGTAAGAAATGGGGGTTGAAATGTTGGAGATGCATTAGAGGATCGTGCGCATGCATGGCCTGCACTGAGTGAGGCAACGATAACGGCGTATTCATTCCCATTCCAGGGGTGTGAAGGTCGCCCGCTTGGGGGTGGTAGAGCGTGCTATAGCCTCCAGGGGTCGGCGTATACAGGTAGCCAGGAGGTTGATTTGCGAAGGCCGAGAAGGCGAAAGAGTTGGGATCCATGAGGGAAGGAGTGAATCTCCAGCCGTCAGCGAAGTGTTTGGGTGTCGCATCCTGCGGTTCTTTGACCTCAGGCTGACTATCGAATGCGCTGGAGAAATAGTCAGCGCGATGCCCTCCTTGGTCGGGCTCCTCAGAGGAGTGATAGGTCGGCGACATTGTTGAAGAATGTTGACATGTAGCGCTGGTTGAGAGGAGAGGAAGACGAGATGAAGTAAGACTGTCGGAGACGTACCGTTGAGCTGTCGAGGGTTCATCCACAATAGCCTCGCTTAGGACTGATGATCTGCGAGCAGGGCCTTCGTCACTCGGTCCAGCTGATGAGGATGATCCAGGCCCGACTTCGGGAAAAGACTCCTTGAAGGCCGCGTACAACGCTTCGTCGGGCTTCTGAGAAGTGCGTCTGCGAGCAAGTTGACGGTTAGCGTCCCGGACGGTCGAGTCGGGGGGAAAGGAATACAGATCAGAGGGCAAGAAGACGAACCGATTGCGAAACATTTGCGCCGGAGACTGTGTCTCAGGCTGCAGGCTCTCGAGAGAACGGGGTCAAATCAACGACATGAGGCCTTTGAATGGTCGGACGGTGTAATGGTAGTTGAGGCTGCGCGCATCGACGGATGGCTTAGAGAGGTGGACGAGATCGAGTAAAGGAGGCCAGGATGCTTTCGAAGTTCGAGAGTTGCTGCGCCTTACTGCGATTGCGCGTAATGTGAGGTGTGGCCGGGTCTATGTAGGCCGTCTTTGCTCTGTTCGGTATGGATTCTCTTTACGTGTCGGAGCAAGCAATATGAGGACGGAGGACAGAGGTCAAAGGATCGACGTTCTCGCTTGGGGTACACTTCAATTGAGAGAGATCGAGGTTGAGATATGAGGTGAGGTAGGCAGGGCGTTGGACGCATCCGCGTTACTGCTAGGAGTAGTACAGGGACCGGGGTGGGATGCTGGTGGCCATGGGCTTTGGGTGGCAGCATTTAACATTTCATAGTAGGATAGTAACAAGATTAGCCCATCACTAGATTGGGGGGGTCACGGCTGCAAGGATGGTGAAGCAAGAGTGGATTAGAATGGGAGGATGGGTGACAGCAGATGGAGATGGAGGATGAGATGTGTATGGAGTGGCGTGGCGTCGACCCATCGATCGGAAGTAGTTTGAAGCATCGATGCACTGCAGTGGCATTCGTCCCAGCGCAGCGCAGGCAGCGGAGACTCTGGTCAAGAAGGAAGTCTCTCACCACTAACCCATGCTTAAAGATACCTCGTACTAGCTACGGTGGGCAAGACACAGGCGGTATTTGTGGGATTGTTAGGATTGTACTCCGTTCGTTGTTTACTGATTGATTGCTGGATTAGCCTGGAGCCTACCGGAAAACTGTGAAAGCCTCAGCTGCCCAGGGCCGGGGTCAGGGAACCTCGTCTAGCTGAGCCACGCCTGGAATTAATGCCCGGGGGTGATGGAGCCTCCCCATTGGAGAGTGTGATGGAGCGGCCTGGTGGAGGACTTTTAGGCTAGTCACCCAGCCGTGGCGTCGAGCAGAGGCCTGGAGTTTCACTGGACAGCATGAGTGGCCCCCGGTCAGGCGACGTGGCTGGCACACTCGTACGGGGACTTTTCTCAGTGGCTCACTACACTGGACCCGTAGAGGAATGATACGTACTCTGTCGGCACTGCACCTAAGAGCAAGTGTAGGTACTACGGCGGTACCCCATCCCCCGTCCGTCTCAGACATGCCTCTTTGGTGCTTGTTGGTCTCTGTTCCTCTCCTTGCAAGCCGGGCTCATCCCTGACCAGACAGCGGGCAACAGTGTGCCGTACCTGTAACAGGCATCTCCTCCTTCGCATCACTTCCTCATGCAGTCTTTTGATACTGCGGCGTCCCCCAGGGCCCAGGCAGTCAATCGCCGTGATCGACAGAAGCACAGCCACGCGTCTCTCGAGGTTAGGCTTCAATCCCATCGACAGGACTGTTGAGACTCACGCCAGTGGAAAAGTAACTACTAGTAGTTACAACGAGTCATAGTAGGAGTGGGAACTGTGGCTTCTCAGTGGCAAAATAGGTGTGGCATCTGTGGCATCTGTGGCGACCACGCCTAACTCTGTAAAAGGGGGCTCCCTAGGCCCTAAGCCCGGAAACATCAACCTAACGAACCCAGTGCCATCTACGTAAATACCTAACTGACACTGCCTGTGTCTGTGTGTCTGCCTTTCTCCGCAGCGGCCCCAAGCGCCAATTGCCGGCCCATCTGTGGCTTGACTTTTCTTCACTCCTAGTCCTCCACCCAAACTCGTCTCCCCCCTCGCCCCTTACGAAAGTTCAACAGGCCTCTGCCCTTGATCCCGTCACTCTCATCTTATCCTTCGCATCGACAATTTCTCAATTTCCCATCCCTCTCTCTCGACCGGCACTTCCATGGCTGGGTGAAACAATCCGCACAATATCCACCGCAAGCCACGATCCTTTCTCCCGCAGCCAGCAGCATACGCCGTGTACCGGACACCGTACAGTCGTTCGGCAATTGGGCGATGGGTTATCTCTCTTACGGGTCCCTGGTTTCTCCATACCCAAACTACTACGTACTGTCGTCTAGAGAATGGTACGCTACTGCTACTGCTACTGCTACTGCTCACTTCTATCTTAGCACCAATCGTCCACACGTGTCGCCTGAGACCTTGAGAATATTTTACCGTCACTTCGCTGTCGATCAATCGTCCCTCTTCGTTCCGTGCAGCCGCCTGCGCCAATGGCCGGCCGCAATGTCATCTCACACAGGCCAACACTTGACTCGATTAAGTAGCAATTCGCTCCATCGCTTTTCGGAGGCAGATCCTCCCTGTACTGTGACGTGACGCGTACGCAGCTAGCACATCGTGCACAGCGAAGACTATAGGATCGAGAAATAGGACACCTACCGGCGACTCTCTGGCTAATTGGTTGCGAAGATCATCAAGAGCGTGGCACTTGGTTGATAATGACAGTGGTCGCCATCTTGACCGACACCGCATCAGAGAGTCACCCGACACCGTCAATCCCTATAGCCTATGGGGATAGCGCAGACCAATAATGATACGCCCAGCGCCGAATGGTACCATCTCTAAACATAGACACCGTCCTTCACACACCAGGCTGCACCGCAGATTCCCTCACGATGCTACACGAGCCATTACATCATGCCCTATGCCCATCACACATCGCCAGCCGTTTTGTCTGTGAGCCCCTTGGAAGATGAAACACTCCGGGTGCAACGAATAGAGATGGGCACGTTGGTCAACTGACCCCTTGATAATCTCACATCTTTCGGCATTGCCTTTCACGTGGCAATCTTGATCATTCTTCCTGTGTCGTTGCACCAATCAGCAAGCTACTCTGCTGAGGTTCGACGGGATCATACTGGGCCTCGTATAGGCCGCTCTCCACGCCGTCCACGGCGCACTGGCGACCAAGTGACCAGAGAACCACCCCCCTGCCTGCCGGACCGGTCGGTGACCCGGTGGACCTCGAGCAAGCAGAGCCCAGCGATATCAGCCTTAGCGCTCGAATAAATGAAGGCATGCCTCATTGGGCGTGTCTTGAGGGAAATTCAGTCCTCCATCGGCTACGGACAAGTCGTAAGGGTCGGACAACCCGCTCTCAGAGGATGGCCCATAGCGCGGCATTGACCAGGCACCGGGCGAATTGGCGGACCCCGGTAATCTCGATTCGAGACATTTGGAACGCGGATGGAACGAATTTCAACGGGAGCAACGGCGCCTGGGACCCACGAGGCGCACGGTCGGAAAGCACACCCAATAATGGACCAGCATCACCGGCAAGCCACAGACCAGACGAGCTGTGGCACAGATGGCCCTCGCCTACAGAGTGGGCTTGACGGGACGGTGGACACTTCCAGCTCGGTTGATTCGATCCCGTGCCGCAAGCCCAGAGGAACATGCAAATTGCTCGGGCCCTCAGCCATGTCGTCGGAATGCTAATTGCGCAGGGGAGCTTTGAAGGTAGTGTACCTTCACCATGCCATGTCTGTCGTCCCAGACCGTCCATCTCAACCGCTCAAAGGGGCACGGCAAGCCGCCGTTGTTATCGCTGCAACAGTATTCGGGACAATTCTTTTCCTCTTAATGGCTTGGGGAGATTGGTATCCGTGATGGGAAGCATGAAATTCCTCATTCTGCGCCAGCATCAGGGTCCTAGCCTGAGGGTAACGTCAGTATCTTTGGGCCCGTGACAACAAATTTGCCGGGGCACCTTGCTTCCAAGCGCCAACTTCGCGCCGACTACTCTCCCATAGTGTTTACGATCGCAAAGAGAATTTCCGATCATGCCAAACCGATGGTCCGCAACGCTTTCTCAGTAAATCTCATACGCGCCAGCACGCGGGACCAAAAGAAAGTTTGAGCCGGGTTGCCCGCAGCCCACTCCGGAGACAGAACTGTTCTCCTCACACGGATCCGGCTCGCCGAAGAGTTCGTTCACAAAAGTTCAAGTTCCCACCAAAAGTGCCACACTTGAAACCGCCACAGTCACTGCGCCACAGTCAGCGACGATCATTCCCGTTGTGGGGTTAGTCATGGGTCTTTTGTTGAAATCTGTGGCTTGAAAGCGAAAAGTTGATCCATACTCGCCATTGACAGTAGGCAGGACAGACGGACGACCCGATCAAGGATTCATGATTTGGTTCAAAGCCTGTTCAACACGGCGGTCTAGAAGCTGTCGGCAGCAGGAGACAGCAGTAAGTAAGACGCTGATCTTTGCACCCCCCTTTTCCTTTTCCAAGACTTGGTAGGTCGAAGAATGAGGACACTGACGAGATGGGTGTCAACCGGTATGGATACTTTGCCTGGATACAGAAAAATCCGATTCGCCCACCGACGAAAGAATGAGAGCGGCCCTCCCACCGACGGCATTTCTAGGTTCCTGAAAAAGCAGGTGGACAACCATACTATTGACTACTAGTTTACTGCCGTCGTGGGTTTGCAAAGAACGTACTCTACCCATACGCCTCGGGCGCGCTTCAGTGTGGCGCCTGTTGCAAACTCTTCAAAATGTCATACGACTTTTTGAAAAGGCTGAAGAGAGTTATTCTCTGTCTCAAACCTACAGGGAGTGTCAGTCAATGCCTTGCCCGTCCGGACCAGGTATGCGGTGACTGCTGACCCCCTGCAACCTTAATAAATCCTATACAGCGAGATTATGGCATACCCACCATGACCAGCGTTGAGAGTGACCGCTCACCGACAAGCAATCCGGACAAGGCCCTTTCTCGTGCTCCTTGTGATTTTGACCTGCGCACAGATGATGTCCCCACTCAAGAGATGAGAGAAATATACATTCAGAGATTCCATATTGGGATTCGATCACGCTGGTACTATCGATATACACGAGCAAACTCTGATTAGGAGCAGAAAGAGAAGAAGAGATAAAAAAAAACACACTTCGAGCATGCGGCAAACCACTGGCACAAGCATGAGGACGTGAAAGGAATTCCACACTTCTACCTCACAGAAATCTGGACTTGCTGCTCAAGAGATGGATATATAACCCAGCTTCTGTTTGCCTTGCTTTGCTGTGGGACTGGCTTTACTGGCCTTTGCCGGGCAGGCTGGCCGGCAGGTAATGTTGGCAGATCATGGAAGAGAGTCGTCGCATGGAGGTATCTGTTGTCGATGCCTACTCCTGTGAGACATCAGTTCTTTATCTGCCTTCGTCTGGTGGGTAATGGTATATTGTTGCTGTGTTACAACATGTGAGTTCAGGCAGTATCTTTTGGCACAAGAAGCACACACTCGGCCCATTGGACCGCCTCTCCTAATCTATATGTCTTCCCATTTCAAAGTACTTTACATCTGCATCACATACCTGGCACATGAACCTGTCTGTACTTTTAGTATTTACTTTAATATGGATCTCATCTGGGAATCTGAATCTCAACCTCAACCTGAACCCGAATCCACTCAACCATGATTCCGAGCCCTGCGTAAGTCGTCGCGATTCCATTCTCTCCTTGAAAAGGTTCGCAGATCAGGAAAAGACACCAAATGTCTAGTCTTGGATCCAGAATCCAAGGTCGAATCCAAAGTCGAGTCTGGACACATACTGCGTACTACGGTACTAGTAGTAGAGTCATTGTCTTGCCACGCCACACCACAAAAAGTGAGTATCAGGTCCATCCAGCGTTTGAAGCCACCGCATCCAATGCATATAGGATTCTAGATTTATAGAATCCAGGTCATAAAAGAGGAGAGGACAGCACCCACTGTATATATATTCATCTCTCTCTCGCTCTGTATGCCTTACATCTCATACCGGCGTATCAGACAAAACTCCCGTGCAAGACAGAAAGAAGAAAGAGACCCAGCGGGTACCGGGTGATACAGTCTTGTGAAGACACACTTTGTCTGCCAAACCACTTAGAGTAACTTCCTTCATTACCTGAGAGTCGACAACCGCCGGAAAGTATTTTGCTTGGGAGCTGGGGAACAGGATATTGTGGTAAAGAGCATGGGAACCCAAGATACTTGATAGCGAAGCCTTTGTCTCTGGCAGCCATCCCCGTAATACAATTCTTGTTCATTGCCCTCATTTCCCATTACTTCCTACCTATACCTAATATCGCCCGTTTCTCGGTATTCGCTTCTAGAGCTGCGTCGTCCAGCGAGGCCAGATGAACCGCGCGACCACCACAGCCATGGCCCATGCGGACGGCGCGGCGTCGCGATGCGGCTGCTCCTCTGTTTTCGGAATATTATGTACAAGCTTGACTGTCTGTGCGCGCTCACAAGATGCTGGGAATTGCTTTCTATTTTCCTCAACCATGGCATTGGATCAACGTCACCCGTCTCACCCGTCTCAATTATTGCAGGATCGATGATTCGATGCCCTCTTCTGCGCGTCGTTTCTTTTATGCTTCCCTTGCCGTATTCATATGCGTGTGGCTGATCCTGGCACCCTTGCAGTGCCGTCCGAAGAGAAGGATGTAATAACATTATTTCGCTTTATGTTGTTGTTGACCTGATCGGTACAGCTGACCTCAGCTGTAGTGATTGCCGTCTGTATTAGAAAATGCTGCAAGTCGCAAGTACTCCAATCATGGACAATTGCGTCCACGGCAAGTGTTCGAATTTGGATGCGTGTCGGAGAGATCCGTGATCGAGGATTATTACCGGGTGATGATGATTTGGAAACCGTCCACCCACGCGCCGCAAGATCCCGCAATGCCAGCGAGACTGTAACCACGAGGCACCATCAAAGTGTGCCTGATGTCCCGTTAGAGCATAGAAACAAACATGTGCAGATGTAATCACTTACCCAGAGCCCCCTTTTGCATTGCCAAAGACCCCGGATCTTCGACCAGTACTCGTCAAGATTTCCACGCCGTCGATCCAAAGACCAGCTCGCACATAGAACCCGAGAATGGTTTCCCCTCGACGTGTATCTGCGAATATCAGCTCCGAAGAGACGCTAGATTGGTCTTCCGCTTACCGAGAGGGAATTCATCGCCGCCAGGCTTACCGCCTCTTTTCCCGAAAAGCTGACTATGCCCGTCTTCATAGCAGAATTCGATGCCATCTAGTGCGTATCCATGATACACTCTAACCGATGTGAGGAGTTTTGTTTGGAGGTTGGCACAGTCCAGTATCACTTCTTCCGGCTGCGATCCCTCCAACGCAGAGTGGCCCAGTCTTTTGCCCTTGAATCCCAGTCGCGTATCGAACGACTTGCCCAACTTCATCACATTGTTATATACATTCAGAGTCAGGCCTTCGTCACGCTTGGGGGCCTGCCTGACTGGCGGTAGGTTGACGATGTTCTTCTTGGACAGCAAATCATCCAGGTCCTCAATCTTTTCATTCCGTGAGCCGCCGGAGAAGACAACGAGCGACAATTTGGCCTTCCTCTTCTCTTCGGGGAGACGAGCTCGAAGGTCACTGTCGACTAATGTCACCTGTCTAGGGATGCCGCTCAGTCGAGGGTCGGCATTGTTGAAGTCGATCCAGTGCCGGCACAGGTCGTCTCCTTCAGTCCAGATTTCGATGAAAGAAATCCCCGTCGCAGCTGAACAAATGACCCGCCCATTGCCAACTGGGAAATACTGGATGCTGTCATCTGGCGACAGAGGTTCGTCACTGGGGAGCTTGAAGCAAGGGTGATGTCGGAATCGAAGAACATCTAGGCGGTGCCAGCCGCATTCATCCTCCTGGCGACAAACTTTGAGCCCAGGAGACTTGGTCCTGATCGAAGGCGATTCCCGGATTGAAAATGTGCGATTGAGGCGCACATAGTCTCTTAGCATAACTCCACTTTCTTGGTGAGGGCAACCAAACAAGTGGCCGACTTCGTGGAGGTGCGCGCCGATTCCGATGTTTGCAGCTTCCCAACTGCTGCCTGACTCGTTGCAGTCATTGGCGACAAACTTGGTGTCGGTTGGGGTGCAATCTGTAAAAGCTGGCACCACTTCTTCGATGCATGATGGGTAGCTCTGAAGCGCGTGGGAGCCAAAAATGGCGAGACCAAGGTCATCCCCCGTACCCCCTAATGCAGCATGGCCAGTGATCGTCCCCACCGCGGGATCCCAGTGGGCGTCGAGCAAAAGACAAGCAACGTACTGCTTCTGGCCTGGTTTGATGTTGAAGTACTTCTTGACTGCATCCGCGGCGATCGAATAGAGTTCCCCTTTCTTTGAAGCCGGCCCGTACTGTTGGGCATACTGTAGATCGCGTAACTCTGCAGTGGTCTTGTCCGATCGTACCACATGTACCCTGGTCTCGTTTTTCATCCGGCCCGTTTCCCAATCACGCATGGATAGTGTTCCCGTCTGCCATTCTTCTTCGAATCGGAAGCATCGCCGTCCGAATTTGTGCCTGTACATTTGTTCGGCCGTGAATGCCTGCCAAAGATGAGCCGCCATCCGGAACTTCCGAATCGCCATGTCAAGATTATTGCCTTCAGTCTCTATGCGCTGGGGAACGGCGTCGTATGTGCACGGCGAGTCCCTGCCGGCAAGAATGACCAACTGTAAAGGCGGCGCACTGTTCAATGGTAGGTAGTTCAACATCATATAAGAGGAGTGCATCGTAGGAGCAGAACCGTTACTAACGGAGCTCAACTTGGGCGAGGTGAAGTCAAGTCGTATCTTATTCCATCCAGGCGAGAGATAAACCAAGGCTTTGAAGCAAGATTCGGATACTGGCCAATTGGTTGGTGGAAACGATTGCCCGTCCTTGTCGTGGTGAACAGTCAAATTACCGTCAATCGCCTTTTGACTGGGGTCTCCAACTTCTCCGTAAACCGACAGCACCTTGTTATAGACCTGGATGTCCTTTGTAAGTTGTGGCCCAGACTAGTGCTCATGTTTTGACATACCACTGAGTTGTCCAGGATAGAGGTGACTTTCGGCGCAAAAGCCGAAGTGGCCATTGGAGTCCGCATTGTGCCATTCGAGCCAGAAGGAGACAGTGTCTGAAAGATGTCAATGTTTCTGCAAAATATTTTTCCGTCTCTTTCTAGGACATATCCTTACCATCATGCTATTCCGATTTGAACTCTGCACCATGACGTTGGGCCGCTGGGGCGCCGGCGGAGGGGTATCGCCATTGGGCTTCGGCGTGGCCTGAACGTTGGATGCTGAGCCATTGGTATGGTAGGTGGAAGGTGGAGTGGTGCTTCCCAGGGCGGAGTTCAAGGTAGAGGAAGACTTTGTCGTCTGGACGGTGCCATTGGATTCGGTTGAGGAATCGGAGGTTCGAAAGCTAGCCTTTGATCGCCTGCGCAAATCTTTAAAGAAGGGCATGGCCGACAAAACGAATGGAGGTTTCTGTGGTTATGACCCGGGCATTGAGATATGAGCAGTGGCGCGGGATGAGCTCGACAGTGCAACCAGGGATGTCGCGGAAGGATTGAATGTAACGACCGCAGGTACATGCATGTGCGATGAAGCTTGTCCGGGGTGACAATTGGCCGACCAAGGGGAGTACAGCAGGTCGTTGGGTGGTTTCGCAACCTTGATAGACAGCAAACGAGTGACGGAGAGGATGAGGATGCAAGGGAGATGTGAAGATTAGAGGCGTAGGCTGTTCGCAGTGAGGTCTGTCACTATACTGAGCGACGACGAGCAGGTGCTATGGTGCTACGGTGCGGTGGATGAGCGCGGACTTCTACAACACCCAACTCCCACCGATTGGTTTGATCCCGCTCGACCTCTTCCTCTTCAGATAGTGCGCGGGACAGCAGCAGCTCTTCCTCCACTGTGCACTCAACAGATTGGTGCTTGACCGACACTGGCGAGACATGCTCCTCTCCCAGCTCAACCTAATCGCCCGCAGAGATAAAGAGGTTCCTGGAGCCCCTGTAGCATTGAGGTTCAGCCCGCCCGTTAAACCGCTTGTGGGTTGGCGCTCGGAGGCTCGTAGCCATCGGGGTGCCTAGAGTGCACGCATTTTGTGGGCGGGAGGCCCAAGGGAGAGAGCAATGACGCAGCCAGTGGCGCCCCTTGCGCCCCACGGAGCTTATGGTTGGGCACGCCGATTTCATATCCATCATCCTAGGTGTTCCGCTCTGCAGATTTCAACGACACAACGTAGCATATCACAGGTAAAGTACATACATTAGTATGCCTCGGTGTGTGGCGCTTATCTTTTCCGACCAGCTCATCTGCAACCTGAAACAGCATTAATCGGGACAGGGCTTAGAGCTTTGGCAACAATCCGCCATTGATCAGCTGAAGTCTTATGCGCACGTTATCGGCTCACGACCAGGGCAAAAAGGGCAGACCACACCTGTTGGCTGTTCTCCAAGACTGACAGTCTTTCGTGCTTAGGTTTGGCATATATGAAGCTGTCTTACAAAAGTACGAAGTCATGAGTGGTATGCTTAAAGGGTGAGCACATGGACAATATAGCAGCCTCATCTCCATTTTCAATCAAGCCTTGACTCACTGCTAATGTACCTAGTGGCCGCTTCTTTTGAGAGATGTCTCGAGTTGTGGGCAAAGAACGTCTTTATACACGACCTGTATTCGTGCAGAGGGAAGCATTGCCTCGATTTCCGAGGCCGATGGTGGTTTGAACAAACGATGGTGGTTTGAACAAACGATGGTGGTATTCATGTGTCAGACGTTGTAGCATCAATCTCTTCGAGTCCAATTCCGCTCCCAGCCTTCCGACTAATACCACAATAACGCTCATCTCTTGTCTCTTTACCGTTCTTCCGAACATGGTGTAGTGAAGCTTGGAACAAGACTCGCTAGCGACTGCCCCTAGTAGTAGTACGTCCCAGGGACAAGGTTCATGACTTGTTGGAGACGAACTGGACGAGATGTACCTAGATAAATCGTGATTAGCGGGCGCATAATGCAATTCCGTGACCAAGCTTCACAAAATTACTACTCTGTAGTACAGAGTAGTCCCAGGGCTCTCAGCAGTAGAAGGCAAGATGTTTCCCAGACCGAGACTGCAAAGCCAAACATCGTTCCAGGCTTGCCAGGAGGAGGCAATAAAGATGGGCAGGAATCTACCTATCCTTTGACGGCGGTCGAGCAGGGTGACAGCGCATCAACCATCTCCCGCCCTGGACGTTGTTCCAGAACGTCTATGCACACACGCCATACTACGTATCTCGACCCAGGGAGGCGGGCACACAAAGTTGACGCTCATCAGCCCCTACCCGGACCAGACAGTCTGGCAGAGGTGGGCGCTATCTGGTATCTGCAAGCTGGCGAGCAGATTGGGGAACAGAGAGCGATGAAACAAGAGGAGAACTGCTTGCTGTGGAAGGTAACTGGGCCGTGGACAACGTAGGGTTTGAGCTGGAACCGACTGCAGAGACTCCTATGGCTGAAGTAAGTTGCGAAGACACACACGACCAATGTAAGGCGCGAATCTGACATCCAGTAAGCAACTTGAAGCTCCCAGTAGACCCAAGTGAAGAGCATGTCAAGTTGCAGTCAAGTTGCAGTCAAGTTGAGGCCTAGGGGCTCGAGGGCCTGAAGCCAATGGGTTACAGGCTTAGGCTTGGGGGCAACACCAGCCACGGCAAATGTAGGTGCACAATTAGGCGGCCTTGGAGGTGGGAATGCGAACTCACCCCTCGCGACAGGCTGCTCTCCACTACCGGTGCCGATGCCTCATTACTACTAGCACACGGTTCGGTTGGCGCTCACTCTCCAAATTCACTAAACGACTAGCAGTAAAGTGGCCCCTAGCCCTCAGTGCCTGCCTTAGGTGCTCTTATTTGACATTATTGCATTCTCATATGCTTCACAAATTCCTCATCTGCTACTCCGTCGACCGCTCTACTGCTTGCTGTTCTTCTGCCTCACAGTAAACCTACCGTGGAATCCACCACCCACCAGACAAACCTCCATTCCTCGGCCTTGAGATTCTTCTCCCTAATCGAGAAAGACGCCGGTACCAGGCATCCCCCAGCAAGTTGCACCGGTTGCCGTGGCCAGCGGCCAGCGGCCCCACGAGTCAGGACTTAGCAAGTGTCAAGCTCTAGTATTATTCCTAGCCTGCGCTTTGACGTGCCAGACCAGCTACTACATATTCCACACTCCTGTTCCTTTCTCCTTCTTCAGACCTCGACCAAAGACTCGATCCCTCATGCTGGCCTTTGACAGTATCTGCACCAGCATGGCTTCTCAGCAGCAGCAACAGCAACAGCAGCAGCAGCAGCATCATCATCCTTACGCTGCAGCTCAGGTCGCTGAGAAGGTTATGCGGAGAGTGGAAATTGCAAAGGTAACCCACCCACTTCGATTGAACTTTTTTGAGGCCACCAAAGGAGCCAGGACTGAAATTCTTCCCAGGTTGCACGGAACCTTCAAGATTGTCTAGCATTTGCGAGCTTTAAAGCCCAGAACGGCTGGCAAGATCGAACCCTTTCCACCATTGAGCCCGAGGTCACAGAAAAGCTCAAGAGGAAACGACCATTCCTGGAGGACGACGGCCCATCCGATGGCTCCTCCGGGACGGACGACGAATATGTCCCTACTCCCTCCATCGCAAAGAACCGCTTCGCTCGTCCCTCGAATGGAAAGTTCAAGGTTCCTGAGCCTCCTGGTGGCGCGAGAAAGAAAAGAGTCAGGTCATCCTCCACGAACGGTCGTGATAGGCAGTCTAGCAGCATGACATGGAAGCAAGACCACCGCCTCACACAGTCATCTCCTGTCCTAGGAAGGTCACATTCTTTTCAAGGGAATAGGTTGTTTCACTCCGATACCGCTGGAATGCCACAAACTGCTCAAGACGACTCTCCCATGTTCGATGTCCGCTCTGACGACGAAGACCATGACATGCCAATGCCCCCCTTTAGCGATCATCCATCGAGCAGCATTTTGTCATCCTCACCGCCCCGGACTCCGCCACCTACCAAACGTCTACTGAATGTCAATGCTAAGCAAGCTGGAGCCGATCTCCTTCTCTATCTAGCCAACTCGCCGTCCCGCTCTCCGGCAATCAACATCCACCGGACGTCTAGTTCCTCCAAGGAACCTCCTTCTACCCCACCTTCGCAAAACTATCATCTTCCGTCCTCAGTCATGACTACGCCGGGAACACAGTTGGGACTATTCAATGGTGCTCTCCAGACTCCAGGACAGAATTTTAATCTCGCCGATTTTTGCAATGTCACCCCATCCCCAGCGCAGGCCCAATGGGGCGGTCGAACACCAAATGCGGCCAAGACGCCCAGTAGATTCGCTCGCCGAAGCCTGAACTTTGATTCCATGCAACCTCCTTCTGGCAGCCCAACCTTACAGCGCAAGACGCCAACTACCAAAGGCCTAGCCCTGCAGCTTGGTGAAGAACTGATCCCAAGATCATAGATGAAGTTCCTTGCCTTGTGTCATGCAACGCGACACAAAGTCTGATCACCTTTTTTGTCGACCCACTGCACATCGATACGATAAACCCAAAGAACGAAGACACACGATAACTGTGCGATGAACAACTCGAATTGTCACGATACACATACAAATTTGTCCCTTTAGCAACGACGCATGCGATGACCAGGATGGAGTACGCCGGATGAGCCTAGTGCAGTGGCACTCGGGATATGCACATTTGTTTGTGTTTTGCTTTGGCTCTGTATTTGCCAATGGGAGAGAATGTATTGATTGCTTTTGCTTTTATGCACTACGCCGGCTCTCAAAGAAAGTCATCGGGAGGGAGGGCTCGGGGAGATACTGTTTTGGGCACTTGTTTGTGTGCCTGCATTGCATTGCACTGCTTCTGCTTCTGCTTCTGCTCTTGCTCTTGCACATGCATCTGTGCGCCTGAATGCGGTCAAGCGACGGCATCCTCGAACAGTTAATTCAACACACCGTCGATAAGGAGCGCTGAATTCACAGTAGGTAGTCAACCAGCAAATAAATAGCTAGTACAAAGATATTCCATCTTGGCCTATCCCACTATCTCTGGCCGCTATATGTTCTCTATTTGCCGGCCGATCTTGATGGTGGCCAATCTTCTAGTTGTAGTTTGTCGTCGTTGTCTGTACGTATTAGTATTTCATTGCGTTCTTGGTTCATCTTTGGTTTCCTTGTACCACCATTCCACCTGGCGAGCCGCCTTTGTACATACCGCCTATTGAAGTTGTGAAGGGCGCCTATCATACCAAGCTTACGGAACTGAAGGCACCTATATCATTTTGCGGTGCCACTTATTTTGTAGGTGTGCTTGCTGGCACGATCACGATCACGATCACGATCACGACATACACACTGCCAGCCACCTGTCAATAGTAACTGTTGCATTCATGCTCATCCGATCATGTCAATCGATCGATTGCGTGCTGCCATGGGCATAATAAGCAATATCTCTCCGATCCTTGTTTGGCACACGGCAAGGCTTAGGCCTTAGCCTCACAGTCTTGCCGCGGGGCTTTGTCGACGCCATAAACTCAAACTATATATCTAGTGTGTCATTCGTTCTTGTTCCTGCACCGAATCCCCGTTGCAATTTCATGTTATTTAGTCTATCAGCTTGTTTCTCTCTGCTGCATGTATGCTGACTGCTGCCTCCTTAACCTGAATTTGATAAGATCGTACTTGTGGGCTGAGAATGCCTCAGGTGATCGAAGCTTCTTCCTACCGACCACGCACTGCTGAACTTTCTCCAATCCGTTCGGAAGTGAGGCTACTACTAGGTATCGAGCAACGCATACCATACGACTTGCATACTTGAATAAATCAGGCGTGGACATATTTTTTCTCCCCCACGCAATCACTGTGCCAAAATGTGGCTGGCTTCTTTTCTGCTTCTCTGAACTCCGCAAACGATCTCTTGCCCCAGCAAATCGCGGTGTACGGCGGGACACGCGATCTGCGGTCTGCGCGTTACGTTTTAAAGGATCCATCGGGCCGATTCTTGGTGATCATATTTCCTTTTTTGACATCATGGTTCGTCGAGCAGTACGCATGTCGCATATCGGTCGATCGTGGCCGGCAGAACGCTGCGGGTGCGGATCGAATTGATAAGTAACTCGAAAAAGGGTCCGTTTTCCCCCTGTTGACGTGTTTTGGAGAAATTACCACTTTACGCGTCCCGGCGCGGATTAGCTGTCCAGCTTATGACGTGACGTGACTTAGCGCGTAGCCAGTGGCTGTGTGGCAGCAAATGAAAACGCCGCGAGTGGAGCACTAAGATCTCCGGATAAGACATTGCGAAATCCGGCCGGGGGCCGGAAGGAGGTTGGGGAGTGCAGCAGCCTCACCGCACGGAGTAGCACGGAGCATCACTTAGTATTTCGTACGTAGTGCTACTAGTCTCTGTAGTAAATAAGGCAAGTGTCCAAAGTGCTGCCAGATCATAATAGTCATTATTGTACGAGGATAACTGCTGCTCCTAGCGGAGATAGATCACTGCATCGAACACATCAAGGCATATAGTCCTAGACCGGAGTGACGCCGGTGGTTCAAAAACCGGACTGTTGGCATGCCGAACATTCAAGCGGTCCGGAGCCGCGCATGGTCCCAGAACGGTGCGGCAGATCTGGATTTCTGATCTGAGACACGACTCGTCGGAGGACGACAAGGGCAAACAAACAGTGTGGTAGCTTTTCAACCGGCTCTCTCTCACAGGGTATTCGGCCTTGAACAGGTTCAAGCAGCTTTCTGTGCTCATGACCCAAGAGAGTGCTGAGTGTCATGCATACTCTCACAGCGATGACTGAAGAATGACGCTCTGTTCTTACTTTCTGGCCACTCTTTCTTCCCACTGGACGCCGACCCATTCCTCTCGGAAGCATACGCTCCCAGCCTCACCACAGTTATTGGCACAGGTCCCGACAATGATGGTCCCCCATTCCATTCCGTCTTCTAAGTCCATTGCTTCGTCCTTTTCCAGCTCGTAGATCAAGCCAGGAACGAGCTGCAATTCAAAAACCCTGCGAGCACCACAGCTCTCGCACCTCGGCATTCCTCTCACCGCGCCGGACTTGCCATGCGGCACCACGAACCGAGAAGCAACACCGTCTGTCCCGGAATAAAGTAGCGGTTCGCCCTTGAATTCGTACCGCAAAACTTGTTCTGGATTCTGCGCTATTCGGTCGGAAAACTTCTGGAACGTCTTATCCAGCGCTGATTCGAAGTCGTCCTTGCCCGCGGCGCCGGCCCCTCCACTATCATCCATGTCATACTGTGTCTTTGAAGCTTCCGCTTTGGTAAGCTCTATCGGTTCTTTTTCCAGTTCTTCGGGGTAGGCATCTAGGTAAAATGAGGTGAATGGAGGAGGAAACTCGGAGGTCTCCGGCCATGGTTCTGTCACTTCGACATTGTTTGGTTTCGGATCTGGATCCGAGCCGATCTTGAGTTTGTCGGCGAACGACTGAGTGAGAGGCGCGGGGTCGTCAACGGGTCGTTGTGGAGGCTTCGCAGCCAGCGCCGAAGGAGACCCTAGCGAGGAGAAGGGGTTTGCAGGTGCCTGCGCAGTCGAGCTGGACGTGGAGAAAGGATTCGCGGCGCTGAGCGTCGACGACGGGCCACTCCCTCCGAAAAGAGCAGTCCCGAGGTCCTGAAGCGGCCTCTGTGGTTGTGTGTCTACGGCCGGCTGTGGCTCTCTCTTCTCCCGCAGTTCGGGTTTCCTGACTTCTCGGAAAGCCCTGATGCTGCCAATCTTCTTCGAGCAGATTTTCTTCCTGCAGCAGAAAACGTGAAGACGTCGTTCGTCGTGAGGGAAATGCTGTTGGAGATCTGCATTAAGCTGTAGCAGAAGAGACATGTATCCGTTGCAGACTTTGCATTTGGCGAGGGTGGCAGGAGGAGGGTGCTTTGGATCTAGCCAGCTGGGATGGCCACCAACGTGGCTGACTTCATCGCCAGTGGGATCAGTTGTGGCATAGCCGAGGACGACATTGGTCGTCGAGTAGTCGTCGTCGCCGTCGTCGGATGATTCGCTATCGTAGGGAGCCATCGCGGTGAAATTCAAGACTCTGAATGAGTTGGATGCATTACAGTAATTCCAGGCAAACTGCGCTCGGGATTTGGTAAGAATAATTTTCCCAGGCGGTACGCAATCTCTCCAGAAAATACCAAGCTATGATTGGCCAAAATTAAGCTGTGATCAGAGCGGAAGCTATATCGATAAAGGACAAGTGCTCAGCCTTGTTTCCTGTGCCCCGCCTTGCACGTCAACTCCCGACCACGCACTTTCTCCTCTTTCTCCATCCTCCACCGCAGCCTCTTAACGTATTCATCCTCCTCTTCACTACACGTACCGAGCCGTGTCCGTGTCAGGCCAGCAATTCTCGGCCTGTACATACTTTTTACATCTCTTTCTTTCTCTGGCCGTTGTTTTCTGCCTCTGACAGGGGAGCGGCCCCCTTCATCCGTCCCCGTTCGACTTGATGCCCGCGTTCCACTCTCCCCGCCTCAGGCGGGGAACCATGTAGACCGGTGTTTTGCTTGCATGGCAATGAGCATAAAAAGCCACATCAGACGATCGGTTATCCCAGATATACCGAAGACCTCCTTACCTCCTGTCTCTGTTCTAGTACCTCTAGGTGTGTACCGTTGACCAGACTCCATAGTACCAAGTCAGCCAGACCAAATCCTCCTTGACAGACATGGCGACGCACAAAGCCTCCTACATCACCATTGACGAGTATGAATTCCCAAAGGGTAGCAAAAGAGTTGCAACGCTGATTCTCGCGGGATTGATGACGCTATCTGCCCGAAGGAAATTCATCGAACCTCGTTCCATCATACACGATCACCTGCTGGCTCGGAGCATCAAAGCCACAAGATACTCCAAACTTGTTCAAGATGTGATGTTCTATGTCCTGTTTGGGATACATGGGATCGAGACGGTCTGGTTTGCCCTGACCAAGCTGAAGAGACACAACGTCGATGTATTCAGTCTGCTCGGGTTCAAGTGGCTAGCAACTGTCTTTGCGGGCGGTAGCTTTGCCATTGCACACTGGGATGAAGTGGTTGAAAAGAAGGAACTCAATGTTCTCAAGGGGATCTAATTGCTGGGCTCCTCCCGCGGAGACGAGGCTCGACGAATGCTATGTGACGGTTGGGATTGACAACCGAAAGATATATGCAAGGTCTCGGGGGATACTTTCTTCAAAGCTCTCCCAAGACGGTGTGGTGTGCAGCTATGTCTCTTTGGCATGATTTGCGAAGGTATAGCCACACCCTGCTGCCAGTGGGGCATCGGACAGAGCTCGTTGGGGGAGACATGCGTGGTCTACTGTAATTCATGTCAGTTGGTTCAATCTGATCGACGTCTTCACCCTATATTGTCCTGATTGACCTGCTTCTTCACATTTCTGTGTATGTCCCTCATGTTTCCATGGTCTCTTTGAGACCAGGCACTGCCACCTAGTAGGAATGTCGGTTGGTCGAACCTATAAGTGCTTATTGCGGCATAGCGACTTCGTGTCACCTCCTGTGCGGCGTTCCAGGGCGCGAAGGACTGTAGACTCAGCTGCCACCAAAGGCTGTATAAGGGCAGAATTGAATTCCACCGTGGTCCAACTACCACTGACATACAAGCGTATCAGCTACATGTCAGCAGACACGTCCATTGCGTGTAGGTACAGGCACCTCAGTATAGTCAGCAGTGTTAGCAGGCAGCCTTCCCGCCAACCTGCTCTTTGAGGCCCGTTCAAGTTTCAAGTTCAAGTTGACTGGCCGTTGCATTTGGTTCAGTGACAAATCACACTGCATGGGTTGATCGGCTGTTTCAATGTCCAACTTGAACCTCGAGACCGACTTTCGCCCTTATTATTCGGCCAGAAGATCCAGCCTTGACCTTAACACCACAGCCAACAACACATCAACACACTACAAGTAGGTAGCAGTCTGGTCCTGGACGATCCAGACGTCGACGCCTCCAATCACTCCCAAAACGAATCATCTGATTCACGAATATACACCGACAATGACTCAACTCGCCCCTCATGAAGAGGCGGCCCCCTTTCTGCGCCTCCCAGCCGAAACCCGCCTACACATCTACAGCTACCTGATCCCCGAAGACCGAATAGAGATTGACCTATGCACATCACGGCGCTCGGAACTTGAACATCACCCAGCAGACGCCCGAACGACTTCCGTCTCCTCGTCCTCATCAGGCCGATCTCCTCCAAGATCAAGCACCATCCCCACTCCCAAACGGTCCATCATCTCCGGCCTCGTAGCCCAAGTCATCCAACTCGAGACCATCACCCGCACCAACGGCCTGCACTTGCTGCTCGTGTGCCGCCGGACCCGCGACGAAGTGCGCTCCCTGCTGTCCACCCTCCCCGTGCGGTTCCACTGCCCGAAATGCTTCGAGGAGCTGCTGCGCAACCTCTCCTTCGGGCTCGGCGTCGGCGTCAAATGGATGAGGCATGTCGAGATCGTCGTCAACTGCGGCTCCGGCCTGTTCGGGCCGCCCTTTCGACCGCTCACCGACAGTCTGGCCAAGTTCATGGTCACCGAGACGTTGCAGGCCGCGAGGCGCACCGGCTGGCTTTACTACGGACGTCTGGATCTGGCCGGCCGCGAGGAGTGGAAGTATGAACCGTTGCCTGCGGATCCGGTCGCCACTACGGCTGAGAGTCCATCTCCGCCGACCGTCTCCGCTGGAGCACTTCAGACTCAGACTCAGAATCAACTGCCACCAAATGCACAGTTTCCTGTTCCTGCTGATGATCACAGCGTCGCTGCGGCAGGGTTGGGTGTCCAGCAGTCTATGACCAATGGCCTTCAGCAGCAGCGAGGTGTTCAGCCCAGGGGCCCGCCGGAGAAGTGGTTGATTAGTGGCTGGTTCTCCATCTGATGTATTGGGCCGCTTTTCGAGATGAGAGGGAGGATGGATCAGGGAGGCCGTCCCGAGCGCAGGCACTGTACGTATAGTAGCGAAAGGAGGAGGAAAGGGGCGGCACGCGCAAAAGAATGGAACAAGGACCAGCAAATCGTGTCCTCATGTCGACGACTTTGATGAGATTATGAGCATTAACATGTTATGGAATCCAATCGCTATTCGAGCGACGCAATTCCATGAGCCATGACAATTGACAGCTTTTATCTTCATTCCCTGTGAGTAGAACGGCCTCAGCCCAAGCTGTAAGTTCAACCCAGCTGATGATATCCCTTTTCAGCACTTGCCTCCACAACAGATATGACGCTGTCGAATGGTCTCCATTTCAAAAAGTAAACTGCATCAACCCTGGGTTGAGTACAAGAGGCAGCAACGCGTGTGAAGCTATGCAAATGTTAGTCGAGCGTGTGCGCACCCCCGGATGCGACATCATATCGCAGACAGTGGAGGACTTACCAACTATGGTCGCCAAAGGCCAGACGGCGGTGAAAAATGATATTTGCCAGTCATAAGGCACCAACGCACCAACCGGCCCGACGCCAGCGACGATGATCATCCCCAGACTCATGACGCCACAGAACACAAAGGTCAGTCGGAACTTGCGCAGGATAACAGGCACTTCCTTGAAGAAACTGGTGTCGCTGGCCTCCTTGCTCGTCGCACCCCATGACATGTCCACACTGAACAAGTGGCTGAGAATAGCCTGGGAAACGTGCAGTGAGATGCCGCCTAGGAAGACAGTGAGCAAGGGGACCCAGCGAAAATTCTCCCAAAAGGCAGCGACCAAGGTCGTGTTCTCGACCCGATACCGCATGACGGCGAGAGCCACGTTGCCGAGGGCCGTGAACACCAGGATGATGGCAAAGTAGATCTTGAAGCTGTCGATATAGTAGTGGTCCAGGTGCCCGTTGAACCATCCAATGATACAGTAATTGACTAGTGTTAGAATCCACGCAGACCCAATCGCATAGTACGTGCCCACGTACGCCATGATGGTCAGCTTGGATGGGAACGGCATATTGCTGGCGACGAACCCGCGAAACAGGGTTGTGAACGGGCCTTTGGATAGCCACTGCGCGAACGGGTGGAAGATGAGCTCCGAGCAGCCGTACGCATATTTCTCCCAACGCGCGAGCTCGTCATACACGGTAAGTGAGACGCCTTCCTTGAACCCCTGGCCAGCATATGCAGCAAGACGTAGGATATATCCACTTGTCTGGAGCCGCAGTGCCATGTCGAAGTCTTCGGACACGGTCGCTTCCGACCAGTACTTTTCCTTGACAATGCCATCATTCACGTCGGCGTACACATATGCCACGTCCTGCACGGCTCGCCAACGCAAAAATGCGTTATGCCCAACAAACGGCGCAACATCGCCATTGGACACTGCGTATTGGATGGCGGAGTACACCAAGTTGGTGAAGAAGGTGATGCCTTTCTCAAACCAGCTGTCCGTGACGTTCATGACGCCCGAGGCGAATTGGATGATCGCGACTTCAGGAGACTGCTCCATTTCGCTAACGGCGTCGAGAAAGCAATCTACAGGGACCCGGGTATCCGAGTCGATGAGCAGGATGTAGTCACCTACGCGAATATTCCCATCTGCTTGAGTGCGTCCTTCGTCTTCGGTGATGATTTCAGCCAGAGCACCGTCATATGCTTTGTGTTCTTTCTCTGAAGTCCACTCCTCGGTGCGGTCGATCAGGGCAAGTTTGTCCTCAACGCGGGCGCTCACATTGAGTGCGTAATTCATGTTAGAGGCCTTTTTGAACTTGCCCGCTCGGATGAATGGCCGCTCGCCGTCGGCTGGCTTGGGGTTATGCCTAGGTCGTGCCACCCAGCCAACGTTGTGTTCGTCGTAGTATTCGCGTCGTTCTTGAGCCTCATCGGCAGGTATGATTTGCATGCCGTCGTCGTTGATGAAGATATTGGCTGAGCCGCCTTGCATCTCGTACGTGGAGATGGCAGCCTTGATGGATTTGATCGTCGGATCAATCACTGACCAGAGGCCTTCTTTGTACACCGGACATTGAATCGTGACGTGCGGCAGAGCCGAGGCTGTGGAGAGTCGAGGTGGTGCTTCGCCAGAGAAGAACTTGGAGTTTACTGTCATCTGACTGATAGGCCCAATGATTTGGGCGAGACAGCCTGCAACGGATTGCATGAAGAAAAGCGCCAGCCAACACTGAAGAGGCACAACAAGTATGAAGGCAAGCCGGACCCAGGCCTTGTCCACTTTGATTTCAACAGCAATCTCACGCCAACCGCTGCCGATTGCACTGAGGAGTAGAACGAGTGTCAAAGCTGTCAGAACGGATTGTATCAGGACAACTCGGCGTGGAGGTATGCTGTTTGTGAGCTCGGACTCTTGCGAATCCTCCTTGCCATTGAGATTGACGGTGCTGGGCATTGCACTCATAGCCGGAGTCGCAGATTCGTCGTCATCTCCCGTTTCTTCCTTCCAGACCATGCCGATTAACTGATCCATGAGGCCTTGGACACGTCGCATGATGTGGTTTGGGTCATCGTCCCAGACAACAAGGATCGAGTAGTCCTGGATGAAGGCAGCAAAGTGGTGTTTCTGGCAGTCGGGCAGGTATGATATGCTTGGAAGAATCTGCAATCGAAGGCCTGAATCGAGCGGGAGATACGCCATGCCGGGGTTGCGAAGGAGAAGCTTGATGATGCCTGTGTTTACAGTCATGGCACACTAGGACAGCATTAGTGGAGGAGTGGTTGGCTGCGATTGCAGATAATACCTTAACATTCAACTTCCTCACCGCATCAAACACTCCGTCTGAACGAGAGCGTAGATCTTCAGGGGCACATTTGTATTCGTCCCTCGCTTTCTTGATTACAACTCCCTCTTCTAATCCATTAGTTGACCACATTTTCTCCAGCTGCTGCTGATGCAGCCAGGTGCACATCATGTCGGTCTTGAGATCCCGCAGCTCCTGTGTAGAGCTATTTCGTAAGTCGCTTTCGTTGTGATAGAGCACATTCCGGCCAGGCGCAGTCTCGGCCGAGCCAACGTGCAAAGAGGAACCTGATAGTGTACCTTGAGGTACCCGGGAAAGCGGTGGCAAAGCGCTGGGAGGCGGTGACTGGAGGAAGCGTGAAGTATCGGCATGATTGCCTTGGAGCATGGTCGACTCCATGTTTGGCTCTGCAGGGGTTTCGTATTTCCTCAGACTTGAAATGCTGTGGGGTTCGGCTCCATTAAGAGGCATAGCCAAGTCTGCAGCCGACCTCGAGGTGTTCAGTGAATAGTAGATCCTGTGTGTCAACATAGAAAAAACCACGGAGGTTGAATAAATCACAGATATAAAATTGAATTCGGGAACAACATTTCAGGAGACCTAGATCGCATAGATCTTCCAAGAAGCTGGCTGATCTGGACTAAGCCAGGATATGAGATTCGTGCCATCGATGATCGCAATGCGTGTGTTGAGACAAGAGACTGGTCCAGGGACGCCCGAAGAATTGCTCTGAGACTGAATTCCAGATCTTTCGGTCGGCCAGAACCATCGGTGACTTCGAAGCAACGAGCTTCGAACCAGTACGCCCGAAAAGAAGGAGACGTTTCATCCGTTCTTGAGACCTGGCTCCCCTTTTATTCTCAAATTGCCCTTCAGGTCTGCACAGGGGCTGGGAGGCGGCCATTCTCTCTCAGATACTCTCCATCAGCACTATACCATTGACAGACAAGGCTGAGGGCACTCAGGCCAGATGCAACCGTGGCTTTTCAGTTCTCTTTCCACAGACGTAGTGCCGAGCTTCATACGGGACAGACTGGAAAGAGGAACTGCGTCGAGAGAACAAGTTCGGGTGAGTATTTCTCAACCAGCGTGGAGGAATTTCTGAAACCGAGCGAAAGGAGTTCTCAAAATCCGAGAGTGTGCTTCTGATCGCAAGGCCAAACGGCGCCAGATGCTAAGACAGTTGATGGCTTGATTTCAAACCCAACCTGCCAAATGTCACCTTGTTGAAAAGCTGGAGAGGTCCAGCGTGCCTCCTTGGATACACAGCCAGTCATCACAGATCTCCTAGCTGCAACTCCTAACCAGCTTTTCATGATTCGCACGCAGGGCAGAGAGTCTGGTGCCCTGTGTACACGATACATTTTTCGGTCGCCTCAACACATATCCTTCTAGTTCTCAGCGGCCGATTTCACTTATTCCTGCGTTCAATCTGCCGATGCATCTGAATTTGTTCCTCCAATGTTGCTTCATAGTCCGCTATTCTGAGCGGACCGGCATCCCACATCAAGATTGCCTGCACAAACACCGGGAGGTCCTTATTATGGAGCTGGGTAGCCTTGCGCTTCCGACCTCCTTGGTGGGCATTCTGAACATATCCAATAACATTGACCCACCTGCCTCTTTCAAGCACCGACGAAGGTGTGCTCTCTAGGATGAGATTGACGTCGATCAGTGCATGAGGGCCCGGCTGCGCGGCCTTCGGAAAGGCATGTTCGAGTAGAAGTCTACCGGAGAGGCTATCGTAATCGACCACGCTGACAGTAGATGTCAATAGCACGATATCTGGAAACGAGGGAGGTGCATACCAGCCCAGAAATCTCACCTTGGTCGCTGCTGGGAGCGAAGGTATTTCGCTCAGGAAAACAAACCTGGATGGAGTGGGACCATTGCTTGCACTTTGGGTCATGGCGTAGCTGATACAGTGGTCTCAGAGTTGCGAAACACAACAACTCAAACAGCAGCACAAGAGCTCAGTCACCATTGCATGTCGTAAGGTGAAGATGATGGACAAACAAGTTCCAACGCGTACAAACGCGTCTATGGCAGAAGCAAAATTTGGTCCACGTGATCTCGGCTGACCTTCCCTGTCCCTGATTATGACATCTTCGTCTCCATGATCGAACGAACAGAGTCCGTCCCTTGTCATCTTACGGATTGAACGTGTTCTTGCATTGGGAGTCTGCCGGTTATAGAATGGACCGTCTCGAAAAAGACCTCTCTACCTGTCATCCTCGGGACACTATGGCAACTTTTATGATATCTTGCTGGCGCCGCCAGGACCGACCCGACTACTCGCGCCTAATAGTGACTGACTGTTGTTATGCTCCATAAGCTACAACACATGGCCTTCATAAACTGTCGTCCCTCGCAGTCGCCCATCTATAAGTCGAGGGCGTGCGACGGTACGTCGAGCCTCGCCGAACGAAGCACATAAGCTTCTGGTGAGACACGTCCCAGAGTTGAATGTGGGACATATTGTTCATATTGCAAAATGGCCACAAGTTGAATGTTCATGCAAAGATGCGCTGAGGAGGGTTCAAGTATTCGCCCTATCATATGGTCAGCCAATCTCGAGGGCACCAGAAACAATGACAATGCCACAGGTGACACTTACAGGATCGTTGAATCTCAGGCCTTTATCCAACGAACTGATAGCGCTCAGTTCCTCGGACGAGAGGTCGAAGGAGAAAACGTCCATGTTTTCTGTCTGGCGCTTCGTATCGGCCGACTTTGGGATCACGATGACACCTCTGCGAGCACGGACAGTCAATTTGTGCTGGTCTAAAGCAGTTCATGGCCTCAAGCTTACCGTTGCACCGCCCACTTGAGCAAAATCTGAGCTGGGCTTTTGCGATGTTTCTTGGCTGTGGATGTGATAACATCGTTCTCAAACAGCAGAGCAGTCCCAAGGGCTTTGGGAGTCTGAAGGTCTCGATAACTCAGAGGGCCAAAGCTGGAGTAAGCCGTCACAGCAATGCCAAGGTCTTTGCACAAGTCCAACAGCTGGGGCTGAACGAGATAAGGATGATGCTCGATCTGAAGCATGGCTGGAGGAATCCTTGCAGAGCGCAGCAGGTCCAATAACAGGCCACCCTGGCAGTTACAGAGGCCAATGTTCTTCACCAGACCGGCGTCGACAAGGGATTCCATTGCCTTCCAAGTCGTAGCCAGAGGGATATTGGCCGTTTTGGTCTCCCATTTGTCTGCAGCAATCGACCAACCAGGTGGGTAGCGCTCTGCAGGATCCACATATTGGAGTGGCAGTGGGAAGTGGATGAGGTAGAGGTCGAAATATTCGAGGCCCCAGTCCCCGAGTTGCTTCTTTGCTGCCTGTTCAACGTGCTCGCTATGGTGGTCATGTCAGTCAACGGCATTGAGGCTGGCTCTGGTGAGGATTCGACCTACGGAGAATGGAAGGTTGCCCAGAGTTTCGTGGTCACGAAGATGTCTTCTCTCTTGACTAGACCATCTTTGATTGCCCGCCGAATCCCCTCGCCTGCTTCTTTCTCGTTGCCTGATGACTGGTTAGTGGCGGTATGTAAAACAGTTTCAGGGTACGCTTACCATAGTCGCAGGCTCCGTCAAAGTGACGATAGCCTGTTTTGATAGCATTGTACACAACATCGGATGTGCTGTCGTTTGGTACCTGTCATGGTGTCAGAAATGGCACGACTTCGAGGCCAAGGAACAGGGACTGCCAACCGACCTTCCAGAGCCCGAACCCAACCTGGGCCACCTTTTGCCCCGAAGGCTTGAGGGTGATATTTGGTACAACCATCTTGACTCCAATTTGTACAGATCTGTGAAAGAAGATACAGATTAAACTGATGAGATGCAGCAGGACAAGTTCGAAAGAGAAAAGCAGAAAGCAAGCCACAAGGTTCTGACGGACTGTCAACAGGTTAAATAGCCACCAATACCGTGCAGTACCGAGAATTGCTTCATCGAGTGGGCCGTGCCTGATGCGGCCCAGTGTTTCAATCCTCGTATTGGGAATCGGTGTTGAGGTCAATTTTGAGGATCTTCAGGGCCCAAAATTACCGGTCTTGTCAGGGGTCTTACGGTCTTATTGATTGTTATTACAAAAATCATTTGACCGCTGTAGTGGATCCACCAAAGAATCCCTGGAAATTACGCCGAGTTCCGCATCCCATACAGAGTCAGATACCAGGTACAATGATGCCACCGATTCTGCTGGCCTCGTCCAGCCTCGCCGCCGCCACCAGTCACGCTTTCTTGGAAAGACCATTATATCTTTACTGTGTACTTGGTCAATCATCCCTTGAGGGAGATCTCGTTCACCAGCACCGTTTCCACTTCTTTGCCAGCCTCTACGAATCTGCCATCGTATCTGTTGCGACTGGTCAGTGGAGGCAAGCTTGATTCTGGTATCTGACTTACAGCATGTGGCACATGTGCTCATAATAGTTGACTGCTGGCTTGCTGAGGTTGTTGCTTGCATCGCTGGCACACGCCTCAAGGGGCTTGACCTTTGTGGTCAATGACGGCTCGAAGAAGAAAGGGATCGAGACTCGGGTCTCCTCGCCCCGGTGGATGACACGATGGACGGTGGCAGTGTATCGATTGTTCGTTAGGACATTCACCATATCCCCTATGCGTGCGTCAGTTGCTGCAAGGGATGAAGAAGGGACCTCCATACCGATATTGACAACATATGCTCCCGGGATTGGGTCCGCATTGATCCAGTCGCCATCCTTGGTTTGCACTTCCAGAGCCGACTTGATGTGGTCATCCGCAAGAAGGAACGTCAGACCCCCATAGTCGGTATGCTCTCCGCAAGAGATGCCTTTCTCCCTCTCGTCGATGTCAGGTGTGCTCAAAGGCGGATAGTTGACGAATTTCAATCCCCAGAAGGGGTCAGTAATGATCTCCTCGAAAGCCTTCGCCCCTTCTTCCATCCCCAGTCCATCACCCATCGCTCGCATCAGCGCCTGGCCGACAGGGACTAGACTCTCGACGTACTCCAGGACGGTGGACTTGAGTGTGGACGGCCGCGATGGCCAGAGCTGCGCCCCTCGCAGCATCTCGCTCGAAGGTTGTGGGTATTCTCGATATATGTCAAAGCCTTCAAGGACATCCCTCTTCCCCGAGGTAATGTTCTCGCCCAAGCGAGCATATCCGCGAATCCGGTCCATACTGTGAAAAATCGAGACGTCGTCCTTCTCGGCCTGTGGTAAGGCAAAAAACTCGTGCCCTAGACGCAGCATCTCTTGCCGCAATTCCTCGGGGATCCCATGTCCGACGACGTAGAAAAAGCCAAAGTCTCGACATGCCCGGTGAACAGCGTCCGAAGTCTCTGCGCGATCTGATGCTGTTGACTCGGGATCAAGGTAGGGAGCAATATTCACAATGGGCAGAGAAGCACCTTGATGGTGGTGCGCCATGGTGTCGAATCGAAGACCGGCAGCACGACCTAAGGTAAAGCTCGAGACAGATCGATGGTCCTGGTCTGGCTGGCAGCCTCTAGCCATGTGGCCAGAGATATCAAGGATCCCTATCGACCATGACTATACAGCAAATTCCCTCGGGTCCAGCGATGCATACTGCGACAATCAAAGTGGGCGGATTATGTCCAGAACAGCGACATTCAGGATTATTTCCCTAGAACGTGTAATTTCGAGACAATTGGTTTCCTGAAACGGCATTTCCCAGCCTTGAAGAGGCCTCGTCCTCTTGACAACTGGAGAACACAGCTTGCCGACGGACTGGTTGTGGACACCTACTGACAGCTCCCGGTTGCCGCATGTTGGACAGACAGAGCTCTAGTCCCCTCTATCTCCTGAGAAGACATCTCTTATCGGTCTCCGGTTGCCGAAAGAGGAATAAACAGTGGGGACTTGGGAAATCGACTACTGGGCACTGACCCGTTTGGATTACCAGTAGACAGTCTATCACATCTCGCCTTCAAACGGACTAGGCCGGACCTCATACTTTCTCTCGGGCCAGGATCACTCTCCTTCCTATCACACGACATTCTCGCTTCCTCGATGCCAGAACAAAGGTCGCCGCTAGCACCTATGGATACTTGTTCGTTGATATCGATCGTTTAGGTCCAGGCACATTCGACTGATAACCAGAAGACAGATAACAGATAACGCCAGTCCGATGGGTTACCAAGTGTGGCAAAAGCCCATACCCATCGGTTAACACACACGCAAGACATAGTACATGGCCGCGCGAATAAGACTGACCAAGATCGCAACGTACTGCTGCTGAAACTGTGGAACTGCCCTTGTCTTTTTGGTCACCCTCAGGACGCTTTCAGCCTCGCGCATCGGCAGTGAGTGTGCAAGATACAAACCACGGCAACAGTTGATCATTCAATGGTGAGATTTACTTGAATCATATATTCGATTTGGGCAAATGCTAACAAAAGCGACAGCCTTCCGTGACTGAAGAATCGGCTACAGAGGCCGCCAGTCTTGAAGTTTCCCTGGAAAAAGGAATCATGACGGAGAAAAGGACTCAGGCTGATGCCGGAAGCACCAGAAGCATCGGCGAGGTTGAACCACACGCCAATGGTTGGCTTCAACGGGTCCAACACTTCTCAGCTTTGCTAGACCGGAAGTTGCATATCGAAAGTCGTGGCATAGAGCGCGTCCTGCCCACCGAGCGCGATGATACTCTCAACTATTGGGACATGATGTTCCTCTGGTTCTCCTGCTCCGCCACGATCTCGACGGTGGCTACTGGACTACTCGCAGGACCTTCATGGCTCGGTCTCAGTGTGACGAACGGATTCCTTGCAGTCTTCTTCGGCACAGCCCTGGGCGCGGCCTGCGCAGCTTACATGGGCACATTCGGACCCCGTCTGGGACTTCGACAGATCATTCTTGCCCGCTTTGCCTTTGGCTGGTACGGAGGGAAGCTGGTGGCCCTGGTGAACGCCATCACGGAGCTGGGCTGGTGCTTGGTCGGCGTTGTGATCGGTGGCCAGATCCTCAACTATATCTCAGGAGGCTCCTGTCCGACAGTGGTCGGGATCATCATTCTCTCAGTGCTGTCCTTCGTCGTTGCGGGCTTTGGATACAGTCTGGTCCATTTCTACGAGCGATATGCTTTCATTCCCGGGTTCATTGCCGCCATCATCCTCTGCGCCATCGCTTCGAGACATTTCGACTCCGGCGCTCCCAACCTGTACTCCGGAGCCACGTTTTCCGGCAACTTCTTGACCATGCTTCAGATCTGCTTCGGTTCCGCTTCTGGATTTCTGCCTATCGCAAGTGACTACTATATCACCTATCCTGCGACAACGCCACACTGGAAAACCTTCTCTCTGACATGGGTGGGCATTACCGTGCCTATGGTGTTCTTCCAATCCGTCGGCCTGGCCATCGGTGGTGGAATGGGCACTTACTCCAAATGGATGACGGTGTACTCTGATGAGGGCTACGGAGCTTTGATCGGAACCGCGTTGAAACCTGTGCATGGCTTCGGCACTTTCCTTATGGTCGTCTTCTTCCTTGGTAAGCACAGCAGTTCCTGAAAGGTCTCCCAAAGTCTCGTGGCTAATGACTCCCAGGGCTTATCGGGAACAATATCCCCAACACCTACTCGGCGGGCCTGTCCATCCAGGCGCTCACCCACTACTTCGCCATCGTCCCCCGCCTCTTTTGGACGCTTGTTGCCGTGCTCATCTATGCGATCTGCGGCATCGCTGGTCGCAACAGCTTGATGAACATCATTAGCAACTTCCTCAGCGTCATCGGGTACTGGACCAGTGCCTTGTTCATGATTGTCATTGAAGAGGATCTCATCTTCCGGCGGAACACCGGTTACGACGTCGATGCCTACGCAGACAAGCACAGGTTGCCATGGGGTCTCGCGGCAGTCTTTAGTTTCTTGCTAGGCATTGTCGGCGCCGTGATCGGCATGAACCAGACCTGGTACGTTGGCGTCGCTGCCCGACAGATCGGGGAGATGGGCGGTGAACTCGGGGTCATCTTGGCCTTTGCGTTCACAGGTATCTCATACCCTCCGCTGCGATGGCTAGAACGTCGACACACAGGGAGATAGAAGAAGGGGTCTTTCGGGAAGGAGTGAATAATGATCTGATCTAGAGTGTCACTGAGTACTACATAGATTTACGATGATGCCGGCTATAGCGAGCTCGTGTACGACCTGTTCCAGTAATGGAGGTATTATTGTTTGAGTCAGTTGCATCTTGTCAGCCATGTCCTGTGACAGCAGGCCTGATCTTCTCCGTCCGTGGCGAAGTTGTCTCCTGGCGAATCGGGATGCGGCCAATGCCAATCGTATATAGAGCCGATAATATACCTCAAAGCCTCGTATCATGATCAGCCGCACCCTCTGTATTAGTGGCCGGGTTGACACAAAAAGTGGACAAGATAAGGCTAGAACCATCTCTCTTTCGGTAGTAAGACGCTGACAAGAAGCCTGGATCACCCACTGGCACTCTCCCGGAACACACACCCCTCATCTCCAGACTGCTTACCATGGATCAAGCTTTCATTATCATCCCTTCACGATCCGACTTTGTTGAGTAAGTGGAGATGATCACCATCGACATCTAACAACATCAACCACCGCGCCGTTCACCCGATGAAACACCCGCACTGAATCCAGGAGATTGCGCTCAGGGGGCATCTTGGAATTTGTTCGAGACTACGTTTCCTGAACAGATCAGCATAGCATCCGATATAATCCGTTGCCGTCGACATGTCACAAAGGACCAATTCGCTGGCGTTCGCCAAGTCAGACTGCCACACTTGCAAAGCGCTTCACAGAGTCTGTGACCGTCAGCGACCTATTTGCACGACATGCCAGAACGCCGGGGATGAATGCAAAGGGTTCCAGACGCGTTTGATATGGGAAGGGAGCGACTTGCCCTCCAGACGCGGCGACGACAGTAGGCGGAGGCATGGCATCGAATGCCGCCCAGTGCCATCTGAGACGGCGACGGCGACAGCGACGGAATCAACAAAGGCCAAACGAGCTGGCCACACCAAAATCGGCTCCCAGAGGAGCACGTCGCCTCAAAAACGGGGTCGAGAGTTCTCCTTTGTCAACTGGCCACCAAAGCGCCGGAAGAAGCACTCTAGAAAAGGCGGCGAGGAATCTCAACAGGCACACGCCAGTCCCGTGCCAAAAGAAGAAGATGCATCCGATGCTCATGCTCCAGGAAAGACCGTCGCTGACCCAGCGTCGCAAAAGCCAGTGCCGCCGGTTCCTAACATGAGGCAGAAGCATCAAGACTCCCTACATATCTCGGCGGATTACACGTCTATCATGGGCTCGGCAGATCTACAGCTGACACCAACTGTGCAGACCAACAACATGTTCCGCAGCCCCGTCTTCGACAATTGGCTGCTGCCCGATACAGCAGGAGTCGAGGAGCTGCCGCTCTTCAGCACTGATGCCACATTGGACGGAATGCCAAACCAAGGGTCTGAGCAGCACCCGTCCGCAACCCTGTGGTTGATGGACGGAGCCGAGGAAGATGAGGACGTGGAGGGTACGGTGACGGGCTCGGGCGCGAAGATACAATCTGAGTGGCCGCTGAGGCCAAATTCACCTAGCTCAATGGCCTTGTCAATGGCCACTCTGCACAAGGACACGTTTGATATCGACTCCTTCACCATCCTAGCCTCGATTCCACCCCGAGTACAATATATCTCCACGGCCGATCAGTTCTCCGTCCTGCTTGACAGATGTAAGTCCCTACTCTGACCCACCACCGTGGATTACAGCTCTTTGTTCTGACAATATACTAGATGACCAGGAGTTTTGTACATATCCAGTGACGAACGACTTGGACATCAATCCTTTCCGCTACCGTAGAGAGACGTCTCGCGGGTCTAAACATCTCCTGCACGCAATCATTGCAATTGCATGCCATCACCAGAATTCGTATTCCATCAACAGCAGTCCGCCCGCAGAGTTCTACCAGCATAAAAACCAGGCGGCTGCCTTGTACAAAGCAGCGGTTGAGAATCCGGAAATCCAAGCCCAGGGTCTGGAAGCGCTAGACACCTTGTTGGCTCTATGGTGCATCGATGTAAGTCCTCGCAGCTATCATGCGTCGGCCAAAAGCCGCTGCAGACCTCCTCAAACGGCAAGCTGACTCTTTGTTCTTCTTCTGCAGACTGTGGAATCGGCTCTGAATCCATGGAGAGCTCATCTTTCGCACGCATACTCTCTCCTCGAGCTCGCGGGCGGTATCGATGTATGGTCGCTGTCCTTTAGGTCACAAACCCAGGTGACAATGCTACTATGGCAAGTTCTATTGCTCTTATCTCCTGCGGCCGAAGTACCGCTAACCGTATGATCATAGGTGGGACGCCGTGGTGGCCTTGTTGTCTCGTCGCCCATGCGTGATGCCATATACGTACTTTGAAGCCGTTCTTCAATGGGAAGTGTCGCAGTTCTGGACCTTTTTTGAACTGATCGGCTGTCCGCGCGAGCTGCTCGTGCCTCTGATGCAGCTTGCCCATCTTGCCGGCCAATCCAAAACCAAAGGCAGCATGGGCAAGGCCATGAAAGCGATTGTCACCGAGATCGAGGGCAATCTGCGCAGTTACCAGCCTCCCGACAACGAGGCGGTCTACGACCTCGAGCTTGAAGACGATGAGAGTCTGCAGCAGGCTAGGGATCAGTATCACAGCTGCGAGGCGATACGATATTCGCTACTCATCTACGCTCTGCAAGTATTTCAGGACGATGAAGGAGAAACGACACGGGCTTCTGTGAGCACGAAGCTGAGATATCTGAGTCGGGTGGCTCTGGACCATGTGTGCTCGATTCGGCCATCTTCGCCGACACAGAAGCAGCTGCTATTACCCATCTTCCTCGCTGGAGCTCAGACGACTTTCGACCGACACAAAAATTTCATTCGAGAATATTGCAGACAGTGGTTCGAGACTTTTGGGTACCACATGTTTACCAGCGTCATCGGCATCTTGGAAGAGGTTTGGGCAGGGCAAGATGAGGCTGATCGAGGGCCATGGTGGGGTGAAGTGGTCGATAGATGGCGGCAAGCAGGCCATGGGGACGTTGACTTTTGTTTCGGGTAGATGGACAGATCCATTAACAGATAGAACTATGAACCATAATGCCTTCGAGAGAGACCAACTTGAAGTTACAGCCTCGTCCCCTGCCCTCGTCCCGGGCGCATGACTAATATCTGACTCACTAATCACGGGATCTCGGCTAACCTGCCAAATACGTGCCACGTGACCGAAGCCGCCGTCGATGTCATTCTCTCATTCATCCGCTTGGACACTTCCAGATCCCGTGCCAGGCTCTCGTTCTCATCTCCATTCCATCCAAACTGCGGCGTCCTTCTCCCTCTACGCAAACCACTGTAAACGTCCTGCTCTCGACCTGCCATCAACTCGAATAGTCCGTACAATATAGGCCCCCTCCTCGTCATTCATTTGCCCTTGCAGACCACGAAAAGAACCCGGCTGATAGCCATCCGGCACACGACGCGATAACGATCGAAGTCTGTGGAAGTGCCATCGAGCACGCTGCCACCACCAACAGCAGCATTGAAGGTCCAACCATCTGGTATAGCCGGCCCTACCACCACGCATTGAGCGCAACGACGTCTCGGGCCGCTTGTTCTGCTGGGATCTGAGCATAAATCTCCCGTGTCTTCCGTTCTCAAGCGAACAACATGTGGAGTTGGTTTGGCGGGGCATCGGCGCAGGCCAGGAAAGATGCGCCGAAGAAGGCGATTCTGAGCCTGCGCCAGCAGCTGGACATGTTACAGAAGCGGGAGAAATACCTAGAGAGCCAAATGGCAGAACAAGATGCATTGGCACGGAAGAACATCACCACAAACAAGACAGGTAAGCAAGCTACCCAACACATCCCAGACAACATACACAACCTCCCAAGCCTGGTCTTGCAATATACGTGCTTCTCTGTCTCTCCTTCCTGGAAGGCTCCCATCTGTATGGGTTAGTTCGTTTTTCAGACAGCTCACACAATGTTCTTTTGTATCTTGTAGCCGCCAAAGCCGCCCTTCGACGCAAGAAGCTGCATGAACGAACGCTAGAACAGACGTCGGCGCAGATCGCGCAGATCGAACAACAAATCTACTCGATCGAGGCCGCCAACATCAACCAAGAGACGCTGAACGCGATGAAGAACGCCGGCGCCGCCATGAAGCAGATCCATGGCAACCTGACCATCGACAAGGTCGACCAGACCATGGACGAGCTGCGCGAACAACACGCTCTGGGCGAGGAGATCGCCAACGCCATCACGAATGCGCCCATCGGCGAGCCCATCGACGAGGCAGATCTCGAGGACGAGCTGGAAGGAATGGAGCAAGAAGCCATGGACGAGAGAATGCTCAAGACCGGCCCCACGCCTGTCACGGGCGAGGTCGCGAGGCTGCCTTCTGTTTCTACCGGTCCTAGTAAGTTTCCATCCAGAAAGCCTACATCTGAGATCTTCATAGCAGGAAGTCCTGCCGTTTTGGGGCAACCCGCAATCAGAGACAGGAGACATCCAACAACAATCACATTGGCCAAACCCATACTGACGCTCTTGTAGTAGTCACCAAGCCCTCCACCGTCGAGGAGGACGAAGAGGAAGAACTCAGGAAACTGCAAGCCGAGATGGCCGTGTAATTGGAGCTTTCAGGAGACCAAGCACCTTTTCATTGGCGTGGGAGAAAGCAATTGCACCGGATCATAGGCCGAGTCAACTATGTCGCAGCACGATTGCACCCGGTTCAGTCCTACCGTTCCTCATTCTCATACACTACCTCCACGACCGCCACCGTCACCGCCACCACCCTGGGAACCTTTCTGTGGGATCTGTCTTGCGATTTTTCGAGTTCGGCAATCTCCTCGCGTACGAAGTAGATGGGCGTTTCGCACTGGGGTACTAGTATGGGGGCACGGGTTTTTGCATCAATCATACATTACTAGTTTTGCAAGGTTGTCCATGGGCCCCATGCTTGCCGTCTGTTACAGGAAACAACGATGACTTTCTTCAATTCCGAACTCCCTTCTGGCCTGTTTGCTTCAAGACCGGTACTCTGCCCGCCGATCTATGGCTCTCTCATTACTACTGCGCCATATTCCTCGGAACCACGCTTGGTGGAGGGCGTAAACTTGCCCTAGTAAGAGCCATGCTCTCCATCGTACACGAGGCCCAGTCATGCTGGGAAAAATCTCTGACATCGTTGTTGTTGGATACAGACTTGTATTGGCGCTCCCCGAGGGCGGAGAACATGCCTAAATATGTAGGTATCTCATGCTCGCTTGCAATTGTAGCTGCATCATTTCCATGTAACGTAGAGCATCCAAGCCCTAATCCCAAACGTAGTCCGTGTTTTAATGCTGGAACGTTTAGGACTTGAAGGTCATGCTCTTGCCTGCCAACTCCTTGCCCATCCTGCCCCGTTTCGCCCCGGTGGTGGTGTCCAACGCCTTTGCAAATGGATTCATCCTCTTGCCTCCTTTCGCATCTGTATCGGCTTTTGCTGCCTGCGCCTGCGGCTTGAGAAGGGATTCCGCGCTCGCATAGTCGAACGGTTGTGTCGCCTTGGCCGCGTTCTCGGCGGCAAGTCTGTCGGCTTCCTTCTTCGCCTTCTTCTCTGCCTTCCTCTGTTTTCTGGCTTGACGCATTCCCTCGAATGCAGGGTCCTTCGGCGAGTCGCTAGAGGCATTGGGCGGTTCTGCCCCCAGGGTCGACACTGGCAGATCTGCTGCCTCCGTCGTTTCGTCCGCCTTCCGCTTCTTCGCAGTAGCCGCGTCTTTCAGTGTGAAGATCTCGGCTTCCTTGGGTTGAGATTGTGCTTTGACAGCGGGTTTTGTGGTTGCAATGGGCTCGGCTTCGACAGGGGTCGCCTGTTCAGCGGGAAGGGGCTCTTGCGCAGGATCTTGCGGGACAGACGGCAGAGGCAAGACGGACTGGAGCGCAGTCATCACGGTGTCTAGTTGGGCAGGCAAATGTGCAAGCTGCGGAGTGATGCCACCCCAAAACATGGATGCCGAAGAGCGCGTGGCGACCGGCGTTTCGACGTCCACATCCACATCCATGCCACCATCATAATTCAATGAAGCTGGCGAAGCACCGACGTCGCCACTGGCAACCAATTGCTTCAAGGTCGCGCCTAGCCCCTGGATTGTGGTTGCTGCAGGTTCTCTTTTCTCCCTTGGTAGTCGGCGTGGCGCGATGCCGTACACCTCCTCATTATGCTGCAACACTTCCTGAACAGAAGGTCCAGTACGGCCCTCGAATTTGCCGGTCTTGACAGCTTCGAGTAACTCAGGTAAGTGGTCCAAGACTGATTTTGGGGCACTGCCTCTGAAAACGGCGTGGAAATTGAAATTTGACGTGGGCATACTCTCTGCAAGCTGCCAGAGGATGCGATTCGGAAGAATGTACTGTAGACCTTCATCTAGCTCTCGTGCTTTCCGGTCTCGCCAGGCATGAACGGCTCGGAAAACACCAAACTGTTCGTTGCTGAACCGGACAGATCGTTGCAGTAGAAGTCCCAGCCACCCAAGTGGGCCACGCCCGCTTTCCATGTCATACACAGAGCGCTCGTAAGTCTGGAGGGCCTCTTTCTTCGACTGCGCCAGTACATAATCCGTGAGATTTTCGGCCGGGTTGGAGCTTTCAATCAACAGGTTGCGAAGATTGTCGTAGATGTTGAGCAGAAAATGAGTATCTGAACGGGCATAATCTACTAGCTCCTTGGGAAGAGGTCGTATTCTCCAGTCCGCGGTCTGGTATTGTTTCTGGGCCTCGAAATTTGCAAACTGGTGCAGCAGATGCTTCAAGCCCTTGCCGGGAAATTGAAGGGCGCAACATGCGTGGTAGGTATCGAAGAGGCCCACGACGTACAGGCCGAGATCTCTTTGCAGCCAGATGATGTCCATGTTGGAGCCATGAAACACTTTCAGGATCTTTGGGTCGGTAAAGACTTCGTTCAGGATTTGCAAGTTCTCCCGCCATGGTTTTAGAGTGTCAATGATCCAATCTTTTTCCCTGGTGCTGATCTGCATGAGACACACCATACCCACGTATGAGCGCTGGTCATTATGCTCAAGGTCAATCGCAATTTCTGAAGCGCCCTTCAACTCTTCCAGCATTTCCCTCACTCCTTCCTCAGTGTCGACGAATATCGGCTTACTGTCCTCCGGTGGTGCAAATGGAACAGGAGGCCTGGATTCATACACCGAAGCTGGATAGGTGTATTGCTCGATCTCGTGTAGGTATGGGTGCTTGTAACTATACCACCGTCAGCGCTGCGAGAACATCCCTTGTCCTAGGTACTAAACTCACCCTGTGTCCTCATTACCGATACTCTCGTCCAAAGGAACGATAGCATGCGGCTTCTCTCTCAGTAGAGGTTTCCATGGTTTTGTCTCGGCGTTGTTCACGTGTCGATCGAATTGGAGCTGGGGCTTCTGAGTATTCTCTGAAGCCCATGCGTGAAGTCCTCTTCCTGTCCTGACTCGCTTGGCTGGAGGTTCTGGATCTTGACCAGGGCTTTGACGCTTAATGACGCCAGAGTATTCATCAAGTGCGGAATCCGCCTTTTCAAGGAGGTCGTCAACCACGTCGACTATTCCACGCCAATTGTCCTCGATGTCATCCTGGTCTCGCACAGCAGGGGGTTTGAGAGTGGTATCTTTAGTGGCAGCCTTGAGCAGACTGCTGGTCAAGCGCAGAAGATGCGTGTTCTGACGGTCAAGGGCACGGGACAGCTTTTCGCTGGACGAGCGATGGAAACTCAGATCTTGGTTAGAGATTTGAGTTGCCGTCCTCGTCACGTCGATGAGGGATGATTGTATGAGATCTTGAAAAGACTTGAAGTCCGCGGTCAAGTCCATGGCTACGATAATGGACAGTAACACAAGTCCTCATAGGTATATTTTTGCCAAAGGAACTCGGTCGAGAAACTTACGTGCTTCTCATCAGGTCAGTTTCATCGACTGTCGCAGCATCTGCAAAAGTCTCCAAAAGTTGAATTCCTCCCCACAAGTGCCAAACATGCCAAACATGCCCATTAGCGCCACCCTAAAACCACGGCGCCGCATTTTATAATCTCATGCAGATTGGATTGCCGTACGGTGGATCTCTAATCCTTCAAGCGCCTTCGACTCCTGACGATTGTTCGTCACTAGGCTGCAGGATCCTAATCATCTTTCTCCCATCCATGAACCAGCCTCAGAGACGTGAGGTTCTGGTGGTGAACTCAGAGAATTGCCATGGTTGGTACTTTCAAAAGCACTGGCTGTGCAAACTGTCGAAAACGCAAGAAGAAGGTAAAGCATTGCAATTGTCGCTCTTGACTTGAGGTATACGGGCAATACTGAACGTCTACATGCCAGTGCGATGAAGAGCTCCCCGGATGTGTGGCATGCTTGAAAGCTGGGTGGAAGTGCCCAGGCTATCGCAGACGTTGGAAGTTCGTGAATGAAACTGCCCAACTCATTGCGCTGTATCAAAGAAAGAAATATATATTCGAAGATCTCGACGAGCCTCAATGTCCAGATTCAGCACGGCCAGATCACCCTCCTCATGGCATGGTTACCCGACAAACAGCTGTTCTAGTCAACCATGATACTACCCTCCTACATAACCCGCTTACCCGTCTGAATCAGCTTTGTTCTGCGCTGAGTTACATGCTTAACGGGCGAGAAAGTCAAATTCGGTTTCCTATCGGGTCCTTCGGTGGGTTTCTGAGCATGATACCCTGTCGTCTTGGCCGCAATACTGCGTTAGATGACTCCGTTTCATGCATTTGCAGCATATACACCGATGTGCTGAGGTTTCAGACGGCGGCTTCTACGGATTCATTTCGACTCTATGCAAAAAGCCTGAAATCCTTACGAAGAGCATTGGGTTCGCCACAAGTCCGAACCGAATCTGAGACAATATGTGCTTCTATCTTGTTGCAGCTTTGCGAGGTAGGTCAAGTGCTTGTCTGCATGTATAACGGTCCAAAGGGGAACTGCTGATGCTCAGAATACATATCTGCAGCTGAATCTGAGTGCCAACACCGGGCGATGGAATAGTCTCTGCAGGGGTTCAAAGCTCCTGATTGAAGAGTGCGAGCCTGCTCGCTTCTCACAACCTTTCGAAAGATCAATGCTTGAGTCGCAGCGAGCTTGGTTTGTGAGTGAAGCTCTTGTTCGACGGCCCAGTGGCTGTATTGTAATGCTGAATCTCATTTGGCTGTGCACACAGATCGTCCAAGATGTCGGATCCGAGGATCGTTGTTTTCTGGCCCACCCACGTTGGCAAGCACTATTCGAGGCTTCTGCAAGACCAAGTGCCGTCGAATGGCCTTCGGGCTTCTCGCTACGTGCGCAGCTTTGTGATTTCCTTGTCCAAATCCCGGAACTCATCACAGAAGTCTCAAACATTGTCGAGTCTTTGAATACAAATGCTGTCGTGTCGGTTGGCCTTGCGGACCGGCACCAAAGTGCTCTGCTTCGAACATCATCCATCAAGAAGTCGGTTGAAGGCTGGTATTCCACGGACCTAGAACCCCGAAGGTCCCTTGTCACCCTACAGCCAGATGACGAACAGCCCAATAGCGACCACCTGGCAGCATATCTAGCGTCAGCTACTCAGACGGAATTCCCTCAGCCGGATCTACTCATAATGATCGTTCATTGTGTTTCGAATCACCTTATGGTCAGATTGGACACATTATTGTCGAGTCTGATCTCGAGTTCACCCTATGACATCGACAGAACAGGCCTTTGCCCTTGTTTGGCAACTATGCTGACAAGGAGAGATGCCGCCTTCCAATATTGGAACGTCGTCAAGTCTATCTCTCAGGTAGCTGCAAAGCCCCTGGAATATGGCATACGGCAGCTTTGGGCCAACGATACCGCAGGTCTTGACCCTTTTGCTTGAATTCTTATAATGACAATCCGGACTAATGTCATATGATATGTAAATGGTCATGCTAACGACAATCTCAACGGCTGCTGCGACAAGAGAACGGCAGTTGGCTTGGCAAGTGGCAATCTGCGGTGGTTTGATGGTTCCCTTTGACCCTTTCTAACGTCCTTGGAGTCGTCGGGCCATCTCGTCAATGCCATCGGCACTGAAATGGCCTATGAGACCTTTCTCAGTCTTGCGGGCATTCTGCTCTGCGCGCTCCCACATCACCTCCTCATATTGTCGGATCGCGTCTGGAAGTCGGCTCGCATCACCGGCACAGCCGATCACGGCTTTGGCTAGATCCATTGCGTCAAGCATGGCCAGATTGACGCCGACCCCAGCGAAAGGGGTCATCAAATGAGCTGCGTCTCCAACGAGCGTAACTCCAGGGTGCGTTTCCCATCTCATGCCGATGGGTAGCATCCACATTTGCCGAGGGATCAGCTGGTCGTTGGCGTCGAGAACGGCTCGTTTCAAGTCAGGTGCGCAGTCGTTGAAATACCGGTCCAGCAGGGCTTTCTTTGCTTCCTCAGGTGAGGCCCAATCAATGCCACATGTATTTATCCAATCTTCCGGCTGCCGCACCCCAACGTAGACTCGAATCCTATTTTCACCATCCCTCTGACACTGGATGGCACGGCCTTCGTCGAACATGAAGCAGCTTCCTGCGCCAACAAATTCTCCTAGCCACTGATGCCGCTTGTCGACCTCGAGCGCCCAGAGCTCGATCCCAGTGACGCCCGAATAAGAAGGTTTCTGCTCAGTAAGAAAGTTGCGCACTCTGGACCACGCGCCGTCGGCGCCAACAACCAGATCAAACCCTTCTTCGACACTGTCTTGGAAGTGCAGATCATACCTGCCCGGTATGGACGTCGATGCTGCGACGGAGACGAGCTTTTTGTCCCAGATGACCGTGTTCGGCTGCAAAGAATCGAGCAGCAGTTGTCGCAACTTTGTACGGTCGACCTCGGGGCGATCGGCATGTTCTTCGGGCCTGCGGCTGCCGGCCACATTCTCGTCGAGAACCACAGTGCCATCGTATTTGATGAGTTTCAACGCCTCTCCTTCCGGGCGCGCGACGCGCCTGAATTCCTCGAGCAGACCCGCTTCTCGGAGAGCCTGTTGCCCGCCGTTCCGATGGAGGTCAATGCTACCACCTTGGTCACGACGGTCAGGTGTTTTGTCCAGCTCAAAGACTGTGCAGGTAACATTGTAATTTTGGAGAATCCGTGCCAACGTTAGACCGGCCGGGCCGCCTCCGACGATTGCAATTCGCATGCTGCTGCTGTTGTTCATAGTGTTGGTGTTCAAGTCCAGTCACCGATGTATCTATCTGATGGGATGTTGCTTGCTCTCAACGCACCAAAGGCATGTATTTATACACGGATTCCCCATATCACTCGACTCCAGACCACGTTCGGTGCTGGACGCATGAGCATCTCATCTCGGCGTGGAGCCAGCCTGATGATGCTAGCCGCATGTTACTGATTGGCGACTGCGCAACATGCAACCATATGGTGCAGTCCGACCCTGAATCCTAAAGAGGAGCAATCCTTACGGTAGATTGCTCAGAGGTGTGGCGCGAACCAGCCTTCGGCCATATCTTGTATAGCGAGCCTCGCGCCGGGCGATAAACCCGAATGGCGGCCTCGGGATGTGGTGTCCCGCAAAGACAATTCAGGTGTGGATGCATCTCATTGGCTACAGCGCAACATCAACCCCTATCCACCCTTCAGCCTGGTCCGTCCACTTCGAAAATACTCAGTGGCAGCCTGGCTTGTGCAATTCGGGACGCAAATACTTGTCAGCGTTAACATCAACTGCCTCGCTGACTACACTGATGTGCGAAGGGTGATATAACAAAGTGCGCAATCATTTGGCAAGTACGGAGTGTTGTTTGATATCGCTTTGTCCATTCTTGCAGACCCATTATTTGGGTGTGACGGCTTAACAAGGTATAAGTTGAGCGTTCGATTCTGAGCCCATTACCCACGCCTGCGTTCATTGCGTTGGTCCTGCTTCTCAAGTTTAAATCTCTGGAAGAGTCCATCCACTTGTGACACAAAGCCTTTGTTTACCATCATCAAACGCAGTCGAATCTCCCCCCTTTCTCTCTCTCTCTCTCTCCTCTCTAACTCGGCCAAATTACGATCATGGATTCAACCATAGGCTCACTCTTCCGAGTCTTCCCAAGCGACCCTATTATGGAACAGATCGGTGTGATAATATGCAGCCAACGCCCCCGCCGGGCAGGTCCACAGATTGCAACATTCGTTCTGGACACACTGAAGCAGTACCAAGCCGGTCATCCATCTTCGCGACCGTATCAATTCATGCTCATCGACCTCGCCGAACATCCACTGCCGATGTATGACGAGCCAGGCATTCCATCTCGCATCCACTCCTCGGCGGGATACGCCCACTACCACACTCGAGCCTGGTCAGACTTGATCAACAGCTTTGCAGCGTTCGTCTTCGTCACCCCACAGTACAACTGGGGCTATCCGGCCGGCCTCAAGAATGCACTCGATTACCTCTACCACGAATGGGCAGGCAAGCCGGCCATGGTGGTCAGTTACGGCGGGCATGGTGGGCATAAAGCAGCGATGCAGTTGAAGCAGGTCTTGCAGGGCTTGCACATGAAGGTTGTGCCACATCATGTGGCGTTGCAGTTCCCAGATCGAGAATTCATGGAGCGAGCCTCTTCTGGCGCTGATCTGGGGCTTCGGGTTTTCAACGAAGCCGAGCCAGGTGAGAGACTCTGGGCGCAGGAGGGCAAGGACATGCACATTGTCTTTGCGCTGTTGCTGGAACGATTGTTTGGTGAAGCAGATGAGGAATTTGGACTAAGAAATATCGAGGGGTGTGCATGTTCGGATGCACAATCACACTCCTGATCACATTTCTTCAACATGCTGCGGATGACAGACTAGGGACAGGCAAGGCAGTCTCGGCAGGTCATCGCAGGTCTTGCTTTTCGTTCGGCAGTCGAATTACACGGCCTAGCATAGCAATCCCGAGAACACTCAGAATGACACGAAAATTGCACTCTGGCGTCAGAATGGTGTAGTATGCAGCAAAGTGATAGGAGGCACATCTGACAGTAATAGCGACAGTGGCATCACGATGGCAGCGATGAGAGAGTGGAAGATGGTAGAGCAGTGAAGATAGATACCAAGCTAGATGCAACTTGAATGAGCTGCAGTGGAATGACAAAATATCTGTCTGACAGAATGTTGTGACACCGGAACAACTGTTCTTCCGATCCGGCACCCAACCTGGAGAAAGGAGCCTCATTGGCTCTCCCTTCAAGTTGAGATGCTCTTGTTCGCCTCCAACCTCCAACTCTTATGACTTCAAGACGAAACTGTTTTTCCACAGTCACTCATACATTCAGTCTATCGTTCACATCGACTCGAAAATGTCGGCTTCGCTCGCCTCCGAGTGCAATGAAGTCAAAGAGTACGTTGGACCATCCTCACCGATGTTTTGGCACAGCTAACTGTCGACAGGAAGTATGACACATGCTTCTTAAAGTGGTATTCCGAGAGTATATCTGCACCATTTTCCATCACTGAGAATGCCATGAGCTGAGACGATTCTTTCAGAATACATCCGCGGCAACTCTTCCACAGACGAATGCCAGCCTCTCTTTCGGCAGTACAAGTCCTGCTTGACTGTGAGCACCTTGACATGCGAATTCCTTCCTGTTTGGCAAACGCTGACGGCGCAACACAGAAAGCGCTGAAGGAGAGAGGGATCGACTCTATGCTGAATGAGGCTAGGGAAGGCACCTCTGAGACTGATGATGAACACTTGCGGCGGTAGCCATTGATGCGACGCAACCCCGGGAGGACCGCCTCGCTTCGCTTCAGAATGACTCCGACTGCTGGTTTTGACGAACCATGTCAGGACCGCACCATGATTCCTCCTGACCATATTCCGATTATTCCACCATCTACCAATCACCTCTCCACCACCAGATCAGATCTCAGAACCCATTTCTCACCACTCGTCACCTCCCTCCCTGCATGGAGCATACAGTCTTCGCCATGCTTATGCAGAAGACCCATGCCAGCTTCGGGTTCCACCATGATAGGGTCCGGGGTCTTCTCTCCCCTCTTGCGGACGGTCGGGTAGAAGGCGGTCTCACCGCCTTCACAGGTTGTTAGGTATATCAAAAGCGTCCAAGTGGTTTTGGCGGGCACTTTCTCCTCGCCAAACTGTAGTCTATTACTCTCATCATAATGCGGGTCGAAAAAGTGGCCTGGACGATATCTGTACACTCTTATATTTGGATTCAATCCAAGCACCTTCCCTCCAAAGATAGTCGGATCCTCAAATGATTCTACCAGATATTGAAGCCCACTCTGCTCCCAGAGCATTCTAGCGAAGACCGTATCCTCGATTTGGAAACGGTCGTTGACTCGCACTGCTTCTCCACGTTTAGGGTTCCCCGGCGTGGTATTCAAGGGAAGTGCGGACAGGAATGACACATAGGCTTTGCATAGGTTGGAGGTGAACAAATTCCGCACGAGAAGAATCTGGCCTGGACACAGAGTCTCTAAGGCGAGGTGTTCGGCAGGAATCAGAGGAGTCAACGGTGGCCAGTTTGGCACTTGTGGTCTGACGACTTCTTTGATCGAGGCCGCTGATTTGGCAGGCTTTTGTTTTCCTCGCGGAGCCATGATGGACGGTGACTCATGATAGAGATGTAGCGATGTAGAGCCAAAGTCTCCAGCATGTGTCCAAATGGCCAGTAGTAGTAGCAGTAGCAGTAGCAGTACTAGTAGTAACTAGTATCTCCTCTATCACCTTAGTGAAAAAGTCCCCATGCTGGAGACTCGGGGTCCAAACAAAATCTGAGATGGAGCCACAGTCGATCGGATCTGATTGGCTGGCTGCTTGACTAAATCACCCGCAGCCAATCACCGTCCCTTATTCGTCCTGCGCCCGCCGCCTCGAGACTTTGACGATGCAGAACTTCATGTTCCCGTCTTTCTTCGCAACCAAGTCTTGCGCCGCGTCCTCGACACAGTCGAACCTCGTGCGCTTTTCCCCCCCGGCCCGTGAATTCGCAGACCTCGTCATGTCGTCGCAGGCTATCGCGACGTCAACAAGAGGTCTGCCGGATTTCTCCTCCCATCCGCTCGACCTGCCCGACTTTCCAGATCCAACATGGTCCGATCGCTCGAATCCTCACGACGAGGCCGCGGAGCCGAAACCCCAAGATGAACCGCCGCAAACGAACCTCGCTCAATCTCCTGGCGCCGAACACCCATCTTGGAGTGAGATGGATACACAACAACGAAGTCAAGCCGTTGGGAACCTCCTGGCGGCATTGGCGCCCATAAGTCCCACCCAGACCGCAACTGCGACCGCGGACGCAGATGCCAACGCAGATGCAAATGTAAACCAAGGGTCGCCTACAAACAAAACCGAAGCCACATTCAAACCGACAGACGAGAATGACCCTATCGACGTCCCTGCTGCAACCGAAGCAACCAACGACAACATCAATGCCGATCCTAGTATCTCTCTTCCTCCGCTTCCTCCACTGAGCAACGATGAGTTCCTAGATGCGAATCCCCAATCTACCTTTTCTCCTCCCTTACCAGAACCACCAACCGACCCGACGCCAGCAAATCAAGGGCCAGCAACGCTTATGCCCTCGGTATCGCAGATGGAATCCCAGACTCCTGCTGCATCTCCCGGCCCTCTTCCTGAACGAAGAGAAATCGAGGCTTTCGCAAAGATCGAGTTCGAAGACGGCAACTACTACATTACAACGTATGCCTGTGAGCTGGGACGGGATGCCTTCGCATACAGAGCAGCTCTTGCCAGAGCGGAAGAGGCGCGCCAGGCCGAGCAAGATCGCACTCAAAGTTCCAGTGGGAGGCGGTCTGAGGGGATGCCAAAGCCTAACGATAGCCAAGTCCAAGGAAGTGTCGTCAGTGAGGCTGGAGGGTTTGGAGGTGTCGACGATGGTCCGGTTCTGCAAGATGGCGACCGCCGCAATCCTGATCCGCTTCATTCTCAATCCTCCGACCGATCTGCTGGTAGCGTGGTGAAGCCTCAAGAAGTCCTCATCAACCCGCCCCTGATCCCCTTCGATTACCACAAGATGGCTGAGCGTCAGGCACAATTTGAACACGAGAACGAGCCCGAAGCGGACAACGAACAACCGGCTCCGGTCACTGCAGACCATATCCCTGATGCTCACAACTGCCCGCTTATTCCGATTCATGCGATGCGCACTTCACAAAAGTCCGAAGTTGAAAACCACAGAAGTATCTCTCGACGACACGTCAAGATTCAGTGGGACTTTGACAAGGATTGCTTCTCGATGAAAGTATTAGGGCGGAATGGTGCTTTCTTGGATGATCAGTATCTCCCCCGGGGTGGGGTTAAGCGCCTCCGAGATGGGTCAAAGATACAAATCTCAAACGTCTGGATGACATTTCGCCTACCAAACCAGAGGAGTGAACCGATATCTGAAGATTCCGAACGTGATCGAATGGAGGAGACCCCTTCTGCACAACGCAACACTTCGCCAACGCCGAACGAAGAAGATGAGGATGAGGATGCGAGCCTATCGCCTTCGCGCAGTGGCAAGACGAGGACTAGAATCGTTCTGAATACTTCGCAGCAACCGTCACCATCAATTGCGGATCCTCTGATTGGACCTGACGGTCAACCTATGCCGCCGAGGAAACGGGGGCCTGGAAGGCCACCCAAGGACGGGATCATGTCTACTCGAGAGAGGAGAGAAAGGGAAAAGGCGCAAAGATTGGCCGAAGCCAAAGCGGCCAACGGAGGCAAGACTCCACCGCCGATGTTGAAGGGGAAATTTCCGAAGCCTATTGTAAAGGAAGAGGTTATCATCCCCGACATGAGAACAGAGAAGAGGAAGTACAAGAAACGAAAACGACCCGGAGAGGATGGCGATATTGTACAGTCAATTGAAGGAGGTGAAGTCGACGTCCCTAGTGAGACGGAAAAGGCGCCGGTGAAGAAAGCGCGACAATCCAAGTCACCTTCGCCAGATTATCCCCCAGCGGAAAGCTTGACGGAAGAGCAGCTTGCACGACCATCCGAACCATATGCTCGGTTGATCTACGACATTCTGATCGACATACACCCGAAGGCTCTTCCGCTGAAACAAATTTATCGAGCGTTGAAGCTGAAGTTCCCTTTCTTCGTCCACCGAGTGGATTCGGAGGGCTGGCAGAGTAGTGTTCGACACAACTTGAATCAAGAGTGGAACAAACTGTTTGAGAAAGGAGAGAAGGAGGGCAAAGGGTTTGCGTGGAAGGCCATACCTGGCGCTCTTCAACCACAAGCTGAAAGAAGACGAGCCGCTCAGCAAGCTGCAGCAAACAAACCAAAACCGCCTCCCGCACCACGTCAACCCCCTCCTCCAGGATCTCATCCTCCGTTGAACTGGCAAAATACTCCCTTTCCTCAGCAAAACGGTATGCCACCCCGCGGTCCTCCACCTTTCTTCGTCCAAGGTCCACATGGTCCAATGCCGCCTCCACCCAACGGTATGCCTTGGCCTCCGCCCCCTCCACCACCGGGTGGAATTCCATCTTCAGCCTCACCAAATCCAAACGGACACGTTCCTCCACACATGCAGCCCGGTCAAAATCCTCCTCCCCAATTCTTCCCACCTCCCCAGGGAGGTCGTCCGCCATTTCCTCCCCAACCGCCTGTCCAGCCTGGTGGTGCTTCTCAACCCAACGCTGCCACGGCGCAAGGACCGCCTCGTCCCAACTCGGCAGCCGCAACACCAGTGCCACCTCCACCCATTCCATCCAGTTCCTCCGCATCTCGAAACATGCCCTGCTCGACCGACGGATTGCTCGCCATCAGACGCTTCGAAAACGCCATGTATGATCAAGTGCGCGACCCGGCGAAGATTGAGGAGTGGCAGAAAGTGTTTGCGTCTGTCAAACGACGGTTGCTGCATGGCGCCCCGCATTCTTCTTTGCCTAATGGAGAGACCAAGGAGGAACTTACCATCATGGAACACGTTCGGCGGTTCATTGATCGTTTCAAAAACCCCAACTTTGTCGGCTTCTCCATCGAGCAGACCAGAGGCACTGGGTCGCCGGCTCCGACGACGGCGACAAGCGGCGCAGTTCAGTCGGCCGAGCCATCATCTGCGCAGCCATCACAATCTGCGACTGCACCAGTTCCGACTCAGGCTGTCTCCAGTGCCAAACCTGTCGCGGTTGAGACCACGAAAGAGGCTCCAAAGGATGCCGTTCCTCAACCTCCGCCAACAATTGATACCATCATTGGGGGTGAAGTCAAAAACGGTGCTGACAACGGTGACAAGAATGGAGGCGCCGAGCAGCTCAAGGCCCCGGTCGATGTTCAGCCCAAGATTGAAGCCAACAATGAACGATCCAAAGTCTTGACCGACAAACCCTCTGTTAACGGTGCAGCCTAGGGATTAGACGCGACAAGTTGAGCATTTTCTATCCACCAGTGTCAGGAGTATTTGGCGTCTCTCTTGGAATTCATGTCTTGTCGCATGGCTGCTGCAGGAAGGTAGTGGTGCTGAACAACAATCTCGCCATCTGTTTGGGCTCTCGGCATCTCTCATGACATTGCTTTCATGCGTGCACCTTATGCATGCGGGCGGACAGGCGGATAGAAAGCAGACAGGTGTCTAGGTCCACATGCAAGTATCTCTTACCACTCCAGGTAGCTTTTCCTTTGCAGGTTAGGTAGTGGTAGCGACTCAGCAAATTCACTTTTCATGTCATCATGTCATGTCATGTTATGGTTTCGCATTCCGTCCTCTCATCAGTGAGACCGGAAATGCCAATTTTTTCTTTTCTTTTCTTCTTTTCCTTTCTGTTTTTTTCCCAGTGATGATAACAACCCCTTGTCATACGTCGTCAGTCAGCGAGAAGAGGATGAGAGCAACTCAGGTGTTTCTCTGGCTTTTGTCTGCGTTTGTTTCCTTCCTTTTGCTCAACATCGCGCCGTGAGGACCCGTCCTTTCAGCTTTACTTTACGGGACGCAGGCACCTGATCTGAGGTATATACTATACAGAGTCCAGTAGTTGTCGACCATGTCTTTGTCCTTTTTGTGAAATGGCTCCAAAGACTAGGTTATAGACAGCCAGCTGGGTATAGATACATACATACATTTACGTATATACATACCTATATACAGGTAGATCTGGGCAGGTGGACAGGTGTGCAGGTGGGCAGGTGTGCAGATGGGTATCTTAGATTTGCTCTGTGATACACATAGCTCGGAGACCACTCCAGACGCATGGTCTATTTCCAATGCATGATTGACCTTTACGGAAACCAGGAGATTCCTTACCCTGTTTTTCCGTCAGGATACCAGTATGAGATCGGTTACAGTTGGGTGCGGATAGAGAAGAGGAAGCAGGAATGTATTGCTTGGATGGAATATTGTAGGATTTGATCAGATGGTTTATTTATTTATATAGAAAGTGGTACACCCGACCGACTCTTGAGAGAGCCTCTTGTGGAGTTCGCATCATCTGGAAGTTCCATTTAATGATGCGCTGGGTGTCAAATTGACCCTTTTCACCCGGAGGGCCGGCATTCGATGACCAGAGTCTCGGTTTGGCTGGTGTCTTTTCGCCCTTGTGAGTCGAGTATGGACTGGAGTTGTCGATCCAAGCAACCAAAGCAGAGGTGGAAAACAGTCAGACTTTCGTTCGAGTCACAATCATGCTGAGGTGGTTTGTCTCGGCTTGTGAAAGAGTCCACTATTCCAGCCGGGTTCTTCAGGTTTGAGGCTGCCTTTGCTGCAGCTGGAGCTGGTCGATGATCAATTTGGCCACGTTCATTCCAGAAAGTGCACTCGTCTCCATGGTGGAGATGAAGCTCTCCATGCTGGATAGATAGAATAGGTTCTCGCCCTCAGCCTCGGGCTCGGGCCCGTTCATCAGCGACGACATCGTGTGCAGGGTGAAGTTGTCGAATGTCCGTCGAGGGGTCTCGTAGGGATAGCTGTGCCAGTGCTTCTCGTAGAGCCAGGTGATGTCTTCCTTGGGCAGCGTGGATACTGGGTCCTCCTTGGATGTCGGGGCATGTGGGAAGCCGAGAATCCAGGAGACGAATGTTCCGGTCAGAGGGGCCGGCGAGAAGATCTTGTAGAGATACTGCGTCTCGGAATCTGTTTTGGAGTTAGTGTCACTTTCGGTATCGGTCTCGGTTGGTCTTCGTCCGCTGTTGGTGCTGTTGCTGTTGCTGTTGCTTGATATCGGACCGGAGAAGCTCAGCCCGTCTATGTCGGGATGGAGGACGCGTAAGGTGCTGATTGACCAGAAGCCTGGCGGGCCGACGGCATCAACGCCGCGACGGGAACTGAGTTCGTCGTTCAGATATTCGGGCAGAGTGGTGAGGATCGACGAAGGTACGTCGGCTTGGGACTGTAGACCGAAATAGGCCGGCGAGAGTTGATGTGGGGAGGTCAACAGCGTCACGTACAGAGAGACATAGGGGATTTTGGAGGGCGGATCGACGAGCGGCGGTGTGAATGAGATGTTGGCGAACTGGTACGGTGCGGCGAGGATGACGGTGTCGTAGGCGTCCGCGTTGAAGTGTGCATCGAGGTCGGGGTCATTGGTCTGCAGGCGGTACGATTTCTTTCCCGGATCCTGTGTAACGTCGGTGACCGTGGTGTTCAGAAGAACCCTCGAGGCCGATCTTTTCACCATCTCGTCGAAGATCTGCCAGTTGCCTCCATCAACCGCCATGGCGCCTTCGATCGCCATACAGACCAACGTCTCCAGACCGTGGATTCCGCCTAGATTGGAGGCGTAATTGACCCGCGTGCTGGCCTGGATGATCTCTCTGCTGAATAACTCGCTGACATGCGTCTCTTGGAGTACCTCCCTGCCGGATACGCCCGTGTATGCGTCCAGAGCTGTGCGGTCCACAGCCTCCTGCAACGAACGGAACGGGAACAGAGGTTCCTCGTAGACCTGGAGGAATGCGCCCACCGCGGCCTTTGTCGCTCTTTGAGTGCGGATCGGACTCAGCCCGTATTTCCACAATAGCTTCGCTATGTCCCACCACCCGCGCCAGGAACTGCGGGTGTCATCATCATCGTCATCATCGCTGGCAGTTTTGAAGACGAATTGGTTCCCGTCCCATATTCCCAGCTCGTACTGTGACTCCGGTGTGGCCTCGTAGATCTTGCCGGACGGGGCCAGCCCGAAATCCCGCGTGGCATTGTACAGGATATGGTTGACCTTGACGAAAATGCTGGCGCCCAGTTCGGTCGGGTAGCGAGGGTCGTCCAGGGCGTTGACGGTTGTGGTTCGTCCGCCGATGCGCGGGTTGGCGTCGAAGACGGTGATGTCTAGATCAACGTCCAGGTCTAGTGACTGCGAGAACTGGTTGAGGTAGAACGACGCAGATGAGCCGCCAGGGCCGGCGCCTATGATGGCCACGCGGTGTGTCTTTGATTGAGGGACTCGGAGGGGGTCATCGTGCAGAGGACTCTGGGACTGGTCTGCAGCGGCAGAAATGAGATGAAGGAGGATGGTTACAGAGGTGAAGACCACTCTGCTTAACATGTCGATATTGATTGCCTCGAGGGCAACAACACGGTGGATTACATATCTTTGGAGAATTGGCTTTCATGGTGGTTCAACGTCTCGCAATTCGCGATTGAAGCGACGTCTGTTTATGGAATTGTTTGGCGTGTTTGCACAGACTCAGCCTCAGCCTCGTCGGCTTCTACCATTGTAATACGTAGTATCCAATACAGAGGCAGACCGTGCTTTGCAAAATACCTACCTTAGTTACTGGCACTGGCTGTCTGTCAACATGAAGACATGAGCAAGTTCAAGTCCTCTGATTGGGCTGGAACGAAGCGTGTTGGTCATAGTGATCGAAATTGCCAGAATGCTTACAGTATTTGAGACTCAAGCCTTGCGAGAGACCGAATAGCTGATCTTCCCTGCTTTCCCTGTCTCGTTGGGTTGGCTGATGTTGAAGTCGATGCAATGTCTCTTTCCAGGTCAGTCTTCATAGTAACCCTTTGGATTGCTTCTCTTTGCATAACTTTGCAAGTAACTCAACATTATGCTGATCACCACCATCCTTGAAACCAGGCATCAGGGCAAGCCATTGATATACACCCTCCCTGACTTCCTTCGGCAGTCTGGGCGGTTCTTTCAGGACCTTCTCAAAGGCATCAATGACTTTCTGCGCCACATCCTCGATCATCAACTCGCCCCCAGTTGTCTCTTTCCCTTGACTCAGCGCCATTGCCAAACTGGTCTTGTATCCGACCATGGCATCCAAAGCGACAGCGACCGTACGTGGCCAGAATGAGCTCATCAGATTCCAAGAATCACCCACTTTGCCTTGGTCTCCAGCTCCTCGAAAGTCGGTGCGTAGAATGACAGTGGGGATATCTGCCATCTTGGCGACCATATACTCGACCACGGTGCCCGCATCCAGTTCTGCCCCATCATAGGTGAACATGGCCAAGTCGGAAGATAACAATGCACGAAGATCCTCGTCTCGGATCGAGTGTGGACTGAGATCTCGCTGTTCTAGGTCTTGTGGCAGTATGGGAATGAATTTCCCCGACGACTGTTTGTTGATGGCTTGAGATAGGAGAACGTTGGTGTGCAGTTCTGCGATCGTGAACAATGGCCCGGCATGGTAGTAGGTGTATGTTTGGGGCGGATGAGAGATCTCCCGCTGACTGGGATCTAGCGAAGTATGGGTTTCAAGGACCGAGTGACTGGTGAATTCGCTCATTTTGGACAGAACGTGATGGAAAGCAAGCAACGATTGTATCAAAGATGAGTAGGGAGGGAGATAGAACCAAAATCAAAACGCGCCGTGTAGATACCTAGATATCTATAGTTTGTCGATTGAAGTCGTGTAGACTCTCGGTTACAGGATATCAGATAAGCAATCTTGCTGTGGGGATCCATTAGGATTGTTGATGCCTGGTCCTAGGCGGTTCAGCCCTATCGTGAAGCCCGGAGCCCCCCGAAGCGCCTGAGCATCCTTGGCTTTTATAGCCTCCATGGGGCTAGGAGGCCTAGGCCTAGGGTCCTATAGGCGGGTCCCCTGTTCCATATCCTAGGGACTGCAGCCTCATCAGCCCTAGCCCCACAGCCTCCTTAGCCCATGTACCTGATATATAACAAGCATTCTTCCCCTTCTCGATATTCAATCTTGTCATCTGCATCCTTGAGAACCGGGTGCACGTCATTTTCAACCAACGCAAGAATCTGTGGGAAATCAAAGGGTTATAAGGGAAAAGTTCCCAAATTCTCCTGCCCATCGTGGTAGGTTCGATAACCTAGTGGCACGACCACAGCTCTTGGATACGCTCTGCACTAATCAGAGGATTCCGGTTCTTCTGCCTTGAGTGGTTATCTGTTCCTTTAGGGGCCGGTTCCTTCAGTCCTAGCGATTAGGTTCACATACCCATAAATACGAGTTCGGTTTCTTTGTCGATTTGCTTTTTTGGCATTCCCGTGGCTGGCCGTTTTGATACTCCGCGGTAGGTTTGTGTTGAGGAAGAGGGTGCGGACGCCCGGGAAGTTGCGCGGTGCAGTGAGGCACAATGGTCAACTGGAAGTGAAATCCTTGAAGATCCTCTTCGAGCTACAGTGTCATACTCTTGCATACTCTGTACAGAGTATCCTTCACCTTGCCTATCGTTATATCGACTCGCAGGTCCTTTACCTAGCGCAGGGTCTTCTACACGCCCGCCCGCTGGCCGTCCAATCCACCACCCGTTCCACCCTCTACCGCGACACCAAACCCACCCCTCGGCCAGCGCACTACTAGACCTACAGTCCCCCCTTCGTCAACTCTACGCTTGATGCTGAATAGAAGAAGAGTCGGAGTGATTCGAATCAAGAAGCTGATGCTCACAAACTCAAGCTCCGGATTCAAGCCAGACAACGGCTTCTCAAGCTGCCAGCTTGTCCTCAACACGACTCCGGGGCATCGAGCGCCTGTCCTTCGAAGCTCCATCGTGGTAGAAGAGATTGGTCAGCTGCGTGACGTGTAACGGCGTAATATTGCGGACAATTGTTAACGCCGAATTCGACGCCATCACGACAACTTCTAGGGAGGCTCTCGGCGCAGTCCAATCGGAGTGGGTGAGGCTGTCACGACAGAACTAGCCATCCCTTCCCTTCATACTACCTACTAGTACTTAGTAGTGAGTCCCTCCATCCTTATTAGATAATTAGTAACTCAGCCGCGCCTGTCTTCTGTCTTCTCTTCTCTCTTCCCCTTACTAGAACACAGTCTCTTCCTGGGCGCCTCTACTACCACAGAGTGAGTTCTGCAGTGGAAAGCTACCCTCCAATCTCCCATCCCAATCAACCTTCGCCATGGCCCCAAGAACAAAAGAGGAGCTCGACGCTCTTTCGGTGATCGACCCTGAAATCGAAGCCGTAAGCTTCCCCTTCTTCCACCAGTGCAATGCCCTGGTTTGGCTGGACCCACTGACTCCGTCTCGACAGATCGTAAGGTCAAGGCCATTGCCCGCCCCTGAAACTGAGACTGAAACCTCCAGCATCGAGACGCGAGTCGCTCAACTTCGTTCGTTGGAGAGTCAATGGCCCGTGCCCCCTCCAGTCGCCGGAGTCAAAGAATCCAATCCCAAGTTCACCACGCGGGACGGGGTCAACCTCAACCTATTTGTCTATGAACCTGCCTACGCAGACCCGCACTCATCAACGCCCAGACCTTTGGTGATCTTCTTCCACGGCGGTGGCGGCGTGATCGGCTCGGCGAAGTCTGTCGCATCGCTGGCTGGAAGCCTAGTTCTCGCGCATGGCTGCGTGGTCGTGAGTCCGCAGTATCGTCTGGCGCCCGAACACAAGTTCCCCACGGGGGTCAACGATGGATGGGACGCATTTGTCCATGTGACCTCCAAAGCATCCGACTTGGGCGCCGACTGTTCTGCCGGGCTTGTGGTCGGTGGCGTCAGCTTCGGTGCCGTCCTGGCCAGTGTCATCGCGCTGCGGGCCAAAGAAGAGAACCGGACGCCCAGGATCACGGGCTTGTACTTCTCCGCCCCGTCGTTGATCGCGAGCAGCGACACCGTCCCGCCCGAGTACAAGGACCAGTACCGCTCGCGGACCGACGAACGTTGTCTCAGCTCGCCGGTCCTGGACAAGAAGACCAAAGCACTCTTCGATGCTGCCTACGGCGCGGACCCCAAGTCTCCACTGTACCGCGTCTTGAATGTGCAGCCGCTGTCGAAGCACGCGGGGATTGCGCCGAAAGCATACTTCCAGATCTGCGGCATGGACATTCTCCGCGATGACGGGTTCATCTACGAGCAGATTCTGGCTGCATCCGGGGTCGAGACCAAGGTGGACGTGTACCCAGGGGCGCCGCATATCTTTTGGGCCGTCTTCCAGAGCATCAAGCAAGCGACAAAATGGAAGGATGACACGGTGAGAGGTGTAGGCTGGTTACTTGATCGACAATGAGGGTGAGGGTCGGGATAAGAATGGATTAGGGTGTTGGTTGGGTCATGCCGAAGACGCTTCTTCTCTCCTCTCTCGATGTACTAGTATTCTCTCCTCTCTCGATGTACTAGTATTCTGTACGAACAACGAACCAGATTCTCTTTTCCTTTCATACTCGTCTCTACTTGGCTGTCCATCACATCAAAAACACCCCACCATCCGACTTGGCCACCGTGCCCGTAGCATTGCGATCCTTCATCAAGAACAAATAACTCTCCACCACATCCTCGACGGCGCCGACTCTCCCGGTGGCCTGTTTCTTCGCATACTCGGCCATTGCCGCTTCCTTGTTCGGCCCCAACGCATCCCACAACTCCGTCACCACGGCGCCGGGACTGACCAGGTTGACTCTGACGGGCCTCAACTCCAACGCCAACCCGCGAACCATGCCGAACAGGCCGCTCGCGAACGACGAAATCACCGTCCACCCCTCAGCCGGCTTCTCCGCGGCCGCGCCGGTCGTCAAGGTAATCGACGACGCCGGGCCCGGAGTCAGCAGCGGACTCCCGTACTTGGCGACCATCAGGGGCGCGAAGAAGCGGACCATGCCTACCTTTACGGCCGACTGGACCGTCACGTCGCTCAATTGGCTGGGCGCCAATGGGTCGCCGGCGGTGAAGACGATATGGTCCAACTTTTCGATGTGGCTGATTAGATTGCGCACGTTGGCTTCCAGGGTGGCTTCGTCGGAGAGATCGCAGGTCAGACCGGTGATGGTTGTTGTTGTTGTCGCTTCCGGGTATGCGGTCTTCAAGCGCTGCACGGCGGAGTCGACTTTGGCGGCGCGGGACGACGAGATCCATAGCTTCTCCACGCCGTGCTCGACCAGGGCTTCGGCCAGACCGTAGCCGATGCCGGAGGTGCCGCCGACGATGAGGACGGAGGAGCCTTGTAGTTTGGAGGTGTATTTGGCCATGGTGTCCTGTTCTTGTGTTTGTTCTTGTTCTTGTCCTGTTCTTGTTCTTGTTCTTGGTCTCTGTCTTTGTCTTTGTCTCCGCTGGATATGAAAGAAGTGTGTAATTTGTATTCAAGAGTCAAGACTGAAAAAAAAAAGGACAAGCCCTATTGCGAGGTTAACTAAGTATCCGGTCTTTCAGGCAGTATAGACAGAGAGGAGGTATATATACTTTGTCTGTTGTGCATCCAAGGTGAGGGTTTTCCCTTGTTTGTGTCAATATGTCTCCTTGGTCGCGGGGAAACTTCCCTCCGTCGATCACTTCTAGCGGCGGAGCGTTGTCACCAAGTGGGGAAGTTAGCTTGTCCTGACTGGTCTGACCCACTGGCAATGGCAGTCCGGAATATTCGGTAACGATGCGGGAGATTGGGTATCACCGTAGATTGATAGATATCTCAACTATGTATCTTTTGCTTCAATTCACCTTATTCAAACAACTCACCTCTCTCAAGAAGTGCATGTAGAGGGACTGCTAAGTAAGCGATACCCTTGGCCAGTTGTAATCTCGCCGTGTATTCTGTACAGCGGGGCAGAGAAGTCTGGTGCTACTGGTACCTTAGTAGATTAATGCCATCGTCATAGAAAAGTTCTTGTCTTCGGACGGACTTAAGGAGCATGAAGGGCACTGGCAGTTGTGGTAGCGGGTGGGTGATCCTTATCTCCGGGCGTCAAGAGAAAGAGTCCCGGCACGGTCCATTAAGGTCAGTCAAGCTTTGGTTAGCGAAAGAAAAACTTTAGAGTTTACTAGCGGCCGAACACAAATCCACGTCAAGTTTCCACTTCGCTGATAACTTGAACTTTGAACCTTATCAGGTTAGTAGTCACCTACTGGTAATAAGTACTACTAGTATAGAGATGTTACCTAAGGTACGTACCTGACTTAACGACGTCGTCGAATCGGTATACTACCTACGATAAGATGAGGTGGTTACAAAGATTACATCCTCAGCAATAGAACACCAGGGACACGCAGGTAGATCTCCCATGCTCCGCTAAGCTCTACGCGCCCATACTACTAATAATGTACTCTGTACCTCCCTTCCGCACTCACCACTGCGCCTGCACTGCAGTTTATGATGGGCGGATATAAGAACTTAACACCGCTCTGGCCAATACGGCCAGCGAGACGGAATACTCTGGTCGAATTGGAGTTTGAAAGGACTGAGTTGGCTACCTAGGTACCTTATGTGGTGGGTATATTATATTTGGCATCTGCTCCGGTTCTGATCTACATTTGATCACTGCTTTTTTTCTCTTTCTGTTGCGTACGGTTCAAAAAGGGAGGGGGAATGAAGAATTGCCAACTGATTGAATGTCGGTTCGACGCAGATCAAAGAGAGTGCTGGGATTGTCCTGCAAGGTATGTCTTGTACTCTTGGGCAAAGGGTATAGTGTACTTCGCTGTATAGGGTAGGTAGATATCCAATTGAATCGCCACATCTCAACCCATGTCATGGCAGTCGCTGGAAATGAAAGCCAATTCTCTATTGATCTTCTCTGTACGTCAGACCTAGACACTCCTCCATGGAAGATGAGATCCAACCACATGCAACGATACTGTGTCAGTGTGTCTATCTGCCGACTGTATACCGTGGCATTATATATCTGGCGTACCAGAGGCTCGATTTTTCTTATGGTCTTCTCTCCTATTCCCACTTCAACGTCAGCCATCACATCTGAGACTCTCAGTGTCGTTCGGTCGGCTATTGGATTGCATGAATAGCAGCCATGACATCCAATGCAGCCAGTTGACTATGACTGGTAGGCAGGTCCATAGGCCCAGCCCACCAGGGCCCAAATTGGCCTCTGCCATTAGTAGCGCGCTGCTGAAGACTTTGGAACTGCCACTGGACAAACCCGGCCAGCTGGGTCTGCAGGTCCGGATAGACACGGTCTCGGGACAAGATCTTGTACAGTTTCGCCAGACTGCGCAACAGAACTCCTTTGAACCCGACGGCGTCGTCGTTTTCCGACGCCTGCTTCGAGTTTGGACCCGTGCCGGGATACGCGCCACGCTCCGTGAGAGTGCCGTCGGCGTCGACCCAGGTTGAGCGCGTCATGGCAGCTCGGGCCATGTTGCATGCCAGATCCAGGTACGTGCCTGCACCGGGGGAGTTGGCCGGTTGGGTCTGGGTCTGTTTCATGGCGTCGTAGATGGCGACCGCCGCGGCGATGGCCTGGCCGGTGTTGTAGGTGAAAGTCCAGTCGAAGCACTGGCCGGTCTGGAGATCGATGTGGTCCAGCACGACATACTGGGCGGAGAGATATCGACACCGCAGAATCCAGAAGAACCCGAAGATGGCGTCGGTCAACATCTCCCGTCGTCGTGCAGGGTCTTGTTGCACGAGGGCCAGTCTGGCCGAGAGCTCGGTGAACAGGCCCGTGGTGATCGCGTTGACTTGGGTTTCGTTGTTCTTGTTGCTCCACTTGACGCCGCCCTCCATGTCGGTGCCGTTGATCACGTACTGTCCGGGCGGGATGACATAGTCATGCACGTGAGCCCAAATGTTCTGGGCGACTGACAGATGGTTGGTGTCTTGGGTGAGATCGTACATCTCCAACAGGAAGATCCCCCACCAGCTGGAATCGTCGTTGAAGTCGTTGATGCAGTCCGTCTGGTTTGCTTCGACCTCGACGAGGAGATCATGCAGAATCTCCGCGTTGCCTGTTGTCTGCGACCAAGAGTCGTGCAGGGCAATTGCTGTATAGCCGTTGGCGACTTGCCAGTAGCCCAGACCGGAGATCTGCCCGTTGGCTTGTTTGGATGCGAGGAAGACGTCGATGGCGGTTTGGGTCGTGTTGATCAAAGCCTCCGCCCCTAAAGATAGAGACATGTTCATTTTGATTTCTACGGAAGGCACAGCGGGTTCGTGGATTGGGGATAAAAAGGACTAGACTTACTGTTTTCGTCGTCCGAAGACTGGCTTTTTGATCTCCTCGAGGTCATCATGGGTCAAACGCGGCAGGCTGGAGCTGACGCATGCGACCCGGTGTCATGGCAAACAGCCCTTCACTGGCCTCGAGGGCTGGCCGACTGTGTCGTTGGGGCTGTGACGGACGAACAAATCGAAAGATTGAGACATCTGCTCGAAGTCATTGATGGTGACTCGAGGCGCGAAGACAGTAAAAGTCCATCCAGTCACGGCCGCCATTGGGTCACGTTAGAGCGGCGGCAATGTCAGTGACACCGCGTCGTCAAGGGTGCAACATCCGACTGTCAGCCGGCCCCAGTCGGCAGCTCAGTATAAAATGATTCGCAGTGTAAGAAGCAGGTGATAATGAGACATGTAACAATAGAGTGGAAGAAACAGGTGAGAATCTCTGCGCATTGGTATAAAATGTTGAATAGTGATTAATGATTGATATGTCGTTGAACTTGAGTCGTCGGTTCCCATCTCTCCGATTGGTCGAGATGGAAACAACGTAACTCATACCGCATTCGGCAGTGATCGCCACAGACTATCTCCGCGAACCCCCTAAAATCCAGCCAGTCAGCATCCAGTATTCAACGTTAACCCTCATACCTCCGTACCAAGTCCCCATTGCAGCAACTGAACTACATGTCTGTGAGCGTGTCTGCCCCGTTGAGAAAAAGCTATATAAAGCTGCCCATCATGGCATTGACTCTTGTCTTCTCTTCTCTTCATCCTCTTCATCGCACCTCGATCTCGCTTGATCACTACTCAATCGCACTACTAGCACAGCCTCCTACCAGACTGATACCAATACCAATATCAAACCTCATCCCTCAACTGTCAAGATGACTTCCTCCATGTCCAAGATCCTCATCTTCGGAGGCACCAGCGGGATCGGCGAGTCGCTGGCCCGCGCCTTCCACAAGATGGGCAAAAAGGTCATCATCACCGGCCGTCGCGAAGCCCGTCTGACGTCTCTGGCCTCGGAACTCCCAGGCCTCGAGACCTACACCATGGACAACGCCGTGCTGGACGCCCTTCCCAAACATGTGGCCACGCTGACCTCGCGATACCCCGACATCGACACCGTCTGGGTCAACTCGGGGATCCAGTACCAAGGCGACTTCAAGGCTCTGGACAACTTCTCCGACGAGAAGATCATCAACGAGATCAACACGGACCTGACCGCCCCGATCATCCTGGCCCGCCACTTCATCCCGTACTTGCTGTCCCAGAAGCACGAGACGAACTTCATGATCACGTCGTCTGGGATCGCGTTTATTCCCGTCGGCAAGTTCCCCGTGTACACGCCAGCCAAGGCCGGAGTGCACGCCTTTCTCGTGGGACTGAGACAGGCCCTGAGAGACACGAACGTCAATGTGATTGAGATCGTGCCGCCCTATGTGCGCACCGAGCTGGACGCCGCGAATCCGTTGCATAACGTCTACAAGCCGATGGAGTTGGACGACTTCACGGCGGAGACGCTCGAAGTGTTGAAGAAGCCCGCAAAGGAGATCAAGGAGGCTCCTGCCGGGAGCGCGGCCATTTCGGTGGACGCCTGGCGGAAGGCGTTCAATCCTATCTTGGAGGCAAGGCATCTGTTTGGTTGAGAGGGACAACGTTAAATGGCCAAGCGGAGTCACGGAGATGGATACGTGTTCATCCAGTCCGGCGTCCGGCCTGGAGGAACGATTGTACATAGCACCCTTCCGATGCTCCTTGCAAGTTGCCTCATAGGCATGTAGAATGGGCCATATCCACTCGACCGAGCTGCGCTACTGCATATATACATATAGACCATAGGCAATCACTCGTTATGTATATAGCAAGAGAATGAGATCGCTCCTTATGCCAACTCTTCCCTAACTTTCAGAAAACTAGTTGAATTCGGGTGCCAATTGCGCTCCACGTCTCGTCTTGCCTCGTCTCGGTTGGTTTCTACGATAGCCCAATTCGTCTCTATATCTTCTTCTATCCTGTCCTCATCCGTCTGTTGGATATATAGCCGTCTCTGGCGCCTGTATGTATGACTATGTCTCTATATGAAGCCCGCGGTCCTTTGCTTTCACGCCTTCTCCTCGAAGTCTTTGTCTTTATTCGGCAAAGCCGGGGCTCAAGTGGGAGCAGGTGGTAGTTTCTTCCGCGGTACATTTGGATCAGTGGCCGGCGACGCATCGGGGTCGAATTGTGGTTGTGGTTGTGGCTGTTGCGCTGGAGGAGATGGAGGCGGTGGAGAGCTATGAGATCTCGACTCTGGCGTGGTATAACTTCCACTGTCTTTGTCTTTGAGTCCTGAAGGTGGTGACGTAGATGAAGAGCGAGGCGAAGACGGGGACGAAGGCGACGTAGATGAAGATGACTTGCCGTTGCCTCGCTTTGTGGAAGAAGAGCCGTCATCTTCGCTTTCACTTGTGTCCTTTTCCTTCTCTCTTGCTTTGCTCTGGCCGCGACGGTCCGCAGGTGTGGTATCGTCTCGTTGTTCTTTTCCACTAGAGTTCTGCTTGTCAGCTTGGCCATCGTCCTTCTTGTCGTGATGCGATTGCCCCTTTTCCTTGGGTTCAGTGTCATCTCTATCAGCATCGCTCGCTGTGCCTTCGTGTATCTCTTTCCTGGCATGTCCATCTCTATCGTTAACAGAGTCTTTAGCTCCATCTTCATCATCAGTCGGTTCCTCATCTTTATCCTTTCCTTTATCGGCCTCCTTCTTACCCTCCTCCTGTTGAGTCTGTTGCTTCTTAGGCTCCTCCTTAGGCTCCTCCTTCACTGGCATCGGCTTTGCCGCTGTAGCAGGGCTTTCATCCGGATCCGGATCCAAGGTCTGCTGTGGCGGCACGGGCACGGGCACCGCAACACCTCCCGCCGCCGTCCCCGTCCCAGGATCTACCGTCACCACAGGAGCCGCAATCGCAGGCTGGGCACCCGAGCCGACCGGCAGAGAAATAGGCACGGCAGACGAAGCCCCAGGCACCTGGACAACGGCCGGTCTCGGCCTCAAAGCCGTGTTCATAGGATCATAGATGCCCGCGCTGCCAGCCATGTACATGTCCGGATTATTGGCCGTGTTGGTCCTCACCGCGCGATCAAAGAGACGAGTCAGCCTCGCCACCTCGCTGCGGACGGTGACCTGGTGATCGTCCGTGTTGATTTCGTCGTAGCCGTGCACCCGGCGCGTAATGCCCAGCCACATGATCTCGGAGTTTTCGATCTCATCGACAACGCGCTCCAGGTCGTCGCGATACATGCGCGCCCGCATCGGCTGGCCGCGCGACTTCAGGTACGCCACGAGCCCGGCGATGACGGTGTTCAGGGCGCCGAACAACGTGATCAGCACATGCGAGGACTCGGAAGCCCCAAGGGCGGTCAATGCCGCGCCAAGCACCACTTGGGACAGGAGGAGTGTGTTGGACAGTGATGCAGTGAAGTAGTATGTGAAGCGCTGTTTCTGGAGCTGGCGTGTCGCTCGAACGTATAGGGATTTCTTGGAAGGCGAGAAGGAGGAGCCATTCTTGGTGCTGCCGCTGGGATCGGGGACTGATGGTGGCACGCCGACAAGCATGCAGAATTGCCTGTGCGGGTCTGAAAAGAAGTCGTCGCCGCCGTATGAGGAGCGTGAGAGCAGTGGAGTGCGTTCGTTCGACATGGTTGAGGTCTTCATGAAGTTGTTTGGGGGATTGTCCTTCCTTTGCTTGATCACCAAGTTCTAGGTCATCCAGTGTAGCTTCCCAACCATGAACATACGGTCGTCGTCAACCGGCCCTCCTTGTAGCAATATCTGAGATAGCCGGCGTGGGACCAAACTGTAGCCCCTTCCGCCGACCTGGTGTCAGATAATCAGAATCGACAATTTCTAGTCGAGACGTTCGCAACAGCCAGACACACGCTTGCCTCGAATCGCGGAGACGTTGAGTAGTATGGGCAACGTAACGAAGGACACCGAAAATTCAATGTCTACACTCAACGCGGCGCAAAGAAAACACAACCAGCACACTCGTCAGCCCAGAGGAGTCCCCAGCCAACACCTTTCCGCGTAGCACAAATCAAGAGCAGACGGAAGCGAAAAATGTGATTTCACCGTCAGCAACACCACGCTCCAAAAAAAGGATTCGCTGGAGGGCTGTGTTGACGCAAACTTGGAAACAAACAATCCGAAACGCGATAGATAAACAAGGTCGATGCGCACGAACTTAGAACTTGGATCCTCGACGGTAAATCCAATCTCGCTGGCACAAACCCTCCCAGATCAACGCAAACAATACCGTAGCAAGCCAACGAGTGAAATAAATGAAATGGAGGTCGAGCAGAACAAGAAGCAGAAGCAGCAACAACAATGGCGAAGTGCCTACCCAGCAAAGGAAGATGACATGTACGTGAAGGATCGCCTCGCACTGGTCAATGTCAGATACTGTACTGTGCCCCCTTCCCCTTATCTTCAGATTAAAGTACCGAGGTACTTCAGGTCACCAACCAAGTGACGTGAGATTGGCGCCTTCGGACTCAATACCGTATTGATATCAGTGATCCTCAGGTGGTCAGCCAAGCAACTGTACGTGCATAAATAAGATGGGTACCAAATTTAGAAACGCTTTCGGACGACAATTTTGGTGGCTCGAAGGCTGAGAGGGAGAAGAGAGGAGACGAAACGAGGCCGAAAAGGTCACTGTAGGGACTATAATGCCAGGTATATACATGTATGTACCTGAGACCTACACAATGAAAAGAATAATGGCTCAAGGGGACCCTACAAAAGACGCGGAAAGAAAACAAGAGGCAAGGCGTAGTTCGAATCATTCAGTGTTACTCAAGGTATCTCAGATCCCTCCTTCCCAGATCTCCCGTCGACTCATTCATGGCCTTGAAGTACGTAGTTTCGAATCCTCATACATACATACATACATACAGTCGCCGGCGCCGGCGCCGGCGCCTTGATTATCTGAAATCCATCCTGTTCGCCGACCAACCAATCCACGCTCGTTCGTTCGTGATGTAACATTGGACCAGCAATGAAACCAATCCGTAGACAGAAGTAGAGAAGACAATGTAGGCTTGTCATGTGTCGAATCGAATGTGTATGAGGAACGCCCCTTTCTGGTGACAAGAAGAAGAGGTGGCAATGCAGACAACGGCCCTGATGCAGCTAAAGCGAATGAACCCAACCCAGTCGAGCCGATCCCAAGTGCTGATGAGATCCCTCTGTGTCCGAGGTCACAAGGACAGGAGACCACTTCGAATCGAGTTGAGGATGCGTAAAGGTGACACTTGACAGAGAGTGCAAGGCGCAGTCGCAAAGGGGTGTTAGGCAGACGGGCAGCAGCTTTGGTGTTGGACCCTTCATTCCATGGATGCGCAAACCCTTGTGTCGGGGTCCCATTAAACCATATTCCAGTCCCTGCTTCACGCATAAGAGACGACCTCATATTATGCAAGTCATCGAGTCTCGCAAGCCACAACAGAGACGCATTCCCACAACAATCCAGGACCTATTACAGAGCTCCGCTCCACCTACCATCCCACTCCCGGATTGTTCCAGACCCCCATAGTCGACGGCCAGGCGCCATGACTGGTCCTCAAAGGATGCAGACTCCCAGCCAAACCGACTCCCGGGTGATTATGGTTATGTCTCGATGCCGCGCCCACGGCAGCTGCCGACGTCGATGCAGTAGACGACCCAGTCTTGGCCGCCACGGCAGCAGCCCTGGCCGCACAGACCGTGGTGGCATGAACATGATAACAGCATTTGTCCCAGAGGGCGGGATCCTTCCACGGCTCCGCGGTGAACTGCCACACCTTCTTCATGATATAGAAGACCAGATCGGGGATCTTGAACAGCTCCTCCATATCGACGCGGGCAGGCTCGGTACGTTTGAGGTCATGGTACCATTTCGGATGTTTCATCATGTGATGCACCAGATGTTCGACGTAGAACCGTTTGAGAGGCGACTTGTGCGGGCCAGTGAGGTGGGTGAGCGCGAGGGCGGAGAAATTGGGCGTCTTGCAGGACTCGGTTTCGCGTCGTCCGAAACTGGCGCGGATGCTGTCCATGATGCTGTTCTGGAGTTCCTCCATCCCGAACTTGTCGGCCATGCAGTATGCCGCGGACATGTCGGACAGGTCGAATGACGGCTCGGTTCGCAGCGGTAGTTTGGTGCGGTAGATCCAGTCGACGATGATCGAGAACGCTTTCGGGTCGTCTTCGGGGAGGTAGAGCTCGTTCTTGTAGCCTTCGTCGAATCGGTTTTTCTTGAGACACTTGTCCATGAACGGTGATCGTTGGCAGATGAGCTCGCGGTGGAGGAAGAATCGCTTGCGCTTGACGCCGACGTAGACTGTGACGATTTCAGATGTGGAGAAGCTGGAGGATGTTAGCAAGAGTACTGACTTGAGTCCACTGACAACTCACTTATCAACATCATCATCCTCGTCGTAATCTTCGCCTTCTTCGTCGTCGTCTTCTTCCAACTCTTCTCCCTCTTGACCTTCATCGCCCTCTCCCTCAGCATCAGCCTCTCCATCTTTCTCCGGATCTCGATTCAGACCCCCGTCGCCGAACAAAAGCGTGCCATCACGTATTCCTTTGCCCGTGCCAAACAATTTCGACGACTCAGCTGCTGTGCCAAACACTGTCTTCTCCCGCTGTGATGACTGCTGCTGCTGCTGTTGTTCATGTCGTCTTTCTTCGACCGCCATCACATCTGCTCCACCTCCGGCCTCGATGATACTTTCTCGACCGGGAATCGACGTTGTTGAAGTTGCAGCCGATGCTGCTCGAGTCTGAGGCCGAGACTGAGGCGCAGCCATAATCTGACGCTCTTTCTTTTCCTCTCTCTCTTTTGAGAAAGCACACTCCTTGTCCCTCGGAGTTGTTTCTTCAGCGCGAGACGAAAGGAAACCGGCTCGCTCGCTCGAAAGCCGAAAAGGATAGGAAGAGATACGGTTGAGACAGACAAAGGATACGATAGCCTAACATGCAAAGCGATGCGATGCGATGCGATGCAATGCCGTGCGATAAAATGCGATCAAGTTGCCCGACGAGGGATGAAGTTGTAGGGCGACGGCGACGGTAAAGGCGACGGTAAAGGCGACGGTGACGGTGATGATGACTGTAGTAAGACTGCGGATACCGAAGGTCCTACAAAGTAGAGTAGGATGCCCGATGTCAACTGTCGGGCTGGTTGATAGCCGGCGATCAGGAACAAGTGCCGTTCATGTGCGGTGTTCGGCGTTCGAACGGCTCGGAGCCTGGAAATGTCCGGCGCGTCGGTCCGATCTGATCAACTAGTAATTACTAGTAACTTAGTACAGAGGTAGGTAGTACTAGTACCGTATGTAGTAATAGTTACCGAATCAGATATGCTACGGCGGAGTAATGCAGATAGAAACACATATAGAGCAGAATGATCTGAGGCTCCCATCACATCACATCACATCACATCACATCAGGCTACCTTAGGTACCTACAGAGTTACTACGGTATCTAATATCTATTCCTCCGCTGTACATCTATCTATACATACCTACATATACTTACTCGTACCTCCCAATTCGATCTGATCTTCTACACCTTCCAAGCTGGCTTTGAAGTCCAACTACTAGTACGGAGACGACGGCGGGAGCACACAGACAGACTAGCAGAGAGAGGATTGAGTGAATGGGTGTGAGCGCTCGTCAATGTAGAGTGAGCAGCACATCTGATCTAACCGTCCATAATGAGTTGTACTCTCTGTTTTCCACCATGGGCGTCTCTCTCAGCAGACCAGACCTTTACTTTCTATGGAAACGCCCAATTCTTGTTGGTTGCTATAGTGGTTGATACAGGTCGGTTGTCTTCCCGACGTCCTGACCCCCTGCCTGGTATATAGTAGCAGTAGTGATACAAAGACGATCAACCCATCCGAGTTCAGTTCAGCTCAGCCAGTCCAGTCCAGTCCATACCATTCAGTCCAGCCCAGTCCATTCCAGTCCAGTCCCATCCCAGCACGCTTAGAGATCCAAGTCTCTTCTCAGCCCAATCAATCAATCCTCCAAAGATCCTATGAGGCAGACAAGGCCAGACACATCTCTGACTCAAAGCGAAGAAGCAAACACCATTCTGAATACCCATCCGGCTTTCCCTCCTATACCATCTCTCCCCTTTCATCCCGTGTTCCTCGCTTTTCTCTGTTTCTTTCCCTTAATGCCAGCGAGTCACTTTGAACCCGCCAAAACGAATCTAGCGCTTCTTCGCTCCATTTCCATTCCCATTCCCACGCCCGGCTCCAGCATCCGGTTCGGTGGCATGAGCCTCGCCCGCCGGGAACGGCTGCAACCCAGCATCCGCACCAACGTCAACGCCAGCATCAGCAGGCTCGACACTCTTCCTGACCCTCTCGCGTTCCAGTTCCCTTCTCAACTCTTCATTGACCGCATCTCTCTCCTCCAACCTCTTCCGTGCCCCACTGCGGTCCAGGAGCCGGGCTTCGCGCTCCGCCTTGAGCCGTCTCTCCAGTTCCCGGAGGCGATGGACCCATTTCGACTCCTGCCCTTGTCCGCCCACGCTGACGGCCGTCGTGATACTGGCAATGTCCGATCCCGACGCGTTACTGGGAGGCGCAGGAGGCGCTTCGCGCGGTGGCGGCAACGAGAAATTCCCGTTGGCAGGAGCATTGAACGGTCCCGCCGGGATCATGAGGCCTCGCTCTCGCTCTCGCTCCCGTTCGGCGTACATGTAGGCCGAATTGCGACTGGAGATCGAACTCGACCGCAGCGAAGTCACGTCGCCGGCGTTGCCGTGGTTGAAGCTGGCGAAATGCTCCACCGTCCCTGCCGAATGGTGCCGTTGCAGCTCCCCGGGTCGACTGCGCCTCATGCTCGACGACCGAGTCGGCACTCCGAGGGCACTGTTCATGGCTCCGTCAAGGGCTTGTCCCGGCCCCGGCGCCTCGTTGGTGGACATCAAGCTGGAATAGCCGGATGCTCGACTCTCATTCCGGTCCCGTCGCTGGTGTTGGGAATGATGGGCTTGCTGCTGTTGAAGCAGTTGGAGTTCGGCTTTAAGCAGGCGGTTCTCCCCTTTCAACTTACTGATTTCAGGAGTCCGGCTCGATTTCGGCGTCCGACTTCCAAGGTCGCTGGGCATGCGCGTCTCCATCTCGGACACCTTCAGTTTCATCTGCTCCCAACTCTCCTCGATGCGTTCGAGTTTCCGCGTCCGCACTTCGAGCGTCTGTTCGAGCGCTTGGTACTCCTTGTACAATTCCCGTTCCACCCGTTTGATCTTCTCTTTGAAACTCGACAGCGTGCCTTCCACCTGTTTGGCGGCAAGTAGAAGATTGCGGCTGAACCCGGGCCAGAACAGCATGTTTCCAACAACTTCCTGCGACGGTAGATTGCCATTGATCAGACTATTGTTGTGAGTCCAGTCAGGACCGCACATGGCCGACAGTCGCTTCCAAAGAGTGAGCAGGATCTGGTTGCGCTCGCCGAGTTGTTCCTTGAGTTGGCTTTCCATCTGGCCCATTCGTTTCCGGTCAGTCTGCCGCAGCCCTTCTAGCTCCGCAATCCGGGCGGAAGCAGAGCTAAGTGCGCGCGTCGTCGAGTTGTGGCCCTTGTTGGTCCGCTCAAAGTCCAGCTTGTCTTGTCGTCGACCCAGCTTCTCACGTTCAAGGGCGTCGGCCAATTTCTTGCATTCATGACTCGTCGACTCCAACAGAGCATCCCGGTCAGCCAGCAGACTTTCGCTTTCGTCCAATCGCCTGCGCAGCGATTCAAGATCTATCGTTGCTTGATCAAGCTCCCGGCGCATCTTCGTGATGCCACTGATGAGGCTCGATCGCGAGCCCTGAGAATCGCCAAGGATGTTCCGCAGGCTCTCCTCCAATTCAGACAGCCGGTCTCTGTAGGCATTTGCTTCGATATCGCGAGACGACAAGGCCTTGCGCACCTTTCGCAGTTCATCCTTGGCACCCGCAGCCTCGCGGTTGAGATCATTAATGACTCGCTGAACTTCTTGCTTTTCTTGGTTGGCCACCGCATCTCTTTGAGCCCTTTCGTCGTTGAGCCGACGCTCCAGATCTCGACTCCTGTCTCTTTCTGTTTCCAGATTGAGGTGGACCTTCTTGAGCAACGATTCCAAATCGCCAATCTTGATCTTGTCCGCATCTTGCTCTTCGCGTAGGAACGCAATCTCATTATGACTGCTCTCCTGCTGCACCGTCAATCTTTGCACTTTGCTCTCCGCTTCTTGGAGAGATTTTTCGAGATTCTCGATTTCGCGATTCGAGTCATCGAGCTCGGTCTTGACGGACTGATATCGGGCCAAGTTCTGCTGCGCATCTTCTTCGAGACGGACCAGCCCTTCGGCGGCCGAACGCATTTCAGCCTGCAATGCTTTGACATTGTCGATTTGCCCCTGGAGTTCCTGCTCGAGCCTGGCACATTCCTCCACCTTAGCATCGAGCTCGTCTCCCAAGCCGTCAATCTCTTCTTGCGCCTCATTCTTCAGCTGTTGGAATGCCTGGTCTTGCTCCTCGGCCTCCCGCAGAGCGTTGTCGCGCTCCTGAGTGAGAACATGAAGCTCCTCATTGAATTGATCGGCATCCGCCTGGGCTTGGGCATCCACCGCGTCGAGTTCGGCCAGAGCTTGGTCGAATTGGTTTTGAAGCGTTTGGTTTTCAAGTTTTAGTTGGGAGACCTCATCGCGGAGCTCGTTGATCCTGTTCTCCAAAGATTCTCGTTCCTGGTCGCTCACCCGAGACAGCCGCGTGCCGTTGCTAGCGCGAGAATGAGATCTTGCGCGGGAAGCTGATCGGTCCAGAATGCTGTCACCAGCCACGGATCGAAGGCCGCCCATCCGACCCAACTTCAAATCTTCGATTTCCTGGTACAGGCGTTCTTTCTCCTTGTTGCGTGATGTCAGGGTGGATGCTTGCGCACCGATCATCTTCTGCAGCTCCGAGACTTCATGCCGAAGTCTTTCGATTTCCGCGATTTGCGCATTCGCAGCTTCGACACTGCTGGACCTTGAGACAACGGAACCTGCCATGCGAGACTTTCGTGAGTTTGATTTGGCTGAAGCTTGGAATGCGTTCCGGAGCTTCACAATCTCATCGCGAAGCCTCTTGTTGTCCTCTTCGGATTGCTCGCGGGCGATCGTCTCCGCCTCCAGCATATCCTTCCACATATCACGCTCTTCTCTTGAGCCAACATCTGAGGTGGCTGTCCGGGTGTCTCCCAAAGATTTGACCATCTCAGCCAATCTGCGCTTCTCAGATTCTTTGGTAAAGTTCTCCGACCGAAGTTTCTCAATCTCGACTTCGTTCATCTCGACCCTCTCACGAAGGTAGATGACTTCTTCTTCCGCGGTTGGGCTTCGCTCCTCATCAGTTCCATACCCAGGATCGCCGTTCGGAGATTCGCGAGCACCGCTTTCTTCAAGCTTTTTCTGCAGCTCCCGAACCTGCTTGCGTAGATTATGATTATCCTTCTCCAGCTTTATCCGGTCCGATTTTAATTGTACATTTTCCGTAATCATTTCTTTGATCCCGTCCTCAGAGCGCGTCTGGAGAGCTTGGTCCAAGAAATGTATCTTCATCTTCAGGTCGAAGTTTTCCTTGCCCAGCTTTTCCACCGTGCTTCGGTGCTCTTTCAGGGTCAATCCTCGCTTGGGGCCGGGCGTCATACCAAGCATTGGATTGTTCTTGTCGGGTGACATACTCCGTTCTTGTCGGTATTGCCGCGCGAACGTCCCAGGTACTTCTATGTCCCGGACGTTATTGGCAATGACGGTATCGGTGGGCATGTTGAAATTGAATATCGATGCTCGCGGAGTCGCCAGTCCACTAGCTTTACTAGACCGTGGTGGGCTCTCTTCTTCCAGCGTACTCAAATCTGGCACACTGGCTTGTCGCTGTATTCGAGACTCATCGTCACTCATCCCCGATATGCCCGACATCATGCTTCCCAGGCTGGCCTGTCGTGAAATTGTCGCTCTTGCCTGGCGTTGCGCACTCGATTCGGGTAAAGCGCCACCCGACTGCAGCGCGAAGTCTGCGCCGAGTGTAGCATCACTCGCGTCCGTGTTTGAACTGGCCATCGAATCATAGGAGAGCCGGGCCTGCGAGGATCGTTTGTGAAGGTACTGTGGCCGCCTTGACACCGAACTGGTACCATTGTCTGTCTTCTCCTGCTGTCCATCCATGGCATTGGGAACGTTCAGATATCGTTTCTCCTGCTCGTACTGTGCGCCAATCCGTTTTGGTGTCTCTTCAGCATCTTCTCCTGCATGGCCGTGGCCTCTGTCCGATCCGAAGTCGTCTTCTCTTTCGTCTGCCGTCTCGTAACCACCCATTGTCGCCAGAGACTGAACTCGTGAGAGTGTTCGAGCCGCGGCGGCCGCAGTTGGAGAGGAAGACATGTTTTCGAGAGCTGACGTATTTGATATCTGCGGCGTGGTCCCTTCTGGTTCCTCGAGATCGTGGAAACGTTGCTGTTCGGGCGCCGGCGTCTTATATCCGCCTGGCGGCGTACGAGGAGATTGCATCTCGGTGGATTTTGAATGCATGTGGTTTTCAGTGTCATCGTGTGAATAGGATATTACAATCGGTTGAGGCCTTTTGCGCGTGGCAACATTATTGTTTGGAATTCCGAACAGATGCGTGTCGTCCGCGCCAGCCTCCCCCGAGTCTTGAATGGCAAGCTGAGACGGTTCAGGGAGGAAACTAGATTCGACATCGAGTAACTTGTTGTTCATTTCGCTTTCGTCCAGGGTCGCATTTGCCCGTCCATCTATATTTGTGTTCTCGTCCAGTTGCTGCAACAGACTGCTCGGGTCTTTGGGTCCTGGAAGCAAGGAGTTGGTCAGGGAAGAGTCGAACTGTGAATCGCCGTGCATGCTTCCTGTGGGCGACAGATCCTCGTCGTTTTCTTGGTCAAATCCCCCCGGTACCCTCGACGACCTGCGCTCCACCTGTGGCCGGCCACTGAGGATTGAAGACGACATCGTTGGGTTTTAAGGATGGCTAGAGATAGTTTGGTGGCTAGCCGACAGTAGGCATGCGGCGTTGCAGGCCGATTGTAGTCGAGCCGTTGGGTGGTGGTCTCGCGGACATTGGGGGGAGGTCGGGGAATGGTGACCAGATAGACGCGGCTGGATGACGAAGGGAGAGTTGGGGAGCGCGTTGTTTTCGCGGTTGCACAGAGAGCGATTGAGAAGCGCAGGTTGGCTTTCAGGATACTGAGTAGTATGTAGTAGTTGCTATGAGCAGGAGAACGGAGATGGAGCAGTGAATGGCTCAGTGCATCAAGCAGCCTCCTCCATCCCTGAAACTCGCTCTCTATCTCTATCTCCATCCCTCTCTCTCTCAGTCCCCCTGTAGTCTACTCTAACTAATAAGCGCCATTCCCAATTCGTGCGCATCATCAACACTACAGCCATGACCAACACACTTGGTTTATGTCTGACCAATATATTTCTCAGCCGTTGCTCATTATTTAGACAGTAGAGCACATCCTCCTGGAGTGCTCCCAGTGGGTAGCGGAGAGAAGAGAGCACCTTGGACTACTAGTAGGGCACCCCCTACAAAGAACCCTAGGAATAAGAGAGGCGAGTACAGCAGGATCCCACAAAACTTTTTGTCAGACAAGAGCCAACCCCCCTGATCACCGACCACTGCATTATATCTTGAGAGTCCTCCTGCGTAGCACCTTGGTAGTTCTCATGTCCCTTATCGCTGTAGGAAGAGACGGTCAAACAGTAAGCGAAGAACCAGCGTCGATGGTGCAACAAGCTGTCTCAAACAACATAGGGATTTCATGTCAACAATCTTCGCCAGCTCCATGCCCGCAGAACAGTGGCATCAGCTACGCATCCAAAACCCGGCTTGCTCTGTTGTTTCTGTTCCTGTTCCTGTTGCTCGTAAGTCGTGATTCGTTAGCTACAAATGCAAAGTGCATCAAATGAGTGTCTCTTCAGAGTCATCGCCCCTTTAACTTCCACCCCTTCTCCCACACAAAGATCAGATTCGCATGACCAGTGCTGTTCACGCCGTCACAGGCTGAGCATTCAACACCCGTGTATCCATTTCGGCCCTTCGAGCCTCGTCTTCTTCCCTTCTCATCTTGTATATGCGTTCCTTCGTCGCCTGGGCGCTCTGGAGTGCGTCAATGTATGTGCGAAACTTGACGATCTCCCGAAGAAGGTAACTGCTCTTCTTCTCCCAATTGTGCATTGCTTTGGTCGAGTTGGGATGTTTCGCCGAGAATGCCAGTAGCATTGGTCCCCGGAGCTCATTGTGCTTTTGCAACTCGTCCTCCACATTGTTGACGTACGTTTGTAACGCCATCAATTGGTCCACCTCCATCAATTGGGAGGCAAACATGGACTGTTGGGGAGGAGCCCAGTCATTGATATGTGCTCGATCTCCCGCCAGCTTGGCCCGACCACCACCAACGTGCTCGAAAGAACTCCGCATGGACATCTGGGTGCTTGGACGCGGACTGAGGGAGCTGTTGATTGCGCCTTGAGACTCAACCGCAATCAGTGCTCGGTTGATGACCGCCTCGCTCCAGCCATATTCCATGTTGCTAACGCCGCCCATCATCGGCTCTTTCGAAAGCCGGGCGCTCCAAAAGTTGGCGCTGGATACGAACTCCTTGACAATGTCCGGGGTTCCCACGGAAAAGAGGTGCACAGCCCCAGTGGGAAGACTCAAAGCCCAGACATACGGTCGTGCTTTCGAGTAGCCGGGAGGAGGCAATGAGCTTGCAATCGTGTGTCGCAACATGCACTTCCACACTTCTTCGGCGTTGTCCTGCCAGTTACCGCCACCAACAACATCTCCGGCTCGAGGAGCCCGTGTTTTGTGTCTCGTCGACTTCGCAGGCGAAGAGAATGAAAACAATCGGATCCATCCTCTTTCAACCACCGCAAAGCAGTCACTCCAATTTCGGTCTTTGGATCTTTTGTCCACACCTTCGAGGTGACATTTATGTTTGACAATCCCTTCCTTTGCCCAAGGCGCACCACACAGCTCAAGCGATTCATCCTCAAGCAGCGAACCGGCCTTGGATCCGTCGTCAATGGAAAAGTCCAATTGGTCCTCGCGAATGATGGCTTGACTGAGAGCATTGGCGAAGCCGATCGAAGATTGATAGTCTGCGTGAGTCGCCTCTGTGCCAAAGGAGTCGACCGATACCGATGTCAGGGTCTTTCCCAACGAAGCTCTACTCCATGTGCTGGACATGGAAGGGCTCCATGTTGACTGCTCGTCTATGCTGGTTCTACTAGAGCCAAAGCCTTGTGCGGACGGCAGGCGGGGCCTCGACCTCGCTTTCGTCATCCATCGGGCGCCTAGTGACCGGCTTTCTCCGACAAGTCGGCCGCGGTGGGACTCGGAGTGAGCTTTGCTGAGCACGCTGGGACTCCGGCGTAGCATGTTCGAGCCAACGGTCAAGAAGTTGTTGGACTGGCTGAATGGCCCGAGTGTGTCGCTCTGAAAGCCAGACAAGGGTAACGGTTCCTGACCGATGGATTGGTAGAAGGATCTGAGTACCGAGTCCATCTGCATTTCCCAAGTCCTGCCCGATCCACCTTCTGCTGACGACTCAATGGTGTAGAGGCCCGACTCTGAACCTTGCCGTTCAGCATCATTTGCGCCTGAATCATCTCCCGACAATCGGCTCGGACCAGGAGGGATGGCATGGCCGCGCAGAGTCCTATCGGCCTCTCCCCCCTGAGCCACCACTTTGATGGTCGGAAGCGTATTTCGGACAAACTGAGCCTTGGTCATCTTCTGGCCAATATCGGCCATATGCAGATCCGTGTTTAGGAGTAGAATAGAATAGCATATTGTATGCACGACATCTTCCACCAGTCAGCAAGATTACCGGGATAGAACATTAGATTAACGTACCACTCGATCTGAACATGTGTGAGGTGTTGCACTCGCACCATCTCTGTGCGAACGCGTCCACCACTCGGTCCATCTGCTGAGTTTCTCCTTTGAGGGCGATGCGCTCGCAGAGGCCTCGGAAGGCATCTAAGAGATTCTGATCGGACCAGTCGAAGAGCTCCATGTACGCTTTTCGCACATGCTCGCGCTCAGGTCCAGTTTCTCCTAGCCATGCTGCCGCACTTGTGGAATCAATTTCGTCATCTGCATTGTCGAAGATCTTCTGGGCCCTTAGCTTGTAAGGGTCTGTGACCACCTGTAGCTGATCTGGCCGTGGAGCATGGGAAGATGCCGACGCAACCTCGCCGCGGGCTGGCGGCTCAGTCACCAGAGGAGTTGTGGGTGCAGACCGATACTCGCTGACGTCGGATGTAGAAGCATATGGTGAGCCCTTGGAGTCGTTGTGCCCTGCCTCCAACTGTTTCAGTCGGCTCGCATTGTGGTTGGATTTACGCAGAGTGTCCGTAGGCGTGGCGGCAGATGGTGGATTTGAGGCAAGGTGAGGGATGGGCGAAACTTTGTCAGACTTCCAAGACGGTCTTCTTGTCGTTGACTTGTACGGATCGGTAGACGGGCTTGCTAAGGTGCTGAACGCAATAGTGCGATTGCGCGGGTCATTGACACTTTGACCAAACAAGTCGGTTTGGTCACTATCAAAGTGTTGGTTTTCGTCGAGAGCAGAGGGTCTCGAAGGCTCATCGGTGCTGCTACTATCTGCCAAGAAAGAATCTTGGTGAGAGATAAGGAGGGTTGATTTTGGATTGCCGTTGGATTTCAAGGTTCTGTTGCTTCCGTGCGACTCATTGCGAGCGTGCGCTGCAAGTTGCGGCCGGTTGGACGCTTCTTTCATCAAGCCAAAAGCAGGAGGAGGGAGGGTTGGAGTATAGAAGCCTTGCATCGAGTTGGTCCTGACATGACCTGTGGAGGATACTGGGGTCCCGACCAGGTATGGATCCATGAAGGCTCTGAGACTACTGACCGGACTCGTCTCGCCAACGGGAGCAGACTCCGACTTGAGCTCAGAAGTGAGAGTCAGCGGGAGAGGAGGAGGAATGTTGGTCGACATAGATCTCTTCCTGCGACGAAAGAAAGTGGAAGTCTTCTTAGTCACCACAGGTTGATTTTCCTTGTTGGCAGATGCATCATGGGAGGAACGAGGAACTGGTCTTTGACCCTTAGCCGGCGGCGTGAACGGCTGCGGCGTCTCGTCCTGAATTGGGGTCGATCGACCCTGTTGTTGTTTGAGGGCATTCAGTGTGTGAGCATCAGCATTGGCAGTGGGCACATTTCTGGCCGAGCCGAAAACACGCCGGAAGAAACCAGGCCGTGGGACAGAGGGTGTGCTCTGAAACGTGACCTTCTGCTCGTGCCCGCCATTGGCAAAAGCAGGAACACTTCGCATCGAAGGTAACTGCGGCACAGAATCACTGTTCGGCCTCGTGGTATTGTTTCCCAAGGCTCCTGGCCGTCCTTTCTTCGCATGGGCGCTTTTGGAGGATTTTGTGCTATTTTTCCGTACGAGAGGTGAAGCAGAAGTATTCGGCGGCGTCGAGCTCTGTGCCTCTGGCCCTTGAGAGATGATAGGCATCGGTGCGCCTCCAGCAGCCATAGCGATTTTGGCGGAACGGACATTTCGTTGTCCGGAGCCCAAATCAAAACTTCGAGAACGCCTGTCCCCTGCTCCTCCCAACCGACCTGATAGACTGGTCAGGTGGCCCAGATCAATACTCGACGATGCACTGCTGCCCGGGCTTTTGCCGCCTCTGGATGTATTATGCTTTCGTCTCTGATGGCTGGGCTGAGCCGCACGCTGGGAACCGTATGCCTTTGAGCGAACCGAGTCCTCGTCCTCGCCAAAAATACTCGGCAGTCGTTGTAGATTCTTTTGATGCCTCAGGTTGTTTCGCCCTGGGATGCGAGGTACAGTATCTGGAAACCGTAGTGCAGCTCTCATGTCATGCAAGTCTGCCTCCGAGGAAACCGAAGAGGAGAATGTGTGCCCCCTTCCCCGCAGCCTCGTGCCAGTATCATAGCTGTTATTGCGAGGAGTGGATGGTGTCTCGTCAAAGACGTTGCTCGAGAACTGATCTAGCGACAAGACCAGGTTGTCCACCATAGAGGCGCGGAGGATGTGGCTGGAGGAGAAAGACAGGTCATGGGGGTCCTCGACATCATCTTGTTCACTATCGTTGTCATGCAGATGCTCAATGGAAGGCGAGTCTGCCAGAAATGTGCCCGAAGCCGCCATCGAGGGAGGATCTAGCGGACGTTGACGGTCGACGTTGAGCGTTCAAGAGATGTTCCGCTGGCTTCGGAGAGGAATAACGGTGTGCTGGATTCAGATTCCGACCACAATATTGAAAAGTAATATCGGTCTCCGATCGATCGGAAGAGTTGTGCGTTGGAGGATGAGACACCTAACACGAGTTTGCCGTCGCACGACCAGCAGTCGGTCGGAGCGGTGGCCGTTGCATGTCCAACTGCAATGCAGAGGATTGAACGGGAGAAGGGTGCCAGAAGCAGTCTGGAATATGTGCTGAAGGAAATGGAGGGATGGAGGCACGGAGGTCCTGCTTGACCGTTTTTCGAGTGTCCAGGATATATCAAGAAGAATTCTGTACTGCTGTACTGAGTATGTTAGGTATGGGATCTCCAAGGGTCACGAACAGCGCAGCGCAGGACATGGACATGGAGACATGTACCTGACTGTAGTTGTGGCACCCTGAGATGCTGGAGTCCAGTGCCAATTGGGTGGAGCGATTCAATGGGTACCTTAGGTACCTATGTAGAGACGACGGCCAACGCAAGGATTAGGGGTTGAACCTGCAGCTAGTGGCAGCAAGGGATGAATCAATCAATCAACCACTGGAACTGCACCAAGTTGAGATACATTTTCCCTCTGGCTCGACATCTCTTTTTTCTTGTGCTACTCGTTGCCTTACTGTCCACCCGCGATCCTCTTCTCAGGTGTCCTCCTCCTACAGAGTCAATATACTAGAATATCTCACTGGGCGACGACACAAACACAATCCTGCGAGAACAGTCGATGTCGTCCTCGTATTCCCTTATCTTGTTGTGCACCGACCTCCTCCGCCCACATGATCCGCAGCGAGCATGACCGGAGGCTAGGCCTAAGCCTGTCAAGCTTGCCGCAACCCACAGAGGCGTGTGAGGCTTGCTCTGGACTGGGTGCTGTGGGTAGACTGCGACTGCCTTGGGTAGATGTCGCCTCTTCCGCTCAAGGATCATTGAGACCATCCCGTATTGCATATTCATTATTCTAAATGCGTTTATAGCCAAAAAGTTTACCCCTGACGCCCATCTAGCCTCCAGCCCCGAGTTGACGGCAGATAACTCAAGAAGTGCAATACGGCTTCTCCCCTTACCGTTTAAGGACGGCATTCGATCCTAATGGTGGACGCCCAAACCAAGTGCTGGTGGAGGGACCTGCATTAGCACTCCCCGCTACCGCACGCCACCTTACATTTAATGGTCAGACCGGGCTGGTCCGCCCCTGGTGCTGGGCGGAATCGTGCACAGAGTTGGTACAGGCGATCAGTGAAGTGTATATACATAGGAACTCGGTAGATGCCTCCATAACGAACAAGGCGCTGTGCAGTCCCCAGACTGACTGTCGCAATAGATGACCGTCTCTCTGCCAGACAGCCGTGTGCCAACGTTCAACGACGACATAGATCACTCAATTGGCTCATTGTTTCAATACAGCATGGCTGATCACATATGATGGGCGACACTTGACACCGAGGTGGACGGGGAACAGTAGCAAAATGACTTCAGAAAATGCATATAAATTGCACTCGCTCGATTAAGATGCTTTTGATATCAACTTTCCTTGATCAACCCTTGACACCCAAAAACATCCACCTTGTTCCCCAGGTCGTCAGGTTCACGCCTAGGATCGTACAGACAAGCCAGATGACCACCCAGGCCACCATGGGCGAGAGAAGCAGCTGCGTATGGCTGAGGAAATGCAGGGCATTGTAGCCCAGGAAGATAATCACGCTCCAGTATAACCCGGCTGCCAGATAGAGGAGATTGGCGAAGAAAGTAGAGGCGCGGTTTTCGTGATTGAGGACCGGCATGAGGATGTACTGTAGAATATAAAGCAGCACGTACGGCGGGAAGAACGCTCGTATTGACACGTCGAAACAGTATCCGAATTCCAGGGCGTCGGCCCCTCTTGGCCCTCCAGCTGGTCCAAACAGCCCCTGCTGACGCCTCCGACCAGGAAGTCCTGCAATGCCGGGGCCCAGAAGCCGTCCGACAACATAGTAGGCGATGGTCGAAACAATCAACGATCCCAGGAGGAAATGGATGAGGACGAACATGAGGGCCAATTTGACGACGGAAGCGAAGGATGGCGTGTAGGCAAGCGACCAGGCGAAGGACGTTAGGAGAAGGAAGAAGGACAACAAGTAGGTAAAGGAAGGATCAGGACGGTGCCATGTATTCCTTGTCTCTGCAGCTGCTGTTAGCGAAGGGTACGGTGTTGGCAGGATCGGAAGACGTGCGTTTGTGGTAGTAAATTGATTTGAATACTTTCTTGGGCGCGATGAGCAGATGTGTCATCTCCCACACGGCCATCTCGAAATCCATCTGAGGGAACTTGAAGAGCCTGCACGGTCACAGCATTAGTATGCCAACGGGCCCAGCAGATGTCAATGGGTGGTATACCTTCTGAAGAATCGAGGCATGCGCAAGTCGGAGCGCCGCCTGTCGGACGTGGCGCCAAAGTGACCGCCGCCATATTGACGAGGTGTTGCGATTCGGGGACTGCTCATAGAGAAAGAAACCGAGTACAACAGTCCAGTGCCAGACTCGTCGACGACCAGAACGCGCGACAGGAAACGCGGACGAAGCAGGAAGGCAGCAGAGGACGGAGACAGGCAGGTCAGGTAGGTAGGTATGTTTGTACCTATGGATTGTTGATGCGTAGTAATAAGAGCCCTAGCATTTACTCGGCCCAAAGACTCTCTTTACTCCGAAGGCTTGCAGCCTGACTCTGGCTTGGCATCGTCACTCTCTCCCTGCTCCTCAGTACATGTAGTCGTCCTGATATCAAGAAACCCAGATGTGCTGAGCCGGCGAGCCACCATACAAACTAAATGGCACCGCCAGATATTGGTAGGGCGGCCCTTCGAACATTCAGAGGCGGTACCTACAGGTAGATAGGTAGGTATACCCACGCTGAAGGAGACCGCCTATTGTATCAACTTCCAGACTGCTTACCTCTTGCCTCCTAGGCAAGAGGTTAAACTACCTGGGGTGTAAGTAGGCACAACTTAACGCGTTTTGCGCGTTAGGAGGTGCTCAAACCCGACCTTCATATGCTACCCATCAGGGTGTTCCTCGAGATCAAGCATTAGGTAAGGGGAGCCAGCAGGGGCTGGCTCTCGGCCAAGATCTCTTCACTCCCTTCAAGTTGTTTGCTTGCTGTTATACTTTGGGCTGAACACGGAAATCCACATCACCATCATCATATTCAAGCCGGTAACCACACAGTTGCCTAATTCAAGCTTTCGGCTGTACAGCTTTTCAGCAAGCTTGTACTTTTGACTATGACTGCAAATCCCTCTCCAGAAAGGTATAAGAATCTGCTATAATCTCCCTCTCTTCACCCCCCAAACACCAACTCAAGCTTCGAGCTATTTCATCCCATCACATCCTTCTCAATCCACACCAACCGCGATCCTTCATACTCAACTTACTGCACGCCTAATCAGAGATGTCTGGGGACAGAACCTCCTGGGATTGTTTACCTGCCGAGATTCGAAGCGAGATCATTGGTCTCCTGCCAGTTCTCGGCGGGAGGTGCAGCCTGCTCGCGACCGTTGCCCGAGAATGGCAATCAATTATCGAGCCGCTCAACTTTGCCGAGATCAGACTGACGGTACCGCGCCTTGCCGACCTTAACTCTCAAGCTATTCTGTTCCGAAAGAGAAGCCTGCTACGCTATATCTGGTTTTGCGTAGAACTGAAGCAGACGATTGCAACCAATGTGCTAACACTGACCGGGACCGTTGGGGCTTGGACGAAATCGACAACCAATTCATCGCGGATGCGTTTAAAAGCTTGTTCACGACACTCAGCACATGGGAGCCCCGCGGTGACTTGGTCCTCGATATCAGTGTCTACTCGCCCAGTGACAACCAGCACTGGTTCAAGTACCTCAGCTTCTACTCAGACACAAACCTAGGCGAGGGCTCGTTTCGCCGTGGACACGAACAAGGAACGACCCTGATAAATGACCCGGCTCATGGCTGGGTTGCCGGGCAGCAGGTCCTTGCTCCTAAAGAGCTCGCCATAGAACAGACATTCGATGAGATCATGGGCGAGGGGCCTTTCGACGACGAGGAACCCGAGATGCAGTGGTGGCGGGGTCTCCCCGTTGTACCCGTCGTCGGGGTCGTGCTCCTTCGCCAGCAGACCCGCCGACGATGGAAGCCGGTTGCCCTTGCCAACATGTTCACGCGGTTCCCTAACATGAAGGAGCTTTGTTACGAACCCTGGAGGGAGTGGTATGGAGTTGAGATGCAAACCGATAAACGCAAGTGCTTGCTTGACTCCTGGCAATTTAGTGGACGCAGCCGCTGACCAACCAGCATACAGGCACTCAGACGCTGATCGAATCTTTTTCCCGGACCAAATTGTGCAAGCTGACGATATTCGAGAACTTCAACGAGTCATACCCGGAGGGTATTTCCGACTGTCCCGCTATCAGGGTGCCGAACCCGGCCGTGAGCTGGAAACTTGCCCGCGCCAGCCTGCACCTCACGACGCTATCCGCCTCTTTCATGGCCGACGCCGGACACTTCTTCGCGGCGTGTCAAGATTCATGGACGTGGGAGAAGCTCACTTCTCTGGCGTTGACCTCGAGGGTCCTCACCGACAATGCGGACACCTGGGCCATCGACAACATGCTTCGAGATGCCGCTACCACAGCGCTCAAGATGCCGAGACTTGAGACGATGGAGTTATGGAACGGCAGACGGGGTGTGGCAATGCTCTTTCGCTACCAGAGGGCTCGAGGTGCGCAGTTGGCCATCATCACGGTACGGGGGACGTCGGAGCTTGCTCTAGGGATTGCGGCCATGCAAGCCTGGGACGTGGTCGCCCACCGGCATTGTCATGGCAGGGTCGTCGTGCAAACCTCTTTGATCGATCCAGATGTGATCCGATGCCACGGCGATGCGATCCGCCAGCTGGGACTTTCGACTGAGGTCGCTAGGCCTGTCTCGCTGCGGCAAATCCTCAGCGAGCATAGGTTTCGGGCGTGAGATCATTCCCATCACTACCACCATCATCATTGTCACCACGCAGAAGAACTGGTGTAATGATCGAGTCTTGGTTTCGGCCGAGTCCATTTGTCTCGGCCTACTTATCCAGGACACCACAGAAAGGTGCTCGATCGTCGTCCTGGGGGGCAAGGGCATGTGCAAGTGCTGTGCAGGTGAAAAACAGTCTAGCCCCGAAATTCTCCGAACCCTCGGAGAAGGGCCTCGAGGGCCGCTTCGGCCAGGAGTCAACGACGCCAGCCGGCGAGGCCCAAATGGCCCGCCAAGGCGGACGTGGCGGCGGTGATGGTGGCGTCGCGGGCTTGGTTGAGCTTGGTCTTGGCGTCGTTGGTGGCAATGCGGCGGGATGGTCCTCTGTCAAGTTCAGGCCTATCAAATCATGTCAGCAGCTGCGAAAAGGAGGCATAGAAAGATCTAGGAAAACGAGATAGGCAAGTCTTACATTTTGTTGTGGATGTTGGTATAGGGAGAAGAAGAAGAAGAGCATCGAAGCGGCGGTGGAAGAATTCATAGTCTTCATCAGCTCATGCACCTACTGCAAGAACGGTAGGAGCATCCCAGGCATGGCTCTCTACTAGGCAGTGGCATCTCTAGATCTACTATTATTAGTCCAGGAAACAAGACCTGGGGTACTAGTCCTGGGCTTATGAGGCTGCTCGATAGACCGTCATTCCTTCCTTAGCATCACTTGTGGGTGGGAAGTTGACAGGACGTCCTCGTCAACACCAACACACGGATTGCCTACCGAACTCAATGCGATGGGCCGCCGAGAACTGGCAGGAGACCAAGTAGATTAGGTGGAAGATCTTGTTACAATCAGACGCAGCGCCTGGCCTTGCCGATATCAGAAACACAACCCGTCAAATCTGTCATTGACCTACTCTACACGTCTCATCTGGTGGCCTTGGAAGGGCCCAGGAGCCGTTGCCCGAGAGCCTGCAAGTCACTGCGCTCCTGTTCGTAGATGCGGTAATCAGCACCAAGGCAGGGTTCCAGCAGCGCCTGTGGCCGTGAAGCGACTCGGGAAGGCTCTGAATCCTGGCTCAATCGATCCCATTGTGCCATGGTTTCATTTAGCTTGGCTCTCAGGTCGATCAGTGTTGCCTGCACATCTTTGATCATGTATGCCGACCGTCCAACATCGTTGAACGGGTTTGCGGGATCTTGAAGCGTCATCAAATAGCCAGATTTACCTCGAGAAAGGCTCATCTTGCGCTGGCCCTCAAGTTCCTGCGGGAACAACTCCAACAAAGAAGCATCTGGTGTGACACTGTCAGACGGCCTCTGCTTGCCGCCGCCATGCTTTGGGAAGAACCGTAGGGGCCGGGTGGAGATGCCTTGGGACGAGAAATCGAGCTCGCAATACAAGTCGAGGAAGGACAAGAGCTGTCTTCCGGCGTCCAGCGGGTGGACTTTACCCTCGGAGAATTTTAGCGCTGCCACAATCATGTTGAGCAGAGGGTAGGACGTCAGACCACCGTGGCTACCAACGGTGAGCCCGCGCATCAGGAGAGACTGCTTCAGAACTTTGAACAAGCTCCGTAAAGTGGGATACTCTTTCAGGAATGCTTTGACATATTCGGTGCTGTCGTATGTTCGAGGCGTGCACTGAATTTGGATAGGTAGACCTGATGACCGATGCCGACACAGCAAAATAGGCACTCTGGCACTCTTGAGGTTGTAGACGACCTCAAGAGGCCGAAAGTCCAATTTGATCTTTTCATGCGTTCCACGGAATGCCCTCTCGAGCAGGTTCAATATCTCCATGGGGGCTTTGGCGCTGTCCATTGAAGCGGGAGTTCGCGGTCTGGAGACATTGACATCCAGATCTGACAAGGCGTCCGCGGTGCCGGTCGCTCGGGAGCCGACAATGTCGATGTCGAGATTCTCGTCGGCATATTTGATGGCTTGAATCAAGTCTTGGAGGGCGAGCTCCGTCACCAGTTGCTCCTCCTCGGACGGAGCGACATATTGTTCGAAAGCTCGGATCTCGTCAGATAGCCGATCGACCGCGGGGGCCCAAGTCTGCGCTTCAGCAAGATGGGCCAGCCATGGGAGACGGGACCGCGTGGCAAGGCTCTGATCCTCGTCGTCGGGGAGCCACAGGTTTGTCAGCCCGCGGCTTGTGCCTTTCTCTTCCTTGAACTCATCCGAGCGCCTGATGCGGCTGCTGGATGCAAGGCTGGGAAGTGCTACCTTCCTCACCGCATCCTTCATTCTTCTCCCGTCTACATGCTGTGATACATCCTGGGAGTCTCGCTCTCGTTGTGTTTCCGAACTTGTCGAGTTGCCTGCTCGGACAAAGCGGCGTCGTGGCCTCTTCCGATGGCCGCTCCATCGACCATCGTGACCGACCTCTTGAACATTTAGTGAAGCACGGTTGGTTTCTCGCACGGCTTGCAGTGTATTCCGAAGACTCTTAATGTCAATGTCAGGGTCTGCTGTGGCCAACGGGACCGATCGATGGCCAGGAAGGGCGTCTGCGGTTGAAACCCCCTGCGCGGCGGCGCTCCTTTGCCACAAATGGTAGAAAGCAGCAGTTGGCCTCCGCGGAGCCCGCGCTGCAATCCCAGCTAATGCATCATGGCGAGGGACAAGAGCGCATGTTCGAGTGGAGAGACGGACCGATGGCATGCAGCATAGAGACGGGCGCAACCGGCGACGATGGACGGACCTGGGTGAAGGGACAGAGTATAGGACTCGGTGGATGGATTTGGGCTCGGTGAGAATCCGAGTTGGGTATTCGTGCGTTAGTGAGCGTGAATGGCGTTGGTCAGCAGAGGAGGAGCCGGCTCGCCAGATATCGGTAAGCAACTGGTGTTTGACTGTATGAGATTATATGGTCATGCAGAGGTGTGTCACGGCGAGTGCACGAGAGAAAAGACTGTCTGATTCAACTGAAGTTCAAGTTGTGAGAATCGCCTTGGCGGATGAACCCAGGCTTCAGGGCTCAAACCACCTACATACAGGGTACAGGTACAACTCACTGCACGTTTGCCTCGATACTTGTACCTGCTTGTACTCTGCACCTCACCCAATGTCCCAACTCACTTCATCATCCCACGGGCGTTATCGGCCTGTATTACTCAGGCTTCTCATCATGACTGTGTTTTCCTACACTACCGGAGACAGGATCCGTCTCAAACAACGAACCAAACACACAAAACTTGACCTCAGGTGATATATCAAAGCGGATCTGCTTGTTGTGTGTCTGTTGGGCAGCCAGTGCTGCACCAGCGCACCCCGGGAAGCTACTCCGAGCCATTATTGTATCAGGGGGTCTCGTTAGCCTAACCCTGAGATCGCCTGGGCGCCTATAGGCGTTAAACACCTAAGATAGGTACCTAGTAGTAGTCTCTCTTATACCTAATCTAGTCCCTCTCGGGTCTGTGTAGGTCTATCTCCCTACGGGCGTCCTCCTCGTTTCTATCGCTCCTCCTCCCCTCCTATCTCTAATACCTCCCTCTTCTCCTCGTCTTCTCCCTGGAGCACGCCGTGGTATTGTTCTATACAGGGGGTGTCCTAGGTACTAGTAGTCCAAGGTGCTCTCTTCTCTCCGCTACCCACTGGGAGCACTCCAGGAGGAAGATGGAAGTGCCCTACTGTCTAACATAATAATAATATCGATATTTCTCTTAATTGCCCACCCGCCGAAAAGCGCATGATTCCACCAGGAAGATTCCATCTTCCATCATCCACCAATTTGTTCCTCAGCTTGTGACGTCGTTTCAACACCAGGCTTGTTGCTTGTGCTTGCTTCTACCTCCCGTCTTCTTGTGTCAATCTGTCGATTTTGTCGGATACAGTAAACGTTTAAACGTTACGCTTGTTGTTGAATTTTGTTACCTGACTGGTTATCCGACCTTCTTTTCGACAAAGGTGAAGCTTCATTTTCTCCTGCCTCTTCTCCCCGGGTCCGTGGTCCGTCCTCCTTCCTTCTCATCCGCGCTCTGTCGTCGGTGTTCGTTATCTTTATTCCCTCCCCTCTCTACCAACACGGAACAATAGGGCGATCGTCAATCCTTTCCTACATTCCCCTCGCTCGCTCGCCTACAGCGCAATCATGACCGACCCTTCAGACGATCCAGTCAAGCATCTGCGTCAAGAGTATATGAACAACCCTCCGAGTTCAACAGCAATCGAAACTGCCGCCCCTCAAAACCCTGCCTTGCAGCGAGCGACCACTTCATACTTTTCCGTCCCTCGACGTCAACCCCCAGCTGAGGAGCCTGCTCCCGCTCCTGCTGCGCCGGAGTCTCCGGTGGAAATTGCTAAGGGTGCTAGTTCAGGCAAAGACCTGCTTCGCCGGCTCAGCCTTGTCGACCAGAAAGACGCCGAGACCCTGGATGTCGATCCTCGTACCGCCTACCCGGGACTGAGGTTGAGCGGGAATGTGATCAGTGCAACCTTTTGTATTCCTTATCAGCTCACCCATGGACCGAATGGCGAGTGGGCGCTTTCAAATCGACGCGGCACCTCGGCCTTGTTCGACTCATTTCGTTACCTTTCGTCCGATAAGACGCCCTGGAATCACACCTTGGTTGGATGGACGGGCGAAATCCAGACTCAAACCGACGCGCATACGGTCACTGACTTACAGAAGGATGCCACTTCGACGACTGCTCAAACTCAAGCACAAACACAAGCGAATCCACCTCTCAACAAATCCGCCGCACCCTACCCTGTGGATGGTAACCTTCAGAGTCAGCAAAATCCCCACGGTGATCATCTTCGGGTGCCACGTGCGGAGAGATCCCGACTCGAGAAGATTCTACTCCACCACCCGAACGGCAAGACTGTCCCTGTATGGCTACCGGACGGCTCGACGGATGACCAGGGTGAATTCGTTTTTAGGGATCAGAGTCGATGGCGGAAATATCCCGAGCACGAGTTGTACACGCTCTTCCATTACCGACAGCATGGTCCAGACGATGGCCGAGAGGAGAAGACCTCGTGGGCGGACTATGTGCAAATGAATCAAGCATTCGCCGACCGTATTCTGCACATCTATCAACCCGGCGATATTGTTTGGATCCACGATTACCATCTGATGCTGCTGCCTAGTATGCTCCGCCAGCGTATCCCGAACATCTACATTGGTTTCTTCTTGCACATTCCCTTCCCGAGCAGCGAGTACATGCGGTGTCTTTCTAGGAGGAAGGACGTGTTGACCGGGGCTCTTGGCGCCACCATGATCGGATTTCAGGCCTACAGCTTCTCCCGGCACTTCAATTCATGCTGCAAACGCATCTTGGGCTTTGAATCCAGCTCGGCTGGAGTCGATGCATACGGCGCCCACGTGGCGGTGGATGTCTTTCCCATCGGCATTGACGTGGCCTCGGTGCAGAAGCTGGCGTTTCGGGACCCGGTGATAGCGCAGAACATGAAGGCATTGAAACAGCTGTATGCGGGCAAGAAAATCATCGTCGGGCGCGACCGACTCGACACCGTCCGAGGGGTGGCGCAAAAGCTGATGGCCTTCGAGATGTTTTTGGAGCGGTATCCCGAATGGCGCGAGAAGGTGGTGCTGATCCAGGTGACCAGTCCGACCAGCGTCATGGAAGAGAAGGTGGACGGTCCTCATAAGATTGAACATCACATCTCGGAACTCGTGTCCCGGATCAACGGCAAATATGGATCTTTGAGCCACGCCCCCGTCCAGCATTACCCACAATATTTGAGCTCCCAAGAGTACTTTGCACTTCTGCGGGTAGCCGACGTCGGGCTCATTACCAGTGTCCGAGACGGAATGAACACCACCAGTCTGGAGTATGTCATTTGTCAGAAGGACAACCATGGCCCCTTGATCCTCTCGGAATTCTCTGGAACGGCGGCCAGCTTAAGCAATGCCCTCCACATCAACCCGTGGGACTTGGGAGGAGTGGCCAAAGCACTGAAATATGCGCTCGAGATGCCCGAAGGAAAGAAGAAGAGCGACCACGAGAAACTGTACCACTACGTGACCACCCATACCGTAGCGACGTGGAGCAACAATTTCCTGAGGCGACTGCTCACCAACCTGACATCTTTTACCCAGAACGAACTCACCCCGGCCCTGGATCGCAATCTCATGATCCAACAGTACCAAAAGGCTAAGAAGCGCCTGTTCATGTTCGACTATGACGGGACCTTGACTCCTATTGTCAAAGACCCGAATGCCGCCATTCCGTCCGACCGCGTGCTGCGAACGCTCAAGGCCCTGGCTGCCGATCCTCGCAACAATGTCTGGATCATCAGCGGGCGCGACGCTTCCTTTTTGGAGGAGTGGATGGGACACATCACCGAATTGGGGTTGAGTGCTGAGCACGGTTGTTTCATGCGTCGCCCGGGTTCCGAGCAGTGGGAGAACCTCGCCGAATCGATGGACATGGGTTGGCAGAAGGAGGTGATGGACATCTTCAGCCACTACACGGAACGCACACAAGGATCATGGATTGAGAGGAAACGCGTGGCTCTGACCTGGCATTACCGGCAGGCCGATCCCGACTTTGGAGAGTTCCAAGCGCGTGAATGTAAGAAGGCTTTGGAGGACAACGTCATGAAAACATGGGACGTCGAAGTCATGTCGGGAAAAGCGAATCTAGAAGTCCGCCCGCAATTCGTCAACAAGGGGTTCATCGCCACGCGGCTGATCAGCGAGTATGGATACGGCGCTGGCGATCCGCCCGACTTTGTGCTTTGTCTGGGAGATGATCAGACGGACGAAGGTAAGCTCCTCATTTGCAGATTGCGATGGACTTTGCTAACTCAGGCACAGATATGTTCCGGGCTCTTTTGAAGACCGACTTACCCAAGGAGAATGTCTTCGCTTGCACGGTTGGAGCGAGTAGCAAGCGGACCCTTGCCACGTGGCATTTGCTGGAACCCAGCGATGTTATTGCGAGTATCGCCTCGTTGATCAAGCAGGAGAATCTATGATTCTGGCAACAGATGCCTGGATGAGTCATATTGTGCCATGGGCCACTTTGGATGACAATGATGTACGCTGCTGCTGAGATCAGCGTGGCGATATGCTTCTTGGTATTGCGTACACGTCGCAATGGGCAGTATGAGGTGGATGCGACAGACGACGACCAACGCCGAGCTTCCACACTCACAACACTCAGTGTCCGTCCGAGTACGACTACGATTACAAGCGAGGATTTGGTGCAAGTTTGGAGGCCGGAGCGCGAATGCCTGGATACGGACAGCGATCCAGGGGGTGGACAGGCCGTGCAGGGCTTGTACGGAGGAGATTATTGCTCATACATGTGGCGATGCGCCTCGAGGTCTGGGTCCTCGGAAACTACATTAACGGACGATAGAAGCAAACAGATCAGCCACTGCATCCTGCTGCTCCAGAAGGGGATGGGATGAAACTTGAAAAAGTCGGCACCATGGGCATATAGACAAATTCTCTTATTGCGTCTCCTTTGAACAGAGTCATCTAATATCTGACGCTGAGAGAGATTCCAAGGGTGGCTCATTCAGGAGCATCAGCCTTGCAGCAATACACTCTAGAGCAGGTGAAGAGGGTAGAAATCAGCAGGATGATGATTGGTTGTAGCCATGGCAGTCAGTCAGTCCCTTTTTCCCTATGACAACTCACCGTCGCATATGCGTTTGACTCTTGAAGCGCCCTCACATCTGCTGTTCTGTGTCCCAGAAAGTCAACCAACTACTAGTATCGATCGATCAGTCTGTGCCTACTAGTATCTTGAAGAGCTTGTGCTCTGTAACTACTTAACTGATACAGTGTGAGTGCGTCTGTTCAGTCACACTACTACTAATAGTACGTCATATTTGGAAGAGGGCACAAAGAAATTCCTGACCACTGACCGACTGCATCCCACCGCTCTTTGATCCTTGATCTTTGTCGCAGCCCTGGTTCTTGTCTCTTGTCTCTTGTCTCTTGTCACTCGTCCACGACACTGCTCAGATTCCGCACTTCAACCCAGACGTCTTGACTGACAGGTTAATCTAGAGGCCTCTATCCTCCTACCCACCCGCCAGATACGTCCACCACGACCACCCCGCCGCAGGACAACCGACGCTGCTAGCCCTCGAGCGCACCTTTCAGCCGACTCCACGAATACACACTCACACTCACCTCAGTCCGTCATGGCTCCGCGAGGAAGAGGAGGCAAATTCTCCAAACCATCGAGAGGAGGTAAGTAATCCACACACACAACCCCCATGCCTTTCAATCCTGTGCGACAACGACTACAGTCCGCAATACCACAATTCAAAACATAGCTAAATAAAAACTAACCAATACTTCCCCCACTCTCACAGGCGGCAAACACTTCTCACGCGACCTCCAACCGCTCGACAAAGATGGCAACCCTCTCGGGATGTGGCGCGACCCAGCCGAAGCGAAAGCATCGTCGTCCGAATCGTCGTCCGAAGAAGAATCATCTTCCGAAGAATCCTCCGACGGCGGTGTCGGTCCATCAACATCTTCTGCCGCCGGCAGCGAATTGACCCGCGAACAGCGCCGCGAAGCCGCCCGCCTACGCAAACAGGCCGCCATCGCACGGAAGAACCGCAAGGCCGCCGCGCCGGGAGACATGCCGACCAGTTCGTCCGAGTCTGAAGATGAGGAAGAAGACGCGGCCAACATGCCGGCCAACCCCAACCATACGTCGAAAGCCCGGACGCAGGCGCGCGCCGTCACGGGCCCCAGCGGCGAAACTACCGTCAAGAAGGACACGGAGAACTTGAGCCGGCGCGAACGCGAGGCCCTGGCAGCCCAGCAGGCCAAGGAGCGGTATCAGAAACTGCATGCCGAGGGCAAGACCGACGAGGCGCGCGCCGATCTGGCCAGACTCAAACTCATCAAAGAACAGCGTGAGGCGGCTGCCGCGCGGAAACTGGCTGAGAAGGAGGACCGAGAGGCCCAGGAGAAGGAGAGGCGCGATCGCGAGGCGAAGATGAGAGAGGCGGCTATGGGCGGCTCGACGGCCAAGAAGGGGTCCAAGGGCAAGAAATGATGCTCTTGAAATTGTCTAGAGATCGTTGCAGGCAGTGAGTGCTCTTCTGGGGTCTGGCTCTGGAGTTGGAGCGAGACGCCCAAGACCGACTGTGATTGCTACTGCGACTGCGACTGGGTAATGTCTCTGGCCGAGAGACTGGAAGCGAAGCGAGACGAGACGAGACGAGACTCGGTAGTAGAGCATATTTATTACTACTACTGCTGCTGCTACTGCTGTTACTACTACTCCTCCGGCATCTATCCATGCATGCGTTTTGCTGCCTTGCAACCTCGTCGCATGCGTCAATCGTACCTCAGAAGTCAATGGAAGGAATATCTGGGTGCATACCGTCAAGTACCTACCTACCTACCACTTACCAGAGGATGGATAGGGGTACTTAGCTTCTACCCAGTAGATACCCAAAGACAATGCATACATACCGTTGACCATCGAAGCAGAATACCATACCTTACCATACCCGGTATGGCATAACATAACATAACATGAGACTCCGAAACAATCCTACCTGTTGTATTTTGTTACCCCTTGCAAGACCCTTCGGAACTCGAGGAGAGGAGAAGGGAGTGGTAGCATGTAGTGTAGGTATAGTCCCTTATGGTAGCATACAGTATGTCTAAAGATGCATTGGATTAGGCAACTTGAATGTTATGAAATGACATTCTGCTGGAAGAGCGATTCATGTCTTCCTTTCTATCCTCTAAAGGTAAACAAATAAATACGTCTTGCCTGTACAGTTCGCTCAGCTCAGCTCAGCTCAGCTCATCTCATCGTGTCTCATCGTTTCTCATGATACAATATGTACCGGACAGGTACAAACAGCGCTCGACGGCATCGCTTGCTTTTTCTTGTTTGGTCTCTTGTTCTTGAAGATCATTCAGCTCTTATGGCTTGCTCGCTTGCTCGCTTGCTTGCTAATCAGACACATGTTGTCTCCTTTCCAGCAACAAATCACTCGACTTCATAATCTTTGAGTTAGGAAACTTCAGGAGGTTGGTTAACACTGTAGTAAGGATCATCCGATATCCATAACACATCAACCATACACACACACAGATCATGAATTGTCCCATTTTGACAATTGATTCCCCAGCATAGAGGGACCGACCAGGTGTCTGCTGGTTTGTTGACTTGTTGGTTGGTTGGTTGGTTCCATTTGTTCTTCATCACCACCACCATCATCAGGGAAGGGATAGGATATCAATCACCAGAGACCATACCAAGCATCGTAGAGTTAAGAACAGGTATCGATCCTGGGCAAAATAAGTCGTCTGCTTGGATCCAAACCCCTGGATTGCCATCTGCACTTGGACCTGACCCCCCTAATAACGAAGTCGGCATCATCATCCCAGGAAATCCTTAGAACAATACATGCTGGCCTTCAATCTGTATTCGTTCCCATTGGCAAGGTCGAGGTACGTGTAGGCGTCGGATTTGTAGTAGATCGTGATCAAGCCATTGCTGCTGTTGCTATTGCTGTTACTGTAACCACCCCGGCCACCCCTATTGCCGTAGCCATTGGCGTTACTGGTCGCGCTGCCGTACTTGGTCCGAGTGTGATTGAAGCCTGATGCATGGTTGGGATTACTGTTGTCAAGCAGTCCCAGCTCCTTCATGCCCAGAAGGACACGTCTGACATCAGCCTTGTCGGTAAAGTCGTAGGTATAGACGCAGATCAGACGATGATGGTCTTGTCGACCCTTTTGTCCGTTGTCATTGCTACCTTTACCTCCTCCTTCCCTATCTTCGGGCTGTTCTTCGCCTTTGCCTTTGCCTTCGGCGTGTTCTTCGTCTTCGTCTTCGGTTTCGGCGACAGCAACTTTGGCACTCACCCCCAATTTCCCTTCCCATGTCCCATGCGCCACAATGGCCCACAGACGATCGACATCTTCCGGAGCCGGAAAGAGCATCCATTTCCCACAAGTCACGTTCGTGGTTTGCGCGGCTTTCAGGATGGCCGGTTCGAGCTGCATGCGCTCGGGCCGGAGCATGCGCGTGATACTGCCCGGTGGTTTGTCTGGATATTCGGCCTCTAGGTCTCTCTTGCGCGACGTGTAGGTCTCGAGAATGCGGAAGCCGAGTTGTTTGAAGGTGTAGATGTCTCCACGGTCGGGGACGTTGGCGCGGTCACGCTTGCGCTTGGAGTCGTTCGAAAGGGAACTCTTTTTGGCGGGTTCGTCTCGGGTTCGGTCGGGGTAGGGGTTTGCGATCCAGATCCAGGGTCCGCCTGCTGTTGAGATGGTGGTGGTGGAGGGAGGGAGACGGGCGAGGAAGTCTGTGACGGATTCGGATAGTTGTTTCGCGTTCGACATGCCTTCGTAGTAATTCTGTGGTTGGAGGGTTGTGTCAGATGTGAGATCGTTGTTGTCGTTGTCGGTGCCGACGTTCTCGTTCTCATTGTCGTTGTTGATGTCGTTGCCGTTACTCGTGTTGGCTGTTGTAGAGGTATTCTTAAGGGTCTGAGGAGCAGGATCCAAGTCCATGGGATCCAGAGAAGGAAGGGAAGGCGCCAGTGTTGCTTCTTCATCCTGGACCTTGACCTCGTCCTCGTCCTGCTCCTGGTCGGCGGCTGGTTGAGTTGTGCGTGTGCGTCTGTGTACAGGATTGCCGTGACCTGCTTGCTCGCTTGCTGCTTCCGCTTCGGCCTTTGCCCGCTTCTCAGCATCTTGCTTTGCCCGTAGCTTCGCTGCCAATTTCTGGGCTCTTCTGCCTCTCACGGCGACGACTTGTGCGTTCCATTCGTGAATGGCCCAGTATGTCTCCGGGCTATATCTTTCCGCCAGCTTTTGGTAGATGGATCTTGTGCCTGGATCGCCTGGATTCGTGCGAGGGGAGGATCAGCATTCGGTCAACGGATTGGATGGTCACAGACACGGGCACTTGGAACGGGGAGTTGGAGCTGTCTTACCGTAGAAATCCGATTCTTCGCTAATCAAGTCATCGGGGATAGAGACCGAACCTTCCGCCGTGGAGTCTGATACTTGTGTGGGAGGCAGCTGAGGCATGGTGCTGGATTCTGGAAAGTAGAGAGGTGAGTTACATGTTGTGCTGGAGCTGCACACAACAAGGTCAAAAATGGACTATATTCTTGCAACATGCGCGCCGAGATATTTCTTTCAGGACCACGCGGCGACAAGAGCAACAGGAAGTTGCAAATTAGCTATGAACGAAGGGCGGGAAGAAATGAATGAGATGGTCTGCTGTTTGTTGTTTGACGTTCAAGTTGGAAGCGGTGATCAGGCTGAAACACTGATAAAGAACACAACTAGCAATACTGACGAGGCTGACAATATATAGCCATTCATTCCCTCTCTCGAGGCTGACAACTTGTGCAAAAATACAAAGATACAAAAAGTGTTCATTCATCAATCCATTAAGGTATGCAATACATGTCACTGTACCTGTACAAGTGAGATCCTTCACAGCCTCCCGTCGGCTCCTTCCGTTCCATCGTGTGCCATCCTGCGGCACGATTCATTAGATCGTGGTGTGTAAATCCTTCAACTGCTTTTGATATCCGTCCACAGCCTCGCCGGAATACTCGATCCTTGATCCTTGATCAGGGTATATGTACACCTCAGCCCGTCATGTGGGGGGCAAGATTGGCGGGTTGTGGCGGTTCGGTTCTCTCCTGAGATGCTTGATGCCTAGCAGAGCTCGCTACCGATCGATCCATGCTCAACCATAGTAGGTGCAACTCAATTCTCCGATGATCAAACTGGTTCCAGCACCACAAGCCCAGAAGTCGACCGTGTAAGTCTGTTCCTCGGCGACGAACAAGGTCAAGGTGGACTCTCGGTATTTCTTTTCCGGGCGCGGACCAAAATGCCGGGCATTGACCATGGAGAAGGAGGAGTCGGCTGCCGTGAAGTTGAGTCCCGCCACGCCGTCACGGTAAGCCGCCGGGACGAAATTGGGGGCTCGGGTTCTCGCCACACATTCATAATACACATTGCTGTACAAGGGCGTCCAGATTCCTGTCAAGTGCACGCACGACTTGGAGGCTTGCCCGGGGATATAGACGACGGAATATGGCGCGCAGTTCTCGGAATTCAGATCGTGCGGGTCGTCCACGGTTGCAGCGGCCGCCGTGTTCGCCGACGACTGCTCCAGCGACAGATCCACCAGCGGAGTGAAGACATGGCGATCGACAGCCGGAGGTAAAGGTGTGGGAACACATCTGCCTGTAGTGGTGGGAGAGGGAGCTGCCAATGACGATACCGTCGATTGTAGAAGAGCTGGGGTGGTGGACAAGGTCGAGCTGAGTGTTGTGGATGGGGCAGCACCGGTCAATGACGAGAACGTGCTGGTCGTCGTCGATGTGAGGCTGCTCAACATCGCGGGCGACTGTCCGTCCATGGGTAAGCTCTGCTCGGCTGGGGAGGACACATAGAGAGCCGGCGTCGTGCTCTGGCTCTGCGAAGACGGTGACATCGTGTCTGATTGCGCAGCCTCGGTCACGGTCACGGTTTCGGTTTCGACTTCGATTTCGGTTTCAGAAGCAGTGACCGTCTCTATGGACGTGACCGGTTGTAGAATACGCTTGGCCGCCTCGAAGATTGAACAACCCATGCTCAGCTCTGAGCGATAGGCATCGTGACACTCCAGGCCGAATTGCTGCAGAAACTGGGTCGACAACTGCGCGCCGTCCAGAAAGTCCGTACAGAAGCTATCTGCAAGCGCTGCATCGGCCAGTAACCGAGAATATAACAAACGAATATCGCTGCGACACGACAACAGTCAGCATGAGTCTCCCCAACCATCCCCAGAACCAGTACTCACCACGCTACTTGGGCTTCACAGAAGCTCAACACCGAGCATAAAACGAATAGCAGGCTAGGTTGGTACATCTTGTCTGAAGATCAAAAAAAAAAGAGTGTGTAACTGTAACTGTGAATGGGATGGAGAAGAATTCGTAGACCAAGCAGAACCTCAAATACTAGTACTCAACAAAGCCACTCCCGAACTCGAGGACTCGTGGCTCCCAGCCTCAAGAAACGGCGCGACTTGGACATGGTCTATGCGTAGCGAAAAGGCTGAGGTTCTCAGCGTGGTTCGTCGACTCTGACTGGCCTGGTTCTGGCCGTTGACCGTTGACCGGCCCATCGCACGTCCCCCTTTACCACAGCGTCGAGCTGGGAAATTAGGATCGCTTTCTGACGGCAGTCCGCCGGCGTACAGCCACTGGTTGCCTCTCCTGAGAGTCTCCAAGCGTCGGAAGTTGTCGTGTTTCGAGGGGTGATCCATCAACTAGTTGAAGGCACGTTGACACCAAAGTGACAGGTTGACATGCTCCTTTTCTTTTCCTTTCGGATACTTCTTCACGTGATCAGGCTGAGGTGTTCAACCCCAGCCACCCATCCATGACAGTAGGGGTAACAGAGTATATGTCAATGTGTGTCGATGTGCAGTAACGACGATGATGTAAAAGGAGTATTTAGACATCGGCCAGACGGGAGCAAGCGACGCATGATGTGCGACGTCAATCAATGTCTCGTCCGCGTCTCTTAAAGGGGCGAGGCCACGACACGTATAGACTGTAGACGCAGAGATGCTCCGCCGTACATCCACAGCCTCAGCCTCGTGAGAAAAAGTTCGGCCTCCTTGAACATGAATTGAAGACTTCCTCAGCCTTGCGACATTTATTGGCGACCCTCAGTTGCCTCAAGGGAGGACACCAGCGATCCTCTTCAAAGCTGAACAACATGGATCTCCGGCGTACACCAGCACAATTAATGCCACGTATCTCCGCACTTCACAGACAAACCTGACCACAGTCATTGATCTGTTTCTCTACTGAGACTCTTCTCACCAGTAAGTCTACCGATCTTGTAGGTGACCGACAATTCAATCTTACCATATTTTCCCCTTCATCTCCTCCTTTCATGTTTCATTCATCATGGCCATCCCCAAGCAACCCCTCAACGAGCTCATGCAGACCATCAAAGCCAACATCACAAGGTATCGCACACAACAAGCATCTCTCCCCGAATCGGCCAACTGGCACCTCAAACGAACGACTTCCACCGACCTCACCTCTACAATCATGGCCTTATACGAAGAGCCCGAGATCGAATACACGACGCGCACCGCCGACCAGGAAGTCTGCGCCGTCGAGATCTGCCCCGACCACCCGGAATACATGATCATCGGAACCTACTCGCTTGTCAAGAAAGACGACCGACGCGACTACGAAGCGCAGACACGCCGAGGCACGATCCAAGTGATGCCGGTCGCGGCGACCTTCAAGCCGAAATACGCCGGAATGCTCGCGCCGCAGCTCGACCGGGTCGCGTTCCCCTGCGCCGTGCTTGATCTGCACTTCCACCCGGCCGACAGCACGCTGCTGGGCGTCGCCACGAGTAATGCGCAAATGCAATTCTTCCGCTTCGTCAAGCACGGAGACGTGCTGGGCAGGCGGGTGATTACGAAACTGCTACCTCTGGGCGTCGCGACCGTCGCGGAAGCGGACGAACATGGCCTCGTCCCGCTCGTCACGCAGTTCACTTGGTTCCCGGAGACGCGGACGCACGGGGTATCGGGCATCAACGATGTACAGGAGATAGTGTTCGCCGTGACGACCTCGCTGGGAGAGACTAGAGTGGTCCACACAGCAGTGCCTGCGATCAGGGGGTTATTTGACCAGCGATTGTCAACACAGTCCTCCGAGCCGTTGGCCGTTAAGGCGGTCGATGTCCATAAACATGATCTTGAAGCGTGGACCGTTGCAGCAGTGCCCCTTGGCTATGATGTGTTGGATGATGGAAGTCATGACGCGACATTGCATCGTCTGATTCTTAGTGGTGGCGACGACAGCGCGTTGATTGCCTCGATGGTCGAAATGCCTGCTCATGCTCCTGATTCGTCTGGTCCTTCGGAGCCGGATGAGGCTGCGACGGATATCACGCCTCTTTGGAAAGATCGACGTAGCCATACGGCTGGCGTGGTCGCTATTCTTCCACTCCCACGCCTTCAGGCTGCTGATGACAACAACTCCAGTCCCGGACCCGGTCCTGGAGGCAGACAAGATGCCAGCACCATCGTACCTCTGGTCACAGGGAGTTACGATGAGTTCATCCGTGTCTACGAGCTCGATGTCGACAGGCACCCGCACCGCGCGGCGTTCCAGACCGAACTACGACTCGGCGGCGGTGTATGGCGACTCAAGGTCCTCGATCAATATAGCGACATCTCCAGCATCGACGACTCCGCCAGCACCAACAACACCAATAGAAGCACCAACACCCCATCTTCTACTTCTACTTCTATTCAACCAAACCCACAGCACTACCATAATCATCACACCCTCGTCCTCGCTTCACTCATGCACGGTGGCGCCGCCATTCTTCGCCTGACACGCACTCACTGCATGTCCGTGACTTCACCACATTCCCACACGAACACGGCAAACCCCAGACCAACACGATCCTCGCCACAACCCGCCGATTCATGGACGATAACGCCCCTCGCGACATTCCGCACCGGCCACGAAAGCATGGTCTACTGCTGCGACGCGTGGCTCGAGGAACCCAAGACCTACACCTACACGATCGTCAGCACGAGCTTCTACGACATGAAGATCTGTACGTGGAAATATGTGGATCGGTTCAAGGCGGATATCTTTCAGAATCGGAATCAGGGTCAGGGGTGACAAGTTGGACAGGAAAAAAGAAACAAAGCCCAAGATCAACACAGTATGTCTACCAGGGTCAGTAGCCAGTGTCGATTCGCAGGGACTGGAGCCGCGCGGGTTGGGCAGTTGGTGGACGGAGAGGTATTGTCTTGGAGAGTAGGTATGGATCGCTGGATAGAGCCATCCAGTTGAAGTCTTATCAAGTCCTACCCTGTCTCGTCCAGTTCAGTCCGATCCAATTCGGTCCGATTCAGACGAGGTCCACGGTATGGTTTGCGCATCTCACTTTTGTGCTGGAAACAAGGCGGATATCAGGACAGTGTGGCTGCAGAAAAAGGAAAACACCTGATATTGCTCTGAGGTGTCGTGTCAGGATGACGAAACACACGCAGAGACTCACAGTCGATTCTCCAATACGGATTGGAACAGAGAGAACAAAAGCGTTGGGCCCTTTCAACGTCTAGTGTATTGTAAATTCCTTGTTCCCGCTCCCGCTCCGCTGTGCTCCATATGATACAGAGGCAGGATACGATGCGTAAAGAGTACAAGTTCGAGTTGGTCCCCTGAAGTGATGCAGTCCAAGCACCTATGGCAGGACTGTTGCAGTTGCTTCACACGATCATCTCCAACTCCCTAGCATATTCAATCATATGGCTAACGACTTCTTTCTGGTCCCCTTCTTCCGCCTTCTTCGCGTCGCCCAGACCGGGGAAGTATATCCTGCCCTCCTCCAGACTCCACCCCTGCTCTCTGGCAAACTCCGTCACAGCGCCCTCGGAGTCGAGGAACAGAAGGTTCTTGGCCGAAGCGATCGGAAGAGAAGGATAAGAACGGGCAGCACACGACGCGATCTCCAGTCGAATGGTGTTTATCAAGATCTAAGTAACGGTTCGGAAGCCCGCGGTCAGCAAAACATGCATAACTAACTGCTAGGGCCGAAGCAATGTCGACGAAAGGGGAGCAGAAACAGTCAAGTCAACTCACATCTGAGAACAAGGCAAACTCTTCCCCAGGCACATGGCGACCGCTTGTCTTGCGCCAGACCTGGTCATAACTGCCCTCCATCAGACTCCGTTCCAGCTCGATGGGGTATTTGATGAACTGGTCATCCTCGACACTGGAAGCGCCATTAGAGCCCTCCGCCACGATGAGCGATTCAAGCAGTGTGTGGAACCCCGCATAATCGCCCTGGCTTAGTAGTAGGAGTAGGTAGAGTCCAGTGATCTTGGATCGATTCGGAGATGGTGTTTGTTGCAGACCGGGGAAGTCGTAGAATGGTTGCAGCTGCGAGTAGTATCGGATGAAGGATTCGGGGTCTCTTGAGCGGATGGACAGAAGGGCGCCGGCTTCGAGGATCGATCGAGCGGCGGCGAGTGTGGGCGTAGGGGTTTGTGGGGATGGGATCAGGGCGTTGTGCTGGAGAAGAGCGAGCTTCGCCTTTTGTAGTTGCGGCTGGCTTTGGGATGAGTCGCCATGGCTGAGATATTGTTGGAGGGTGTGGAGGATCGAGTCGAGCGAGGGAGCGTTGGAACTCATCGCCGCTGGCATGTAAGATGTTCTTGTGTGTCTTTGAGAAGGCGAGCGATCGTCTCGGAGGTAGAGGGTTCGGTCGCAGTAGGACAACTGATTGTTTGGGCTTGGAACAATCACAGGACTAGTTACGTGCTCAAGGGGGTTTTGGGAGAGGACACAGGTTTATGTGAGAGCCGCACGCATCAGTAGAGTGACTGAAGCAGAAATCACACGATATGAAGTGTATGGTTGGGTGGACAGATCTAGTATTGCGGATGTTCAAGTTGGATTCAGTGTTGGCCAGAGCCTCGTGGCGGCGGCTTGCGAATCGGAGCATATGCCTGCCTCGCCAAGGAACGACGTTTTAGGTTAATACCACGCCGCTTTAATAAGTCCAGTCGTCGAATATTGGCTCTCTCATGTCTATTACAATCTTATTAGATGGATTCGTGGACGAGTGTATGCCGTGGAATATGGATATATTCTGGCCAGTCATGAAGGATGCCTTGTATAAGTCGCTGCTTGACTCTGTTGAGCCGCGCAAGTAGCACCAGGCCCACAGGCGTGATCCAAGTCGGCGAAGTACTGGAGCGTTTCCATGTCCAGGACTCTGGTAATGCCGTTCTTATTCGTGCTGCCAAGCAAGTGGTGGCTGGCCTTGTCAAAAGTCAGCCACTGCAGCATATATCTTCAGGCTCATCTTCCATCCACGATTCTTGGAAGGTCAACGTGACGCCAGTGACTTGAACTGGTGCGGGTCGACGTCTTCACGGAGTATATCTTCTTGTTTTCCTTGAGGGAGGACCCACAGGAGACAGATCACTAGGTCTGGTGTGAAAGAGTGTGGGCTGGATAGAATATCCCTGGTCAAGACACGTTCATATATCACCCACTGGGAGCGAACTAGTAGAGCCTCGAGTCCAGATCATTGAACAGGCTGTCCCAGTCCGGCATGTCCATATTTGGCCCATACTCGACGTACTCCTTCCAAATCTTATCGAAATCGGCAAACACGTGCTGTGTATTGTCCATCGAGCTGGCATTGTCAGGCTGTTGCTTCGAGATTGGTAACACATCTTGTGAAGGGTGGAACATCTCCATCGAGGCCGGAACGATCGCTTCCTGTACCATACCGCCAGGTGGATGGTGCAACTTGACCTTATACTTGCGCAGGGTTTCTGTGACAGAACTCAGGAAATCGCAGGCCGCGCGGGACCGGGATATGCAATCTTCCAGTGCCTTGCAGGCAGCTGTAACCTCGGCTTTCCTAGCTGCGTCGTCGCCCTCATTGCGGTTGAAGCAAATGTCCATGACGAGAACAATGGTTGCCATGAAGATGTGGTAAGCTATCGACCCGGGTTGGATGGGGGCATGCACCATGGTCCCCACCTCCGCATCCAGCACCCCTTTCAGACTGATGACCGCTCGTGCGCACTGTAACGAGACATCCCTGGAATAGTTGTAATATCCTTCGGCGGAACGTCGAATGAGGAAAGGCTGATGTAGCTTACACCGCTGAATGAGCGCGACGGTTCCCAACGTGTATCGTTGTAACCTCATATGAGGGTATTTGCGCATGATGGCATCGCTCTCAGCACGACTCTTGTCGTCCATCTTGAAAAACCAAGGCAGGTCTTCGAAAAAGGCCTCGAACTTACGGTCGAGGGCGATCACATCCTGGTAATCTATTTTCGAGATTGATGGGCTGGACAGAGGCATGACATCCACTACGCTGCGACAGATATCGGCAACCTTGATGCGTTGAATATAATATGACATGATGGTAGGTTCAGATAATGGCAGGTCTATCGAAGGGTTGTCGTGGTATAGGTCTGTGTCGTTGACATTTCGTGGGAGATTCACACACATATGTCGAGGATGAACCAGATATGTACCCTCCTGGGGACCTCCGTTGTGCGCCAACAGCCTGCAGAGGGATTGAGTACACGTCAAGAACAGGAAAGAGGATGCTCACCAGTCTGTTGCAACGATGTGCCACCAAACACGCCGCTTGATTTCAGTCTCTATGGGGTTGGAAGAATCGGAGGGCCGGTTGGTCGGAGCATCGAGCTTGTGCAAGCACAGGTCGCGTGCGATGGCAACAGCTCCTACAAACAGGAAGCGGGACCTGGCAGAAAAATCTTCCATATGGTAGGACAAGAAGCCCATCAGGATTGATGTCTGAACGTACTCCAAACTCCCCGCAGTCGTACGACGAGAGAACTCCATCAGTTCGAGGGCAGCATTTGCCCAGATCCTAGCTGCTTGATAGGGGTCAGAGGTCCTGAATAGCTGCTGCAAGCTTCCCCCAACGCCTGTAAGGAGGGCGGCGGAGGTTGCGAAAATGCTCATCAAAAGTGCCACTTGGCTATGGACCACTGGGAGTGCCTGTTGCAATTGTAGGTAGACCTCGTCCATCAATGCACGGACACGTGGGATGTACACCACGTGTTGCAAAGCGTCGATGTGGGAAATGTAATGGTCCAGTAAGAGAGATGCCTCGTGTTCTGGGGGAAGGAAAAGGCACCTCGAGTCTTGCCAACCATGGGCCGCTCGGATATGCGCAACTCCATAGATATCGCAGATTTGCTGGGTAGCTAGGACGCGTATTTCTGGCCCTTCAAGGTTGGAAGAGAGAAAGGGGTCTCTTGGGTTTGCTATGCGTTCTAAGCTCTGTACGGCCTCTTCATACTCAGATGCGGGAGAAAGACACTCCATGGGAGATGCCGTTGGTCGAGATTGGGTAAGCGATGGAGAGGGTTGCGAGCCCTGGTTGGCAGCTGGCAATCCATGCTGCGCTGGGCCCAAAATCATGTCCTCCAGTCGCTGCAGGCGGCACAGAATGGATTCATTCAGGGCATCGACCGGAGAACGAATGTTGTTGGAAGGCTGGGATGAACTGTTACATGGCAGACCTCGCGCCACACAGTTGGAACAAGGATGCTGGCGATTGCATTTGAGTTTCTTGGAACGACAGAACTGACATGAAACTGGTTCTTGACGAGGTCTCTTTAATGGATTGGCCGTCCGCGTTTTCGGGCCGGCCAAAGACATGATGGCAGATTGAAGAGGTGATGCCGTGCCTCACTCACTGTGCGAGTGGTCTCCGTATACCGCAACGAAGGACTAAACCCTGTGGTTCTGCCGTTCAGGACTTGGAGGACTTAACGTAGGCATCAATCAGCTTGGCTTTGACCGGGCTAGTCTGAAAGAGGGGGGCATCGAAGGGTGAAGTACCTCAGCGTAGTGTACCGAGTAGGTAGGTAAGATAGTATTCGATCCGTCGAGACAAGTATATCTTGAGTTGCGGTCTGAAGAAGATGTACCGCAGTACTATCTACTCTGGTGACTGCGCTGTGTACGGTCGAGCACTAGATTTCATGTGGCATCCTCTTTCTGTCTGCCAAACCGCCGCTCTATGCATACAGTATTTATATCAGCAGCCGATTCAGTGTTGTATAACGAACTTCAGGACAGAAAGTGCTTCATGGAGAGTTCTCGGACAGAGCCCTCCGGATATTCCCGCGAGCAACAGTGCTCGTGCACTTGAAAAGCTGTTCAAATTTGCTACATCAAGTACTAGTACTGTGAGTGGTATCAATCCCAGACCGGAGCCTCCGCGGAGATTCCGAGCTTCGGTCTAGACTGCAATAGCGCGGGCACAGGGAGTGAAGACTCGTTTTAGTACCTACCTAGGTACTACATCAGGTACCTACCGTACCTAAGGTAGGTATCTTTGCTATGTTTAGGCGTACCTAGTCATCGTTTAGAGGGACAGTCAACGACAAACTTGAAGGAGACAGACACGGCACTGTATATCCATACGGTTAGCACCCCTTTCTCTCACTCATTCTTATTTGTTGGAAGATCATCCGCCAGAACATGAGATAACAGCCCAGATTTGATTACTACTACATGTACTCAGTGGCTTATGGTCACAACTACGTACCTATCCACGGTTATCGAGGCCTCCTACAGAAGTAGTTCCTCCTTATCTAAGTTATCATCTCCTCCCCGCCCCGCCCGGGATATTCCTTTTGATCCTCTCGGTTGTACCAATACCAGCAGCAACTCTGTCCTCATCAGTGTTCTGTCAAGCGTACATCCCAGTCGAACCTAATCCCGTCCTTCCATTCCCATTGGAACGTGGAATCTCCTAGAGCCAGTGGCAATCACAAGAAAGGAGGAGAGCAGCAAATCGCTTCCTCTTGAGCCCATGGATCCCTTCTTCGACTACTGCTACTGATGCACATCCACATCTATGGCCCCGGTCAAACCATGGCAGTCATCCCGGGCAAAACCCTCATCCACATCCAGTAGACAGTTTGCCTCACTGCAACGGAGAGAAATTCCTGGCAGTCGCTGGAACGATATCCGTCATGCAGAGGCCCCATCCCTGGAACGAGGAATCGTATTTCTCCATCGAGCCATCTGGTGGCAGTTTGATGCTCCAGCACTGGAAATCCGGGGTAAGTATTTCCGCTCAGGTCTGCTGTCTTTGCCGCTAATTCGCCACCGGCGTGGGAGAAAGATCAAAGGTTTGTGGCCAGTCGTAAGGGTGGGATGTCTTCCTCTACGACGGTTGGGTGGCACAAATCGAGAGGAAGGTTTTATCCTCTTGTCGCCTACCTACCTACCTGACAATTTACTGATGGGGGCAGAACAGTTTGCAGACAACATAGATTTGCGAGTCCTGTAGGCAGTTTAGGTAGAGTGATATATAAGAGAGCAAGTGCTGTGTAATTACTTTCATAAGACGCTCATCATCAAGGTTCGAAGATACAGGGTCATAAGAGGCTAAACGATGTCCTGGTGTCGCTGATCCCATAAGCTCATATCATTTCCGGACCCTTCTGGCATGCCTGACGAGGTTTTCAATCACACCCTCGAAGGCTTCCTTTTCTTTCCGTAACCCATCCCGCTGTTTTAACCAATATTCCAATAACTCCGACGTCTTTTCTGTGACGTCCTTCAACTCGGCGACATGGGCTTCCAGTTCCTCATCCGTGAACCCGTCGAGTTTCTCGTCCGTGGTTGCGCAGAGACGCTTCACGGCGACTAGGTCGAGTTCCGGGGGAGGAGGTGGGCCTTTCGGTCTCCTAGACCGACTCGGCCGCTCCTTTGTTCCGGATTGGGTGCTGTCCAACGAACCAGTCGAGTCATTGGCAGCCTGGGCTTTCAACCGCGCCACTGATCCAAGCGTCTTGTCAGATTCTGACTTTCGAGACGAGGGCTCCAGGTTGATGTCCGGCAGCACGAGCTTCTTCTGTTTCGAAGGAGGCAGGATCTCGTCGAGATCGACAGGTACGCCTAGGCTGACCAGGAACAGCCGTCTAATGCGTGACTGAGTCCAATTGGGCGGTTGCAATGGTGGAGGCGTGATAAGTTGTTTCCATAACGACCGTGACCTGTCGGATGGAAAGATGGGGGAAGATTCGGCAATTGGGTCTGGTTGTGGAAGTATGGATATTCGGTCGGCGGTAGAAGAGGGAAACATGGCATCTAGGTGAGCTTGAGTGGCAGTAAGAAGCTCTGCTAAGGAGGAGAGCTGGTCGAAATCCACCAGAGGCTGTATCCAACCAAGAAGCATCAGTGTACATCCATAGCAGCCACATGATAATCGTAAGAACTTACAAAAGGTGTGGCGGGTATATCATTGTTTTGAAAGATAGATACAGGAGGGCTCTCCGCGGTCTCGGCTTCAGCTTCAGCTTCGGGTTCCTGGAATTCTCCACCAAAGTCCCCAAAGTCATCATCAGCTACAGCCTGGGTGCCCTCCTCAAAATCGTCGAAGTCGTCTCCAAAGTCGTTGCCGTCATTATCTTGTTCGTCGTTCGTGGTGTGCTCCTTCTCCGAACCTCTTGCAGATTCGTCGAGTGTTGGTGACCCTGAAACAGGTCAATGGTCCTCCCGGGATGTTGTCAGACGCTAGGGTTACCTGAAGTGGTGTCTTTGATCTCCAAAACGTCCGGGGTGGCGTCTTGAGTGCGTTTCTCGTACGCTTCGGTCCCTGGAACCTCGCCGTGCGCAGGTGTGGTATCGATGCGTGTAACGACAGTCTCCGGAATGGGGGTTGACAATACAGCAGGCTTTGGACTTGCATCGTCGGAATCACCCTCGGCTACACTCCGTCTCCTCCCGGATTCAGGGTGGTTGAGAACCACATCCGGAGCCGCATCCATCTGTCTCTGCAGGTAGGCAGTAGTCCCAGGGATTTCGCCGTGGCTTGGAGATTCCGGGTCAACTTTCTCCACTACCGTCAGAGGTATTGGACTGCCTCCGGGTGTCGTTGCATGTTCGGGCAATTGGGAAGAGCTTTCACCGAGTCGACCTGGGAACAGTATCTCCACCTCATCAGGCACGGCGTCACTGGCTCTTTGTTCATACGCAGTTGTACCAGGAATCTCGCCATGGGCCGGGACATCATCGATCTTCTCTATTCGTGTCCTTGGGATAGGTGACGAAGGGGTGACCGGTCTGGAAGTTGGTCTGGAGGTAGGTCTGCGGCCTTCTGAAGCGTCGGAGAAGTATTCTTCTTCCCCTTCTGAGGATACTGGAGTGGGTTTAGCTGTGTGATCGCACCCAATGCGTAGGTAGGAAAGTCTTACACTCATGCGCACCAGGGTCAATCAGTTCCACGCTCTTTCGCGGAGGCTCCAGATGTGAACTACTTCTCGAGGCCGGTCTTGACATTGTCAGAGGGTTAGAGACATGAACAATATGCTGAGAAGAAATGCGAACGTAGTGGAGAGAGATGTGCTCCTTGACCAGCGGTGTAAAGTTGGTTGTAAGGGCGGAGGTGAAGTGCGTTGCGGTCAGATGCAGCGCCACCATCATTGGACATTCCCTTTTTGGACACTGCCTTAACTGCCTGCACTGCAAGTTGCGACGACTTTTTGTTCCGCGTCCTTAGAGCGCGTCCACATCACTTTTGACTGCACGCTCAACACCACCAAGCCATCCTCGCACTTTACTTGTCTTCGCAGCATCGCTTTGTATCAGAATCCCTAGAAAGGTTGCTCATTCTAGGGCAATTCTTCAACGTCAGCGTCATTCATCCTTCGCTGACTGCGATGCTATCTACCTGAACCCATACCCCTCGACGCAGCGCACATACTTCGCTGACCTTCCCTCAAGATGTCCTTCAATTTCGGGCCACCCTCGTCCACCGGCGGAGGAAGTGGTCAGTCAATATTTGGGACAACGAATAAACCTGCATCAGGAGGCAGTCTGTTCGGAAATACTGGTACATCTGGCGCGTCAGGCTCAAATAACCCTTCATTCAGCTTTGGAGCCCCGAGCAATCAGACAACATCCAACCCGCCTTCACAGTCCTTGTTTGGAGCCCCAACCCCGACTGAGAACAAATCTAGCACGCCGAGCCTCTTTGGACAGAGCAGCAGTGCTGGAAGTGCAGGAGCCTCTGGTGGTCTGTTTGGTGCGAAGAAGCCTGAGGACAACCAGAGCAGTGCCAGTGGTGGTTCAAAGTCCCTCTTCTCAGGATTTGGCACACCAGACAAAGGACCGACACCATCGACAACATCGGCAGCGCCTCTGTTTGGCTCTACTACACCTGCGACGACCGGCAGTAGCAATCTGTTCAGTTTCGGCAATGCTTCAACCACACCCGCTGGACCTCCACCGTCTGGCTCGACCTTTGGCGCAAGCACTGGCGGTGCTGGGCTCTTTGGGGCCAAGCCTGCTGAAGATACAACCAAGTCTTCCGCGTTTGGGGGCTTTGGAAAACCTGCTGAAACCTCTGCACCCTCATCGTCCACTGCAGCACCCGCAGGAGGTCTCTTCGGTAACAAACCAACATTCGGTTTTGGAGCGCCCTCGAAGCCAGCAGAGTCGACTTCGGCTTCTACGCCCGCAGTAGCTGCCTCAACATCCGAACAAAAGCCCTTGTTCTCCTTCGCCGGTCCTACATCAACGTCAGCCTCAACTCCTGCAGCCTCAACTCCTGCGACATCCCAGCCCTCTACAACAACTGCTCCGTCTCTCTTCGGCAACGCCCCCAAGCCAACCTCTAGCGCACCTAGTCTCTTCTCTAAACCTGCAACAACCACAGAAGCAGCAACCCCTAATAAACCCACCTTTTCTTTTGGACCGCCGGCAACACAAGCCTCCGCGGCAGAATCCCAGACAGCCTCCGCCCCTGCTCAGAAGCCCTTGTTTGGTGGTTTCAATCTCGGTGCGTCAGCCACTTCTTCTGCCTCGACTCCTGCGACAAGTGGAGCTACAGCTCCCACCGCAACCTCTGGTGGTGCTGCTAAGAGCACCTTCTCGTTTGCCCCCAGCACAACCACATCGGCACCCCAATCCACTACAACATCAGCCCCCGCCGCTGGTGGATTCTCATTTCCGACCACATCAACAGCACAGACATCGCAACCTGCCACGACTACTAGCACTGCTACTGCTCCAGCTGGAACCGCTACTGCGCCAGGTGGTCTCCCAGGAACCGCAGGAGCACAGACATCTACAACCGGTCCGGCTCCTCCTGCCCAATCCAGGCTACGCAACAAGACCATGGATGAGATCCTCACGAGATGGGCGACTGATATGTCACGGTATTCCAAGGAATTCAAGGAGCATGCAGAGACGATCGCACGTTGGGATCAGCTGATCGTGGACAACTCTTCAAAGATTGACAAGCTCTATGTGAAGACGCGCACCTGTGAGAGGCAGACGATGAGCGTTGATATGCAGCTAACGGCCGTTGAGAACCAACAAGCCGAGTTGGAGAGCTGGCTAACCAAGTATGAAAATGATGTGGAAGAAATGCTGGCCAAGGATAGCACCAACCCGAGCGAACTTGGTGGACCTGACCAGGAGAGGGAGAGAACCTACAAGCTCGCGGAGAAACTTGGAGAAAGACTCGAGGAAATGGAGCATGATTTGGAAAGCATGGTTGAAGAGGTCAATGCCGCCAATGCCAACCTGAACAAGAGTGGCAAAGCTGATGAGCCGGTAAGCTATCCTGATCCGTGTTGACCTTGGTCAGACTAACAAAATTCCAGATCACCCAGATCGTCAAGATTCTGAACTCCCATCTTGTCCAGCTTCAGGCGATCGATCAGGGCACCGTTTCTCTCCAAGAGCGAGTGGCAGCTGCACAGAAGTCTGCGAGCAGTTTAGGCTACCTGACCAACAATGCCGATGGGAATGGCAGTGCAGCAACTCAGGACTTCTATCGAAGCTACATGGGAAGAAGATAAGGGCATGGCATGAGGTGCATGGCTGTTTAGGGCGGTCCTTACTGGACTGAAGCAGCACTTGAGAGTGACTTCAAAGGGGTTGTTACCAGCCCTGTCCGAGTATTTTCATGAAAGAAGCCTCAAGGGCGCGAAAAAGAAATTGGTCTCATGGCGCAAGACGGGATGAGTGGAGGAAGCAACTTGATGATGCCGCAGCCTATCCCTGTACACGTACGTAGCTAAAAAGAATTGAGCACTCTGTGAAAAGCAGATATCTCCACATCTTGCTATGGTGGCTCAAATCAACCGTGTAGCTCCCATCTTGCCTCGACTCGCCATTGCAGACCTGTCAATGTTTACTGCTCGCCAGCACGCTCACTCTCCAAATCCTTGATGTGTTGGTCCAGCTCGTCGAGGTGCTTTCGTTGTTGGGCAAGTTTTTCCTTCAACTTTCGGAGACTATGAAAACCCCACCACAGTCAGTCATTTTGATTCTCGGTATACGATACACGCAGCAAAACACCACCACATCATCTTTGTTTTGCATGTTGTTTTAATTCGTAGGCGGGTGGGGTTGGGGTTGGTATCAGATACCTTTCCATTTCCTTCTCTCGGATGAACTTGGTTTCGTTGGCGTTCTCTCGCCGGGTCCAGGTGTCACTAGAGGGCAAAGGCAAGTCAGTGATTGTCTGATTTGGAAGATGTCCAAGATCATTGGAATGGATCTCAATCGAACATACCCTGAAGCCATGCCACCGGGCCGTATGCCGCCAGTGTCGCCCTCAGAGGCTCTGATGGCAGCAACGGAGAACGATCGCTGGGCGGAAGGGGTTGCCCTTGCGAGCTTGACAACTTGAGTTCGTAGCATGTTTGCGGGCAGATGAGAGATTGTGGTTTGACAATCAGGAGATTCGGAGGGCCGGTCTGTGATTGTTACAATGTGCAGGTTGAAGGACGGCTGCGGAAGCTCGCTTGAGGTTGCAGAGATGACGGGGTGCACGTGAGCTGGGTTGGTGGGAGCTTCCAATCACGTGGTTGTCCTCCTCGCAGCGTCTACCTCCTACTAGCCTGGTAAGTAAGGTATTATTGCGTTTCTAACAGTACCTACCTTTTAGGTAGTACGTATGCAAACAAACCAAGCACGCACATGGCATCCCACCAGTACCTCAGATCCGTCGATAAAGGAATCTTACATCCGCGTGGGAGACCTCACGACCATAGATTGCCCATCGACTAGTATGAAGTGGTGGGATACAAAGCACACACGAAGTCTAATGACGCCTTCAAGGCACAGAGTCGTGATGATATAGACCGCTCCAGAGGTTGTGCTGTTGACATGTCTTTTGCATTATCCTGTAACCGCGCGTCAAGTCTCATCAAGTATGAGGCAGCCTTATGATGAGGTGGTGGCTGGGCCTCTAAACCAAAAGCAATCAATCATCAGCATGCCATCGACAGACAATTGAGGCTGTGTTTGTTGCTTGAGAGATGCAGGGCTCCCACGATTTCAATGCCGTGTACTACGTACTAGCAAGGGTGAATAACTCACCAATAGAGATAGATGGCAGCAATAGATTACCTCTAATAGCATCAATTGGCCGGCCTAGTGTGGCGCTTGGATGTATCAGGCCAGGCTTAATCCTTTCCCGTGATTAAGGCAGCAATCTGCAGAGTAATGCCGCAGGCTTATGATCCCCTTTGCTGAGTCTCGTCGCCCCTACAACTTCCCTCTCCCGCGCCCCCAACTTGAACTTGAGGTGCAGTCACTCGCTCACACTCAACTCCAGTCAGTTTCCCCTGCCAGTGCCAGTGCACCACTAAAGTTCCACCGCCTGCGTCTTGCTGCCCTGCTGCCCTGCTGCGCACAACACTCTTGTCTTGACTTGAGATTCCCATCTCTACCCTTTTCTAACAACTTGTTGACAACACCTTGCAATCACCACAGTCATCGTTGATATCCATCGCCGCTACTCTCCATCTCTCGAGTCTTCGCATCTGCCAGTCTCGACCATCTCTCAACCCCTTTCCAGACGGTAAGCTACCCTCCAGATTCAGCACCCGTTTGTCTCAGGGACACCTATACCCCACGTCTCCTCCAGCCGCGACGCTTCGCACTTCGACTCGCGCGCTCCCGATCGATCAAGCTCCATCTGGGATTGTGGTCCTTGATTCTACTCAGACTTCTCAAAGGCTCACTCTCGACTTCTGCCTGCAATCTGTTGGTCTTGTGCTCTCAACAGAAAACGCCCCGTGGTTGACGTCAACCTCACACGCCGAAGCCCACTTGACTGAACCTCGACTTTGCGCAGCCACGATTGCTACCAGTGCAAACGCAAATCTTCGCATCGCAGTCTTGACAGTCTAGAGGTTGAGCAATCGTCAGCGCGGCCAGTTCGTTGTCGTCGAAAACGTGTTTTGTTATTGTTGTTGGATCGATCGCGTGTCTCCGGATGACCGGGCTAATCAACCATCTTAACAGGTTTCTTTCCATCCCAACTAGTCCACCGGGATCATCATCAAGATGGGTGTAGAAGAGTCAGTCTATTTGGCGAAGCTTGCCGAGCAAGCTGAGCGATATGAAGGTAGCCTATGGAACCCTCTCTCTTGCGGCGCAGGCAGCGACTGATTACATGTTTTAGAAATGGTCGAGAACATGAAGGTTGTCGCCTCTGCGGACCAAGAGCTCTCTGTCGAGGAACGAAATCTCCTGTCCGTTGCCTACAAGAACGTCATCGGCGCCCGACGTGCTTCCTGGAGAATCGTCACGTCTATTGAGCAAAAGGAAGAATCCAAGGGCAATGAGGCTCAGGTCAAGCTCATCAAGGAATACCGTCAAAAGATCGAGGAAGAGCTCGGGAAGATCTGCGAGGACATCCTTGAGGTCCTTGACCAGCACTTGATTCCTTCTGCTCAATCGGGCGAGTCCAAGGTCTTCTACTACAAGATGTAAGGATCTTATCACCCTGATGCTCGCAAGCACACACACACAAGCATCGGCTAATCTTGACCACAGGAAGGGCGATTACCACCGTTACCTTGCCGAGTTCGCCGTTGCAGACAAGCGAAAGGAATCGGCCGACAAGTCCCTTGAGGCCTACAAGGCCGCAACCGAGGTCGCCCAGACCGATCTTGCCCCAACTCACCCCATCCGACTTGGTCTTGCCCTGAACTTCTCCGTCTTCTACTATGAGATCTTGAACTCGCCAGACCAGGCCTGCCATCTTGCCAAACAGGCTTTCGATGACGCCATCGCCGAGCTCGATACTCTGAGCGAGGAGAGCTACAAGGACTCCACATTGATCATGCAACTGCTGAGAGACAACTTGGTTCGTTATTTTCCGTCGAGTTCTCTATTGTGACTCTGCTAACGAAGGATTCAGACTCTTTGGACCTCTTCCGAGGCCGAGCCACAGGATGCTGCCGGTCAATCAAGTGAGGCACCCAAGGAGGCGGAGGCCTCGACTGCAGCTGAGGCGGGCACAGAGAAGGCCGAGTAAGGGGAGCGGCGTTGGTCTTGACCCTTACACGCGTCCCAATGGCAACTCTTCCAGGCTGTTGCAAACCAATGGAGCGAGCAAAGGGGGTTTTCAACAGCCGGGACGCCCACGTTTAAGCACTCGAATGATCTTCTTTCCTTGACCACCTGTCCCCCTGATATTCCCTTTTACGATAGCTCTAGCAGATGATACAGCAGACATCTGCGGCAGTGCGAAAGACCCATCCCAAGGTAGCTGCTATTCTAGACAAAAAGACAGAAACACAATAGCAATAACGAATCGGGTCGCATCATTTCATATTTGTCTAGTCTTCGTCCTGGACCTGGACCTGGACCTTGTTGTTGGTGTGGCATTTGCTTGTCTGCTGTCTTTGACCATCACCCGTCTTAAATATGTGATGTAGTATTACCTAAGTTGATATTGTTGCCGTCGTTCTCGGCGTTATATATGTGGCCTTGCTTGATATATCTTGACACATTCAAGTCTGAGCTGATAACGACTTATGACTATGACTATGACTATGACTATGACGGTGATTGTGATTATATTGTGACTACGATGAAGGGATTAGATTAGAGTCCCTTCCAGAGATATTGGAAGAAAGAAATTTGAATCAGGAGCAATCCTCTCCATATTTGTTACGTGAGTGAGAGAGAATATATTCCTGCAGGTGGTCATCACAGTCCTGTTTTGCTTAATTGATTGAAGGCAGTATTGGTATTGGTGCACTTCTGAGATCCAGAAATGAGGGACCAAAGCAAGCAAGTAAGAAGCACGTAAGCAAGTAAGCAAGTAACTTGAAGCAAGCAAGCAAGGCGAGGTCAAGCCATCCCCAGCCCGTCCAGTCCACGCAAAAGGTCAAGCAAGGCCAATCCAATCGAGTCCAGCCAGTCCAGCAACTTGAAAGTCAAGCAAACCCAGGCGAGGAGGTCAGGCCAAGTCAAGCGACCTCAAAATCAGCAATCGATTGCACGCTCTGATCTCGTCCTCCCATCCCATCGTGTTCTCCTCCGAGTCCTGAGTCCTCAATCATCACGGTCTGCATTCTGTGTTCTTCGTTCTTCGTTCTTCGTCCTTCAGCTCGTCTCCCCTGTCGCATCTTCTCCCCGCTTGCATTCCTCACATTCTTACTCAGGATCTTGGTCTTGCTCCTGGTCTTGCTTCTGGTCTTGCTTCTGGACATCCGTCATCTTCATCCGCAACTCCTTGGTCCTCAAAGCAGTCTTCCGCGCAAAGCGATTATTATCCCAGCAGCGAGAACAATGGGTTCTAGCATCCATCTTCCCATCGGCCAAGTCTTTGTCCAAGGTCACGAGGAGATCGGTTCTGAAGGGAAACGAGGTGATGGGCGGACCCAGATTGGCCCAGAACTCGTCACTGCTCGCTGAAGGAGCCGGCTCAGTTCTTGGCAATGGGTTGTGAAGGATGTCTGCACTGGGGTCGAGCTCGCCGGTGTCTAGGAAGCGCTTGACGATAGCGTAGCCGGGGGTTTTGGCGGATATGGGTGCCCATTGCGAAGAAACTGCAGATGAAACATCATCACCGAGACCAAGACCAATTCCGACATCAGTTCCAGCATCAATGCTACCGCCAACATCAATGCTACCGCTACCGCCACCGCTGGATGACTCAGTTGGAGTGGAAGCTGACAAGGCTGAACCGGTAGTAGATGCGCTCGGAGTGGTGCCAGTCGTAGCAGTAGAGTCTGTGGCACCAGCACTGATCTGAGTGTCGCCAGCAGTATCAGCAGTACTGGCATCAGCACTCGAGAAAGAACCGGTCCCAATCACCAAATCGTTCTTGATCAGAATGTCGCCGACTCCGTTTCTGTACTCGCCATTGCATCGCTTGACATACGTCGCTTTGGTCAGAGGGCCCATGGCAACCAGCGGTTCCAATCGATTCAGCTCCTGGACAAGAAACTTGCGCGCGTCGACCTCGAAGAGCTGCCATAGGTGATGATTGCGGATCTCCTCGGTGAGCTGGACGCCGTTGGCATCGTCGAGATCTGAATTGTCACCACCGGAGCCAGACATCAGACCAGAGTCTGTGGCAGGGGGAACTCCAGTCAAGGTAGCCAGAGCCAGAGCAAACCGAGACTCGAATGCGTGGTCATCACCATCGCCCTTGTCCTCGTCTTCGCCAGCCGCACGCTTAGCGCGAAGTTTAGCACGGCGTCTCAGCTCGTGCTTTTCCTTCAGGTCCTGCTTGACATGATCGAGGACCATGTCTCGAGCGTAGCGCAGGTTGTCGTCCATGATTGCCTCGAGACCTCCGGCCAGCATGCCCTTGATTGTCTGCAGTCGCTCGTTTGCGAACTTGTCCATGAGAAACACCTCTTCGGCTGATTTGGCCACCACGTCCGGCTTGTCGGAGCGGCTGCATCCTTTGGCATGAGTGTATTCGACTATCGGGTGGGGAAGAGGTGGAGGAGTCTTTGGTAGAGTCGGAGGAACGATGGTGTAGTGGAAGGGCGACGTCGCGGATTTTATGAATGTAGCTGCTGGCAAGGGATTGACTGAGACGGTCTTCCACAGCTCTTCTCGTGATACGTCGGGCAGAGGGACACACGAGTACAGCGGGTAAATCATGTTTCGGATCTGACTGAGCAAAGCCTTTTCGTAGTTCTTATCGCATCTATGTTCGTCTCGTCAGTATATGGTTCAATGCTCATGATTTGATTTGGGTCTGAGATCGGCACGCAAGGATTGCGAAATTGGACAGAATCATCAGACAGTGTCTCTCTTTGTCAAAGTCTGGGGAACGCGAGCTGGTGTGTCCCATGCGACATCTTGGTGAGTAGTGCTTTGTAGACATTGTAGTAGTCTCACTTGCAAATCCTAGACCGCGATTCCAGTGTTCTCAACGGAAAGTGAAGTGAAATTGCCAAAACAGTGTTCAAGAAGACAATGAGGACTCAAGAATGGGACTCAACTCACATTGGGGCATGCGTCTCGCACATGGCAAACGTAACCTTGGTCTCGCCGTCACAAGTCCGTACTTCGTGAGCCCGAATACAATCTGGACAAGCTTTGTAGACATTTCTTCCCCAGTCATACTTCAGGGGCGAATTGAGCTCGTTCGTGAAGGTGATGCTGAAGACCGGCATCTTGATTGCTGTATGATTGATGGCGAGAAGTGTGAGATGGAGATTGAGATGAAGAAGATGGAGATGAAGAAGGAGAAGGAGAAGAAGAGCAAGGTGTGTGCGTGCGCGTAAATAGGAAGAATGAGTAGAGAAGCCAAGCGGTTGCGGTCTCTGTGAATGCGTCTATTTATCAGACCGCGCCTGGTGGCTGGTTCACGAGGCTCGGCCTGAATAGGGAAGACTGTCACTGTCACCGTTATTGTTGTTGTCATTGTCACTGCGCGACTCGCCTTGCATGTGCAGTAGAACCATGCACTGTCTCCTTGCTCATCTGTAACTGTCGTAGTTATAGCTCACTCCTTGCTATTGTTCTTGGTATTGTTCTGGTCTGTTCTCTTCTTCATCTTCTTTTCCTCGCAGGATCAATGTCGCTCCCCTCTGCGCTCTTTGCTGATTCGCTGGCGAGACAGGATGTTGGTTCATAGTGGAAATGTCGGAGGCTTGTACCTGAACAATGGGTTACACTTGAACGCGTTGCGAACGAACGCGTTGCTCCAACTCCTTCGTGTCCTTGCTCCATTCCTTGAGCATCTTCAAGCAGAACCTCACCTTGAACGGGCGGAGGGTTTGCAAAGGCGCTCTCCCAGCCTGAGATGGACCTGGCAACGCCTCGACTCCAACTCTGACTCGCGTGAAGTAGATAGACTTGAAGATGCTTACTCCGCCAACAACAAGGTAGTCATCGGCCATGATGCAATGCCCTGTGTGACAGGTGCATATCAGCTCTATCCTTGGAAAGATTTGTTGCTCGGGGTGGTCTCTCGCTGTTGTCAGGTTTGGGTCGGGGCTGCGCCAGGGTATCAGTGATATGGGCGCCATCGACATCTCAAGAGACCACTCACGAAAGCTTGTGATAGGGACAACGCCCTCTGATGACCTCCATGGTTCCGTCAGAGAAGTCCTTCACGGCCTTTGGTGTCTCGCAGACATGGCATATGTGGAGACCGCCGCGGATCTCAATCTTGGGCTTGCTCGTGGCATAGCGCCACCGGTGCCAGTCGCTGAGGCTTTGCGCTGGCCAGGAACGCGAATCCCTGGGAAGGGCTCGCTCGCGTTGTCTGGTGCATGCATGGCTCTTGGGGACCTGCTTGCTCTTGTCGGCGCGTGCCATTGTGATTTGTTTGAGTCATAACGAGCAGGTGGTTACAAAGATGCCGAGTGGAGGTGAGGTCGCGCGAGAAGAGAGACAGAGAGAGAAAGTTGGCTCGACCGATCTTTGTAACAGGTGTACCGTGTGTTAGGAACCCAGACAGCCTGCGCCCCTTCAGGCATGTGCTTTGCTTGTGTTGGGCGAGACAGCCTTGTCTTGGCCGGCATGCGAACGGTCATGCTGAACCAGTATGCCCCTGACAAGGCTGAACAGCGACAGGCCCAAGACCACCAGATCAATAACATGAGTCGCCCACCATATCTTGACGTTTAACCCACACATCTGCATTTGGTATGCCCATTCTCCTGTAGCGAAATCAAACCAGACGCTCAATAGGCCTGCATTGCCTCCATAGTCTCCCATCATGCTCCGCAGAGTGACTTCCCGAATCCCGGTATGAGAGCTACTATGGTTCATTTGGGTCCAACGTACGGCATCCCATGAGGTCCTTCTGTCCTCGTCAGTGTTGTTGGTAGACTGAGACCAGGTCGAATTCGTCGAGATATGATGCCACACATCGCAACCCTCATGATCATGGCCTGTCAAGATGAGGCCCGGTCTGCCCTTGCCGTGAGCTGGAACATCACGGTTTCCGCTCATGCCGAACAACGCCTCCAGAGTCCCCTGACGGCTAACATGCTCGCTCAGATGATTTTGTTCCTTTAAGCCATGAGGCCTGTAGACGCCGCCACCGTCGTCATCGCCCCAGTAATCGAAGAAAGGAGCATCAACGCACGTTCCGTTGGGCTTGTAGAGAGGCAAATGGGTGAGCAGGAGAGTAAACGAAGAGCGATCCTCTACCGGCCTCAATCGGTGCGAAATGACGCTGTTGAGATAGTCATACGTCTCCGCTTGCATGTCCTCAGACATGGCCGGTGTGTCCAAAACGAGACTGTTCAGGACAATCAAATGCAGCGACGGAACTTGGTCTGTTGTATTGGTTGACTCTGTACCATTGAATAGAGGGTAGCGGAATCTGACGTCCCAATTGGCCTTCCCAAACTCTCGTTCGAACCGGTCCAGCCTGTGCCTTGAGATATCTCCAGCGTATCCGATGTCATGGTTGCCTGCAACATTTATGATCTTGGTAGCCCAGCTATCGTCGTCCATGTTGAATGTCTTTTCTTCCTCCGGCCTGTCCAGTGTCACCAGTTCATCCGCCACCCTGTTCGCACTGCCAAAGACTCTGTTCCAAAACCTCCACCCTCGCCCTCCGAACTCTCCATCCGTCACCCATTGACTGCCGATCAGGTCTCCGAGCACAGTGACATGACTGGGCCTCGTCCACCAATGTAAAGTGCGGTAGATATGACCCAGGTAGTAGTCGTTGCCGAACAGATCCAACCGTTTCCGCAGCGCCTGTAACGCCTCTGGGATATCTTGAAGCAGCACTTCCCGCGTCACCGCTGTGACCGTGGGAGGTATGGACGTGAATTCTTCTGAGCATATCTTCGTCCAGTGCCGCGCCAGCTTGGGTAGTAAGCCATCCTCAGGCTTGGGAAGCGAACTGTCCCCCTCCAGCTGGGGATCGGCGAAGACGAGGAGCCGAAAGGGTACATGGACGGTATCGTTGGCCACGTTCGAAGCATATGAGAGGGGGAAGTGTTGTTCAAGGGTCTCCGTGAAGGCCGTCAGCGTCGAGCCACTTCTGGAAGGAAAAGCACATCCATGGAAGACCGGGTACAGGTACAAATATCCTGTGAGACAGAGAGCGAGGGGGACAAGAAGATGCAGCGCCTTGTCTGCAAATGCAATTATATACATTGAACCATGAGGAGCAAAGCCAGACGCCACAACCAGAGAGAGAATGAATGAATGAATTGTTCAATTGTTTATTCGAGCAGCATTGGAACGCGGAGAAAGGGGCGAGGTCGCGTTTCCCTTGGGGAAAAATTTATGACGTCTGACAACTTCTGATGCTGGGATGTACGCAGCAATTAATGGTATAGGGCTGTCAGACGAAACATCTGACAGACGGTATACAACATCAGTTCCATCTTGGTGTCTCGGGCTGGTCAGAACAGGAGAACAAGAGAACTATAGTAAACAGTAAACAGTAAACAGTAGGTAGTCAGCTTCATCCGACTGGACATTTGTATGTGTATCAACGTCGTGGATTATTCAAGGTCTCATCATGTCTCGGTCTTCTGAACTGCATCCTCCCCCAGGCCGGCTTTTATTTCACTGAAGTCGACATCCAGCCGGAGATCTATATTGGACTGGTTGAGCCCAAGCCCCTGTATGTTCAACCCGCTTTCCCGCAGGCCCTTCTCTTCTGCTGGAGTTGGGTTTTCCGCCAGCTCAGCTATGTCCGCCGTCTCTTTGAGCGCAGGCGGCCGCTCCTTCCGTGCCCTTGCTTTGGCAAGGCTGATAGTCTTTTGCCGATTCGTGGTTTCGAAGCTTGATAGGTCGTGCTCAATGGTCGCCTTTAGGATCTCACCCATCCACTTTCTTCCTTCGGCGATGTTATCGACCTGAAAGACATGTACAGTAGGCTTGGTGAACTGGACAGCTCTGGACGATCCTGCTTTGGGAGGAACCAGCTTGAAGAAGAATGGCCCAGTTCCACCAGAGTGGCGCGGCGCACCCTTCGACTTGTCGGTTGCAGAACCTGAAGCCATTGAGGGGGACGTTCCTCCGGCTATGGTTGCATGCAGTGCCGTAATTGGATCGGTGCTGATGCTCAACACTTTATGACCGGAGATATCGATGATCCCTTTTTCTTCGGTGTCGGTCTCCGAATAGTAGTAAGAGAGGCGTCGGCCACGAAGTATGAAGAGCCGAGGCTTCCACTGAGTCATAAGCCCGGTGGACTTTTTCTTCATCCAGCCACAGTGGTCGCAGTGCTTCCGCGCTTCAGCTGGCGAGATAGGCAGAAGTCCCTTGGTGTAGGCACTGGTTTGTCGCTTCGTCTTCGGGTTTGTGCGCACCGTGGTTTTGGTATGTAAAAGCGGACCGAGTTGGTCAGCGGTTCCTTTCGACGAAGCATCAGTATTCTCGATCTCGAAACTCTGTGATGTCGCTGACGGTGTCTGGGATCCTGAAGGTGAGGCTATCGGACTCTCTTTGAGTGGTCCCGTCGTGATGTTTGACGCATTTGCTGCCTGCTTTTCAGTTCCGGTTATCGCATCGGATGCAGCCCGGAGACCAAACAACTTTCGAGCCTTCTGTGACGCTGCCCAAGGCATAGGAGCACCAGCGGGAGATGGCGAGCCGCTCGCCATTTTGGGGGATGACAACGCCGACAGGTTGTCGTCCTCGAGATTCGTGACAGTTGGCGACAGAGTAGTGGGGGATCGTTGAGTGCCTAGATTTCGCGCGCTGGCAGACCGGAATCGTCCGTTAGACGAGCTGCTGTGGTAAGCCTGGGCCGCCGAGGACCCTGTTCCGAGGCCTCGGTCTCTGACAGAGTCGACGCTGCTCAGCCGTGAATGCCGCTTGACCCCAAGACCAGGCCTGTGTGTCTCCTCAATCATGCTGGACTGACGAGAATGACCAGTGTCCCCGCCCCCTTTCTTTTTCAAGAGATTCCGGGATTTTCGATTGTCCACTTCGTTGCCACTGAAGTAGCCCCGGTCAATGTCGACGGTAGAGTGGTCACCATCAAACGGAGAATCTGGAGGCGCGCTGACATTCTTTGCGACATCCGCTCTGAGCGAAGGGGTGCTTGCGCCGGCACCAGCAGTTGTCGCATTACTCATTGACCAGTCTCTGTCGAGCGATACGTTTTTCTTGTGAGGTGGGGAGACGGTGGAAAAGGTCCCAAAAGCCGTCTCTTGATATCCCTGTTTGGCAAAGTCAATGGAAGAGTGGCGGCGCGAGTGGTTCATCTCCCGAATGGACGCAGCTGAAGGACGCCTAGGACTTTCGGCGGCCACGGATGCTCTCCACGGTGATGGAGGTGTACTTCCACCAAGCGGAGACCGGGCGAAAGGCGAGGGCGGGACCTGCGGCTCAGGAGGAGGCGATGCAGAGCCCGTCTGGACGTATGGGTGAGCATGTTGTGACTGGCGGATAGAAAGCCCTCGCTCCTCCATCAGACTTGGTATTCGAGGGAGAATGGTGGCGCCGGATAAAGCGCGGGAATGAATGCGTGCCACGTCCTCATTCGAGCTGTCCTGCTTCAAGCTGCTCTTTCCCGAGTCTGGGGAGTTGCGAATCTGAGTCTGAAATTCCCGGATCTTGTGCCACGTCTTCAACCGGCGGCCCATCAATCCAAAGTCATACTCTTTCATGTGTATGAAGGACTGATCCATGTCCAGCAGAACGTCTCCCGTTATTTCCTGCTCTTCGAATATATCACAATGTTTGGAATCCACTCCAAGAGCTCTGAGAAACTCGGCGGTATCTTTGGCATCCCATTGCTTCACATCGGCTTCCGTCAACCGCAAACTCTCCTCACTCTCGGTTTCTGGACCGGCAACGTAAGAGGCTCGGTCCAGATGGCTGCTGTATTCACTCTCCGAGTCCTCTGATACAAATCGCAGAGGGGCAAGACTCTGACGCGGCGTACTGAGATCCGTGATATGTTCGTCTATAACGCTCAATGTTTCGTTCATAACAGGGCTATCCTCTCCATTTGCTGTGCCTGAAAGGGCCTGGCCAATGCTGCGCGGTATGACAGGAGAAAAGGACATTGACGAAGGTTGCATCGGCGATTTGGGGACGAGGGAACGGCGGGCGGTGGATTGATCTTCTGGTATTGTTGGCTCGGATGGCTCAGTCTTTGCACCATTGGAAAGCTTGTGCGCAAGTTGAGAGGGTCTGGAATTCGCAGGCCCAACAGGTGTGAAGTTCGAAGGCAGCTTTGCAGTGTAAACTAGCGGGAGATCAGACATGGTGAGACAATAAGTGATGGTTTTGGAATCGTGCAGCATCTTACCTCCTGGAAACAGGCCTACTGTACCCTGGCCAAGATGTCTCCCCAGATACCAACCATCACCGAAGCCCTCGTCCAGTTCAACTAATTCAACCTGATCTGACTTTCGAAGGGTCAACTCGTCCGAACTTCGGGCATCGAAATCATCTGAACACCTTCCTGTCAGTATATTTTCAGAGGCTGCAGGCCAGATAGCGCGACATACGAATTACAACCAATATGTCTCCAGGTTGGAGGGCGCCACCTGGGCGCTGCTGGACAGTGAATGACATGGTGAAATATGAGCGCGACCTCAGACAATCGTTGACGCACAGCACCTCCGGGATAGTGAAGCAAGTCTGTTCATGGACAATCTAGCCGAATTTAACTGTAGAAGACAGATCGACGGGGAGAGTAGTGGCGAGAGCCGGCATGATAAACTTGTCCTTTGCAATCAAGTCGCGAAGGGTGCAAGGCGTGTTTGATTTGTGTCGGTGAGGAGGGTCAGGAGGGTGAGGAGGGTCGTACAGCGACGTGGGTTTGGTAGGAGGCAGTTGAGGTTGCGCGAGCCGATCTGGTTGTTGTAGTGGTCGTTGTGTAAGTGGTCGACGGTATCATTCGACAGAGGACTGGGATGGTGACACGTCAGATCGGCGGCGACAGGACCTTTTGACGGGTGGACAGAGGCATGCCGGACAGAAAAGAAAGTGGGAGGGAACCAGAGAGCCTTGTCAAAATTAGGTTGAGTGGTGTCAATGAGATAGAAGTCTGGTTACAAAGGTAGAGAGAGTAGGGAACAATACTGTGTGTGTATAGTCAGGTAGTGGAGGAGAAGTTCTCGGTACATCTATCTACCTCGTATAGGTATCTATCTGCACTCTGTCTATCTGTACTTTTTGATGGGGGCTGCAGTGGCACATGCGCCGCCTGCGCTCAGGGCGTCAGGGCTCCTTAGGCGTAAGGCTAGTGCCTATAGCAAGGCGTTGAGACCATTCAGCTCCAAGCACCAAGGAGGCTAACAGAATAGCTATCGTCCTGTCCAGTCCCAGTGTCCGTTGTCTAAGCGCTTCTCCGCATATCTATCACTCCACTGTCAGTGGGCAACTACTAACTGCCAGTGTCTCGCTGTATATCTGTATCTGCTGGAGAGACTGTCATCGTTCGTCGTCCCTTAATGAATTGTGATATACCCAGCCTTGTTGCTTGTTGACCATGGCGGCCTCCCACCACCATCTTGATATTCACTGAGCTGTGAACTGCCTATGAACTGCCTGTGAATTACCTATGAATTAACTCTTCTCCATTCACTGGCAACAGCTCAGGTCGGGTCGTCGCATCTCGCAGTCTCTCAAAGCCACAATGTTGCTTCACCGCATCAAAGGGTTTTCCCATCTTTCGCAGAAGCAGAAAACCCGCCTGCCTTGTTGTCCACTGCCTAGTCTTCTATCGAGACAAATAGTTGCCATCGTATCAGCGTCTGTTACTTAAAGGCCTTTTCCTGCGGGCTCTACATGTCCTTCTTCGCGTCAGAGCAAGGCTGTACTTGATCAGCCTGAAGCATGCCCCGTGCTGGCGGCAAACCCAAGAGTGGCAGTCCAACTGCTCGGAATGTCCCTACCGTTCAGTCCACGAACGACACTACTCACTACTTCATCGGCGCCCCTCAGCGGTCGTGGATGAACAGCGCAACCGATCATTCCTCTTCCTCCACCTCCACAGTCGCACGGCCTACTTCTAAAAGAAGCAACACGATTTCCGAACGACCTCGATCAGGTGTATCTAATGGCATTTTGGTGACTACAGCCTCTAAAGATGCAGCCGCTGGGCATGTCGAAGCAAACTTCGACAGTCTCCCAACCTCCAATGAGATTTCCTCGTTGCCTACCAATATCGGTGCGATACAAAGAGAAAGACAACAGATACAAGCAGGAGAAAGCACGGTACACATCCAGGCTGGCCCAGGTCCTGGAATGAACAACGCAAGTGAAAGTGCGAGTGCAAATGCAAATGCAAATGTAAATGCTCATCCTGAAGCACAACCACCACAGCAAGCAGCTCAGGTTCCGTCGCCACCGAGCAACACCCAACCCGATCAGCCTCTGAGATTTGAAGAACCACACAAAGGTCTTGAGCACAATCCTGCACATGCGTTGTCACAACAGTCTCCGCCTGCGGATCATACGGACATTCTTCCCTCGTCTATCCAGAGTCTCCAGACACACAGAAAGCGTCCTTCTGACGCCGAGCCAGACTCTAGGCGAGGAAAACGAATGATGAACGACCAAATTGCTGGACCTGCCCAGCTTCCCACTCCTCACAGTTCCCCAACAGTTTCGACAATAAACGCCCTGATCACGCGGCTCGATTTGGCCATACGGGCTCTTAACCGCCCTTTCAATCTGGTCTCCCCGTCCAATCTCGATGAACATAGGCTGTCAACGCTACGCGAGGCTTGCCTGAAGAACGATGTTTTCTTCGTCTTTACTCATTTGATCTATTGCAATTGGTCTGCTGGTCAACATACGGAATTGGTCGACCTCACCTTGACTCGGGAGCACTCCGTCGGCATGCAGATACTTTCCACAATTCTGGGGTCGAACTACCAGCTCTCTTGGGGAGTGAACCAATTGCTTTGCAACTTCCCAAGCACAGCACATGTCTACATAAGGGAGTGGCTCCGTGATCGCGAAAAAGTGGGATTCGACCTTCCCAAGAATATGAAGACCTTCTTGAGCTGGTTGGCCACGGGTTATGAACAGGTCAAACACAACTTCGTGCATCTAGCCATACCGCCGATCCCTCTTGATCTGCAGTTGCAGCTGCTGCTCCCTTCCAAAGTCCTGCTGGGTGCAATCTTCCGCAGCATTATCCGTCATGGGGTCACAGACGAGAACTACGTCAAGAGGGCTTGGATCTTCTTCCAAGGGCTCATGGATCTCCCCAATAACCATTCGATGGCACGACCCGATTCGGCCCATGCGAGCGCCGAACGCGCCACAGTGGCTGATATGTTCCGGGCGTATCAGTCTGTATTCGACGAATACTACGCCGCAGAGGCAAACCGGAGGGTATATCAAGACTCGCAAGCAGTTGGACATCAAACCTGGATGATCCCTCCAGCTTTGCCGGGTCAGCGCGCAGTAGCGGGTGGGGGAGCAGTCCATGTCTTGTCCTCAACCCCATTAAGAGCACCTGGACAGCCACGGCAATTTGTCAGTCAGGCACAACAGCCGCAGATGATACCCCAGACCACCATGTATCCTGGTTCAGGGGGTCAGAAAGCCTCGATCCAGCCCGACTTTCCATCCACACTGATAGGTCAGCGTCCAATTCAGTCAGGTTTTGTTCCGAATCCACCAAGATCTCGTGGTGCTCGAGCTCCGCTCCCTCTCGGCCGTGGAGTGGCAGCACAATCCGTAGGCCTGCCTCATTCTGCTTCGCGAGTCTCGTTGCAGCAATCTGCTGCCATTGGTCAACCACAGCCCACAGCAGTCCAGCGCGTACAAAGTGTTCGGCGTGCTCAGGCGACCATACCAGCGCAGGTTTTGCCCACACAAGCGGTCCCATCCCCACAGACGCCAAACGCGTCGCGGTCACCGGCTCCAGCTCTGTTCCCTCCTGCGCAATTTGTTTTACCGACTCTTGCGCGTCCAGATCCAGACAAACACGCCCTGCACCAAGCGCATCTTCGCAGCCCCAAATACAACAAGATTGCCTACCTCGGAGGCACGTCCGACTCGCGATACTACCAGCATGTTGTGGATATCGTCAGAATGCCTCAAACCATCAGCGCCAACTCTGACTTGGTACAATGGATTGCGCATATTGACCCCTACCTCTGGGACTCGAAGGCCAAGACTTTGAAACCGTCAGGCGAGTTTTTGACTCGACGCCGCAGTATCTGGAATGGCTGTGTACAGTTCAGACTGAAGTGTGTTGCCGTTGACGAGGGACCAGGCACATCAAGTCTGACATTATCAGAGTTCTGCGTTCAAAGCACCAAATGGCCACAGTACCTCGCTGTCTCTATCAACGGTGACATGGGAGTCGACTTTCGACGCAAGGCACATCACGGTACAGATATACCGACGGATGTTACAGACCTGCTGAGGGCAGGCGATAACGAAGTCTCCATCGCCATCAGCTCGACTTCTGCAGGGCCACAGCAGACTTATCTGATGGCGATTGAGGTCGTCGTGGTCTCCGATCGTGAACACCTCCTTGGGTTTGTTGGTCGAAGCGCGCCACAAGAATCGCTATCTAGCATAGTTGCGGCGCTGAAAGGCCAGAAAGATGGCAACACCAACGACGATGACGAAGATATCATCATCGCGCAACCCGTCTTGAGTATTGACCTTGTGGACCCCTTCACGTCAGTCATGTGGGTGACACCGGTGCGCGGCAAGGAGTGTCAACATCGCGAGTGTTTCGACCTGGATTCATTCCTCCTGAGTCGCACATGCCGTGACCCGGGAAGTGGCGTGACAAATCCCGACCTGTGGAAGTGTCCCATCTGCAACAAAGACGCTCGCCCTCTGATGTTGACAATCGACCGCTTCCTGCTCGAGGTCCGCAAGACGCTGGAGCAGCGCAATCAAGTTGAAGGTGCCAGGGCGATCCTGGTCAAGGAAGACGGGTCCTGGGAAGTCAAGCTGAGCCCGGACCGAGCTGTTTCGGTTGCTGCGTCTTCATCCTCGGGTCCATCAGACACTTCTGCCACGCAGACCCCTGCACCAACGTCGGGTGTCCGTCAGGAAGATCAGCCAACTGGCAAGTCCCAAGATTCACCAGCCGCGGCGAAGCACGCGACAACTCCTTCGGCATCAAAGGACCTGACACCAATCATTGTTCTCGACGACGGAGATGAGGACGAAAATGGCGGCGATGATGCTGTCCTATGATGATGATTAATGTTGATGATTCCCCTTTGCTTTTTCTCTTTCTGCTTCCTGTTCAGAGATACCCATTAAGCCAGCCAGTATTGTGCTTTTGGAATTGTTTGTGTGGAAAGGTGTTTGCGCGAAGAGCTTGTGAGTTGGTTTTGTTTTTGCTCAGTTGCATTTGCAGACGAGCAGGGTCGGTCGGTCCATCATCCTCATCAGTGACAAGTGACTCCCGGAAGGCTTGTTTGCAAGTCATCAGCCACCTCTGACAGTGATGGCGGAGTTTCGACTGAGCTGGGTGAAGCATCATGACACATGACACATGCCTGTGGGGGTCTGTGGCATCACTGCTGGTTGGGAATACTCGGCAACAGTTGCTGCAACCAAACATGTGTTGGGACTTCTCCGGCTTGGTCTGGAGAGATGTGTCTTGGGTATTGCCGCCAAAAAGGTTCGATTCGGGGAGGGGTTGGAGGCGTGACTGCTCAGGGTTCTGCTACTTGCACTCGACTTGTCAAGGACATGGACATGGAATGAGACATATGGCTGACCAGGGAGAGACACACAGACACTGTCCTTTCTGGTGTCGGCCCAGACAGAGCTGTGTACCTAGATAATTGGGGCCGGTGGTGAACCTTGTTCCAAAAGTTGACGGCCGCTGGAAGTCAATACTTTCATACCTCAATACCTGAAGACCTGAATAGATCAATACCTGAACCAAACCGATCAACAAATATCCATTTCGATGTCCTCACTTAGACATTGTATGTAACTTGCTTCTCTAATCTGATTCACTCAAGGCCCATTTGAACGGCGTTTTGCTGGGTGATGGCTACTAGTTACTGGTAGTCCTCTTGATCACTCAATTCACTGGGGTCACTATGGTCCAAGGTCATGGTACTGTCATTTATAGCCATGGCTGGTATATATATAGGAGGCGAGTGCTGTCTTACTCGGTACAGTCGAAGAGGCAGACAGTGCTGAGAGGTGTCAGTCAGTTCAAGCGCCTGTTTGTAGAGGGTTAGCTGGTTTTATATGAGGATAAGGTGGTGTTCTGTAGATGTGGTAGTTTGAAGTGTTGCAAGCATAAAACATAAAACAGCTGGGGATTCTCCTATGGACAGAGACGAGGCTGAGCCGAAAAGGGTGATTTAGGATCGGTTGGTGGATGGCATGAAGTCTTTTATTATTGGCCTTCGTCACAATATATATATCTATCATACACAGGATCACCTCTCATCGAACAAATACTAGTATTTTTCCTTTCTATCCTCTATCTTAGGATTTGTAAAGCTTCACAGGCAAAGATTTGAGCCAATTTTTTTTGTAAGATCGTATATTTTTTGATATGTTTGCCGGCCTGCGTCCCCTGAACCCAGACCCTGCGTCGAGACCAGCTCTGATATTGAAAAGACCGAACTCTTGCCAACTTACATTACTGCCCTCTCCTCTCCTACCGACTACGGCCTGCGCTCTTCCCAGTGTTTCAGCATCTCATCAGCGCGAGACACCGTTTGCATGGCGCAAGAAAGCCTCCAGCTGGTCCATCTTTGCTTGGTTCCCAGGCTGGCTGGCATGGACTTGTAGCTGTCTCAAGCGGCTACGCGTCATAGGGCCTTGCATTGCTTGTGCCGGTCTGATCGTAGTAGGCTGGGATGCATGGCTTGAGCGGTTGCTGACTTGGAGCTGTAGCTGTAGCTGTCTCAAGCGGCTACGCGTCATGGGGCCTTGCATTGCTTGTGCAGGTCTGATCGCAGCGGACTGGGATGAGCGGTTGCTGGCTCGAGTACGGGGACCAGATCCTGCGCCGTTGCCACTTCCAGACTTACCGTGAACAGAAATTGTAGATTTTGCTGGCAGGCGGAATCTCAGCATGATGACTTGTCTCGGACCTTGGGGGATCTGTAGAGTCAACTTTGGCTTCGTGGGCTTCGATGGCATCTTGAGTCGATGCTTCAGCGGTCCTGGTCCTGGTCCTGGCTGTTGTGGGGTGGTAGGGACGATTCCATCACTTCCACGGCTAGTTGGACGGGCTTGGGCTTGGGCTGCCTTTGCAAAGTTGGGGAATCTCAGCATGACCTTCGGTCGTTTGTTGGGAGTATCTGGGCTGGATCTGGATATGGAAGAAGGAGAAGGAGAGGGCGACTGATCCTCAGATTCACTTCTGGGTCGCTTGCTTGACTGCCGGGCACTGTTGGCTATGGGTGTGGGCGACTCGGGCTCCCATCCTGGTGGCGAGATTGGTGGTGGCTGCCATTCCGGATGTGCACCTTGTAACGGGCCATGATCACTGCTTGATTCTCCATTGTGTGACGAACTGCCCGACGAAGACTCCGGGGTGGATTGTCTGTCTCGATACCCGGCGACCAGGGCGTCGAGCTGTTCGGCAAAGTCATCGGGGATGGTGGGCATGGGTGGACGAGGGTGATGAGTGGCAGGGGGGTCGGCTGGGGTTTGAAGACGGCGTACGGGACGGCCATCGGCTGATCGCCAATATGCGGGATCATACGCGGCATTCTGAACCCCGACGGGAGGATGAGTATACTCGGTCCGATCGCCAGGACTGAACTGAGGAGGATCAAGCGAAACGGGCCGTGGGACGGGATTCCAGTCAGTCTCACGATACAGGACGTTTGTCCAAGGAGCCTCTTCGACGTGCCACGTGTAGTCATCCTGTGGCGAATTAGCAGACTCAAACACATTGTTCACCGGTGATCGCGGATCATATCTCTGAAGTACTCCATCCTCGTCGGAGAGCGGGCTCTCGTGTTCGGAGCATCTCCCTCGGATGTAGCGGTACTCGATATCCGGGATGCAAAAGTCTCCATGTAGGCCGAGGCGATCATAGCCCAATTGCCAGGGAGGAGCTTCTTGCGCGGCAGCTTGTTCGCATGGCTCGATGTTCACAGGCTCGATGTTGCCGGTGCAAGTGCGCGTATCTCCCCAGCAGCCCGAGAAAACATACTGGATGTATTTGCACATCTTTTTCGATCACACCATGCACTCACTCACTTGGTTGTTGAGAGAAGTTCCCGGTGCTCAGCCCGACCGGCGATATAACTATACTCTGCTAAAAGGCGCAGAAAACAGCAATGCAAATCGAGGGTATGACAGAGACTCGTAGGAGACAGGACGGACGGACAGGCAAGATATACACCTACTTGCGATGCAATCTGGGCAGCTCGCTCCCACCTTTCTTTGTTGGCCAGCCACTGTATGAAGATGAATTGGCCTTTGTCGTTTGGACAATCAGTCTTGCATGATGCGACCTGGCAGATGCTATGTAGAGAATAAAGCGGCAGGTTTGACAAAGTGTGATGATCTGCGGTTGAAAGGATGCCATTGTTGTTGACATGAAGCACTGCCGGTTGACTCGTGTCAGATTCATTGTTGGCGACCGAGTATGAGGACGAAGGGGGCAGAGCTGCCTGGTCAGATTGACTTTGGCGCTCGCCGAAATGTCCTTGCTCGAACAAAGCGCCCGAAGAGTCTGGAGCGAGACATGCAATGCTTTGCCATGATGGTTGTCGTGCTCGTGGGTGAAAGGAAGACTCGTGATGGTGTTGATGGCGTTGCTCATGTCTCACTGCGCTGTGCGGCCGCACTCGTATGGAATTGCTTACACTCAGGGTGGAATGGGATATACCACTCCAAATAATGAACAGAGTGGTGAGTGGCCTACCTGCCAGTCGACATGTTTGGCAATACAACGACAGTATGGCCAGGTTGACTTCAAAACGAAAATGTATATCCAAACCACCTGGAGATAGTAGAGAATCGCCGTTAGCTTCTAGGGGGGAAAATTGACGCTAGCAGGAAAGAAAATAATATTATATATTTGATATGGGGAATTTCTCCCAACAATTAGCAATCAACATCCGCATTGGTGTAATGGTAACATCACTGGTTTTCATAGAAAACCTATAACCCAGTAGCTCGGGGTTCAATTCCCCGATGCGGAATTTCTTTTTTGCTCTTTGTTTTTTTCCATGGCAGTCAAGCACAAGATTGGAGCTGCTATCTTCTGCGATTGGTGTCAAATAATTTTCAAGGATATAGTACCTTACATCTGAAATGGTGCGCAGGCGCAGGCACAGCGCAGAGGTACCTGACCCTGCGCACTGGACAGTTGTGACTGTGAATCGATCTGGGTCGATTCCACGACCTCGGTTGGACTGCCGAAGCCCCAGAAACCCTACTTGTACAGCTGCCGCCTTTACGTGCCTGGACTTGAAAGCAGTGTACAGCTTATTAGTGTGGCCTAAGGAGTCTACTCTGTAAGGGTTTCAGGGACCGACCCCTAGTCCGGTGCCTAGGGCGACTGGAATCAGACCTAAGCCCCTCGGCTAAAGGCCCCTAAACTCTGCGGCTCCTGGCGGCAGCGCTCGGGACAAGATCGTGGGACGTGTGGTGACCTGCAGATGTCAGAGACAATCTGACTCGCCAATTCATTGTATTTAATTACTGCAATAGTAAAATGTCCCGAATCCCAGTTGAGGAAAAGGTAAACAGATTGACTGCTGTCGTAGTAGTAGGTACTTGTGTGCCCAACCCACTCCCACTGTTGCTGTCAATCTCTCCAGCTTCTACTAGTAGCACGTACACTACTACTACTACTCTCCTCTCTATTGTCATCGCACCTGCGTAAGACACTTCACTTCAATCTTCTTCCTCAGCCAGACTTCAAAAGCTGCTTTCTTCCTCACATTCCTTTGCTCGTAGAGCTCCGTATTGCATCATTCCTCGCTGCGCGAGGTCTGGAATGTCAGGCCAATTTCCACGCCTGCGAACCATTCGTTCACTCCTCTATACGCCCCTACGCCACTCGACTCGTCAACGCCAATGGTATGCCTTGCCCTGTTCGAACCATACTGTCGGTCAGGGACATCCTTGACAACATAATTCCTGAGCACTTGAACGATGGATGACGCCCATGCCCATCCTCTCTCCCCGGTCAACACTATCCACACGCGTTCGAGATCGACTACCGTTCTGATCCTTCGAGACCAACCTCCGAGTTCCGCCCACGCGACGCCGAAATCAGTCCCCCATACTCGTCAACAGAGGATTCTACAGACTCGAAATGCCAGATTTCCCGCCCAGAGGCTTTCTGTTAATAGCATGACAGTTCCGTTTCCACACTTGATTCGATCCGCCGAGAACGATACTTCCTACTTTTCTGTACCTCGGATGACGAAGCGTGAAGAGAATGGCATTGACTTAGAGAGGGCTTCCGACCTCATCAGCACCTCGCCTAGATCGAGTATCTTGAATGAAATTACAAACTCGGGCGCCTATCGTATCCGTGGTATTCAGAGAAGAGCGCCTATCCCGGTATTCCAGGACGCGCCAGACAAGCGAGTCGGCATCACAGCGGGATCTAATACACCCTCGGTGTATCACGACGCATCTAGCGACGTCCCATCGCCTTCGGTCACTGATCCTTGCAGGGCCTCCCCAGCCGCCATGGGTCTTAGAGAGGTTTCCATCAACCTGCATCGACCTTCACCAAGCAGAGAGTCTCCATACTACCGCTCGACGCGAAGTGGTTCTCGGCGTATCTCATCTCATAGCAAACCCCGTTTCAACTCGGAAGAGTACATTGAACACATTGAAAATGAACTGCAATTGGTCAAGGATGCTATGTACTCTCCCACAACTAACGTTCCCTGGAAAGAGAAGCTCCGCAAGGCGAAAGAGGAGAACGACAGACTCAGGAAAGACATGGAAGCCTTGAAATCGTCCTTTGAGCTGGAATTGCAACAGACCGTCGAGCGGTCCACAGAAATCGAGCTGAGATTGAAGCGGAGGATTAAGGATCTAGAGGATGAAGTGGAGCACAAACAGACGGTGATCCTGGATCTGGAGTACGACCGGCAGGAAAAGCAACTCGAGCAATCTACGTTGGAGGTGTTGAGGGCCAAAACCGAAAAGCTGGAAGAAGAAAAGTCCAGCCTCGAGATCACCAATAGGGATATGATGAAGCGCAACGAGGTCTTGACGCAACTGCTGGTTCTGTCACCCACGAAGATGCACCATCAATTTGAACTTCCCACTCCAAGACGACGGAGTGCACGTCCCATGTCCATGATCATTCCACGGCTGCCCTCATCGCCTGGAGCACACACGCCACTGAGCCGGCCTCAGTCAGTCCTCATCTCACCAGCCCTGCCGGCTTCCGACTATTTCCCAGCGAGTGTTACATCATCCCCGCTGGGATCCAGCTCCAGCTGCATTGTCAACAACCATGGGTTGGCTCCGGATGATGTCCAGTCAATTGACTCCGGCACGGGGGAGTCGTCCTCTCAACTTACGGACGGAACCAGCTCCAGACGGTCAACACTGGCTTCCTGTGCCAGCAATAGTCCCCCAATCGGCCCCATCAGTCATTCTCAGCCCGAAGTCAGACCGCAGATGCCTGCAAGGCAACCATCCAAGAGAAGACCTCGCAAGTTCATGCCGGGGTCTACTCAGTTGAAGCCGCTTCTGCTGCCCACGTTCACCGCTGAAAATGGCAATCTTCCTTCGACATCCCCCATTGCTTCGCCAAAACGACCGACATCTGTCATGTTTGACTGCGGCCTGCCTTATATGCCACAATGGGAATCTCCTCCCGCCCCACAGAGGAGAATGGAAAGTGTTGTTGAGGTGCAACCATTCGAGCTTTCTCATACCACTCCCGATTCGGTGGCCCATGCGTTTCAGAGCCTAGACGAAGTCTTCACCGCCGATCGTGGACTATACTGTCGAGAAGTACTTAAGGAGCCTTCAGACGGTCGACCCGACCAGAGCCAATGCGCACAGCTGGATACGTCAACCCAGCCTTCTCACATGGAAGCAGCGACAGAAGTCCACGACGACGAAGACGCCCATCCAAGACTGGGTTCTTGGGGCCTTGGAATCCAGGACGCCATGCCGGCAGATATCGATGACAGGCACGATGAGCAGATTGGCCATAATTGCCACAATGATGATGCCAGTGGCTCTCACACCCTGCAGATGCTATCAGAGTTCGACCAGACTCCGTCAAAGTGTGAGAGAGTCTTTCAGGCACTCGAGGAACATGTCGAAATTCCACGTCCGCTTTTCTCAAAAGATTTCACGCTTGGGCTAGTTGCCCCTCAATCACCAGGCTGTTCTACAGATGACCTCCCTCCATCGAACCCACGGAAGCGTCGAAAAGCAAGTTCGGCTTCTGACCAGTCGACACAAGGAAAGGAGGTGATCAGTTGCGATGTGGTGGCACTTGACCCTGTTACTCGTCCGATGTTGACTCCAAGTTCCACGATCAAACAGAAAGTGGAAGCCGCCTCGTCTCGACCTAGGCAATCTCCTTCCTGGAGACGAGGTGTCAAGAAAGGTCGCAATCCATTGGAAATGCTCCAACAACGCAACGTAGGCGCAAGACCGCTTGCCGCCTTGACCATTCAGACCGTCTATGCGACTTTGTCCAGGTACACTTCATACATACAGACGTTCAAGCGAGATCCGCTTGCACTAGCCCGCCGGGTCATCGCCAATGCATGGCGGTCGAACTGGGCAACTTTTGGGAAGTTGAGTTGGTGGGTACTTGGACTGTTCATTGGCCATCGGCGTCCTCGTCCTCAGCAACGTGCTTGGGATTGGGATAGATATGACGGCGAAAGCATTGCTGACCGTTACTGTTCGCTCCAGCGTGACAGAAATTCATCGACTGAAGCGGGGAACTCAAATGCAAAGGAGCCTTCAAGTCCAGCGACTGAGCGTGGTGGCAGCGAAACAAAGCACGATACAGCATTACCCGATGCGCCGGTACAACCAAATCAAGCACCCAAACCCGGTTGGGGCACTTCTTTATTTCTCTGGGGCAAGTTCAGTGTCGCAATCATGCTTGCAGTTGGGGGTGCCATTGTTAAAGGCCCTGGTGAGATGCTGCGAGAGACGGAGGAGAGACGGAGGTCACGCAGCAGCAGTCTCAGTACAGACCAGGTCGACGAACAGCAGCGTGGATTGCCGCAACGTGGTGGACGGTTCGGCGAAAGTGAACGTATTGTTAGGCCAGACTCGAGGCAACAGAGAGAGGATATCGGGGCCCCACGAACGACCCGCAAGGCTCGGAGCTTTAGTTCTCCCACACCGCCAGCGCGGACTCATGAGGCTCGGCCTCTGTCTCCAGACCGAAGCCTGGCCAGCAGGGAACCTGAGGGAGAAGGTTCTGACACTGTCTTCCACAAACATTTTACTGGTCCTGACCACCACGACTCGTCATCGAATGAGACAATCAAGCCGATGAGACCCGACCGTAAGGGGCTGGGATGCCTCTTCGAACTCCCGCCTGCCGAGAATCAAAGCCGAAACACTGGAGACTTACCAGCCGACATCAATGTGCCACCAGACCATGGTGACAACGCTTCGATCCAGCACTTGCTTGAGAATGGCTAATACTGAACACGCCTGGGTCGGACAGGAGACCCTGAGTGGTTCTTTTTGTTGAAATGCTCCGACAGATGGGTGGCCTGCATAAGGCCTATAGGAGGCATTGTATGATTAATGAGGTTACGAATGATACCACCACACTGCGCCTTATGATTTTGTGAGATCAAGATGAGGGTGGTCACAAGGGGTTGGACGTTGACCACCATATGATGATCCACTGTTGCTATGGACCATAATGAAGAGCGCATCGGGTCCGCGAACATCAGAAGCAGCAATAGCCCAATCACTTTGGCATGGCTGTATGTTTACCTGGGTGGTGATCGCGGATGAGGTACATGGAGAGATTAAAGAGCCGTAATGATAATGAACAAACAATCCCTCACGGGAAGCAGATACTAATGTCTATTCGAACCTTTGCAGCATTCATGGCCTGCGCCAATTTTTGTAAGTAGTTGTCTGATGCTACTCCCTGATCATGGTTCCGCACGTCATCGTCATCTAAAGGACAGGACAAGACAGAGTCCACCGCCAAAAAGGAGACGTAGGGATGGTGTCAGGTTCGAGTTGCTTCGCTGCCTCATGACATCCCCTGGAACATTAGGTGCATTCGCTGACAACTTCGAGTATGAGATCAAATGAATCCGGCCAGCCCGCCAACAGAGATCTGGTCCTTCCTATTTTCTGATCCTCACTCGGGCAGGAAGAGCCCATTTTTCTCCCTCTTTTCTCCTTTTGTGTTCTCGAACTTGAATGGATCTCTTCCTGTCTCATGACATGCAGTGGTACTTCCAGTTGACGTCAGAGCCCCCGGGGAAAATGGAGGCGGAGGGAGAAGGAAGGTGACTTGAGTCCGGCCTCGTTCAGCTTTTCCTTTATTGAACCAGATTTTTCTTTTTCGAAACAGTAGTTGGTGGTCCTGACAAGTAGATTGAGGGTTGTCATCTCAAGGTCTTGCTGGTTCTTCGCAGCTAGCCTGGCCGACCTGGGAGCATGGCGATTATCGCAGGGATGATACAGTCCATGGCGATTTCAAGTTGGAGTATCGGACCTCGTTGGATGAATGAGATTGTCGCAGGAGTGTAGCACGAGTAGAGAGATCCTTGGGGGAGACATCCCGTCGTTAGCATCTCTGATGATGATATGATACTCTTTTTCTCTTCGAGACAATCCCAAATCCAAGTCCAAGTCCAAGTCCAAGTCCAAGTCCAAGTCCAAGTATTCCTCTCCTTCTGCTGAAGGCCGGTCGGTGCTTCGTGTGGAATCACACACTGTCGCGAATGTCTGTCCACAAACATCGTGCCCTGCGTATCATTTCAAGTCCAGCGTAAGTATCTGGCCGTACCCTGCGTAAGAGCGAATGCACAGTATGCTGTCCCCAAACCCCATCGTTCAGTGTCTCTGTCTCATGTGCTTCTCCAGCGTGCCAATCATTCATTCCTTCTCCTTCTCCTTCTCACCAGGCCCATGGTCCTTAAGTTTCCCTTGAGCCCTCAACTTCCGCTTCTCGCCAACATCCCAATTATGGACCCTAGCAATCGCGACCTCGAGAGTCGTGATCTGGATCCTCAGAAACTCCAAATCCTCCTCGGCCGCGGCCAGGCTTTCCCTCGCTTTATCCAGTTTCGTCTGCAACAGCTCCTCCGCCTCGTCGAGGGGATACGCGACCATGACGTTCGCCCCGAGCCAGAGATAGACCTCGTCGATGGACGCGGGCCGGATCTTGGCTTTTGCGTACAAAGTATCTTGCAGACTGAATGTGGTTTCGATTTGACCAGAAGAAACTCCTCCTCCTGCTAAGCCTTCTCCTTCTTCTTCGTCTTCTTCTTCTTCTTCTGCTTCGTCTCCTTCGTCTCCTTCGTGGCCACCAGAACCAACATTCTTTCTCTTCTTCTTGAGAAACTTGACCACTTCCAGCGTCCGCTTCATGTCAGGCAGTTTCTCTTTCAGGCCGGCTGCGCGCCGCTCCACGTTCTGTTGCATGAATGTGTATTTCGACACCATCTCTTGGAAGCGCTGCAGCGTGGGCTCGACGTCGTCGATCGACTTGACGTAGTCGCTCACGTTGGTCATGAAGGGGAAGGACGGGATCCCGCGCGGGTTCGTCGTTGTTTCGTCCATGATGGATGGCGCTTGTGGTTTTTGACTGCCAGTGGCTGGCACGCACACACAACGAGATTCTGCGAGTTGGTCGTCAAAGGTGAGAGTAACAACCTTCACAGCTCTGCTATGTGAGATCAGAGAGCTGCAGGGGGTGACTGGGAAGGAGAACTTGTTGAGGTTGAACTTTTAATAGTACTGAAGTCTGGAAAGGTGGAATAGAAGAGGTGGGTTCAAGTTGTACGTATTCTGTTGTAAACAGTGCTAGAGTGTGAGGTACTAATCAGGTAAGAAACCTGTGGCTGTCAACTCCGACACACTAACACATGAGACTCAAATACAGCACGACCACCAGCCCAGCATGTCCAAGTAGGGTGCCCGAATCCCTATACGTATTGTGTTATGTCTTCGACGATGAGAGCTGTTTAATTCGCCTAGGAGGAATGGTACGTGTTTGTAATCCGTAAGTTCATTGACTTGGTCGACTCTGTCTTGTCGATTCTCCCTGCCTGTAATCATACTTTTGCTCGTGAGAGCCTCACATTCCTGATGCCAATATTGCACAGTCTTCGCCAGGCCCCGAAAACAATACAATTCCTGTGCTCATGCCCTTTTCCGTGCCATGTCATAACCAGTCGCTGAGTCCCTTGATGTCTTCTTGCGGTAGCAGTAGCCGCGACCGTACGCCTGAAAATCCAAATCCAATCCGTGTCAAATACACATCGGCCGTTAGAACAAAGTGGGCTATCAAAGGCTGATCTGCACACCAGTGCCTTAATCCGTCGACTTCTGTTGAGACTCCCATTCCTGTCTCTTTCGTTTCATCTCCTCTGCGTCAAATGAGGGTAATGTTGGGGTATTGGGTTCACTACCGCGGCTGGATGGGCGGAAGGCGCTGCCATCCAAAAGATTGGTATTCGATCTCATCCTCCGAAGACTGCGTTTGAGCTTCAAGCTACGGTCCTTAGCGGGAGCCGGCGGAGGTGGTCCAGAACCGTCCATTACCGACGAATCCGCGGACTGGTTTGAGACTGTCCGAGGGCGTTGGTCGTCTTTGATGTTGTTGCGGCTCTTCATTTTTCGAAGTTCTCGCGCAATACGTTCCAGGGTCGACCCGGACGACTTTTGCGTCACCGTGACATCGTCATCCTTGGGCGGGGGAAGTGGCTTCTCCGGCAACTGTTTCTCCTTTGACACTTGACGGCTATAACTGAGGCTTGCGGTGCTGAAGCTGCTGCTGGTACTGGGTCTTGTGGCGTGACTCTGACCAGAGTTGCGGTTGGACGAAGCTGTAGACCCGAACGAAATTGCGGAATCTACCTTCCGCCGACCTTCCTCTTCCGAGTCGGTGAGATTGAAAGATGCGGTGGTGGGAGAAAGGCCACGGCCAGTGATTTCATTACATTCCTCAATAATACTGTTTGCCATGCGAAGATAGTTGTCCAGCGTCTCCCGGAGGCCTTTCCATCCGGTGGGATCGTCTTCTCGCTTGCTGGCAGCCATTAGAGTCGACAGGGCCTCCGGGCCTTTCCGTTCAACGCCTTTGAGGTAGAGGAAGAACTGTTCGCGTTGTTTGGACAGAATCTCCGGAGTCAAATGTGCCGTAGGTGGTACAAACTGCTGCTTCGAGCGAATGTTGATCGGTGGATAAAGGGTATTGAGCATTGCAATGCAGTTCGCCTTGTTGAAAGGTGTCAGGGAAAGTTCATTGGTCATTGTCCATCGTCTTAAGCCGAGGTACACATGGGTGTACAATTGTTGGACCTTGCGCTCTCGCTCCTCGATATCGGTCACCCACTTCAGCACACCGGGGTATTTGCGGGCCAATTTGTCTCGATAGCCAATATCCTCTCTGTCTATACCCAATTTCTCGAAGGCTGCGACCACCTCGCGTCGGCGTCTGACTTCAAGGTCCTTAAGATAATCCATGGCGGTCAGCGCTTGGGGAAAGTCGACCTGGTCGAGCTCCGGTGGGAAACAGCGTCGGACAAAGCTGGTGATGAAACTCGGAGGCAGAGAGGTGGGCTGCGAAGGTAGTTGGGAGATATGGGTCATGAGATTTGCTCGTAATTGAGCGGCTGCGGTGGCTGTGTTCATGTTTTGCTGCTCATCAAGAGCTTCTTGGGATGATCGAGGAAATGCATTGCCGGGGACAGCAGTAGACGGAGGTAACTTCGGAGACGGTTGTTGGTTCTGGGTTGTTGCGTTGAGTGTGTACATGGTCCGTAATGGGATCTCGTAAGTGCCTGGATATGCCAACAAATGCTCCAGAACCCAGGGATAGGCGGCTCCCTGGGAACTGCCATCTCCGTCTGCGTATTGTGTGTTATCCATGTTGTGTGGTTGCTGTTCTCCAAGAGTTGGTTACAACCGCATGAGGTCGGTGGTGTGAATGGATTCGCGAGTAGAGAGGATTGGACTTGCGAGTTCCTACTCTTGTCTTCGCGTCCCCAGGATTGGCAGCACCCTGATCAACGCCTTGTTGTTTACGACTCGGGGAATTTGTCAACAACGCGTGAGATCGTGAAACCTATGAGGATCGAGCGTCGAGGCAGAATCAAACAACTTCGTGAACCGTGCGTAGACCACGAGATCAAAAGTGTGTACTGGTGTTCGGGACGGAGCGATGATCCATGTACGTATTGATTCGAGTGGGGACCATGCCACGATTGAAATTTGATGACCGCTGTCAAATGGCAAAGCAGTCTCGACTGCAGCTGGGCTTCGTGCACAATGACGCCAGAGGTTTCAAGGACAGGGTATTCCGAAGGTCAGTGCTGTGGGAGTATTGCTTGAATCGAAGAGGAAGAGCTCGAGTGGACGGTGGCAGCCGATGGAGTGATATGGCCTGGAGGAGGGAGATCCGTGCGAGGTTGACTGTCTGGGAGTGGGAGTATCTAGTAGTGAAGGAGGATGAGCAACACAGTAATAAAAGAGCTGGAGGAGACACCACGTCGAAGCTAGTAACCGAATGCTAGATGACAAGTGTGGTGGAGATGAAGATGGGGAATTTGAAGAAGGACGGTAGCAGGAGAAGTAGCAGAGGTGCAGAGGTGCAGAGGTGCTATCCGTACGTACTGTGTCCGGACAGGGATGTTGAACAGGAAGGATACTGTATCGCATCGAGTCAAGGGTTTCTTTCTGTTCTGATCGGAGGTACCACAGAACTAGTTGTTTACTATTGTGATGTCCTACTGTGTTAGGTATCTGCGGGAGTACGGAGTGCAGTAGTAGTGGTGACAGTGATGAGGTCTCTCTGCCTGCGTTGTAGTATCACCGCAGGAAGAGGGAAATCTACTACCGCAGTCTGTTCCCTCGACCGCAGGCTGAGGCTCCTTTGCACACACCATGCTCAACATACTATTTCATCAACCTGCAATCAACATACTGTGATACAACTCGACATTCTTTCATCTCGACTCCTCGCCACCTCCGTATCCATGTTTGCCCTGCCTTGTCCTCCCGCATCCGTCCTGCCTCCTTTCTCTTCGCCCTCACTCACTGTGATGACCACTCACTCACTCGACACAGTGTCTGTTCCTCCACGGAAGAGACGAAGTATCACGGCACATCAATTACCACTATCTCCCCGCCATCAGCGTTCTGAACAGACCAAACAAGGGCCCCTGGCTGGACTCGATTCAGCCCTGAACCAAAGCGCAGCCAACTCCACAAATCCGTATCCCCCGTAGCTGGGCGGCCGCAGCTTCGGCACGCTACAGCTACCCTACCGTTCCCCTACGGTCCCTACCTATTGGACTGCTAAAAGCTGACCACTCGGCTTGCGTATAGTTGTTTACCCCTGGTCCCTCGACCCAACCGAACGGCAAATAGCCTTAGGCTAGTTCAGCACTAATGGCAAAAATTGTCCGGCGTTGCTGTCCCTCTATACTTCAAAGGCCTGTCACGGTACTTGAGCCGAATCGACATGTGAAGCACCATTAGAAACCGCCGTCACCCTCATCACCGTCATTGACATGGGGATCATTCCAACTTGGAACCAGTGCGCACGAGACAGAGTGTAACAGACGCAATGGAAGTCGGGCTTGGAAGAGAGCGTTTGACTTGGGTCAGCATTTCCGGATCAAGTCGATCATGATCTTCGACTCCTTTTTCCTTTTCCATCTGGCGGGGCTGTGTGTTGCGGGCTTCCACTCTCCTCAGCCGCTCGACCTGGATCCTCACACGCTATGAGAACGCGTCAACAACACTACTGATGGTGCTACTGGGCATCTGAACGCGATGTCTTACAGTTCCCCTGAGCCTCCATGCATGTGTTTGCGTGCTAGGTCAATCACTGTTGACGCGTGTTGTCCACTCGAGCTCTATAGAGCGGTGATTCACCTAGTACGTAAATCAGTTCGCGCTTCTAGGCCAAGGTCATTCATTATTCCGGGGGAAGAAAAATCTGCAAGTCTCTTCCGAAAAGGTTGGATCATGCTTGCAAGGTTAACCAACTGTTCCTGCAGCAAACGATACCCAACATAGCTTCGCTCCCTTCAATACCGTGGCCCCGGATCCTTGACGTTGTCTGACAAGTCGCTACAGGAGAAGGGGGAGCGATATGCAGGGGAACGGGCAAATCACTACCTTGCGCTAACAGATTCGCCGGTATCCGGACGGTCGCGGATCCGGCCTTCAATTGGCCTTCAGAACGATGAACTTCAGGCACCATCGACAACTTCATCAGACGAGTACGTACTCACTACTGACTGCGGACTCTGACTCTCGGGGCGAAATGCTTTGACTTGTAGGCGAACGGAGAACCGACCTCCCGTCCTAAGTGCGAATCTGAAAAGTCGATAATGTCGGTGTCTTCTGCTCTCGACATGGATGAGATGGCTCCAGGACTCCTTTTGAAGAGAAATGCAGCAGATCACGACCCCTGCCGGCGATCATCAGCGGTCACGGGTGGGCCTTGCTCCGTATGTACCAAGTATCGCGGCTCCCATAGTACTGGCATACCGGGTCATACTACGTACTTCCGAAGCGGCAACGATGTGTCTACCTTATGTCTTGGACCTCTTAACCAACCGTCGCGGAACAAATCCCGTCACACTATGCTTTGGAGAGGATCCGAACTGATGCACCGATTCGGAAACGGATCGTCAAACAGAAATCTTCGGTCACTTGAACCAAACCCTTCTCAGCAATTGCAAGGGCCGGTTGTCGTACGTTCCGCTCGACTAACTTCTCCCAAACCTCCTTTGAGCTGGGTGACGTCTGGAGAAAACCGAGACAGGATTGTCGCCCGGAAATGTTCTCGCAGCCGTGATACGCTATGTCGACGATATAGAGCACTACTGTGATCCAAACCCAATTCTCATTTCACCAGGCAGCACAAACTCGACAGTGAGCTAGGATTCTCGCCTAGGGTGTTGTCATGTGGTAGCACTGTCATTGTCATGCTCGCCGCCGTTGCCCGAATTGTTTTCCAGGTCGCTGAGTGCCCACTCGCCCCGAAATCCCTGCTCGGGCACTGGGCTTATCAAGTCCACACCGTGTTTCTCCGCCCATTCCACTATCTTGGATCTTTGAATCATCATTGTAGCCAACTCATCCGATTCCGAGTCACCGTGGGTTGTGGTCCCGTTCAGTTCGGTCGAGGTCTTCTTCTTCCGCTTCGGGGTCACTAGCTGGCAGACTCCCATCTCCATCAAGGCAGCCGCAACGTCTTCTCCTAGCATGCCCGTTCGCTCGCCAATTTCCTTGACGGTCAGTTCCTCCTTTTTGGGGTGGATGGTCCTCTTCCTGGAACTGTGGAATACCCGTTTTGCATCGGCATCTGCTGTCTGGCCCATCATAAACCGAGCAATACGTTCGGACCAGAACCTCATGTAGCTTCGACGGCCCATGGCACTGAGAGGCTTCTCAGGGCCGCCGATCACACCTCCTTCCCACTCCCATCCACTCAGCTTGTAGGAAACTGCCATGAGCAACTGACCCAGTTGCCGATGTTGGAAGGGCGGGAAGATGAGGATGCAGGCCAGATTATTCGAATCCCAGGACAAATTCTCCTTGGAGAAGAAGCCAAGAACATGGGATTCGTATAAGATGTCGTCGTCAAAGACCGACGAGCTCCGTTTCCTTCCTCGGCCTTTCATCGCCGGCGGTGACGGGCTAGTCGGGGTGTGAGTTAGGACATAGTACTTAAACCCGGCCGTATCGAAGAAGACACTCTTCTGCTCGAGAAACAATTTCCCAAACAGCGACAGATTCTGACAATAGAGCTTCTCCTTCTCGCCGTCGATTTCCCAGACCGCATAACCCTCCCAATCGTACACTTTGACCGCCGAGTCCGGCACGGGTTGCATCTCCAGGCCCCGGTCATGCCTTTCTTGATGATGCTGTAGATGCTGCACGTAGTCGCGCTCACTGGGCGTGTAGCGAAAACAGCGCGGGCAGACATATAGCCGCCGGCACATCGGGTCGAGACTGTTCAGCAAGCTGGTACGAGCGGCTCCGTTTCTCAGGTCGGCGGCTGAACCGACGTGTTTGCCCGCGTGTGGTTGGTAGTCTGGCCCTAGGATGATACTGTCCGGGTAGGGCGAGTAGTACCAGGTATCGAAGAGCAGGTTGCCCAGCACGACCTGGCCGATGTTTCGATTGAGGACCTTGACCGATGCCTTCCTGGACCGGTGTGGCGATCCATCTTGGAGGACTGACATGCCCTCAACTGCGGACGGCATGTTTTGTAGACCCATGCCATCGCCTATCAGGTCATTGTTTCGGAATGATGCAGGGCTCCTGTTGGATAGAGAGAAGTACGAGGATAGCGACGACCCCAGGTCGCAAACCGTTCCCGATGGAGTGAGTATGTACTGGTAGGGCGGGAGGTCGATCTTTCAAGGGATTTCATGTACTATGTAGAAGGTATCTACGGGTATCGAGATAGACGTGTCGTGAAAAGCCTGGCCAATAACGATGCTTCCCCACCGATAGGGTCTGGGGGAGTCGGTTATTATGACGCTGCTTTAATACAAATCACGTGATCTATTTGGAATCGTCCACCGGCCTGATGCTCGATCTACGGAAAGGTGCTATTAATGAATGACTCGAGTACACTAGGTGCCTTAGGAAAATAGAAGCCCAGTCTTCCAGTCTCACAGTAGGCTTATGCGTTGGAAAGATGGCGGACCGTACTCTGTAGCAGGAAGAGACGATCAAATAAAGCGGCCATAAACACGTGATTGGCTTATTCCCGACATCACTTTTGACCCGCAAAGAATGAAGCCGCACCGCATTTGGAGGCCGTGGCAACAAAAGGACAATCTGTCGACTGGTCCATTGCATTCCACGACCAGTCTCCAAAGCGACAACACTTACTGCGTAGCAGTTGAACCACCACTCGTTACCTGCTTGAAGCTACAATCATCCACTCCCCGGCCATTCATTATTTTCTAGATCTTCCCACTGGATCTTCATTCGTTCGAAGACGACCTCAGATAATCTCAGACAGCATGCAAAGATGATGCTCAACCTACGCCGGCTAGGACTCCTGGCCGCTGTCCTGGGAGTCACTCTCGCAACCCTCTGCGCGGCCGACGCCGTCCAAATCCCCTCCGATGCCACGGTCTCTTCCTTAGTCGCGTCCGGCAAAGCAGCCCGTGCTCGAGGCGCCAACAGCGAAGCCCTCGCATACTTCGACGCAGCCGTGTCGAAAGATCCCGCCGACTACCTGACGCTATTCCACCGCGGAGTGACGCAATTGTCGCTGGGCAGGAACGCACAAGCAAGCGAGGATTTCGACAAAGTTTTGAAGATCCGGCCAGGATTCGAAGGGGCGTTGGTGCAGAGGGCCAAAATCAGAGCGAGAAACGGGGATTGGGCTGGCGCAAGACAGGATTATGCCGCGTTGGGGGCACGAGCGACCGCGGATCTGGCACAACTCGAGGAAGCAGAGGGCGCGGCTTACCTCGCGTCGGAGGCGGAGAAGAAAGGAGACTGGGAGACATGCATCAACCAGGCCGGGATTGCAATCATGACGGCCGGCACGGCAGCATCGCTGCGCCAGTTGCGTGCGCGGTGTCGGTTCGAGCGGGGCGAGGTGCAGGAAGGCCTCAACGACCTCGCCCACGTACTGCAGATCCATCCGGGCCTCAGTGATCCGCATCTTCAGATCTCGGCGATGATGTTCTACAGCTTGGGGGACACCGAGCGTGGACTGACGCAGGTCAAGAAATGCTTGCATTCCGACCCGGACTCGAAACCTTGCAAGGCGCTCTTCCGGGAAGAGAAGGCGATCTCAAAACAGATCGAGAAGGTTCAGGGGTTGATGGACAAACGACAATTCAACTCGGCCAGCAAGATCCTCACAGGCAAAGGCACGGAAGACGACCCGGGCCTGCTGTCCGAGTTGAAGGCCAACATCGACGCACATCGAACAAGTGGGATCATCCATGCCAAAGCCCCCTCGGAACTCTACACGAGGTTGCTGGAGAAGACGTGCGAAGCGTACATGTCCATGAACAACCTGAACAAAGCCACAAAGTACTGTCCCGAAGTCCTCAGGTTGAACCCGACCTCGCTGCACGCACTGCTGTACCAGGCCCAGAAACACATGGAGAACGACAACTTCGACGCGGCCGTGGCCACGCTCAACACCGCGCGAGAGAACCACCCCGACGCGCAAGCCACGATCAACCAGAAGCTGCAGGAGGCCCAGACCGCCTTGAAGCGCAGCAAGACGAAAGACTACTACAAGGTGCTCGGCGTGTCGCGCGACGCCGACGAGCGCACCATCAAGAAAGCATACCGCACCGCCACCAAGAACTTCCACCCCGACAAGGCTGCCGCCAAGGGCGTCCCCAAGGAAGAGGCCGAGAAGAAAATGGCCGCCATCAACGAGGCCTACGAGGTCCTCAGCGACCCGGAACTCAAGGCCAGATTCGACCAAGGTGACGACCCGAACGATCCCTTGGCCAACCAGCAGGGCGGCAGTCCGTTCCAGCAAGGTGGTGGTCCCTTCGGACAGGGCGGTCAGCAGTTCTTCTTCCAGCAAGGAGGTTTCCCGGGCGGCGGCGGCGGCGGCTCCAGAGGTGGCGGTGGCCAGAGACAGTTCAAGTTCAGTGGAGGAGGATTCCCAGGCGGTGGTGGTGGTGGTGCTGGAGGAAATCCTTTTGCTGGCTTCCCTGGATTTGGTTGATATGTCCCTCGCCAGCGCTTTGCTTCCAAAAACTGTCCGTTCGGTTCGGGTGGGATGGGTCTTTGCATTGCGTTTGGAGTTCCGGGCCTGGCTAGGCGTGAATGTCTTACTAGAATACTTTGACCTCACCTGAGCCCTTTGCTTGCTGAGTATTGCTCACAGACCTTCAAAGTTAGACCTAGGTATATAATAGTTACGTACCTCAGTCAGACAGGTCGGGTCATGTACTGCTCATCCTTCTTTTCTTGGATGGGCGTCTGGAGACGACGACGGACGACGAAATGATACCCTCATGTTTCTCAAACCGTGCTTCTTGGTCTGCGGCTTTTCTTGTAGGACCAGCCTCGGGGACCTCTCTCTCCTCCCTCGACACTAGATTGTCAGCCTAAGAACAAAGCACAACACCCAGTTATGCATAGACACCGGAGTCTTTCACCCAAACAGAAAATGTTTCAAAGCAATTGTATTTTTATTTCAAGGCACTCGTCTCGACGTGGCGGCTTGATGATCGACTCGATCTGTCATCTTCTGTGCTGACTATTCGATTCTTCTCCATTGAGCCCCAATTGTCGCTAACATTGTATCATGCTTTTGTTATGTGGGAGTAGTTTGAACTCCTCATCCATGAAATGACATATCACCAAGCGCTCTACCTCCAGCCCAAGCTACTACTTAAGTTCAGCCCCTTCTCAACGACGACAGGACGATGTCGCCAACCGCTCGGTGCGGTGTTTCACCTCGTGTTCAGTGACCGCCGATCAAAGTCGAATCTTCCGAGACGAAATGCGAGTCAGTCCAGCTGCGCAAGTGTTGTTGTACCAGTTCAGGTCCAAGCTGTCAAGCCAGAAGATACTGACTCTGCCATGCACATTGGCGTAGAAACTCAGAGTCGTCATCTTGTAAAACAAGTAGTTGAAAGTGATCTTCGTGAGTTGGCAATTCTTGAAGTCCGGACACGGTGGAATCTTGAAATGTTGAGTTGCAACCAACACCTCACTGGCCGAGGTATTGTCCCATTGATAGGAAGTTGCAACAAAGTCACAGGCCGAGCTGGAGTTCTGACCACCGTTGTCGCAGCCCACATAGGCCGAGCGCGCGGTAAACCAGTATCGATTGTCATAGTTGCGAGGGCCGCAGCCAAATGAGCTGGGTGGAATGAGACCTGCATCTGGGGAGCCGGTGTCGTTGTTGGCAAGCGAAGGGATAAATTGAGCGAGTCGATCTCCTGACTGAGGTGGGTAGGGCTCATTTGGCGGTGGTACATACGCCCATCCATCACCCCAGAAAAAGTGATCGTAAGGATTGAAGACCGGAGGAAAGTCCGCAGTATTGTTGTCAACTGGAGAGAATGCTGGGAGGTCGTCAAACTATGTAATGTAAGCCAGGTTCAAAGGTTAATGTATCACAGCCACTCACTCCAATCTCAAATGGACCGACTTGGCCGCAAGCACTTGCACTTGCTGATGGCGAGGACTGGGTTAGCGCTGGCGTTGATGTCTCAATCGTCAAGGTGGGCTCCGCAGAGCCGCTTGGAGTGGTGCCCGCGACTGCAATGGTCCCGATGCCGGGAATGTAGGTAGGAGTCGCTATTCTCCTGTCAATATCTTTCCCAGACGTGGCGCAAATTTGGGCTGCTTACTGGTAGTTTCCCAAGAAGTGTAAGTCAGGGTCCTACTCCCGTCCCAATTGTTACACCAGCCAACCTCTTGACCATCAATGGTAGCAGTAATCCACACGCAAGTCTGTCTCTTCTCCACATTATCATGATCTTCTGAAGACTTCGATGAGCCATATCCGTAGTTGGGCGGAATATACCCGGATGCTGGAGCAGACGTGGCATTGACAGTGACGCTCTGAGTGATGGTGTGAACAATGTTTGTCAACGTGACCGTGGAGACAGCACCATAACTCGAGCGAGGGCCCGATGCTCCCGTTCCATTTGCTAGGATGGAAGACCCGGCTGCTCCAGTGCCCACAGTAGGATAGCCACCTGTGCCAGTTCCTAGAATGGATGAATTCGAGTATGTGATGTTCCAGCCGCTGGAGGGACTCGCGAACGCCGAGGGACCATTGCTGCTTGTTTCGACATCGTGCTCAGCGGTCGTCGCAGCCTTGGAGAATGGCAACACAGTCACGGTAATCACCTCAGCCAGGATAGATGGTTCTGGTGTGTAGCTGGAGCCAGTGTAGGAAGGGGGGTCGGACAAGTAGAAGACAGAGTTTCCATAAGCGACCTCGGTAGCTTCATAGCCAGAGACGAAGACCGATTGAGTGAAGACCGGAATGCGGGTGTCTTTCGAATTCGAGACCGGGGCCAGCTGGCTCTGCTCCATGACGTAATCAGTGTCGACTGAGGCCATGTACTTCGCCTGTGAAGAAGGGTCTTGCTGGAGGATGGTGATAGTTGGTGGAGCATAGGCAACCACCTCTGTGATTGTGACTGTGCCGTAGATCGTGACAGGGGAGCATGCTGGAGTAGCCCTGGAGAGGACATGTCAGCAAACCACAAAGACACATCTCACTGTCTTTGTGAGATGTTATGAGCTCCCAATAGTCTGTCACTTACTGTGCTGTAGGAGAGGCGTGTCTGATGGGCAAGATAGCACCTTCGCAAGCTCCTGCCACCGCTCCCACCAGGAGGGCAGCTTGCAAGAGTCTCATGGTGACAACACTCCTGAGTCCCCCAACAATGTGATCCCTTCAGTTGTTTGTATCTTGCCTTTGTTGGTTTGTCTGAGGGAAGGTAGAAAGGCACTGGTGGTGAACAAAGAGTGTCTGTGGCAGAATCTCTGCTCTTGAGTGCTTGACCAGATAGATCCACTGATCTTGTGCCTGATTGACTGGAGGAGTGATGAGGAGTCAGAGAGAGAGTGAAGAGAGCGTGAGAGAAGAAGATGAAGGAATGCAGGGCGCAAAACGAGTTATGAAGGAAATAACAGGTCGTTAAACCGCGATTGACAAGGCTCGCACCTGCCTGCCTGCTTTTCTGCCTGCGCCTTTTCCAGGCTCCCTCCAGATGCGGGTGCAACTTGAACTTCACTGTTGGTGACTCCATCCGCATGGCCTTCATTTCCGGGTCCAGTCTGGCACCGGCTTGCTACAGGCCGTCTTTTGTCCTATCCTCATCCCTCGTGCTCGACTTCTGCAGCTCCCAGCCTGTCAGGTTCGGGCCCATTCTCGACCAGCAATCCAATGGACGACAGGTCATTGGGATGTTTTACTGTGGACTGGTAATCGCTCATCGACTGACGCCACGAGAGAAAGGGAAAGTAGATACACACGTGGCAACGGGTATCTGAAGACGAAACCTGCAGCTATCGCAGACATCCCATATCTGTGTTCCCATATCTGTGTAACTCAAGAAACCGTCCCAGCCTATCCCATGGTCGATCCTGCATCATCTCCCCTCTTCGTTGCAGGGCAGCTTCGTGGATCTCGACCTCTGAAGGCAACATTTGCTGCAAGAGGTGGACCAAGTCCTGAAATCAGGCTCGGAAGGAGACGACGACAATGTTTGCTCTTCCCGCAATCTGTCAATAACAACAGGGCGCTGGTCCACTTCTTCGAGGTTGGCGGCATCTGCTCTGAGATGATGTTGTTCCAAATCGACCGGGTACCTACAGCACGCGGTGGCCATGGCGGAAGTTTAATGAAAAGGACCATTCACGGCATGCTGTGTACACACCAAGCGTGTGTCTGGTTCTGATTGCCATTGCTGGCAGGGCAGGAGGGGACTCTTGCAGTTCAATATCCCGGATATGGCACGAGCCACCCATGGGGTGAACATTGAGATGCATACCTGTCATTGTGGTGTACAAGCGGCCCTGCAAAAAAAGCGTGGCACAGTCTACCAGCGTATTTGCAGAGCGGCATTGATGGTAAGGTGGATTTGCCTACCTGACCTCAGTGGCCCTCGGCCGAGATTGCCTGAGCAGTCTACGTTGGACACGGACAAAGGAGGTTTCTGAGAGATGGACAGCAAAAGGAACCGTCCGACGAGGCGCTGCTGGGGACGGACTCGTCAATCGTCGTCGTCTACAAACGCGGAATTTTACTGTCGAGCATTTAACCTCACAAGCAGCTTCGAGTCAGAACACATCAATGGCACCAGCCAGCCATCTACCAAGGTTCTCACACGTGTAGCAGAAAGACAGCACCATACCTACAGCCTACGACAGGACGTCCCGAGTTCATAGGGAAACAACAGCAACAGCGTTCTATAAAGGCAAGTCGTTACAAGAATAGTCATTAGTCGCACGAGCAGGCAGCAGAATATGTGCCAACGTCAATAGAATCAAATCGGCAGAAAGCCTCAGTCGCCATCACCAAGCGAACCAAGACTGCCCAAAGCCTAATGCTCGAGAGCCTGATCGCTGGGAGGCGGACGGCGAGAGATGAGAAGCGAGCATCCGAGAAAAGACAACAATCCAACACCAACTGGAGCTGTCCTCTCATAAAACCACACGGCTCGTGAACTCAATGTGGGTATTTCATGATCCGCTCAGACAACCGATCCCACAATCCCAACGCCCGCTTGCGTTTCAAAGCAAAAGTCGTGAGCCGTAAGCATGCATCCAACAAATCCAAAAAGCGTGAACACACAAATCGAATGCAACCAAAACAAGAGTTGATAAGGGTATCTCTCAATGCAAGTCGTCAAAGAATCCAAGGAGAGGTGCTGCGTCTCGAAGTATTGCTCCTTCGCTTGGACCCGTGATGAGGATGTGCACATGTCTCGTAGATCGAATCGAAAATGGCCAGTTGGGTAGTCGCATCGCTGTATTCGACCCGGCTGCCTCGTCTTCGTCGATCATCGGACGCTGTTCTCCTCGCTTGTCGCCACAGCCACCAGAGCTTCCAAACGGTTCATCTCGCCACCGCTACTACGGCCACCAAAGGACGCCGAGTGTTGATGACGGGTCGCCCCTATGTAGGGAGACGGGGCAAGACAGACCTAATCGAGATATCAGCACAGGCCTCCGTCGCAAAAGACTCGTCAGGCCGAGTACAAACTCACATTTTGCTGCCCATCCGGGGGCAATGCTGCATGATGTGGTTCCATATAGCCGTTGCTGTGCATGATCATGGGATGCACTTCGACCGCCGTCATACCTGGGGTGGGGACGCCATCACTGCTGCTGGAATCTTCCGGTGACGTTCGAGCAGGCGGGTAGGGACCATTATACCAGCCTTGTCGTTTGGAGTGTTTATGGCCAGATTGTGCCTCTAGTGCCTCGCGCGCTATTTGTTGTTGCTGAGAAGGAGTTACTGAGGGAGGCGGGCCCATGTCCATATGTCTCTGTGCGGCATGCCGTCGGTCGCCCATGTTTTGGAGCTCATGGATAGTCTGCTGGCTCCAGGCTGCTGCAGCCTGGCTTCCCTCCCCATGAAGGTCGTGTTCTGGATATTGGCTGGGGCGTGAACCGTCCCACGAAGCATGTCCAGAACGAGCACGACGGTCCTTGCTGGAGGGCGATGTTAATTGTGCGTCGCCCGACATCTCAACCTGCATTGGGCTTAACTGCCGCCGAGGTGGTGTATATGATCGATGCTGGACGTGATCGAAGCTCTCGATACCCGGGAGCCTAGGAGCTTGACCCGCGGCGGCGGTGGCATACTGAGCGTGCGCAGGCTGCGGGGCATCTGGGGTTTGCGAATATGTCAGACCGCTGGTTGCTGGACGGCCATAGTTGAAATTGGCAGTGAATGTAGACGGATGCCACGTCCGCCTGCGCCAATCATCCCCAGGCGGGACCTGGTCACCAGGTGCAATCGGAAAAGTTGTTGAGATAGGGCTGGCGAATACGCTCGGATTTGATGAACCATAAGAGCTGGGAGGACCCATCTGATTTGGATAAGAGACCGGATATCCAGGAGGGTATTGATTCTGGTACGGATTGGGGCCTGACGGGACCGACAGCCTACGTACGGCGGGTCTTGAACCGAAGAAACCCCCAGACCTAGAACTCGTGGAGACTGGCGAGCCCAGGGACGAGACGAAGCCGGGACTGCCAGGGGTGGCCGAAAAATTGGCAGATGTTGGCGTGCTCATGCCGCCAGGAGAATTCGGACCGTAGCCACGATATTGTGCTGGGGGTGTCTGTGGCGGGTCGAGGCCCAAGCTGGACCTGGAGGAACTATCAGTGGCCATGAGGAGCGGCGGCGGTCGCCTCTTCGCTTCCGTAACCATGCTGTAGTTGGAAGAGGTCGACCCGACACTTGAAGCCGAAAGATTTCGACTGTGTCCTCGACTATGTCCTCCGGCACTGCCTGTGGTGCCTGTGCGAGGACGACCGGAGGGTCTGACACGGTCAGTACGGATTTGTCGCTGAAACCGGGTACCAGTGGCGGCGAGAGAATCGGTAGGGATCTCCTCATTAACGTGAACCGTTTGGGCATGCTGTCGCAGATTATCCAGTCGTGAGAACCTTCGGTTGCAATGGCATTGGAACGGCCGTTCACCCGTGTGTTTTCTGATATGGCGAGCCAGATGCTCGCTTCTCGTAAAACTGAGATTGCAAGGAGGGTATCCCGTGCAGAAGAACCGTTGTCCCTTCTTTTTCCGGGAGGCTGAGTCCGGATCTCCCTGTTCGCCCTCGTTGTCAGTGCCCGGTTGGTCGTTGTCGTTGTCGTTATCGTGGTCATCGTCATCAACATCAACATCCATCATGCTAGATTCCGTCTGGTCTTGACTTCTGCCGTCCTGGTGAGGCTCTTGATGACGGCTCACTCCATCCGCGTCAGTGACTTCACTTGAAGACTGCGCATTATGGGAATGCGCATTAGGGTTCTTATCCGCAGTCGCCCCATTCACGTCGTCCGTGAGTGTTGGCGGGTGACGACCTGCTCGAGGAGTTGTCGGAGTGTCCAACTCTTCCATACGGTCTTTCGGTGGGACTGCCTCGTTCACGACGAGATTGGATATCGCAGCCATCGCGGGGTTGGCGTCAGGCTATGCGACGATCAAGGATCCCAGTGACGGCGGCGTTTCGGCCCCCAGATTGAGGCGCATCCGGAGCGACTTTTTCTTGGATGATGGTGACAATGCGATGTTCACGAGATAGTTTCGCAAACGTTGAACTTGGAAAGGGCCTGATGAAATGTCGGATGGTGGCAACGGACGCGGGCGGAGGGGAGGAAGGCGGTGATAAGACTAGGGGCTCCGAATGAAGAATGGTTCAGGAACTTGGAGGCTGCGCACGTTTACACAATGTGATCCATGCGATCGACGTAGCCGGCGAGCCGGGAGCACACGCCCAAGAGGTTTGAGCGGTAACTAGCGGGAAGAGAGAAGATGGACGAGTTCTGAGACTGTTGACGACTCCTTCGAGTTGACGACTCAGACACTCGAGGCGTGGGATCTCGAACAGGACGCCGTAGACAAGTCTATCGGTAAGTGGCAAGGCGAAGCCCAGTGCATAACATGGTACACAGCGGTAGTAATAGGCCTACGCAAGTAGGTTGGATGTGGATACGAGGAGGCAGATGACGAGAACGCCAGGCTAAAAGTGAAGGGCCGAGCGGTGTGTGAAGCGGGAGGGCTCCGGAGGAATTGTGATGCAGTGGCAGCCTGCCCTTGATATCATCGGCGACGCCCACGACAGGTCAGTGTGAGAACAGTACGGTAGTACGCAGTACTATACCTTAATATAATATAGACAAAAGAAGAGGGAAGAGCTCGACGGACGAGGTAGCAAATAGATGTAGATGACGATGACTCCGTGAATGCAAAAAGGGATGGGCACAGAGTTAATAGTATCATTATTGAGTGTTTCGGACGATGGGGTGCATGTGCGGTAATAATGCTGTTAGTAGCGCTGCGCCCGGTGCAAGGACGGAAGGGTCCAAGGTCCAGGCACTGCATATCGCAGTCAGAGCGCTGCCAGTGTTTGGCAGTAACGTAGGTGGTTGTAGTGGTGCGTTGAAGGGAACAGCCAGCCTCAAAGAGGGGCATCATGGAGGAACGGTCCTTGAAAAAGGCACGAGTAGGTACCTGTAAGTAGCAGTGGCCAAGGCTCCTTACAGCGCATGTCGCTCGCACCCGCGTTGGAGCCCGCAGCAGGCTCTTAGGCTCTCAGGGCCCAGGAGGAGGCTAACGGACTGGAAGCACAGGGTTGATTGGACCAACACGTCCAGGCTAAGAGGGGTGCAGCAACTCCCTAGGCCTCCAAGGTACGAAAAAGGCACCGTAAGGCGCTTGAGCACGGAGACCAGTCACTCGAAACAGGTGGTGCAGCGTGCACTGACTACTGACTGTAGTCGTCGAGGGCATCGGTCAGACCTAAAGGCCCAAGGGCCCCAGGCTGCAGGATGCTTGCTGCCCAGCATTGATGTGCAGCGGCACCCGCACTAACCGAGGGGCTTAGGGGGCAGGGTTGCTAACAAACAAGAGCGGCCGCCAGACTCGTACCATCCCTGCGATCCCCTTGCAAGATCCGCGAGCTGCAAGCCTGGAGCCAGTCAAAAGAGCCCAAACTCCGAAAGCGACTACCTTCAGCACACACCACCAGGGCCTTTAGCAACCCGTCAAACTGTTGTTCGCCGTCAAGTGTCGCGATTCGCGATCTGGTCCTTTACCAATGCTCGGCGGCGAAACGCGTGACATCAATCGCTGCAACCAACACATCATCTCGCCTTGTTTCGTGCTTCAACCCCATCATTATCATTGCTTAACCTGCATCTCTGTCGACTTCGCTCGCCTGTCAGTTCGCTGGCGCAACTTCTCGCAGCGAACCTACCTGACCGCCAGCATGTTGCGAGCAGTGCCACATGTGTCACCCTCGCTCATACTTCCCTGCGTCGATAACTCGACCGCCTCAATGTTGCTCCCTTGCAGCCCATGTCCGTCCGGCCCGTCTACTCACTACCATACATGTCTAGCACCAGCTCTCGGCGCGTGAGCGACCCTACTTTTGCTGACAGCAGAACCCGCTGTGCACATGATAACCAGGCATTTCGCAGCTCGGCCAATCAATCCGTCTGCACCGAGACGCCAGCCCTCATCCTCCTCAAGATCTGTGCATGAACCGAGTAAGTTGGGTCAGGTACTGCAGTGGTACAAGGTACCTCACTCGCAGAGGGGTTGGTGCGATCAGCGCCGCAGGAAGAGCTGAGACAATGGGTTTTGCTGGATTCAGGCACCCGCTCAGGCACCGGTACAGGCACAGGCACCAGGCACGTTTAGGTATCGCGACCGCCTAGGGCCTCCTAAATGAGCCTAAATTATTATTCATACTGTTTGCGTCAGTGGGCAGTCCCAGGCATATCCAGGTGCTCCCATGTGGAGGTCCAAGCCACATCTTTATCTGTCTGTATCTTGGGTACAGGTAGGCACATGAGGCAGCGACTTCACTTCTGACAGCTTCAGATGACCGGTCAAGCGGTACCTACCTAAGGTATGTATGTACCTGTCATGCCTTGTCGCTGCCGCTTAGCCGAGCGAGCTTCTCTGTCTGTCACCATCCTTGCCATCAAGTCATTCTTACGGAGACGATTCGACTATCTCTGATCTATACTCTGTAGAAGATCACGGGAAGGCATCTCAAATTGCAGCATTCTGAAACCACTCGTTCGACAGAGGAAGCATTTCCATTTCAGACCTCATCATGTACCATCGTGAAGAAGCTGATAGTCCGACTTCTTTGACTTTGAACAGTAAACAAATAGATAGGAGTCAGCGCCCCCTGGTTGAGGGTTGACTTTGCTATAGTACGTACTACCAACGTTGAGATACCTAAAAGCGGCGCCAGCTGGCAGCCTTGCTGGCGCCCCTCAACCCACTGCACTGGTACTATAGAAGTATCTACTGTGCAATCCATCCATGGACATCAACACCTCACGGTCTACAGAGCCACAATATATGTCAAGGTCTACCAACGAACTGTCCGCTGAAATCCAGTAGGCACGTTCATATTTCCGTAACCTGCCATTCCGCTTCATGTTTGTTTGCTCCTGGAGATCAATCATTGGATTGCTCAAATCTTGAAACCCTCACGGACAACCTGGCCTCTCCAAGAGATAAATCCATACCTTGAAACACGCCTGTAGGACGGAAGTGGCACAGACGGCCTGTACAGCATCTTGCCTTCTTGTCCCAACCGGGTTGAGTCCGGTCCTTACGCATCATGGCAGCCTCAAACCCTGCTACTACAACCTCGACCTACATCGACATTGCCTCGCTTTCATCAGACCAATTCTCTCCATATTCTCATGCCAACAGTCTCATCCTCGCCACCAATAACCCCTCAGATCCCACCATAGACCTTACAACTCCGCTGTCACGGGTCCTATTCGATCTGCAAGAGATCGACTCACACATCCATACATTGACATCTCGGTCGGCCCTGGAGATCTTGACCTACACATCTAGCCAAAACGCCGCCGCACAAAGAATCCTTGCCAAGGTCGAAGATGAGCGAGCGCGGCTTACCACCAGCTACGAACGGCTAGAGAAGGAAGTGATGGTCCGGCACCAGCGGGCAGTCGACGCGAAGGAGGTGGCTCAACGAAGCTGGGAAGTCCTCCGACTAGGCCGCAATGTGCAGAGGATCCTTGCCCTTGCAAGACAGCTCGAGGTGATTCTGGCCGAGTCGGGCTTGGGAGGTGGTGCGAGGCATGGAAAAGAGGACCATGCCGCGCTCACCCGTGCAAGCCTCATCGTCCTTGCTTTCCGTGAGGCCATGAGCGGGAAGGATGGCGACGACCTTGGCCGCATCAACCTCGTCAAGACCCTGCGCGGTCGGGTTTTTGAAGATGGCGAGGCTAGGCTTCTAGATTTCGCCCGACGCGTCGTCCGCGAATTTTCAATGACTACACTCTCGTCCACACCTAGCGGTGGACTGTCTACTGCCGGCCCAACATTTCGCGAAACAGAGGACAGTCGTGCGAGATTCATGAGTGCGGTGCATATCCTCTATCTCCTCTCTCCTGCACCCAGAATCGACGGTGAACGCATGGCCAAGAAGGACTTTGAGCCCGAGCATCTGATCCGTTCGTTGCAAGGATACCTTCACACAGCCATCACTTCGAGTGCCGCCTCCATTGGACGTGCCCTTGGTCAGCTTCCCACATTAGACAGGGCGTTACTGGAAGCCAGTGCCAGGTGCCAGAATGTGGTCGCCCTGGAAGTTTTGCTGCGAGGCATCTATGCTCCGGAACACCCCCTGTTGCGCGCTGACGGATCCGACGAAAATATCAAGAACACCACTGATGAGGACAGTGACGAGGAAGATGGCATCGAGGACCCTACAGAACAGTCGTCCGAGTCTTTCCTCTCCCTCCTCCTCAACGCCCTTGACACTGCTTCGCTACCATCTTACTTTTGGCGCTCTCTGGCATCCTCTCTAGCTCCCCGAGTGTCCGAGATCCTCAATCGGGGAGGAGTTGCTGCACGCACGCTTCGGAGTCAACGCGACACTGTCCGAGCGGAAATACGCGAATGTGTGCTACGGGGTTCGAAGATGCCTCGGACCGTTACTCTAGGAAATAGTGGTGCAGCAGCAAAGGCAGAGCAACCGGTGGATAACTGGGAAAGAGAAGCTGCTGTCATGGTTGGGAGTGTCTTGGCTCCGCTAGGACGATAGCATGGCTTCACAACCCATATTTGGCCGCGAGCCACTGATATCTGAAGGTGTTCTCAAGCACGCACGAAAGTCCAAGTACCTCATTCCCAGTATGAGTGAAGATTATGTTCATTGAGGATCTCCCAACCGGCCGTGAAGAGACAAAGCTCCTTTCCGTTCCCACAGTAAGACTCCATCTGATGTGTTTATCGCCATACCACGCTATGCATACAGGGAGGTCTGTTATACAAGAATCATGCCCTCCCGCACCTTTGAACGGACTCATCAGTCTCCTCACCTACTTCAATACACAGTGTCGAAGCCGGCGCCCGTAGGAAACGAGACTTTTGGCATATAAAGAGGTCCTAGAGATTGAATCTCTCCAAAGGGTGAATATGCCCGACAATAGAATGCCCTGAGGCAACATCTCCTTGAGCAACATCATATCATCCCAACCAAGAACCTGACTGCCGGCCTTTGGCCTTCGCAGCAGCCTTCGCGTCGTCTTTCTGGATCTGGGCTATCGTCTGATCTCGGTTATATTCCATCACCCTCTTCTCTTTGAAATATTTGATCTGAACACGCCCCAAACACGGCATCAGCATGAATTCACCACGTAAAGCCTTCGGATCTCCAGGTGAACTGCGGTATGACTCACCCAACTCCTAGCACAATCTTTCTCATACTGTGCGACTTCCCTCGGACACACCTTTCTCGCCTTCTCGTCCTCTTTGATGGCATCCAAGATGTTATTCCTGTCCAGACAATCGAAGAATACGTCTCTGGATTCGTAGCATAATTCTCGGGCATTCCGGTCCGGAGCGACGAAGCCACCATCCTTGGACTTTGGCCGAACTGGTTCTGGCTGCGCCGGAGTCGAACTACCTCCTAACCATGTAGGAAGTCCCCAAGCCATCACTGAGGAATATTCAGGACAACGAGGTGCACCGGATGTAGGATTTGGTTGAAGGTCGTGTTCGTCGAAAGGTCTCTTAGTTCGGCGAGGGGCAGTTATATAGTCAGATATCCGTGATATGTGTAGGATGCGTTCCAGAAAAGGTGTCGACGACAAGAGAATCTTTCGAGCAATGCGCCGTTCGGAGTGATCAGGCTTGCAGCGAACTTGACGTTGGAGTTGGAGAAAGAGAAACCCCGACTCCACGTGATACTCCTAGTACTATGAAGCGCAGTGGTTGACGTCTCTTCCCCTGGCCTGACTCTACTACATATTGAGCATCAACTACCACCACCACCACCACCACCACCAACCTCGACTCGCCCCATGCTTACGTCTAAACACGGCTGATACACCAAATCCCTGTGGCGATGCTAATGTCAGCGATCTTCCAAGCGGAACGTAACAGCCAGCGGACAGAACGACAGGCGAATGCCACCGCGACGGAGAAAGCCACCTCGCGCAGGCGCCCTCACTGAACTCCCACCTCTAAAGATCATCCGTTCTATTCTCCTCCTTCAACTTTCCTACTACGCGACTGCGTTTGTATTAATACTATTTACTACGCTCGTGCTCGGCCAGAAGTTCTCGTTGGCCCTGATATTCGACTGGAAGAGCGTAAGAGGTGACAACACGATCGGCTGGACCATCGGCTTCCTCTGGGTGATCGATGGCTTCATAACGTACGTTGTGTCTCTTCACGAGCAGGAGTGGTTTGGCTAACCGCATGCCAGAGTAATTCCAATAATCCTTCTCATCGCGCGCTCCAAACTGGTCCCCGATTTTGCTTTGACCATCCACTTCTTCCACCTCTTAGTTACGTCCTTCTATACAAAATCGGTTCCAACAAATCTTCTCTGGTGGGGCCTGGAGGCCGCCAGTGCCAGTCTCATGATCAGCTTGGGGGTCTGGGCTTGTCGGTATCGTGAAATGCAGCCTATTTCGTTTGGCACGGTTCCGAAGAAAGGAACACAGAGTGCCGGAGACGGGCTGGTCGAGGCTGATGACGATGTTCGTGGCGGTCAGGGACGGAGCAGAAATGTCGATACCGGACCGAGCTATGAGATGGTGAATGTGGCGAGGGCAGATGAAAATGTATAGTCCCGCGAACTTGAGAACGAGCATGATCCTTGAAACATTGGACCAGGTTGGTAGATTGAATATATGGTGATTGAGAACATCTCCTCAGCAGAAGGAGAACCACTCGCGTGACAGTGGTCTGTGATTTCTTTGCAATGGAGGCTCGATTGACGCTATTGCGACCGCATTACCGTGATGATGCCTCTCGCAGAAAGCCGCCAGCCTCCTTACCAAGAGGTCGAGACTGGCACCGGTGTCTCCTTCGTCCACCATGCAGCACAAGAGAAGACCATATGCTTCGAAGCACTAAGCGGCTGGAACACCAACTGATACGGACCTGGAACACCCATGCCCGGCTCTGTCGGCTATTACCCCTTGGGTCATGATGAAGCGACCACAAAATATCTCTCTCTTTCTCTGTCGCCCCTACCACCGATCCATGCCTGCTAGGCATTCGCGTTCTATTACGCGGCCACTCCTTGATACCCTTGAAAATCCAGACCTTGCTCCTTCAAAATCTCGGGCAGCTCGAACATCTCATAGGTCTCGTGCATGCTACGCTCCTTTGGCTCCCAACCGAGTTGTCTCAACCTGACAGCACGACTGCGTGAGTTCAACCCTATGACAGCGCCGGTATCATCCCCGAACAGATCGCCATACAGATCCTTTGGGATCGTTCTGGGAGTCGGATCCTGGATCTTGCCGGCCTTGTGCAGCCCAGACCCAATCATCTCGGCGACCGTCTTCCAGGAAGTGTCGTGGCAATTCTCACAGAAGAAATAGGGGTTCTTAAGAAACTCGTCGGCAGGGGCGGATTCCATATGATGCAACAACACGACATAGGCGCGAGCCAGATCGAGCACATTGATCTGCGACTCGACAGCCAGGCCTTTGCCAACATAGCCTGCAAAGCCATGCTTCAAGGCGAACCGAGTCAGAGTCGGGATCTGGATCGACAGCCGACGATGGGACGGATTATATCCATAAATCAGCGGAGGAATCATAATCGCGATCTTGGCCTTGTCGCCGATCTCTCGGTGAGCTTTCACGATGGCCAGATCGATCTGGCGGTGCGGCGCGCTGTCCGGGAGGGCATCGATCTCGTCGCGCTCATCGTCGCGGTAGATCTTATCGCTCTCGAAGTCGCCTTGGGCACCATCGTCCAGCACACCAGTGCCCGACGTGTGGATGTAGATTGTCGATTTCCCCTGGGCCGCGCGCTCTGCTACGCCGGCGCAAATGGCCTCCGCTGATGGCTGATGGTCGGCGGTGGCGGTGTGGAAGATGATGTCGTGCGCCGTGGTTTGTGTCTTGATCAGAGCCGTGTCGTCGAGGCTGCCGACGACTGCTTTGGCGCCTGAGAGCTGGATCTGCTGTGCCTGTGCGCTTCGACGTACGAGGCCCGTTACGTTGTAGTTCTCGGAGACGAGTCTGTCAAGGATGTTCCAGCCGATAAAGCCGGGGCCGACAATCAGCACGGTCTTGCCGGGAGACATTGTGATAGTAGTAGGGATCAGTCAACGCAGGGGGTTTCTATAAAGGGGGCCAGAAGAGGAAAACACGGGATGATGTGAGCGATCTTTCGATACGATTTTGTAGGAGCAGGAGTATATATATATCTCTCTCTCTCTCATCCGCCTCTCCTTTCTCCTGTCTTTGTAAGTGTTCGGCTATGTCTCTATATCTGGGAGCGGGTTTGATCAGTGCCCTCCCAGACCACAGTTGCTGCTTTTGTTGGATTTATAAGAGATGGAGCCTCCTCATTTAGCCCTCTAGCCCTCTAGCCCTCCAGCCCTCCACTGCACTGGCATGAACGCTACACCATGACGTCAACGAATCGGAGGAGATGGAGAGTTGAGAGACAACATGCCATCTACACGATAAACATCGACACGGTATTGAATTGTGGTCAAGATCAGTAGCCATGGAGGAATCGCAAGGCTTGCCATCAACCACAACCAATGATGACCACAGCCTGATGAGGCACAGCCTTGCCTTTCTCCAGGCGACAAGAAGAGGCTGTGTTTGGCGGCTATTGGTCTCACGTGATCCAGTTGCCCCATGAAACGCCGAGCAAGGACCGACTTCCGGATGGGGACAAGTAAATATAGGAACTACATCCGCAATTGTCAATGAAGGCAACTGAGTTGCCAGCAACGAACGACCACGATCCGGCCAGCAGAAAACGGAGTGATCCCAGTCATAGTGTTGAAGAGATGTCGGATTATTCATCCGAAGACGATTTGCCCGACCTTGCGACCATTCTCGCTCCGAGACCGCTGATGGCGACGAGCACAAACACCGCCCTAAGAAGATCGCCTCGAAAGCAAGCAGCGCTGGAATCGGATATATCACGCTCACCAGAGAAGAGACAACGAGGTGTTCCCAGTCCTCAAAAGCAAACCAAGCCAAGCGTGAGGCAGAATGTCCAGGAGCATCGATCCCCCTCAAAGCCAGCAATGGCGATGAAATCGCAGTCGTCCACTGTTATACACAACATTCCTCACCTGCCTCACCATTCAACCTTTCCCAGTACCAGTACCAGTACCATGTTGACCTCCAACAATCGCCGATCACCTGTCAGTGGCCAGCACGGTCTGAAAGTCTCTCAAGCGGACTCCCTCCTTCTTCCGCTGAAGAATATGGTATTGGAGGACGGAAGTACAAGAACCGGGAATGGTCGTCCAATACCAGAAGCAGATGGACTCGCGATGAGAAAATGGAATAAATCGCTGTTGTCTGTAAATGAGAAATCATCAGGACGCACTTCAAAAACCCGAACAGTCCCGCGCAGAGAGCAGCAGCCTGGGCGAGCCTATGCCAGCAGGTTCGTCTTGACGGAGGCCCGGTGCAACGACGACAGTGGTGACTCGATGGGTGAAGAAGATGAGAACGAGGATACAGACCTGAGTGGGTTCATCGTGGATGATAACGCCGAGCTTAGCTATCATGAGTCTTCGTCGCCAGAGTCGGATCAGGATACAGTAGTCTCAAGACGAGGATTGTCCCATAATACGGCATCACACAGAAGACTACAACGTGGTTCACCAACTCGAAGGCGGCTGGATTTCGATGTCGCCGAAGGAGAATCAGATTCTGAATCAGGCAGAGAAAACAGGTCGGCCGAGAAATTATCCAAAGCGTTGCAACACATGTGTCTCAATAATGACGGGAAAGATGAGGAAAGGAAAAGAGAGATTGAGGTGATCGATCTGACTTCATCACCCGTTGCAACACCGGCGGTTGATCTCAACACACGACCCGGACATGAACCTGAATCAGAACAAGATGAGAAGCCCAGTTCTCCCAAGAGATTACCTCGTAATTCAACCCCGTTCGAGGACCTCGACACGTTCCTGAAGCTCAATCCTCCTCTTTCGAAGCCGTCACTGCTGTTACCTCCAAAAGTCATGCCTGTCCAGAGTACCGTTGAGACAGGTGGTGAAGAAGGCAAAGGTCAAAAAAGATCGGGTGGTGTAGATGAGCCCGGCGCCGAGTTCAAGACACCGCCCACCACACCACCCCGATCACCAAGCAAGCTCAAGTCTCCGTCCAAGCTGTTGTCTCCTTCCAAGCGACAAACCGTCCCGCAGTCACCTCACCGGCAAAGCATGGATGCGTTCTGGGACCATAACGTGGTCAATGAGTGGAACGACACGTTCTCACCAAAAAAGGCCCCAGCAACGTCTCCCAGCAAAAGACTGTTTGCTCCGTTCACAATCTTTTCAGATTTAGATTCGGATTCAAACTCGGATCCAGAAGAAGAGCGAGAGAGTCAGGGAGAGCGAGACCACAAGACTTACGAAAGCTTCGAATCCCTTCCAAGCCCATGTTTCTCGTCATCGTCACCCGGCAAAACGAGAGCACGATCGAAGTCGCCGTCCAAAACCAGTCCCGAGAAGGAAGAAAAGAAGCGTCTACTGGAGGAGAAACGAGCCGCCGCGGCCCGAAAGAAAGAGTTTGACGCACGCAAGGGACAGATGGCCATGGATCTGCTGCGAGAACTTGACACGCACGTGGCCGGTTCCAGACTAGCCGAGCTATCCTCCAGCACGGGCGGAGTCAAGATCATCTGGTCCAAGACGCTGCGCTCCACGGCCGGCCGAGCCAACTGGAAACGAACGGTGACCAAGACATCCGGATCACCTGTCAAGGGAGCAGAAGACGAGAATCGAGCAGCGGCCGGCCCGGGAGTCCAGATCCAACATTTCGCAAGCATCGAACTCGCCGAGAAGATCATCGACCGCGACGAGCGGCTCGTCAACACCCTCGCCCACGAGTTCTGTCACCTGGCCAACTTCATGGTCAGCAACGTGCGCGACCAGCCGCACGGCCCGTCGTTCAAGCAGTGGGCGGCCAGAGTCACTTCCCATCTGCGCCAGAGTACCGGAGTGCCGGTGTGGCGCCAGGTCCAGGTCACCACGAAACACAGCTACACTATCGACCATAAGTATCTGTGGGTCTGTGCGGGCAGGGACCGAACCCCGGTCATGGATTTCCTCAATCTGAGCCCCGGTGCTGTTGGTGTCGGGGCGGGCTGTGGCGCCGAGTACGGCAGGCATAGTCGCAGCATCGATCCGGACAAACATCGCTGCGGGAAGTGTAAGGGGAAGTTGGTCCAGGTCAGGCCCAAGCCTAGAGCCACTGTGGCGGCGGGGGCGAGGACGAGCCCGAGGAAGAAGTCGAGGATTGAGTTTGGTGTCCATAAGTCAAGCAGAGAGGGGAGTGTCGAGAGTTCTGGGTCTGGGTCTGGGTCTGTGTTTGGATCTGGAGCTCGGTCAATGTCTGGTTCAGGATCAGGATCAGGATCACGATCTGCTTCGACTTCTGGCTCGACATTTGGGTCACGCTCTGTTTCAGAAACAGGATCACGCAGTTCGAGTGGTAGCAGCACTGGACCTGTTTCGGGCTCAATGATCGAAACCGTCGAGTTGAGTGACTGAGTCGGTGTCACCTCCTGAGGCCTTCAGGGTTCAACAGTCTTCTTGTACACCAAACTCATGTGGACTTGGGAGAATATGGCACGTTGGCTTTGCTGTTTGGGCTTGTTGAATGGGGGGGAGAGGTATGGTTCATGTTGCTGGAGCAAGGGCTTGCCATGCATGCATGATTAGTGTCAACTTTCCTTCGACTGGCTGGAATGACTGCATTGAACGGATCATGGAAGGACTGGACTGGGTTGACTGGACTGAAAGACTACCATGCCGCAGAGACTGCATCACGTACAGTAAGTGCCTTGCATGAAAATGCCGAGTTGCTTTTTTTGTCGTTGTGTGCTGAACGTAGGGTCACTTTCAAATGCCTGGCTCTTTGTTACGTACCCTCGGAGGCTCTGTCAGCATGTCAAAGGAGAAGACAGCCTTAAGCGGAGTTATTAACGACAGACAAGGCTGAGAATGAATGAATAAATGAATGAGAGACCCATCTTGCAAGTTGACTTTGGCTTGACTTGGCTGGACTTGACTTGCCTCTCCGAATGTAACCGGCATCGTAGCATTTGTTTGTAGTGGTATTCGTGGATTTCATAGTAGAATGAACGTACAGTGTACAGTCGGAGCCTCGGAGAGTAAGACCATCATTGGCATGGCTTCCCTTCTTCTCTACCAGGCGGGCTCGCTCAGTCCAACATCGGTCTAATTTCATCCCGCGCTCAGATCTCCCCAGATGTCTGTCTCCTCGGTATCAAGGAAGAGAGGGTTCCGGGGGGTTAGAAAGGAGTAGGTAGGTAGCCAGCAGTCAGCAGCTAGATGTCTTGTTGAGCATCCCCCCCACAATCTTGGATCCCATACTTCTAATCGGTAGTGATATTGTGCCTTTGATGACAGCTATAGAATAGAGTCATACAGATTTTGCTGTTCGTTCCAATCCGTAGCCCGTAGCCCGTAGCCCGTAGCCCGTAGCAGCGGTGTCTGCTCTGCGGTCGCTCTGCAGTCATCCTCGTGCTTGAGAAGTGCGACGCTCAGACAGACAGCCGGCCGAGGTCGTTTCCCTCCTTCTGGTTTCAAATAGTTGTTCTCCTCCCCATTGGCATAAAGTGAATGCCACATCGCCGTGTCCAATCCAATCCAATCGACGAGGATAAGGTGCGTCCGCTCACAACTGGAACTGGCGTGGTCGGGCTGGGCTGTCTTTATTCATTTCCTCCCTTTACTTTCCTGGTCATCCATGGCTCATATCTTGCTTCCGTGATCGTGATCGTGATCGTGAAATGAAAGCAGGTGGGCCGAATCCCTTCGGCGAGAAGAAGAAGCTCTGCTCCGTCCATTCCGGTTCTCGAGTGATGGGAGGGCAAGAGTATCAGGCCGGCCTTACGAGGTAATGCGATCAGAATCCTTCCTGGAAAGCCTTGTCTCAGGGAGGAAGTAACATCCCTGCGTCGGCGGGCTCTGTGTTCAGATCGCTCCCCCATTTTCGAGATTGGGAGAGAGGGACATGATATGCAGTGGCTGGCGGAGACCTCTCTCTCTGTCTCTGTCGGCTGGGCTTCTCAGACTCGGACCACGACGAGGTTGTCACATATGCACCAACTCGATATGTCGTGCCAGTCAGTCTCGGGTGATCCAGGCGGTCAGCTCACTCACTGTAACTCTCTTCAGTTCAGGTCAGTTGAGTTGAGTTGAGTTGAGTTGAGTTGAGTTGAGTTGAGTTGAGTTGAGTTGAGTTGAGTTGAGTTGAGTTGAGTTGAGTTCAATTCAATTCAATTCCCGAAAAGGCCAAAGTCCACAACGTCAAGAGTCGCAACCACACTGGCGATCAGATCTCTGGCAAACGCTGCCTCGGCAGCAACTTCGTTATTGTCGACGAGCTCCTTCAAAGGCACATTGACCCGAACACACAGGTCGGTGGCATAATCCTCCATACGGATGAGGAGCTGGATCTGATGCACGAGTGACTGGAGCTGGTTCGCTGTCGATGACGATAATGATGCTGAAGTTGCCGCTGTCGCTGTCGCTGCCGTCGGAGGTTCCGCTCGGCGAGATTGATCGTGGCTCCTGATATTGCCTGTGACGATATATGCCGGATATGCAGCCAAGCTGGGCCTTTGCAGCGTGACTCTCTGCGGCGTCGGGAGCGGTGAAGCCAGCGTGTCCGGGGGCGAGATGACGTCTGTGAAATGGAATTTGGCGGCTTCTGCATCGTTCTGCGCTGTCTGTGTCTCTGTTTCTGCTTGGTCTCCGGAAACAGGAATAGAAGCAGGAACAGAAACAGAAGTGGAAGTGCCGTTCACAACGGTCGTCGTCGTGGTCGTCGTAGTGCCGTCCGGTCTGGTCGTCGTGGTCGTCGTTGTGGTGGGATAGTCCAGGTGGCCGCCGTCGGCATAGTCGTTGATCTCGAAGATGAGCGACGTCAACGTCGTCGGGGAGAGAAAAACTTCTTGATGGTCTGGGATCTGGCGAAGGTCGCTATGCGTAACAGAGTAGTTAGTCGTCAGTTGGGACGGGACAGCAAAAAGAAACCCCATCACACAGTGGCTCCGGCTCCGGCTCCGGCTCCAGTTCCTGCTGTCAGGTGTACTGGTAACGGGATGTCCGTCGTCAAAGAGGACTCGTTGATGTCCCTTTTATCGACGTATCGACACGACGTCCGTGGTCCTTTGGAGGTCTCGGAAATGGATCGCCCCGGCTGGACTGTTGACGACAAGACAAGACAAGAAGAGAACCAACCGTCGAGGGCCTAAACTTACCTGGAATCAATGAGGTCTACCGGTAGCTCCACCGTCATGGCGCCTCCGTAGAGGTCTCGAATGCCGTAGGTAGTCGCCATATCGGTGGAGCGAGCAGACAGACTTGCGCCTTTCCCATGTTCTTCCATATTCTTCAGTCTTGATGGTTGTTTTTTCTGGTCGAAAAGGTATGGGTACGGATCGATTGCAGGGGAGTCTGTGTCTTTCTGGTTCACAGGCGATCAGATCTGTGTAGGGCGGTAGCAGGGTTCGATGGTGGGAATGTCGTCGGAAATTCAAGATGTGTTGTTGCTGATTATTTCTATCCAATTCTGCGAGACAGCCTTGGGGTTGGGTATTTGCACAGAACCTCATCAACCTGCACCAGGCAACACAAGCATCCCTTGAGAATAACTGACATTGTAGCTAGGAACCGGTCGCTGTCCTACGATTCCTCTCTCGATCGTTACCGCACCCATTTACAACCTCGCGGTGAAGAACACCCGCGATATTTCATGGGGTCTGCTCGACATTACTCAGCCATCGACGCTCATCGGCCTCTACCAGGCCCTGATGCCTACCAACATTGGGAAAGAGGAACAAGACATGTGAATCTGCAATAAACGCAACAGGAATAGATACCCTTCAACCAGGTTGACCAGGCATGGACTGTACAAAGAGCTCAATCACGATGAATAGAACACTTCCTATCTGCGCAATGCTAATATCATGATAACCGGCCGGGGTTGATCTATTTGGCCACAACTAAACCAACCATTTCCGGTGCTCGCTAGACTCCAGCAATGCTGTGATACATTTCCCCCCTGTAGCCGGGGCTGTCCCGAAGACCACTTGAAGCAGACTGCGTGACCGATATGAACACATCCTTCAGCCTCCCTCTCGATCATCCTCCCCAAAGCACCTTCACCCACTCTTGTTCACAACAAGATCATGCCGGCTCCGGACACAAAGGCAATAGAAAGATACAACGCCACTGACGCAAGACCAATGTGGCTTGGGGTTGAGACACCTGGGATACCTGCACTGGAGCTGCTGCTGCTGCTGCCACCAGAGCCAGAGCCAGAGCCAGAGCCAGAGCCAGAGCTAGCGCTGGAACCTGACCCGGACCCGGACCCAGACCCAGACCCTGACCCAGAACCAGCACCAGCAGTGCGGCTGGGCTGAGAAGTGACCGTCCCAGTGCCTTCATTACCGGCCTGGCTGATCAAAGTGGCGCAAGTCCCGGTCGGGCTGGTGGGAGACTGTGTCCTCGCTGAGCCTGAGAAATCACAGGCCGAAGCACCATTGCCGGCTGCCACCTGCTGTTCGTAGTAGTTGTTGAGAGCCCAGCCCAGCTGTTGTGTGGGATTGCACATGCCATAGGCACCGTATTCGCCCACCGTCGCGTTGGCGTTGATGCCATCACAAGTGCCTTGACCCAGACCGCAAACTATGCCGAAAAGATCGCCAATCTCATCACTGGGAATTCTGTCCGGGATGCAGGTCAAAGCATTGTACATGCATTCACAAAGCTGCTGATTCGGGGTAGGAGGCAGCTCAGAGGAAGCTTGCCAATCCGAGTTCACTGTGGGGCAAGCCTGTGCCGCAGTGTTGGTGGGCGTGTAGTCCTTGGAATTCACTCCGGTCGGGTCAATCTGTGCGATCTGCGAGGACAAGTAGTTGAAATCCGCCAACGTGCTGACAGAGTCCCCGGACACGCTGACAAGACCTGCATCGGGATCAGTGACATTGACGACCCTCCAGAGAATTTGGCTTACCGTAGTCGTTCACTTCCTGGAAGTACATGTAGACGATACCACCCGACCACACAGGGGTCATCTGAGGGCCGTACAGTGCTTGCACTTCAGTGAATGTCCGAGGTTGCACTTCGTTGCAGCCATATTCGGCAAAGAAGACGGGCACGTTGAAGGTCGAAAATTCCTTTGTGCGCTGGTCATAACCAGACTTAGTATAGCTGGAGTTTCCGCACCAGGAGTAAATGTTGTAACCCCAGAAGTCGATGGCATCTGCACGGTCTCCACAATCAAAGTAGTCGGCCATGTCCACCCGGATGTCTGGATCGTCGTTGGTGGCATAGCCGACACCGATGGTGCGGTAGTCCTTCTGCTTGATGTACGCCTTCATGTCACGGACGGCAGCCTTGGCAAAGGCACTGGCATCGGTATTGCTCTTGTTGTTGGAAACCTCATTTCCTGCGAAGAATCCCAGTGTGTTGGTGTAGTTGGCCATGGCATCAATCACCGAGGTGTAGCGGTCGTATAGGTCATCATTCCACGTCGGGCTGTCGCGCACGATCGAGTTCCCAGGGGAGGAGAGATCAGCAATGACATAGATGCCAGCATCTGCTAGCATAGACATGCATTCATCGTGATCTTTAGTGGGGTCGAGAGCATAGACTCGGATGGTATTGGTTTGGAGTTCTTGCAGGTAAGGAATGTCTCTTTTGCACGAGGATGTATCGGCGAGAGGGTCAATGTAGCTGTCTGAGCCAGATGTCGATCCAGATGTTGTGCCATTGCCCAAATAGTCCTCTAAAAACATCTCCGTCAGTTCATGCTGTCCACGAGAGGTCCACGGAATAGCGTACGTTGGTAAGCGACACCCTTGATAAAACTGTGATTTTCTCAGGTCAGCGGCGCGCCTGCGCAGATGCACAGAAGCACTCACAATTGGGTTCCGTTGGATTGATAGAAGAATTTAGAGCCCTGCAAGGGAAGGAGAGTCAGACATCCAGCTATGATGAGGGGAGCCGAGTTTGCGCAATGGGACATACTTTGATGACGATGGGGTCTACATCGGCATAGGCGGTCTTCAGAAAGAGAGCAGCGCTTGCAACGGCCGTCGCAACGGCAGTGAAGCTCTTCATGATGATGAGGATGGGCGAGATATGTTGTCTGGGCAAGAATGTGGTTGCTCCAAGGACTTTGTCGCAGTTGAAGATGGCCAAACAATTCTCGGATTACGAAGAAATCTCTCTCGGAGAGGTGAGGGCAAAGACCTGACTCCGCCGAAACGAAGGCAGGAACGGAACGAACGGCGATGAGTAGGAGGTAGTTTCCAAGATGATAAAGAGTGTCACGAAAGTGAAGACAAAGAATGTGACGCGGAGGTTGACCTAAGGTGCGCGAGTCTATGTGATAGACTCGTCGACTTTAGCCAGGTAAAGGGAGAACGGAGGATGTACACAGGATTAGAGACGAATCCAGGGATGAAGTGTCAAGATCGGCGAGGTTAATCAACAATAATAGGATGGGAACGCAGCAACGCATTGGTACGGAAACGCAGGCATTTGGCACTTGAGACCACGCAACCACTGCCACTGCACTGGGCACTAGCACTGGAGTTGGCCCCTAACGCTGGTGTTGTAGGCAGCTTGGCCGAGGCTAGGGTGGCTAAGGCCCAGTACCTAACGCCTAGGGAGCCTAAGGCCGCGCACCACTGGGACCGCCGCCATAGTACCTGGAACGGCAACAAGTCCACTAACCCTGGGAGAGCTGCGAAAGCTGTCTGCTCACTGCTCACTGCTCAGCCTAGGGCCACCTCTGACCCTCTGACCCTCTCACTTCTGGCATCTGGCCCAGACACTGACCTGTGGCAGATCTGTTTGTGTTCGTGGCCTCCCGCCAATTGCCGGTGAAGACAACAAACTGAACACGCGTCCTCTCTTCCACCACTCCAGTGGGCTAAAAACCTCCATGAAATGTGCGCTGGCCTTACGGATTTGCGGAAGATTTGTCGCCGTTGACACCGAGACGCGCTCTCTTGTGGTAAACACGACAAAAGCTTGCGCCAATTCATCCGTTGTTGGACGCGCACTGATATGATCTTACAGAGTACAGAATTGTTCTCCAACCTCCGTGAATGTGTGACGGCCTCAAGAGCGAACAAAACAGCTTGACGATGTTGAACAGCAATCAAAACATGATGTTTACCTCCTCTTCTGCTCACAGCTTCTCTACTCCGGACCGACCGTTGCTGGTACGAATATGCTGCTCATAAATCCATCAGAAGCAAGGCAAACAGACAAGGCGTCCGTGTTGGAGTAGACCGTTCAAATTTTTGCACTTCTAGATCCAAGGCCGGCACAAGAGGCGATATACACAGTAGTTATTGTTGCGGTCCACCATGTCTCGAAGAAGATCGGACGACTCTGGCAAACACACTACATCGCTATACTACTGTGGAAGCTGTGATGGGGAAGGTATCATTTGCCACGAGCTCATCAAAGCGAATAAATAATAGTACAGAAGAAACATATGCATGTCTCACCACGAAGGGCCCATCGGTGCCATATCTTCCAACGGCAGGTCTCGAGAGGTCTCGAGTCTCCAGCTGTGTCTCGGCCCGGGGAAGCTTGGACCTTGGACAGGAACATGAAGGAGATGATCTGATGCCGCCCACCAGCCGTCGCCCGAATTTGCTCGTCCGGTCAAATTGCATTAAACACTTCCGGGTCGTTGACAGTGTCAAGATTGATTGGAAGCGGCCCCCCTTTTCCATCTTGTCAAATCGCTGCTCCTGCACCCCAAGACCTTAGGGGGCTCCGGCAGTGTCATCTCACCGGGAAGAACGAATCGTATCTTAACCCCTGAACCGCCGCGCGCCAACTTGAACATGATGGCCCATGGCGTTGTCAACCTTAAATAGCAATCGCCACAGGAAACCACGCCCCCTGGCTATTGATTCCCATCAAAGCTTGTTCCGGTACTTGTGGAGAGCTTGGGATGCTTGCGATTTCCGTCACGACCTCCGGGCCAAACCGAAACAGCTTAGCTTCGTTGGCTTGCTACATTGCCAGTGTGTTGTTTCTGTTATGCAGAAACAGAGAGGGATAGGTTTGCGCATTACAGAGGAACAAGTTGAACACGTTGAAAGTGAAAGCAAAATTTCTCATACCCAGTATTCATCTTCTGGAGTTCTCAATTCCGTGTGTCAAGCCATGCCTGGTAGGGTTCTGATCTTCCATGGGCGTTCCACCGTCGTCAATGGCTGCCGATCTGATATGAAGGCCCGCATAATGGATGATGCTGGCGTTCTGGCTCAACCGCCACCTGAATGATTGGTGATATGGTAGGACCAAAGAGTGCACTTTACAGGGAAGACGGGTCCAGCACAACCATGGGAGGTCCGTATGTCCATGTGGCATGCCTGACCATGGTGAAGCATATACGTATGAAAATATAAATGGTGATTCCTTGGGAATCAATGCTCTCGGTAGGACCTTGCAAGAGGTGCAGGTTAAGTGAAAGCCGTGTAAATCTTCGACTATTTCTGAAATTTCTCTGTGGAAGAAAAGTCATGCCCATTCATCAGATACAAAGTGCTCAACGGCTTCATTGCTGACCTCCAGTCCCTATCAACCCGACGACCATGCCTCACAGCTGTGTGCGTAGTATATCAACAGTCCAAGTTGGCATGCGCCGTATTGGTGTCTTCATATATTCATCTTTAGCTTGGGCCGCCAACATGGGTTCTAGAGATCCTGTCAAGTTTGTCGACGGCTTCCGGATAGTCTGCATAGGCTGGCACGGGTAGCTGCATTCGCCATCTACTGCGTTAAATGTCCGGCACCGTAGTCAAGATCTACGACTTTTGAATGCTTCCTCACCTGAAACGCGGGTTGTGTGACCATGGTGCAGGATGACTGACCCAAGGTCTGTCTATGTCTTTGTAGACGAGGCGGGGGGTTTGTGTGTAATCTGCCATCTTCTGTCCAAGATTGGTTGCCTTCTGCAGAATCATGACCGTTTATAGATGGATGGATGTCTCTCTGTCTCTCTCGCTTGCTCTTGTGCTCTGGATCTTCAAGTTCTGCATGATTGCATAGCCACACTGCCTGGCTAGGAGCACCGCCCAGCCACGACATGGCCAGATGTTTGATGCGGGAGGGCAGCAGGGATAGCAATCTAGCTGCACCAGGGCGGAAAGTCAGTCCGTAGCGTAGCAAGCTGTTCACGTTAAGCGGGCGCATGAAGGTGCTAAAGACGTCGCAATCAAGGATGGGCAGCGAATTGCGGTGGCCGGAGCAACTGTCGTACTCTGTAGACTGACGACCTCCGGCCCCAGTGTGGATTTTGACTCGGAAATGGAGCTGGTGGGCAAAAGAATTTTAAGGTCGGTGGAAAGAGACCTTGTTGATTTTCTCGCGTTCGCTTTCTGGCTCTGGTACCCATCACACAATATAGTTTGCACAGAGTTAACAGTAGCACATCCATAAGAAACCAAAAGAACTTGAAGACTTTCTAACGACAAAGCAAGACTCGGTGGCAGGGAACACGGAGTGTCGTTTGCGGCGTGGCGGGTTGGAGGTCAGCCTGCGCTGCGCTGCCCCTGTTTACATCCAGGGCCCCTTCCCTGCTGAAATCGTGAGGAGCTGTCGTGCATGCCCGGAACTGGACAAGCTCTGATTTGCTCTAAGCACCTCTTGCACCCCCCCTGGCCCCCCGAAATGAAATGACTGGTAGAACCCACCCACCCGTTCCAAGTTGCAATCCACCTTGACCATCCAAATTTCTGGCCGGCGCACGCCCCTAATCCCGAAACAAGCAGCACAGCACCACAGCACCACTCCTGCTCCCAGTGTAGGAGCTCCGCCTGCTCCCTACTCTCCCTCCAATCCTGCTTTTTCTCTTGGGTCCTTTGTCGCCTCTTTTCTACGTCCGACCAGCCTTGCCTCAGTACTTTCGTTCTCTTTTCAACCTCCTCCTTCGTGTTCCTCCTTCACTCGCTTCTATCGCTGCGAGGAAAGGCAGGTGCGTAGGGATTGTTTTAAACAAAGCAGAGCCCCTCGGATTTCCTGGCCTTCAAGTTGGGAAGTGGTCAGCTTGCACAGCAGTCGGCCGACTAGCCACGCTTGCCGTGAACGCGCTCCTGTGGCTGCATTGGCTCAGCAACCAACACTCTTCCCCCTTCATTCGTTTCAGTTTCACAACAATCGCTGCGACACCCAACCTATTCTTCACCTGCGACCTCGACGTTTGGCCCAGCTCAACCACCGGCCTCCGTCTTTCTGGGATTCCTTGAGATCGCCTGGTGACGATTTTTGCGGCCACGCTGCGCAGCTTTCTCGTCATTTCCGTCGTCGGTTACCCCTTACCAATCGCTCGTTGTTTATAACGTCGTTACCGCCGTAATACTACCACAACCTCACGAACCGCATATCTCGCATATTCAGTACAAGCAAACTGTTGATGGGACTGTCTTAAGGTACGTGGAACTTCAGGAACAGCCTGCACCACCTGGATATTGAATGCCAAACCCTGCTTGAGCCAGCGCGTGCTGACTTTGAATTGCTGTAGCAATCTCTCTCAACATGTCTGGACATCCTCCTGCACCTCCCCCTCAGCAGGGTCATTATGACGAAGACTATGCCCAGCAACATGGCAATGACGCCTATTACCAAGATGAAAATGGCTACCATGATCAACAATACGATTATGGCCACAATCAGCAACAGTATGGTGAAGGGTATTATGACGAATCGTAAGCACATCTTGGCTCCGTACTCACGCTGTTTCTGGCTGACCTTGGAAAACAGTGGCTACTACAATGCAGATGCCGCGAACCCCTACCACAACGACGGTGGCTACTACGAAGGACACCAAGGTTACCAGGATGATTACTACGACGGCCAGTACTATGATCAGGGAGCTGCTGGCCAGCAACAGCACCAAGGTCAACGTCCAAGACGTCGTGGTCATGATTCCGAGGAAGATTCGGAGACATTCAGTGACTTCACCATGAGATCGGACATGGCTCGTGCTGCTGAAATGGACTACTACGGCAGGGGAGATGAGCGCTACCACAGCGGCTACGAAGGACAGGGAGCACGTGGTTTCAGACCACCCTCTTCGCAAATCTCCTACGGTGGTAACAGATCTTCCGGCGCCTCCACACCGATCTACGGAATGGACTACAACGGTACCTTGCCTGCTGGGCAACGCTCTCGCGAACCTTACCCTGCTTGGACCTCCGATGCACAGATCCCTCTCTCGAAGGAGGAAGTCGAGGACATCTTCCTGGACTTGACTGCGAAGTTCGGGTTCCAACGTGACAGCATGCGGAACATGTACGACCACATGATGACTCTGTTGGACTCGAGAGCCTCTCGAATGACCCCGAACCAAGCTTTGTTGTCCCTGCATGCGGATTACATCGGAGGTGACAACGCCAACTACCGCAGATGGTATTTCGCAGCTCATTTGGATCTTGACGATGCCGTCGGGTTTTCCAACATGAACCTTGGAAAGTCGACTCGTCGAACCCGCAAGGCACGCAAGGCCGCCGCCAAGAAGGCGAAGGAGAACCCAGAGAACGAAGAACAAGTTCTTGAAGCCATGGAGGGTGACAACTCTCTCGAAGCCGCCGAGTACCGCTGGAAGACGCGCATGAACAAGATGTCCCAGCATGATCGTGCCCGACAGATTGCCCTCTACCTGCTCTGCTGGGGTGAAGCCAATCAAGTTCGTTTCATGCCTGAGACCCTCTGCTTCATCTTCAAATGCGCAGATGACTACCTGCATTCGCCTGCCGGCCAGAACAGCGTCGAGCCAGTAGAGGAGTTCACTTATCTGAACAATGTCATCACCCCGCTGTACACGTACATCAGGGATCAGTGCTACGAGATCATTGAAGGCAAGTACGTCCGACGTGAGAAGGACCACAACCATGTCATTGGCTACGATGATATGAATCAGCTCTTTTGGTATCCGGAGGGCATTGAACGAATCGTCTTGGAAGATAAATCTCGCCTGGTCGACCTTCCTCCTGCCGAAAGATATCTGAAGCTTCAAGAAGTGAACTGGAAGAAAGTCTTCTTCAAGACCTACAAGGAAACACGGTCTTGGTTTCACTTGGTTGTCAACTTCAACCGTATCTGGGTCATTCACTTGACAGCTTTCTGGTTTTACACTGCTTTCAACTCCCCAACACTGTATACCCACAACTATCAGCAGCAACTGAACAACAAACCGCATGCTGCTGCTCAATGGTCTGCAGTGGGATTGGGTGGTACCGTAGCCACGCTTATCCAGATCGTCGCGACTCTTTGTGAATGGTCCTATGTGCCACGGAGATGGGCTGGTGCTCAGCATCTCACCAAGCGACTTCTCTTTCTGATCGGTGTTTTCGCCCTCAACATTGCACCCAGCGTCTACATTTTTGGGTTCAGCCAGAAGTCGAAGGTCGCCTTGGTCCTGGGTGTCGTCCAATTCCTGATCGCTCTGGCAACGTTCTTCTTCTTCTCGATTATGCCATTGGGCGGATTGTTCGGAAGCTATCTCACTCGCAATTCGCGGCAGTACGTTGCAAGCCAGACTTTCACGGCTTCCTTCCCGCAATTGAAGGGCAACGACCTCTGGATGTCTTATGGTCTCTGGATCATGGTTTTCGCCGCCAAGTTCTCCGAATCCTACTTCTTCCTGACACTGTCGTTCCGAGACCCCATCAAGATCTTGTCCTACACCAAGATCCGTCATTGCGCAGGGGACCAGATTCTCAAGGAATACCTGTGCAAATATCAGCCTCAGATCCTTCTTGGCATCATGTTCTTCACCGACTTGATCCTGTTCTTCTTGGATACCTACTTGTGGTACATCATTTGGAACTGTGTCTTTTCGGTGGCACGGTCTTTCTATCTCGGTGTGTCGATCTGGACACCTTGGCGCAATATCTTCTCCCGACTGCCAAAGCGTATCTACTCCAAGATCCTTGCCACCACCGACATGGAGATCAAGTACAAGCCCAAAGTGCTGATCTCACAGGTGTGGAACGCTATCGTGATCTCCATGTACCGAGAACATCTGTTGGCCATCGACCATGTTCAGAAGCTTCTTTACCACCAAGTTCCTTCCGAACAAGAAGGCAAGCGGACACTTCGTGCACCAACTTTCTTCGTCTCGCAGGAAGATCATTCCTTCAAAACAGAATTCTTCCCGTCGCAAAGCGAAGCCGAGCGTCGTATCTCGTTCTTTGCGCAGTCACTGTCCACGCCTATTCCGGAACCTCTGCCGGTCGACAACATGCCAACTTTCACGGTTCTCATTCCGCACTACAGCGAAAAGATTCTCCTTTCGCTGCGAGAAATCATTCGTGAGGATGAACCGTATTCCCGAGTCACGCTTTTGGAATATCTTAAGCAGCTCCACCCCCATGAATGGGATTGTTTCGTCAAGGATACCAAAATCCTTGCTGATGAGACATCCCAGTTCAACGGTGACTACGAGAAGTCCGAAAAGGATACCGCCAAGAGCAAGATTGACGATCTGCCTTTCTACTGCATCGGATTCAAGTCTGCTGCTCCCGAGTACACCCTCCGGACCCGTATTTGGGCCTCTCTTCGTTCTCAGACTCTGTACCGTACCATCTCCGGCTTCATGAACTACAGCAGAGCGATCAAACTCTTGTACCGTGTTGAGAACCCCGAAGTCGTGCAGATGTTCGGCGGCAACTCTGACAAACTGGAGCGTGAGCTCGAACGTATGGCCAGACGCAAGTTCAAGATCGTCGTGTCGATGCAACGATACGCCAAGTTCAAGAAAGAGGAACGCGAAAACACGGAGTTCTTGCTTCGTGCTTATCCCGATCTCCAGATCGCATATCTGGACGAGGAGCCTCCGCAGAATGAAGGCGAAGAGCCACGCCTGTACTCAGCTTTGATTGATGGTCACTCCGAACTCCTTGAAAACGGCCAGCGACGACCGAAATTCCGAGTCCAGCTTTCCGGCAACCCTATCCTTGGAGACGGTAAATCCGACAATCAGAATCATGCCATCATTTTCTACCGCGGTGAATACATCCAGCTTATCGATGCCAACCAGGACAACTATCTGGAAGAGTGCTTGAAGATCCGAAGCGTTTTGGCGGAGTTCGAGGAAATGACCACGGATAACGTCTCGCCGTACACTCCTGGAATTGCGCCGTCCAAGGCCAACCCTGTTGCCATTCTCGGTGCCCGCGAATACATCTTCTCCGAGAACATCGGTGTCTTGGGTGATGTTGCTGCCGGCAAGGAACAAACCTTCGGTACCCTGTTTGCTCGTACTCTTGCCCAAATCGGCGGCAAGCTTCACTATGGTCACCCTGATTTCCTCAACGGTATCTTCATGACTACTCGTGGTGGTGTCTCCAAAGCCCAGAAAGGTCTGCATCTGAACGAAGATATCTACGCCGGCATGAATGCGTTGTGTCGCGGAGGCCGTATCAAGCACTGTGAATACTATCAGTGCGGCAAAGGTCGTGATCTTGGGTTCGGCTCCATCCTCAACTTCACCACCAAGATTGGCACTGGTATGGGTGAACAGATGTTGTCTCGCGAGTACTACTACCTCGGCACTCAGCTTCCTCTGGACCGCTTCTTGTCTTTCTACTATGCGCATCCGGGTTTCCACATCAACAACATGTTCATCATGTTGTCTGTGCAGCTCTTTATGATCGTCTTGATCAACCTGGGTGCTCTGAGGCACGAGACGATTCTGTGTCATTACAACCACAATGTCCCCGCCACCGACCCCCTGAAGCCTACCGGATGCACGAACCTGACCCCGATTATGGACTGGGTGTCTCGTTGCATCGTCTCCATCTTCATTGTGTTCTTCATTTCCTTCGTCCCCTTGGTCGTACAGGAATTGACTGAACGTGGATTCTGGCGCGCGGCTACTCGTTTGGCTAAGCACTTTGCCTCAGCCTCGCCAATCTTTGAGGTGTTCGTTTGTCAAATCTATGCCAGTTCTATTCAGCAGGACCTGTCGTTCGGTGGCGCTCGCTACATCGGAACCGGTCGTGGATTTGCTACCGCGCGTATTCCATTCGGCGTTCTATACTCCCGGTTTGCAGGTCCATCCATCTATGTGGGAGCCCGCTCTTTGATGATGTTGCTGTTTGCCACCATGACCGTCTGGGGTAGTTGGTTGATCTGGTTTTGGTTCTCGCTGCTTGGGCTCTGCATTTCGCCCTTCATCTTCAACCCGCACCAGTTTGCCTGGAACGATTTCTTCATCGACTACCGCGACTATCTTCGATGGCTCTCTCGCGGCAACTCCCGCTCGCACGCCTCTTCCTGGATCGCGTTTTGCAGATTGTCGCGTACTCGTCTCACTGGTTTCAAACGCAAGGCACTCGGTGCGCCGTCCGAGAAGCTCTCCGGTGACATCCCCCGAGCTCACTTCACCAGTATCTTCTTGAGCGAGGTTGTGGGCCCATTGGTGCTCGCCTGTCTTACGCTGATCCCCTATCTTTTCATCAACGCTCAGACAGGTGTTACTGGCCGGGACCTCGCGCCCCCCACCAACTCGCTGGTGCGAGTGGCCATCATTGCCTTTGGTCCTATCGCCGTCAATGCCGGTGTCCTTGCCGGCTTTTTCGGCATGGCGTGCTGTATGGGTCCTCTCTTGAGCATGTGCTGCAAGAAGTTCGGCTCTGTGCTTGCAGCAATCGCCCATGCCATCGCTGTCATCATGCTCTTCGCTTTCTGGGAGGTGATGTTCTTCCTGGAAGGATGGGTCTTCGCCAAGGCACTGCTGGGCATGATTGCCGTCACGGCCGTCCAGCGGTTCGTGTACAAGTTGATCATTGCTCTGTGCCTTACTCGTGAGACCAAGCAGGACACGTCCAACATTGCGTGGTGGACTGGCAAATGGTACTCGATGGGTTGGCACTCGATGTCACAACCCGGAAGAGAATTCCTGTGCAAAATCACCGAGCTCGGCTTCTTCGCGGCCGACTTCATCCTCGGGCACGCCATTCTCTTCCTCATGCTGCCGGCCCTCTGCATTCCTTATATCGACAAGTTCCACTCGGTGATGCTTTTCTGGCTGCGACCTAGGTATGTGACTTTGCTGCTTTGACAACGAGACCATTGCTAACAAGTTCTTAGTCGTCAAATTCGGCCACCAATCTACTCTCTCAAGCAGTCTCGCCTGCGCAAGCGGCGTGTAATCCGCTACGCCATCCTGTACTTTACTCTGCTCATCATCTTCCTCGTCCTGATCGTGGGACCGGTCATTATTCGCAAGTACATCACAAATCTGCCGACCATTCCCATGAACCTAGTCCAGCCTACCGGACAAAACAACAACGATACAACCACCGGCATCACAGGGTCTGCTCTTCTTGATTTCGGTCAAGATGCCACTCTTCCAGCTGCCGGTGGCGGTGCTGCGGCAACGGCTGCGGCTACAACCTCCGGCTCCGACTCCAACGACCCATTCAGCTTTGGTGGTGGAGGCAGATTTGTGCGATGGTAGATGCGACAGAGCATGGAATCGTGGAGTTGGGTTCCATTATAGAGAATGCAAGGGGAGGGTTGCGTGAGCCGGGAATAATGGTTGCAGGAAGTTGGAATGCGATGCCGGCCAGCGCCCTACAAAACTACTGACTGAATGAAATGGCAGCGATGAGCGGCCTTCGGCCTTCCATGCGACAGACAAGGTGCTTTCACACATCCGGTGCTTTGACTGTCTCAATTTTGGGGGAGCGGCGTTGTGGTGGGCTGGGGCATTTTTTTTGTGTTACGTTAGACTTAGCCGTACTGTATATGAGAACCAATGCAAGTCTGCAAACGAGAGATGTGTACATGATGGACTGGATGGCGTCTGTGCCTGTAGACTGCTCTCTTCCTCTGAATCTCTACTACTACGTACTAGGCAGCAGAGATTCAGGATCATTTCGGAAATTAATGCTGGGGCTCAAATTGCCCCTTTTTGTTGTATCACGTGACATGCCGCGCTGGAAGGCGTCCACTGCGCGCCGTGCGCCGCGGCGTCGACAATCTTCTTGTAGATGCAAGGAAGTGAGATCTTTCGACAGACTCTCTCCCAGTCACAGACTTGCACCTCAACCCATGCTGGCTCGCCCAACATGGACACCCAAGACGCTCAAGAATATCTCACCAACTTTGTCAACGTGACCTCGACGCAGTTTCACAAGCTCCCCGGGTCGGCGATTTTCCTGCGATATGTCAAGTCAAGCTACCAGGACGACCCTGTCCGCTCCGCGGTCGAACTCTTTCTCGTCCTCTTTGCCATTCGGTATCTGTTGGCGCCCAAATACTCGACGAAGCCCAATTTTGTCAAGTTGACCGAAGAGGTGAGCGCCCGCGGTACAGAAGTGGTGGCTGCCTCTCTAGACTGACACCCGAGTAGGAGATCGATGATCTTGTGGACGAGTGGACGCCGGAGCCCCTGGTGGCCAAAACGACCCCATTTGAGGAGGCGGAGCTGGAGAAGCGACCTGTGATTGTCGGGTATGCCACGGCCTGTTGCAGGATATCTGGAAGAGCAGATGCTGATGAGCGACTCCAGGCCCAGTGGACCGCGCTCGAAACTGACCAACGGCCGGACCGTGACCAATTTGGCCTCGTACAATTTCTACAACCTGGTCTCGAACGAAAATCTCAAGGAGAGGGCGATCCAAGCCCTGCGCACCTACGGCGTCGGCCCCTGTGGCCCCCCCGGGTTCTACGGGACACAAGATGTTCACATGAAGGTGGAGGCGGACATCGCAGCGTTCCTCGGCACTACGGCATGTATCATGTATGCGCAGGCATTCTCGACCATATCGAGTGTGATCCCGGCGTTCTCCAAGAGGGGGGATATCATTGTCGCCGACAAGGCGGTCAACTACGCCATCCGCAAAGGCATCCAGATCTCTCGAAGTGCAGTGAGATGGTACGAGCATAATGACATGGAGGACCTGCAACGAGTGCTGGCCAAGGTGACCAAGGAACAAGCCAAGAAGCCGTTGACTCGGCGGTTCATCATCACCGAAGGCCTGTTTGAGAACGTCGGGGATATGGCTGATTTGCCCAAGATTGTGAGTTCGCTGTCTCTCCTGGGATATTTCGACTTTGACTAATGCGTCGCTTCTACCCAGATCGAATTGAAGCTCAAGTACAAGTTCCGTCTGATCCTCGACGAGACATGGTCCTTCGGAGTGCTAGGCCGAACGGGCAGAGGCATCACGGAGCACCAGCACGTCGACGCCGCCGAGGTCGACATGATCGTCGGATCTCTGGCCGGCCCGCTGTCCGCGGCAGGAGGCTTCTGTGCCGGATCGGACGAAGTCGTGGAGCATCAGCGGCTTTCAGCATCGTCGTACACCTTCTCCGCAGCCCCCTCGGCGATCGCGGCCGTCACGGCAAGTGAGATCCTCGTGATGCTGCAGACCCAGCCCGAACTGTTCACCCAGCTGAGAGATAACATCCGATCCATGTGGACGCAACTCGACCCCCGAAGTGACTGGATGTACTGCACCAGTGCGCCCGAGAACCCGATCATGCTTCTGGCACTGAAGCCCGAAGTCGTTTCTTCTCGGCGGCTGACGCCCGATGATCAGCAGCAATTGCTGCAAGATATAGTGGACGAGGTATGTTTTTCTCTCTCTCTTTTCTTTTCTGTCAAAACAGGAAAAAAAAGACACTAACGTCATGTCTCGCACACAGTGCCTGGCGCAAAACGTGCTCATCACCCGTGCCAAAACCCTTCCTGCTGGACCCTCGGGCGCAAAGACGGATATCTTCTCGCCTCTACCCGCCCTCAAGGTCTGCATCACTTTGGGTCTGACGAAGAAGGAAATCGAGAAGTCCGGCATCATCATCCGCCATGCAATCACCAAGGTCCTTACACGGAAACGGTGATCTGTGTTTCAGTGACAGATTACTTGCCGTCCCAGGCTTTGTTTTGCTTCGACAAGAAGTCACCCTTTGTCTGTACAAACCTGTTTCAAAGCACCTTGACACTTCTGGCTGGTATTCAAAAAGGGTATTACAAATGGTTGGGAATGCTGGCAAGGACTTGTACAGTGGGTGGAGAAGCAGTGTTAATGCATTGCTGGATTGATTGATGAACTGGTTGATAGAGCGCAACTAATGGGTTAATGAAGTTAAAGGCAGTCTTGACTATCAATTAATACAAACTCGGTTCGATCCATCGAGAGATACTAACTGGTTCTCTCTGTTCTGATTACTCTATCGTGTTTTCTTTTCAAGTTATGCAGTAGGTGGTGCTGAAGGGCGTATCACATATCATCCGTCGATCTTGTCTTTATCAAGCTAACTCAGTGCAGCCATTGGGTTCGATGGTGAATGAGGACATCAGCCGAAGAATATCGACCCAACACCCTGGGCTAGTTGGCAGAGATCATGTCTACAATGAATGGCCCAGATGTGATGTGATAAGTTGCTGTGGGAGTTATGCTCAGTTACGAGAAGTCTGATCTGGAATGGAAAGATGGAGAACAAGAGGAGGATGTGACGGGGATAACATGATATCGACATTACCTTACTACGTAGTAAGTGGCTGAAAGAAGTCTCGAGATTAGGCACGCTCGAATGGAATGTCCCACTGCAGGAGACAATAACTGATGACTTGCATTCGTCTTGTCCAAGTTCCTGCGTCCTGGGGAAGCAATGTCGGATCTAGATCTATTCTGTCTTCAGCTCCCGTCATGTCGAATCTAGATCTATTCCGTCTTCAGCTTCCCTTCCACAACTCCCGCCGCCGCCCCTGGAGCACGATGGATCGCCACGACCTCCAGGCCAACACTGTCGAACAGGCGTCGAAAGTCCTCTTCGGTCCTCTCCTTGCCGCCCATGACCATGCAAGCGACGTCGAGGGCGGCCGTGTGCGCCTCCTTGTCCGTCATGATTTCCGGGAGAAGCATGTCGGCGATGAGGATGTGCGAGTCCGGAGCCATGACGGGGATGATTTGGTTGAGTGCTTTGGCGCAGAGCTCGTCGCTGTAGTCGTGGAAGACGCGGCGGAAATAATATGCTTTGGCACCTGCAAAAGACAGGTCAGAGCAAACCCCGGAGAGAAGGAGAGAGTTGTAAGTTGTCAGATAGAGGGAAGAGGAGAGTCAAACTGCTGTCATTCTGTGCTTTTCGCCTTCCACTTCTAGTGCAGTCTCTGGAGGGTTTCCGTTCCTTCGACGTACCTTTGACAGGCTGCGGCCCCCAGAAATCATGTTTCATCAACTGCACTCCGTGGGGAGCAATCTTCTCCTTGCTCGCCATGTCGATAATGTTCTCTTGGTCCTGCAACACTACATTCTCGGGATTGAGGTCCTTGTAGGCATCCAAGATCCGCTTGACGACATTTCCGACCCCGCCGCCTATGTCGATGAGGCTGACTCGGTCGGGAGTCTTTTCCAACTCCGCGGGCGTCAGCGCCAGCTGGTTGAAGTCGTAGTAGCCCGTGACCGGGACCATGGCGTCCCCCGTGGTCAGGCCGATCTGGAACGTCTTGAGTTTCTCCGGGTCCTTGGACATGATCTCCCAGGTCGTCATTCCGGAATCGCTCGCGTTGTGGTAGTCGGAATACGGGTTGACGTAGAAGGAGGTCGGTTCCACGGCGCCGTGCTTCTGGAGGTACTTTGGCAGATCGGTCATTGGTTGCAGAAAGTGGTCGAACATCAGAGTGAAGAACAGACCGGGGAAGGATGTGTAGGCCTGCGAGAATCGCGTCGAGCCGTACGAGCCGTCGTCTGGAGACTGGGTGATGAAGCCTGACGCCACGAGAGGACGGAGAAGTCTTTCTGGATCGGAGCAAGCCATTAGATCAGATCCAACTTTTCAAAAGAGACACCCTATGGACCACTCGAGAGATGATCAAGGAAAACAGGCTGCAGACTTAGGAAAGGGCCTTCTTTCAGAGAGAGGCTCGCAGATAAAGCCGCGATGATGTATGGAACGTGAGTGGAGCAGAGACACAGAAAGTCCTTACCAAGGAGTGTATCTTGTACACCAGACCTTTCACTCAACTCCTTTGCCGTGATCGTCTTGCCCTCTTCCTCGCTGGACATCTTCTCAAACACCTTGAGGTCCAGCAGCGTCCGGATGCAGACCATCTCGGCCATCTGCAGAGAATGTGCCTGTACCATCATTCCAGGATCCATGAGTGAGTACATGATCTTCTTGCTCAGATTGACCAGTGCCAGCTTGGGAGCTTGGGATGCGGCATCGTGTCCATCGGAAGGGACATACTCTGCAGCGAGCTTGGAGAGCTCGGCTACAAGCGAAGTGAGCGAAGGATCGGTCATGTTGACAACTTGAAGAGAGAGTGAACGTTCAGAATAGTCCCCAATGGCTATATGTTCCGGCGTCCTCGATAGAAGGACTGTCTCCAATCTACAACTTGAAGGTTGCAATAGACTCCCAATTAGCCTGCCCCAGTGTCCAGCCGAAACGGTGGAATCGCTATCTTTCTGGTGATAGTCCCAGAACTGACAAACAGTAAGGTGAGGGACGACAAGAGGTAGCAAGTGTCATTTCTGTCTTCTTGGTGACAAGGTCAAGCTGTTATCATCCTCCTCAGGCCCTCATGTACCGCTCGTGTAGCTTCCCTTGTGCCGAGTCGGCATTGATACCTGATAGCCACCTTAACCCGCATATGCCCGTCCGTACCACTTGTCCAGTGTTCGGCCTAAGGTCGATCGGGCATGTCAGAATGGGAAACATGCTGTGTGCAGCAGTGGTCAATGTCACGCATGTTACAGCATGTGCGCATGTAGGCGACTTGGTGGCATCTCCATTTGCCAGCACATCGTGGGTCGACACGTCAAAAGGGAGACGATATGGCCAGTCGACCATTGATGTCGTCGAGGTTGGCGCGGCGAAGGGTCCACTGGATGGTCAAGACTCTTTCTTAGGCGGACAGCAGGAAACTGGCTAAACACTAGCCGGTGGATATGGACAAGTGACTGATGTGCGGCGGTTGGAGATCCGTCCCTCGTCTGCTAGTACGTAGCTGCAGACAGTTCAAGATGTTCAAGTTGCTGATAGAGGAAAAGATTAAGGAGACAGAAGAGGAAGAAAGGAACAAGAGCATGAACACAGACGTTAAAGCAGCTACTACGTATATGTATTGCCTGCGCGGCTGCGAAAGGTAGATTGGGAGTGAAGCCAGCCGTCGCAGCAAAGAATCACCCTCCACGCCCGATTGCCAACGCCGTCCGTGCCAACTTCTATATTGAACTCCATCCTCACGGCTGCTGAGTCGAGAGAGGTCCTTTGATCATTTTGTATGGTAAATACTGCTGGCCATGTATGTGCCCATGTTCACCCCTATACTTGTAACCTGTACTCCAAAACTTCCGCAACCCATCAAACGATACCCTATTCCAATCCACAAGCAGCTCCTATCCCATGCTGATGCGTGATGTGTTCAGTAGTAGCCAATGTTGACTGGTGCCCTAAAAAGTACGAGGACGCTGCCAACGCCATCAAATATCAGCGGCCCAACCGTGTGTATCATGTTATGTTCGTAGCACATCTTGCCCCATGGTGGCCACCGCGTTCATGGCATCATGGCCTCGGCTTCCTCGTCCGTGACGAATATCTCGGCAACCGGGCAGTGCTCTTCATCGCCAAAGTCTCCGTCGTATTGCTTCTTCCTGCCGCGCTCCCCGTAACGCCCGAGCATGTAACTTGGGAGGAATAACTCATCGTTCCATGTAAACCCTTGACTGTGCTTGGTGTAGGTGATCAGGCGAGGGGGCTCGTCAGGATCGTCAAAGCGGGAGTTGAGATTGATAGACTTGTAGGAGCTGGATGACAGCATCGAAGGGCCGAGGGGTGACGAAGCCTGGCCAGACAGTACAGGCATGGTGCTGGGCGGAGCGACGTCAGCCTTGTGCTTGTCCTTTCGTTGCGATGTGTTCGTGTCCCCCGAAGGTGTCGACAAGGTATCGAACCGGCTGTCTTGCGTTGACGGATAAGCCACGGTCTGCAAGTGGTCTTGAGAGAGTTTAGAGACCGGGCTGTATGACCAGGCCGACTCCTGGTCAGAACTGAGCGACGATGGGCCAGCATCGGAGGTGTCGGCTCGTTCGGCACTCTTGACATAGCGTTTGCTGCGGCGCGGTGTGGAATATCCCGTGAGGTTCTTGCTGTATAGAGGTATCTTGATGGCCCTGGAGCCTGGAGGCGGAGGGGCCACCGGATCAGCCATTTTGACAACAGCTTAGGTGAAGACCAAGAGGAAGAGTTAATAACGCAACACCAGCACCAGCTCCGGAACCTGGAAGGAGACTCAGATGCCAGCTGCAAGTATAGACATGCAAGTGGGGGATCGGAGAGAAGGGAGTACGAGTGAAGACGTTTGAAAGGGTCACTTTGGTGAAGAACAACGAATACAAGAAACGCAGGCAGTCAAGCGGTGCAGTTCCAGTCTCAATTCCAATTCCAGTTGTTGTGCATTGTAAGATGGAGCGAGCACAAGAGTCACGTTTCCGATTGAGTCATTGCAGAGTCAGATGATGCGCCTTGAGGCTGCCGAAACACCCCGCATCATTTTCGTGATAAGATAAAGGCGCGAATATAGACTCATCGAGATAAGATAACATTACAGTCACGTGATGGACTAGAGTCACATGATGTTGTACGATTGTTCGTGTACAGAGTAAGATAGACAGGGGAACATTTATTGGTGATAGCACTGCGGCATCCATGTCTACACACTGTAGCTTCTGCTGCTCAGTTCAGGATATGGGGCTAACTTCAAGCTCATGCGTAGTACCATGGCTCATCAAAGACGTGATATCTGTGCCCTCGAACACCCTCTCCACGGAACAGTGCTGGAAATCTTCGGCCAGGCGGTACTTGTTCCTCAGGTATCCGCTCGTCTGAGTATGAAACTGGTTCTCCCACGACAAATTTGCCCACCTGTATACCGTTAGTCTGCTGTGCTTCAAAGGCGGTTGGTCGATGGACTCACCTGTATCTCAGTGTCGGTAATGGTCCCCCTGCTGACACGAGCATATCCAACACGCTTGATGTCCTTGTACAGAATATATTCGCACCATCGGTCCCAGTCGCTCGGTTCAATGTCATGCATGCCACTCTTCTCGCCCACGTACGTGTTGTAGTTGCCTTCTTTTGGTTTGATCACCAAGTAGCTCAAGAGGATCGCCGGTCGAGGGCTGGCTTTCATGATTCGTGCCAGATACTCGGACTGAAGGCGTCGATCTTCGGGGTCTTCTTCCTGCCCGGAGTGGAAGACAAACACATCGACTTGGGTGCCATACACATCGAGAGTCGCCTCAATCGCCGGCGCCAATTCACCGACGGGTGAGGGGAGCAGGTGATGAGTAGAGTTGAGGATGGGGAATTTGGACAGCAGTGCTGATCCCCAGGTATGCTTGTTAGGGCCCGGACCATAGTCCACATACATGCCCAGATCTTCAGCCAGATATTGTGTGGTATCTCGATTGCCCATGATGATGCGCTGCAAGTCTGATTCCAGAAGCCCAACCACATCAAGTTCAAGCTCCTTGAGAGCATCGCGCATTCTCCGCTCAGAAGACCACATGTCATTGTCAAGTGAAAAGTGGATGGTCCAGATGCCGGCGGTAATCAACTTCTCATCCTTGTGATAAGGCTGATAGTCGTTTGTGGGGAAGCGTAGATATGCAATTGACGCTGTCAATAGCTGAAGTGCCAGCAGAAGATGAAGGTAGTATGCCGACTGTTTCCGCCCACGGGGGCTCGCCTTGATCTTTTGCTGGTGGCCTGAGTCGGTGGTCAATGCCGAAAACACGCCAGCGCCAATCATCAACATGGTGGTGATCATAATCCAGTCGGTGTGCTCCCGTACGAGCGGTCCACCCGGCACGAAAGCATATGCAACGACCCAGACATGGAACAAAACCATCACGTTGTAGAGGAAAAAGCCCAGCCCAAAGGTAGGAGCGGGGTTGTGTTGAGCGGCGGAAGAAATCAGAACAGGAGCAACTCCCATCAGATAGAACGCCAGTGCAAGACCGCCATAGTAGCCTCGCCAATTGCTATAGCACGTGAGAAATGCTGCGCCGACAGCTCCTAATCCGTAGGCGGTCCAGGATCCGAGGAGTCTGGGAAGCGCAACTCCTACGAACAGTCCCGCGCTCATAACGAATATCGTGAGAGCACCGTGGGGAACTGCTAGCGGGCCTTGGACAGGGTAACCGTCCCAAACCCACAAAATCATGGTACTGGAATCTGAGAGCAAGGAATGAATGGCGAAAAACAGTCCTCCGAGGCCAAGTCCAGCCAGGACGCTGGAACCCTTTTTGGCATTCGGGGCTATGTAGTCGCCGCCGCTCGTGGAACTCGATCGTGTAGAGCGCCAGACGGCAATGACGGCAAGCGCTAGACCGGTCTTGTTCCAGCCTCCAATGCCCGAGTGTAGGATGGGCCATATGGGGTTATTGGTGTGATTCGCAAACTTGGCAATGCTCGAGAGGATGAAACCAATACACCAGGCTAAAATTCTGCTTTGAAGTCGTGCCGAGTCTCTCCGTTCAGCGTACCATTCCGCGGACCATGCCAGGCATCCCATCCAGACAGCGAATCCGACAGTGAACAACCGGTTCGCAGGGTCTTTCACCAACCAAGCGAGGAGCCCTACCAGGGACGACATGTGTGCCCATCGGAGATTTCTAATAGTGAGAGACCGAATGAACGGTATGCCGAGGAAGAGAGGTGAGATTGTAGACATAACCATAACTTCGTAGCCTGAAATGCCCATATGCCAAAGTGGGAAATACCAGACGAGAACACCTAGTGAGGTGAGAATTGACCAGAAGACGAAGCCATGGAAGATGTCAGCGGCAGCGTCAAGCATGGCGGGCCAGTAATACGGTCCGTCGAAAGTAGATGTTTGGATGAGCGTGCTATCGCGTCTGACAGGCCGTTAGTGCTAGAAGCCAAACAACTCTTTGATAACCTACTCCTTTTCCTTCACCGAATCTTTCAGAAGCTTCGCGTCACTGTGCTTTTGTCAATCATCCACCAAGCTACTGTCTACCTTGGCCGTACTTTTGAGTATCTCGGGAGCATCTGCACATACCCTCTACTGAGCCCCTGCACGTCCTTCACCACAATTTCGAACGTTTCAAAGTCAAGTGCGGTGACAGCGTCGAAAGCCACATCGAATAGGATGAGCGACCACTCGAAAAATGCATAGATCGTATAGGCTAGCAACGTCAGCTGCGGGTCGGGCTTCGGGGAGAGGAAGTGAGAGCATACCGCCAGCAACTCTATGGACCTTGTGCTGAATGAAGAAGTAGATGAGAGGTACCAGGGTGCCAAAGAACAGCCCAGCGAAAACCTTCCGATATTTAACGGCTTTGGCATTTGGAGGACTCAAAGCGAGACATCCTAGCGTCCATGGTAGGGTTGCCACAAGATACGAAATCATGAAGATATCGTGCCAGTCATGGTCGTCCGTAGAAGTCACGTATGTCCATCCTCCGCATGTAACCGTTCTGAACAACCCGACAGCGGCGATGATCCCTGGGAGATTCGAGTTTGGTCTCCTGGTGAGAAGATACCACAGCCCAACCAGAGCAAACCGAGCGCCCGAAGTGATGGCGATGAAAATCATGAACACCGAGCGTTCGGGGTATCGATCGCCAATGGTGGCCGAGACAGAGGGAAACCATTCATCAGGATATCCATAGTGTTCATTTTGTACAATTTTGTGATAATGAAGCGCAACTCCGACGATCAACGCTCCGAGGAATGCAGCGTACGCAAAGAGAGTATGGCCCCAAGAGACATATTTCCCATTGATCTAGGCGCTGAACATTAGCTTGGACATGAAAGTCTGGCAAGGCTACTGACAGAAACCACCACATCGCCGTCTTTCCTCGGCGCCATTGTGCACAGAAGGGGATTAGGAGGCCACCGGAGGCATCAAAGTAAGTAGGTGTACAACGCCGAGAAGGAGTGACAAGAATGTAGTGAGCGAGTCTCTGAAGAAAGGATGTTCAACTATCGATCAAGCTGCGCGTGAGAAAGGATGTCTCTCGACGCGGACCCCTTTAATTACTTTATGTCGGCCACTGCCGAGGCGACCCGAAATTTGCGGGCGACATTTGACATCTCGTGGCGGACTCCTCAAAAAAGTTTCCTATATTTTCCTGAATCAATACTCCACATCCCCAAGTCGTCACGGCGAGAGCGTGGTTTGGCAACGAAACACTGAACAAGAAGCAGATCCCTCTACAGTCAGACCGCCCTTGCTGCAACTATGGCCGCAGCCAGCGACAAGGCTCGCTTTTTTCTCGAGCAGTCCGTGCCGGAATTGAAAGAGTATGAGCGCAAGAAGATCTTTAGTCGAGACGAAATCACCAGCATCGCCCGCAAACGATCCGACTTCGAGCACAAGATCAACGCCAGAGGATCTACGCCTTCAGACTACGCTCGGTATGCAGAATTTGAAATGAACGTCGATGCCTTGAGGCGCAAGAGGGTCAAGAGAATGGGCATCAAGGCAACAACCCACAACGGCAAGCGACGCATTTTCTTTATCTTCGACCGAGGGACGCGGAAACATCCAGGGGATGTTGGTCTGTGGCTTCAGGCCATAGACTTCGCGAAGAGGCAAAAAGCGCATAAAAAACTGCAGGAGATATTCACAAGTGTGCTCCGACTACACCCCACGAAACCGGACTTGTGGATCTATGCCGCGCAGTATGCGATAGAGGAGAATGGAGACATGACAGAAGCAAGAAGCTACATGCAACGCGGTCTCAGGTTCTGCAAAAGGACACCGACAATCTGGCTGGAGTATGCGAGACTAGAACTCTCTTACATCGCTAAGATCCATGCTCGTCGTGAGATCTTGGGAATCGCAGACATCAAATCAGGAGGAGCTGGAGAGGCATCCCAAGAAGACGAAAACATCATGCAGCTGCCGAAGCTGACAGCTATGGATGTGAATCCTGACGTCGAAGGGCATGAAGCTGACCGCTCAGCATTGGACCATTTGGATTCAATACCAGCTTTGAGTGGTGCCATTCCCATTGCAGTCTTCGATGCAGCAATGGATCATTTTAAAGACCCTGCAGTCGGGTACGACTTTTTCAACATGGTCCTCGAGTTTGACGAGCTCCCTCCTTGCCGCAAAATAGCAGACCACATCGCAACGAGATTGGCTCAAGAATATCCGGAGAGTTGGTGCAGTCAAGTATGCCTCATTCAGCTCCCACTGGTTTCGATATCTCCTTCCACACCAGAATTCCCCTCTGCACTGCGACAGGCATTGGCACGACTAAAACAGGCGCGTTCAAAAACAACGGGCACTGAGATTACAGCCTGGGCAGCCACTTGGCTACAGAAGCTCATCGATACGCCTGACCTTGATCCGGCGATCAAGACGATTGGGAGCTCTGTGTTAAGGTCGTTAAGCACCCGGGAGGTGACCGGCACAACATGAGTTCCGCAGTCGCAATCGTAACCCAATCAATCCATATTACCCTTCGACCTTGATTGCTTCTTGCTTGCATGCAGCTTCTTAGTCTTCAGCCGCGATTCATTCTCTGCATGTTGCAGTTTTTCCACCTTCTTCTTCTGATCCGCTGTTGTTTCTCCGGGCACGGCACGCTTATATTCATCGACAATCAGCTGGGTGAGCTTGCGAAAGCAGGTCTCCTTGTTCGCTGGCTGTTTACGGCTCTCATCTGCCTGTATCACGAGGCTGGACGAACCCTGTGCATAATATCGAGAAGCGAGGATACCTTCATGCAAGACAGGAGGGAGTAAGGGAAGGAGACGATCGACAGGAACTCGCAATTGAGCTTTGGAATTGACCCTGAGAAACATTAGACCCTGGCGCGAGATAACAAGGAGGTCAAACATGCTTATTGACATTCTGGCCACCAGGACCACTCGAACGACTGTAGCTGACTTCTCCAACATCGCGCAATGTATTCAGAGCGTCAAAGTTCTTGAACCATTTACGCGCTGCAGCATAGTCAGGTTCACGACGCTCAGTCTTTGAAACATATAATCGAGGTGCAAGCCGGAATGGCAGACATCTGCCAGCCGCGAGCGTGATGCTGGAGGTCGGGGGTTTGGCCCATCGCAACATCTGCCAACCCTAGTGATGTGGTGTCTTAGCATCAGCATACACAGGATTGATTGTAAGGGACGATTTCTATCCATGCTCTTCAACAGATCTGGATGTAGGTTCGGCGCAAGGTCTGGTCACGTGTGCACACCGACTCGCTGCCTACGCTAGCCTCTTCTGGCAACTGCACCTTGAAAGTTTTGTATGTTTCTCTTCATGCTGCGGTCTGTTCCCCTCCAACTCAACTACTATTTCATGCCGTTACCCGTTTGATGGAACATCTGGACTTCTTCTTCTTCATCTCCTCGCCTCCCACCGGCCCGCTCATCATCGAGGTACTATTGCTTGCCTAAGCTTCTCTTCTGTTCTGCGCGGTGATTTCACGGGTCTGTCCTTGCACCTTTTCCAACTCGGCGTCAGCCTGCCCCACGTCGCCAGCCATCCAGGCAAATCACTTCGCGTCGCCCTTCATGCATTGTCCGCCTCAAGATGACTGAAACAAGCCCTCCGCCTGAAGCGCAACGCTTTGGTAGATCTCAAACACCGGAAAGCCCACGGCCTGTCCACATACCTGAGCCTTCAAATATTCCCGTTCTGCTGAACCAGATGGATCCCGTCTTTAATGACACTGCGACTTATAACATTCCTCACAATCAGACCTTTTCTCCTTATCCAGATTCTCCCCGCGTTATGAATGGATCCAACTCCGAGGAACAAGATGCTGTGCAGAACTTCTTGCGAGGCGCGGAAGAAGAGAACGGTCGTTTCGGAAGTGGTGCACAGTTCCCCAACACAAATGGCCGGACTACGCAGAATGATGCCAGCTTTGAGACCAATCTTCTTTCAGCCCTTGCAGAGAACTCTGCGCAGCAAGCACCTGAGGCAAATTCAAATGTTTCCCATGACGCCTCCGGCCAGTCCCACACTGTCGCGCAATCAAACAATGAGTCCTCGACCAATGAACATAATGCCAATGCAAGCCATGGAGAGCCTGAGTCTCCCTTCCAGTCAGATGGGGCGAGGAAGTCCGAGCAAGAACCCAGCGTGAAGTCCAATGCTCAGTCGGGTACAGGTGGAGTAGATTACCAGTCACTTCTCGACACCATTTCTCAGTCTGCTTCTACTGCTCCTGCCGCAGACCCTGTTTCTGCTCCAACCACTGCTGCATCGCATGTCGACCACGGATCTTCCCTTTCACTGCCTCCAGTCCCAGGCCTACCCCCAAAACCGCCGGTGCAAGCGACTCCGCAAGAGTCCCCCAGCTACTATGCGTTTCCTAGCTCCACAAGCGACTTGCGAGACCAATATCAACCACTGAATCCCGATGCTCTCCCAGTCAATGGTACAGAGTCGTCCACATCCGGGCCCGTACAACCCATGATTCAAAATATCCCCACCCAAGCCCCTGGTACATGGAATCAGAATGTTGCACAGGTGTCCCCCACGAACCCTGATGCTGGCTTTGTCGGCCATCCCCTTCAACAGGTAGAACCATCGAGGTCAGAAGACCCCGATGAACGTCCATGGAGCCCACGGACACAGAGCTTGTATGACCAATTTCTTGAGGAGGAACGGCGATATGTGACAGAAGGTATCTGGGATAGATTCCCCCCAGGGTCCCGCTTATTTGTGGGCAATCTCGCGTCGGAGAAGGTGACCAAGCGCGATCTCTTCCACGTGTTTCACAAACATGGCCGGCTGGCACAGATATCCATTAAGCAAGCATACGGATTCGTGCAGTATCTGGAGGCGTCTTCTTGTCAAGCCGCTCTGCAGGCGGAACAGGCCTCAGAGATCCGAGGTCGCAAGATTCGTGAGTTCCTACACCCCCAAGCGGATCGACCAAGACGTTTAGCTGACTTGGTCACAGATCTGGAAGTCTCAAAGCCTCAAAAGAACACGAGGAACCAGGCGCAGGGGAACAAACGACGGCGCTCGCGCTCGCCAGACCGTGGAAATGCGCGGCAATCTGATCGACACAACCGCTCTAACTTTAATGACTTTCGTGAGGAAAAGAATAGGCGTGATGACTATCGACCTGCGCGGTCTCCTTCTCCGAGAAACTTTCGTGTGCGGGACGATTATCGAGCAAGAGCACAAAGCCCACGATTCAGCCTTGACGCACGACAAAGGTCTCCATTCTCCAGCAATTTTCCACCGCCGCTCCCTGCAGCTTACGATGAGGAGGCTACCCTGCCGTTACCTCGCCGAGATCCACGAGACGTGCCCGATGTACAGCTCCTCATCCTAGAGCCTTCAGTTGCGCAGAGCTTCATCAATTGGATTGAACAGGGATTTCGGGCCAAAGGATTGCGTGCTTCGACCATCTGGCTCAGTCCTAGACTTCCCCTGGGTGCCGTCGTCAAGAGGCAGATCATCGAGGGTGTTCAGGCCGTTGTGAAGCTGACACAGGGCAATCAGTACAACAGTAAAATCCCGCTGCAGGTCTTTGATAGGAATGTAGGGGCTTCAAACGTCAACTTCAACGAATATGTCGACCTTGACGTCCCCGTCGCTGCTGACATTGTGCTTCATGCACGCCAAAAAGAACGAGGTGCTGCGCCGCCCACTCCCCAGGCCTTTCCGCCGCCGCAAGGCTATTCACATGGACAATACGGGCAACCTCCAACTCATCAATATCCGCCTCAACTACCTCCAGCGTTCCCGCAACCACAGCACAGTCCTCCTCAGCTTCAGTACGGCCAACAGCCTCACTACCAAGCTCAATACCCAACACCAGTCACTCCGACCGCTTCCGCACCGAACCTGCAGCAGCTGCTGGCGAATCTTCGACAGCCTGGAGATGCGCAGAGCGGCATACCACAGGGTGAGAGACCAACGCCGAATTATACATCTTATCTTGGGAATGGAGGTCGTCAAAATGGACCGACTGGGCAGTTCCCTCCACAAGCTGTTGCTACTCCTCAATATCCAGCACAACATCAGCAGGCCCCAGCTTATGGGAACGCTCCAGCCTACGGGGCAGGACAGCAACCCCAGCAAAATGTACAGAATATCATGGATACGCTGGCCAGATACAACCGATGATGGCGTCAACCTTAACCCTAGGATCGAGAAGTGGGCCACTCCATATCGGGCATCCGCGAGTGTATGCAGAACCGCTCGCGGGGAAGTAGTGCCGTCGGTCAGACAACTGCCTTGGACTTTCTTCGGTCGAAGTCCGCAGATGTGCTCTGCTTGCTGAGTTTAGGCGACGACATGCCGACTTGTGAAGGGTTAGGCACACTCTGCCCAGAGAGATAGCAAGAGACTAGAAATTGTCGGCTTGACAGATTGAACATCCAACACACTTCTGTGCGATAGTCCTTCGTAAGGTCGATTCAATTCCACCTTGTCTTCGCACTTGGTAAGAATAGAATGTATCGAGATGTCCTCTCGGCTGTGCAAGTCTAGTCTGTTCTACTAGTTCTGGCTCGTCATATCTTACTGCCCAGCTTTGCATGGGTCATGTCCTGCCCATTCTCGAGCGTTTCATTCACGAATTTGACCATGGCCGTGACCATTGCCGGGGGCACGTCATGGCCAACGCCCGGATAGACAATATCTTCGAGATACAGCCCGGCACCCTCGAACCAACCGCCCGGACCGATAGATTTCTTCAACCAATCCAGGAAGGGTTTGCTATGGGCGTAACTGACCAGCTTATCGCTCCCACCGGCGAGATTGAGGATACGCTTGTTAGCGAAACAACGAGCCATCAGCGGCCTCAGCCTCTCCTTCTCCTCGGCCGTGACTTCATCATCCAACAGTTCTTGACCAGGCTGCCTCTGCAACCCATTGCGAGAAGACCACAGCAGCCCGGCGGGATCGTATCTCTGCACAGCCTCGACCAGCGAAGGCGGGAAGTCAGCCGACCCAAAGAACTCCTTGCCCTGGGTATCCAGCCAGGCCTTGCGCTTGCTCAGTCTGGCGCGATCGCTCATGAGCCGCGCATAGTCCGGACATCCGATGGTCACGACGGCGGCGCTGAAGCGCGAGTCGTGCATCAGACAGTGCCACGCCGCGTGGCCGCCGAGGCTGATGCCCAGCACCAGATTCTGCACAATCCGCCGCTCGTTGGTGGGGAAGATGTAGCCAGCCAGGTAGTCGAGCAGGATGGACGTGTCGGCCGCGGTGCCGGCGTAGCAGCTGAACATGTCGAGGGCGTGGTGCTCGTTGCCGCCGCGCCACGCTTCGTTGGCCAGCGCGCTGACTTGCCGTGTGCCGTGGTTGCGCTGGTCGAAACTGACGGCGATCAGGCCCTTGTTGCTCGTTCCGCTATGCATGTTTCTCGAGGAGCGGTGCTCGTTCCATTCGGTGATCAGGTGTGCGGCGAACGGCGCCATGCATGCTTGCGTCTGGAGCCGCGGGTGTAGCAGCCATAGCACTGCGACGTCCGTCGCTGATGACGGCAGTTCGTTGAGGCCGAATACTGTCACTAAGAGCCCGGCGATGTGGTGTTGTACTGCTGAGATCGGTTCTGGGTATGGAACCGAATGCGCTGTCGAGCCGGTGTTTGGGGCCCCGTAGGTGTACGCAACCGGGTTGGGCGTGTTGTTCTTCGACATGGTTGTTCAGGATGATATGATGGAGATAGTCGACGCTCGCGGAAAAATGCTGCCAGGAGAGAGAGGAATATGGAAGAGAGTAGACGATGGAGTTGTTACTTCGTCTGCCATATCTACCGGATAGTGTCTAAGTAAGTTATGGACGGGTTTTATTTAATAACCGCGGCTCAACTTTATTGGAGTGAATTGAGGGGAGACGGTTTATGATTCTATCCGCGATCTCCAGTCATATAGATTCTGTCTCGATAGTACTTATGAATGGTTACCAACATCCAGAATTGGTGTGAAGGTATTCCATAATCTCTGTATCCTAGTATTGGTAGCGGAAGTCCACTGGCACCAGGTAGGTAGGGTTTCCGTACTTTTGGAACGCGCTATGTTCCCATAGCGCTGGTAGATGCCGGCTGTTGTCCAGAATAACTACAACGTGCCCTCCCCTGAGGCATTTCGCCGTCCTTCTTGGCCAGTCCTTTCACGTTTGAGAGCGTGATTACAACAAGACCAAGTCTCTGTCATCTGGACCTTTGCACCTCGCGCCGGTCGAGGCGCTGCACAGTACAGTCCATGAGACGGCGCTGAGTGTATAATGTCTCGGCTTCCGACGTCCATGGGCAATTCGATATTGACTGTACCAGGAATAGCCTCTTGGCTATAGTTTCAGCCAGTTTAAAAGCCCAAGGAGGCAAACAATTGGTGAGTTGGGGTTGATTTGTCCGATGCCCCAGAGCACGCTTGCTGCTTGATTCTCTGGCGTGCGTTGGCAATTCGGGATCTGCCGGCCGACAGCCCTCTAGACCCTAGGATTGCAAGTTGCAATCCAACTCATATTGGACAAGCTTTGATTGTCTCCCACAGAAAAGGGTTCATTGTTCACGAGAAACGCAGAGAGCCCTTGATCCTCTTCATCAGTGACTGGGTCCATGTCCGACTCGGCGCCTCGTCCATCTCTTTGATCACATCGTCGTAGTGTGTAGGCATGCTCTCCGGATTCCGTAGTTTAGCTGGGATGGGATATGCGTTAAAGTATCGATCTTCCAGCAAGGAATATAAAGCGTTGACTTGTCGCATTTCTCGTGCTTCGTCAAGTTGGGGGGGATTGGCTGGCGACACCAGAGCTTCATTTGCTTTTACATTTTCCGCAGCTGCACTGGGAGACGAGGCTTTCTGTAGACGGCCTTGCATAACCGTTTGGAAAGAAATGTGTTCTGGACGCACTCGGTCGACGGGCCATCGCTTGATGATTCGCGCCCAGTGCTTGACGGCGACCTAGACAAATGCGTCAGACATGATACCGCGATCTACCGCGACATACTTACAGATTGTCCAGTCGCCATGGTGTTGGGGATTGTGATGGATAGAATATACAGTCAGCTGTCGGTTGTTGGCAGAGATACAAGAAGCATTGAGATTTCTTTGATCTGAGCGGCGCGGCATCAAAAGCAGCTGCGCAGTATTTTGAATGACGCTGGGATCATGATCAGTTAGGCTAGACCAGTTTAGGCAAGGTGGCTGCTAGGGCGGAGCAAAGCACTTGGCCAGCCTGGTGCTAAAATACTGTATTAATGACTATTAGTCGAATACTAGTACGACATGGGACTAGCACCTCTAGTCAAAGTGGCAAGGCACCTGACCTGAAACTGGCAGCGTCTGGCCGACGACGACGTCCTTCTACACTCTTCCCATCACAATCCCCGAGATACCTATTTTCCTGTCTTCTTTTTCGTCGCCTTCTTTCCCTCGCATCGAGCGTCTTTCCTCTCAGTACTATTAGTACAGTGAGGGGCTCTCTTGCGACAGCAGGCCCTGCAATGGCCCCCCAGCGATATGAAGTGGTATGTTATCCCTAGGCTGATAAATCCGTTCTGGACTGAGACCACAACATGAACGTCGCTGACCATGCCCAGGTAAACTCGCATGACGATGATGTTGATTCTCCTATCTCTTCCGACCATCCTCACGGCATTCCATCTTCACCTCCTCCCTCTTTCCGATCTCGCACATCCTCCCCGACATCACGCCGCCTATTAGCCCAAGAATCTCTTTCCAATGAAGCCGATCAAGATCTGGCAGACACTTTCGACGACGGAGAAGGTTCAGATGCAGAGAACGATGGTGATGATAGACAGAGGTTGATGAGGGCGGATCCGGCGACTGCGAGACAAGACGGCGCCCCAGCTGCTACATCTGACCCCGATACTCGCCAGGCACCTGCGGTCGAGCGGAGAGTGACAGAACTACCGGCCTTCAGACCTATGCCGCCATCTCTTAGACCGATGGATGGTGTGTTCGCGAACCTGTCTGCTAAACCCGAGCGCGGTGACCAGGTTGATGAAAAGCCTCCGGTAAGTGACTCATCATCTCCTCTACAGCAACTTGTCATTGACCTGGCTATCTAGTCTTATGAACAGGCGGCCGCCGATGCAACCCCTCCCTACTGGGAGACAACGATCCTCGCCCCCGGCATGTCTTCCGATGAAGTCTACGTCGATGGCCTTCCCGTCGGTTCGTTGTTCTCTTTCGTATGGAATGCCATGATCTCCATGTCGTTCCAACTCGTCGGATTCCTTCTCACATATCTCCTCCACACCACCCACGCGGCCAAACACGGTAGCCGAGCTGGCCTGGGCTTGACTTTGGTTCAATATGGCTTCTACATGAGCGGGTCCAGTGATGCGAACCAAGATACCGGCAATCCAGGACAGTTTTCGAGTTCGTCGCCACCGGACCCAAATAGCCACAACTTCGATCCCGGTAGTGTAGACGGCTCGGACAACAAGTCACAAGGCGGAGTGGGCGGTCTCACAAGCTCCGATTGGATCTCTTACATTTTGATGATTGTTGGCTGGTTCATTCTCATACGGGCAGTTTCGGACTTTATGCGTGCGAGGCGGCATGAGCAATTGGTATTACAGAGCCCAAACCGCGGACTCCCTGTGCCAGTTGTTGCGGAGGGAGAAACGCCAGAGCAGGCAGCATAAGCTCTCGCCAATTGAGGATTGGTTTGTTTTAGGACTTGCTACGGGGCGTTTCCAGGGGACCTGGTCCAATGTTTGTTAAGCTATAACAGCCGGGGGAAAATGAATGCTATGAGATGCCGTGCAGGTTGCACAGGAATTCTTCGCAGTTGTGTTCATTCCGTCCTTGACTACGTGGAATATGTCTTCTCGTCAGCTATCAACGTGAACAGAGTGTGCACTGTAAGCCAACGTGCTACGATAATGATTCGTGCGAATCATATATCTAACTTGGACATAGAACGACTCGCTCGTGGTAGTTGGGCATTTGCCGTATTGTACACTGCTCCCAGCCAGACAGTTTGTGATCTTCTCGTCATCCCAAGCTCTTTCTCGAGCCGGTGAAAATTGGCGTCTGTCTAAGCTTTTGCCTTGAAGGCCGCCCGGCTAATGGGTCATGTCAATCTTGTTTTCCAGCCGTCTCTCATCACGTAGCTCGACCAGTCTCTCCAGTGCCTTCTCCAGCGGGATGAGCTCGCCCATCTTCTGCGTGGCCGGGTCATCACGGTTACGGATATTGACGGTGCGGGTTTCTTGTTCTTTGGCACCGACGACTATAAAAGGAGACATCAATTAGCTTTCATCTTTATCTTGGTCTTTCGATGATCGGACATTGCAGTCCGAGCAATGCGCAAGGGGATGGGAAAGTGCTGGTGGTGTGCTTGATTTACTTACCAAAGATGAAGTTGTACTGGGCCAGCTGGCCAGACCGAATCTTCTTTTGCAAGGTGTTTCCACTGACGTCGATGTCGACATACATTCTGGCCTTGTGGAAGATGGACTGGATTTCACGGACATAGTCCTCGGCGGCCTTCATGACGGGAATGACGAGGATTTGGCGCGGAGACAGCCAGAAGGGCCACTTGCCAGCGAAATGCTCGCACAGGATGGCGATGAAACGCTCAAAGGAGCCGATGATGGCACGATGGATCATGACAGGCCGAGCCATGCCAGGAGCGAGACCCTTTGCATCACGCTCGGACGACTGCGTCTGCACGGCCTCGGCGCCCTCGCCGGTACGGTATTCGAGCTTGAAGTTCTGAGGACCCTGGAAGTCGAGCTGGATGGTGGCGCACTGGTATTCGCGTTTCAAGGCGTCGGAGATGGTGACGTCGATCTTGGGTCCATAGAAGGCGCCGTCGCCCTCGTTCAACTCCCAGTCGTCGCCGCGGAAGTTTTGCAGCGCCTGCTTGAGACGGGCCTCGGCCGAGTCCCACTCGGCCAATGTGCCCATGTACCCTTCCGGGCGGGTGGACAGCTTGAACTTGAAGGGGAAGCCGAACAGGCCGTAGACGTGCTCCATGAAATTGAACAGACCCTCGATCTCGGCTTGGACTTGGTCGTTGGTGCAGAAGATGTGGGTGTCGTCTTGCTGGAACTTGCGCACACGGGTCAAACCTGACAACGCGCCCGAGGCTTCGTTGCGGTGCAGCACGCCAAAGTCGGCCACTCGCCACGGCAGTTCGCGGTATGAACGCTCCTCGTCGCGGAACATGACACAGTGGCCTGGACAGTTCATGGGCTTGAGCGCGAACACGCCCTTGTCCTTGTCCTTGTCCTTGGGCTCTGCGATCGGCTTGCCGTCGGGTTTCTGGTCGGCCAGCGGCATGGGCTCGGCTGTGTCGTCTTTGACCACCACGCGGAACATGTCGTCCTGGTAGTGCTGCCAGTGGCCGGACGTCTTCCACAGCTCGACGTCGTACATGTTGGGCGTCTGCACCTCCTGGTAGCCGCGGTCCCAGTATTGTTCGCGCAACATTTGTTGGAGGGCGTTGAAGATGCGGGTGCCGTGCGGAAGCAGGAACGGCGACCCGGGCGACAGTTTGCTGAACATGAATAGCTTCTGCTGCTGGCCGATGACTTGGTGGTCTCGCTTCTTGGCTTCCTCGAGAAAGTGCTCCCACTCCTTCAGCTGCTGTTTGGTCGGGAACGCCACGCCGTGGATCCGCTGCAGTGAGTCGTTGCTCTGGTCGCCCAGGAAATACGCTGAGCTGTTCTTCATGATCTTGAACGATTCGATCTTGCGCGTGTTTTGGATGTGTGGGCCCTGGCAGAGATCGACGAGCGTGCCGTTGCGGTACACCGTCGACGATTCGCCATCGGGGATGAACTTCTCAATGTAGTGCATCTTGTACTTGCTGTAGCCGAACATCTTGCGCAGGTCGTCCTTGGACACTTCCAGTCGCTCGAACGCCTGCTTCTCCTTGGCGAACTTCTTGGCCCGGCTCTCCAGAGACGGCCACTCTGCTTCTTTCACCGAGCGACCTGGCTCCATAGCCATGTCGTAGAAGAACCCCATGGCCGTGGGAGGTCCGTGGGACAGTCGACAGCCGTATTCGTGTTCCGCACATTCGCCGAGCACGTGTGCTGACGAGTGCCAGAAGACATCCCGACCTTCGGGGTCGTCGAAGGTCAGATACGAGACTTTGCTGTCCTTCTCGAGCGGTCGGTCAAGATCCCATAGCTTGTCGTCGACTTTGGCGACTACGATCTGACCCGCTCGCTCCTTGGGGACATTCTTGAGTAGTTGGCCGGGAGTGGTTTCCCAGGCTTTGCCCTCGACGGTGGTTTCCTGGCCAGGCGCCGCCACGAGTTTGATTTGAATGGCGGGTTTCTCCTTACTGGCCAGTTCCTCGTCACGCTGTTTCTTGAGCTCGTCGAAAAGTTTGTTTCTCTCCTCGATAAAATCGGGCAATGACTTCGGCGGCTGGCTACCGGCAGGGGCTACTTGCGTCGACATGTCTTTGGGTCTACTAGGAACCTTTTTGCTGGCCGTCGGGCTGGTTGGTCTTTTTGAGGTCTTGGACTCAGGGGCCGATGACTCAGGGCCGGGTGTACCGTTTCCACTCATATTCGAGCCTTTCAAAACGCCCCAGAGATCGTGCGGATTCAGGCTGACTTTCTTCTGGTGGCTCACAATCAAGCTCCTCGAGAGCGTCGTGGGGTGAATGTGGTGGAATAATGTGGTCTTGTGCCAGTGGTAGTGGGTACGGTGTCGATTTGAGATGTCGATCACGTGTTTTCCGAAATTCTGCCTGCATGCAACGCGGAACATCGAGCATCAAATAATTAATGCTCGTAGACCGAACAATTTTGTTCTTCCCCAGAATCCGAGTCTGCGTCGAGGCCACAACCAATTCTCCCAACAACAATCCCGACAATGGCGTTCCGAGGCGATTCGCGCGGTCGTGGTGGCTTTCGAGGTGGTGATAGAGGAAGAGGATCGTTCGGAGGGAGAGGTGGAGGTAAATTCATGTCTCCGCGCACAACAATTTCCTGGAGCGCCAAAATGGACTGACCCGGGTGTCGTGGCGCAGGACGAGGTGGTTTCCAACCGCAGAGTTTCGGTCCGCCTGCACAGGTGTTTGGTGAGTTCCAACATGTCTCTACAGCTTGTTCATGGCTGACTTTGGATGCAGAAATGGGCAAATTCCTGCATGCAACCGAAGGAGAAATGGTCTGCGAGTCCGTCAATGCGAAGATTCCCTACTTCAACGCCCCCATCTACCTCGAGAACAAGGTGCGCAACAGGTATCCCTCGATTATACAATTGTGACTGTTCTGACGGGTGCAGACTTCGATAGGAAAGGTGGATGAGATCTTGGGACCCATCAACCAGGTCTATTTCACCATCAAACCACAAGAGGGCATCCAGGCTACATCGTTCAAGTCCGGAGATAAATTCTACATCGGAGGAGACAAATTATTACCGCTGGAAAAGTGAGTTGTGCTGTCGCAGACGTGGGAAGAGGATGTTGTACTAAAGAGTCGATAGGTTTTTGCCCAAGCCCAAACCACCGCCAGGTCAGAGTCACACTTTGTTTTCTCACATGGACACACAGCTAACATTTCTACAGGTTCTGCACGAGTCAAGAAATCAGCTGGTGCCCGAGGCGCGCCGAGAGGAGGCGGATTCCGAGGTGCTCCCAGAGGACGAGGCGCACCGAGAGGAAGAGGGTCTTTCGGTGGTGGTGCTCGAGGCGCACCCAGAGGAGGCCGTGGAGGCTTTGGTGGCGGGTTCTCTTCTGGTTTTTCTTCCGGACGAGGTGGCCCACGAGGCGGCTCTCGAGGCCGGGGCAGGTTCTAGACATTGTGACCTATACTACGGTCATATGTCTTTGCTGAAGTATTGTTCCGGCGTTCAGGAGGATACCCATCAGAAAACTATGGTTACGGCTGGGTTGGGGAGATATTACGCTGGGATAACAAAAGACGTCGCTGGGTCAGAACTTAGGGGTTTCCCTATGTGCCATGCCGGTCGCCTGAGAACTGTCCTTCGAGGCCTCTGTCAATTGTATGGGTCTGATTTTCTTTTCTCCAGATCTTGAATTGTTCCTGGCACGTGATCAGTCTCTTTTTTCTTTTGGCCTCAAGACTGCGCCCCAGTCAGTTTGCTCCTCTGTAGCCAGCTTAATGCACTATGACGAAAGAAAATGTGGCTCGTCATCAAGCAAACGTGGCTGCGCCTTGTTTCGATGTTTCTCCAACAGGCAAGCAACATCATAGAAAGCGACCTTTTCGCACCTAAAGAACCTCTGGTTTTGGTCTCTACACTTCACACCTCTGTCATTTAGAACTCCTCTAGAACCACGAAGCTCCCACTGCATCCTCATCAGTCCCCTCCAGTCCTGAAGTCCGCAACCATGTCACGACGAACCGGTGCCACCAATGCCGGCGAGAAAGAGACTTCGGTCGAGCCAACAAATAACAGCCAAGAGAAGCAGGCCATGCTGTTGGCTCAGGACACCGGCCATTTCAGCATGATTAGGTAGACGAGACGCAACGGCCCTGCTCAAGTATCTTCCGAGGCTGACAGACAACAAGGGCACTGCACTTGGCCGACCTGATCACCGAAATGAACGGTAAGCGCCCTTCCGGTACCAAGGTATGGGGGTATCATGCTAACACGATCGAACAGGATTCTGTGGATGTTTGTGCCCTTGACAGTGTCGAGTCCCCCTCGATTTCGCATCTAACAAGCCTTGCTGCAGTCATGTCTATCCTCTCCTCCATGCGATACTGCCTATCCGACCCGCAGGACCTGACCAACCTTTGGTTCGCTTTCGCACTCATGCCGTTTGGACTGTTCTTCGACTTCTTCGACGGCAAAGTCGCACGGTGGAGGAAGAAGTCCTCATTGATGGGCCAAGAGCTGGATTCATTGGCTGATCTGGTATGCATCACGGCAACATCACATTTTTTTGGTTTGGGTGGGAAGGCAATCCTCTCTAACAGAAGTTATTGTGCAGGTTTCTTTCGGAGTAGCCCCTGCCGCGGCGGCCTTTGCCATCGGATTTCGCACGAATGTCGACCAATTATTCCTGGCCTTCTACGTACTCTGCGGGTTGACCAGATTGGCCAGGTTCAACGTCACGGTTGCCATGCTTCCTAAGGACAAGACCGGAAAGTCCAAGTACTTTGAAGGCACGCCGATTCCCTTTGCCTGTCTGACGAGTTCGGCGGTCATGGCTACATGGACTTTCATGGGCCACGTTCACGATTCTTTACCTCTGGGGACGGCCTTGCCCGGAACACTGCTCGAATTCCACCCTGTTGGTCTTCTCTTCGTCATCAACGGCTGTCTGATGGTTAGCAAGACGCTGCATGTTCCCAAGCCTTAATGCATGGCCAGATTTGCTGGAATGAGAATGGTCTTGGAAATGAAATGACGACTGAATGTCAAACCAAGGCCAACCAATAGAGCATTACGCAAGGATGCTTTGTTACGCATGGAAAAGGCAAGGCTTTTGGGGCTACGTTTCTGGCAAGGAACGGCCAGGCCTTGTAAAAGTATGCATTCGGTAAGAGAGCAGAGAATATACTAGCCATCCGGCTTCACTTGCTTGCCGTCCCGACCTCCGCCTTCTGGAGTGCGTGGTCCCAGCTTCACGTGCTCCAGACGTCGTGCAAAGATTTAACATTGGTGTCCGTCGAGTGAATTGCATATTACAGCCATCCCCAGCGTACCTAGGTGCTTGACTGCTTTGTAGTCCACGCGTGATGCCATGGAGGTGTTTGCCCAAAAGGGATCCTTTACACGGGCTCATCAAGTCAACATGGACAAGTTCATGTTGGCCCACGTCAAGCCCACTTTGGTGCGTGCGAGAGAGGGAAGTTCCGAAAGACATTCGTAGCATTGAAGGCTTTGTGTAGGACATGCGAAGATTTCTCTCCTGGCAAGGCTGTACCCGTTCGTGGAGAGCTCCTGACCCGAATTTCTCACGCCTTGCGAGCTTGAACTCCCCTGAAGCCACACAGTCTCCATCCCTGGCTGGCAACTGGGCAACTCCCATTTCCTTGTGCAAGACAGAGACTGGTGATATTGAGGTTGTGAGAATGATCACCCATGTGGCGAAGCACTTCGCTGGAGGTGTGTCTGTCAGTCTGCCAGGTGTGCAGGCATGCAGTTTGACCTGGCCACCCTCAAGTAACCGGCAGCAACTCTCAATAGCGCGCAGAGGGGCCTATGTATGATGGCCTTGTCAGAGCGAATGCTAGGGTCAAGTACTCCAATCCCAGTCGCCATACTGTAGAAGATAGAAAGGATCGTCCGTAATGAGATTCCCCAAAGCATCTGGGTCGGTATCAAAGGTAGGGTCAATCGAAGTAGTAGTATTGATAGAAGTCGACGGCGTAGAAAAAGGCCCATTCAAATTGAATAGTTCGAAAGGAGTTGGTTGGGCGGTCGTCGAATTGAAATCTCTGTTATCGGAGCGGAAGCTATTCGAAGTCGTTTGACCGAAAGTCGATGAGAGGCTTGCGGCCGGCGACGTTTCCATATGCGTGTGAGAGTCTTGCTCTCGTTGTGGGATTGGACCGCCCGTCTGTGGCTGTCGCGCCCCGAAACCAAACTCCCCAGGGGGCGGTGGAGAGGCCTTAGCCCTTGCATTCCTGACGTGTTCTTGTACGATGATGAGAAATTCACGCAGGACGTGACTGGCAAAATTCGAGAAGGAGGCATCATTGGGGAGGATCGTTAGGCTCAGACTGGTCAAGGCTCTCTCCATGAGTACCATATCTGCGTTGGCCCTTTCGTCCAATGGATACTGTACTAGATGGGTGAACAGGACCATATAGGCCTGGAAGGGGAAATAAGGGGCGGCCCAGAGCATGCTGTTGCGTGGATCGTCTTTACTGACTAGAAACTCGATCAATAGGTGGAGCATCGACCGGGCCGCAGCAAGGCAGAGCGCATATGATGACTGAGTCCGAACATTCGTCCAGGCTTTCTTCGATGGAGACGCTGGAGACTCCTTCAGGTCGTTCGCGTCGGTCGCCATTTCCTCCGCCCCGGAGGTCCATACTTCGTGGTGAGCATTGGCACGGTGAATGGATGACAAGCAACCGTAATATCCACAGTGAAGTACCATGATGGGGAAGCGATTTTGATCGTCGCACTGGATCTGATGCTCAGGCCTGATCTCCAATGGGATGCTGTCTTTCCAGTCCTGAAGCTCTGCATCGAGTCTGCTGATGGACCGAATCCGCTCGGCGACCGTCTTTCTGCGCGAGTTGGCGCGGTAGAGTTCTCGGTAGATTTTGCTCTGAATAACGGCCAGGGCACACATGCTTTTGAACGCATAGAACTTTTGGTTGTCCTTGCTCGTGAAAGATATGGCGATTCCCGCGTCATCGTCTACCCTTCTCAAGGCGGCGTCGAGGTCGATGTCATCATCATCAATGGCGGAAGGCCGAGCAACCCGGGAAGAGAGGTCCTTTTCGAGGATGTACAGGATCCAAAACACCCGTTGGCGTTGTTGAAGCTCGGACTTGGACAGGCCGAACCCTTCAAGCCACTGATGCAGACCAAGAGTCATAGCAAGCCGTGCAGCTGTGCCCATCAAGGTGAAGGCCCCCTCGGGATTCATGGAGGCCTGCATGACGAAAGCCTGCCCGAAAATTAGCAAAGAGAGATCGCTGTAGTAGGAATTAGAAATGTCTACCATTCCCATAAGCACCTGAACAGCGGTGAGATCCGTGTCGAGAAGCATGACTTCTGACAACATGGAGCAAGCGTTCTGCAAGTACTTGGATCCCATGTCTGCCATATTGGTGGAGCAGAGAGGATCACAGATGAGCACGTTGGTCAACACTGCGTCCGTGGCTGTAATGCAGGCGATGGCGAGGACGATGTTTAATAACGCGAACCAAGAGTGCTTGAAGTCGGCATCCCTGGAGTATTGTCGTTCGAAGTTCTCCCAGAACGTCCGCCGGTCAAGCAGGGGAAATGAGGCATTGAAAAAGTCGAAATAATCTGCAGGCGTGTTGGTTGCTGTGATAGCCCCAAGTGTCAAATTACTTACGGTTCGCAAGATGGATGGCTGCTTCCTTCGATGGGAGGTTGTGCCTGGGGGAGCTGAAGTCGTTCCATTGGTGGCCAGATTTGGACGATGGCCACAAGTGTCCGCTGCGTTGAAATTCCCGCATGATTCCTCGCATTCTGCTGGTCCCGGTCTTCCGCTCAACCCAAGCCAGTCCTCGCGGCGACAAAATAGACATACCAGAAGCAGCTCCTGTCCGCCAGAAGGACGATCAGATCACATGAAATGGTGGAGCTGTAGCCTGTAGGCCAAGGAGCGATCTTGATACATACCGATGTACTTTTGCGAGCCTGTCTCGTTGATGACCAGAGTTGCCAGCTCCTTCTCGATTGGAAGTGACTCGGGTGTCTCCTCATTTAAGGGTTTCGTGTCGTGTATTGTGGCTGGAGGATCTGGAATGGTCGAATGGAGCAGGGATTCCATACGTTCGATACGAGACTCTATTGAATCCAGAAATACCGCTCTGCGACGACCCAACGCATTGCAGGTTAGCAATTATCACCGTCGCAGGACCGATTTGCACAAGCACCTTTTCATTTTGTTGGCTTTCCGGTCCACTGGAGTGACGACACATTGGACACCCCGTGGTCGACAGTTTGAACATTGGTTGCCTTGTCTATCACATTTTATCTGGACACATTGACACATTAGTACCTGAGACGTAGTATTGGGAAGTCGGCAGCCCATGGGGCCATGAACAAACGAAAAAACGCTTCAATAGCAGTAGCAAGGATACCCAGGCGATGTCAGAACCGAGAACTCTGTAGAGATCTTTCCTGGTCACATTCACCAAGTAACACCATAAAGCCAATCTTTCGTATTGGTGGCCCTCTCGCAAGGCTGTGCGATGGTTTCCCCACAGTTACTCTCTTTTGGCCAAGGTACCGCCTGGGAAACAGGGGGCACATTGTGGGATTGTGTTTGGGAGACTTGCTTAGTATAACTTACCTTCATACGTCTGCATAGGTCGCACGACATCCGGCCTCCTCGCCGTGAATCCGACCTTTTGGTAGACAGAGACATCTTTCGCTTGGTGTAAGATCACCCGGAGAAATAGGATTTATCTGTGCACGAATGCGAAGGCTCCAAATACCATGTTGTAAAGATCCTTGACGGGAACGAAGAGGGCGCTAGGCTCGCCAGAATGAACCACAAGGTTCTGTCAGTCGACTAAGATGCTCGCTCAACGAGATTGAATATTGAAGACACTAGGATCATCTTAGGTGACGAAGCACATTTTCGGTCCAGGCAGGAAAGAAGACCTGAACATCGTATACTTGCCAAATCAGGCACCTTCCTGCAAGGTTTCAATAGAGCGTATTTAATACCAACTGGTATGTGTTCCGCGCCAGAAAACAGAAAACCCCGAGCAGATGTAATGACTAATACACCGCCGTCTCCGCTGTCTGACCCAAATTCTGAGGGTGTGCAATGCTCCCTATCTTCTGTCCGACGACTAATTTGATTTCCTTTTACGCACGGTTTGCCCCAGATCTCGTCACGGCGCCGTATCGGAGCCGAACTCCACCGGCAATGTCCGGCACTAGACCGCAATGAGCGACTGGCTTCGTGTTTAACAGAACGACGCATCCTGAATCCTTTGCATCCTTTGCACCTCTCCTTCCTTCAGGTCCCTATCGCCCTTCTAGAACTCGACTACTCCTCCACCAACCTGATCTCAGAAGCCTTAGGTAGGTCTCTGCGGCTTTTGAGCATGGAAGGTGACTGTGTTGTACATTGGCAATGCCAAATACAGCAGCCGGCGCGGATGTCTGCCTGGCGCCTCATCGGCAAGTATTGTTTTTCCGTGAAACACGATGTTTCAACGGGGATCTTCTACCCCAAATATGCTTAATTCGGAGCCCCGTGCCGGCTTATTGTAGATGCCCTTCGTTTATACTTTGATCGTCGCTATGGTTGTACCAGCCGGAAGCTAGGGAAAGTTTTGCACAAAACTCCTCATCTAACAGACTCTCCATCCTCTTCTACTCCTTGAGATCTCCATACTTACCTACCTAGCCAGAGAAAATCTGGCCAAAATCTTGATTATATTTCTTTACAATGCACAGCTCTGGCGACATGTCGAGCTCTGGCGAGACGCCAAAAGAGGCACTAAACGAGGGGGAATATTGGAGGCCTATGAACGAGGGCAAAGACAGGATAGAAATCTCTGGTCAGAGAAACAATGCACGGCAAGATGCAACGGCCTTGCAAGTCTCAGACGAACTCCTACACGGTCACTCGACTGAAGATAATGTAACGGAGCTGGCGGCTTTGCTCCGGAGACGAGAACTCCCAGAAGATTCATCCTACTCCTCAGTGATGTTTGCCAACCTCTGCGCATGGCAGAAAGGTACCGGAATCGGACTACAGCCAACGGTGAGAGACCTAGTCCTGGCACCTCTCAAAGTCGTACGTGACCTGTTCCTCCGACATCATAAGGTGGAGAGAAGTACTCTGTACGGCCTAGAAGGAGTTGTGCAGGCAGGCGAAATGCTCCTGGTCTTGGGACGTCCCAGCAGCGCCTCTAGTACCCTCCTGAGAGCTCTCGCCGGTGTGAACGACTCAGGGCAAAGGTGGAAAGGTCAAATCCAATACAACGGACTGGACATTCATACCTTCAAAAGCCATTTCCCTGGAGACTCAATATATATCCCAGACGGTAGGTCCACCGAATTCGAGCAAGATACGAATACTAACGAACGAAGTTGACGTCCACTTTCCTCATCTCTCCGTTGGCGATACCTTGGACTTCGCCTCCGAGACTAAAACACCGCGACCCAAAATCGACAATAGCGCACCAGCACAATCTATACGGGCACTTACAGATCTATACACGAAACTCTTTGGGATGCAGCACACCCTTTTCACCAAAGTTGGCAACGATTACGTGCGAGGTCTTAGTGGCGGTGAAAGAAAGAGGGTTTCGCTCGCCGAGGCGGTCTGTTTCAAATCTTTTCTGCTTCATGACGGTCGCTGATTACTAACTCTTCACCAGCTTGCTACGAGGTCCTCTGTAATGATCTTGGACAATGCGACGCACGGCCTCGACTCCTCAACAGTGCACGGCTTGATCTCTCTTATGAGAGCCATGGCAACTCGTTTTGGCAAGACGATTGTTGTGTCACTCTACCAGGCTGGTGAGAACCTAATCGACGAATTCGACAAAGTCTGCTTGCTATACCAAGGGAGTCAAATATTCTTCGGAAGAGTAGTTGATGCTGCAGATTACTTCGACGAGCTGGGATTACTTCGTCACCCGCAGCAAACGACGGCCGACTTCCTTACGGCCATGACTGACCCGACTGCTCGAACAGCGAAAAACGGCTGGGAGTCCCGGGTACCTAGGTCTGCTGAAGACTTCGTGAAGCTATGGAAAGCCAGCCCACACTACATTATACAACAAAAAGAGTTGTGTGCGTATGTGGAAGCCCATCGTAACCATGAGGCCGAACTGGAAAAGTATCAAGCCTATCGCTCCATGACCAAAGCAAAGCGTCAGAGACAACGCAGTATCTACAACGTCGATCTGCGTACACAGTTCTATGCCAACACGCGACGCGCCATCCAAAGGCTTATCGGCGACAAGGCGTATCTGGGTGCTACCGGCTTCTCCTCTGTGTTCATGGCACTCATCATGGGCAGTCTATTCTTCAGTGTGCCTGAATCCACCTCTGGATTCTTCTCCAAAGGAGGAGCTCTCTTCTTCGCAATTCTCTTCAACTCCCTCCAAACTATGACGGAAATAAACACCATGTACGACCAGAGACCAATTATCCGTCGTCAACGAACCTATGCAATGTATCACCCCTTTATCGATACCCTAGCCACCGTACTGGTGGATGACCTTTACAGACTCTTCAACTCTATGGTCTTCAACATCATATTTTATTTCATGGTCGGCCTCAAAGCCAGTGCAGGCGCATTTTTTATCTTCTGCCTGATCACATACGTATCGGCTCTCATTATAAGCGCCTATTTCCGGTCCGTTGCTACCTTCACTGACACATCAGAAGCGGCGTTTAGCGTGGCCGGCATTTCCGTACTGGTATTTGTGATATACACTGGCTACATGGTTCCAGGACCAAGCATGCATCCATGGTTCAAATGGCTTATCTACATCAACCCCCTCCAATATGCATTCGCGAGCCTTGTTGCGAACGAGTTCCATAGTCTAAAGGCACCATGCGACATTCTGGTACCATCTGGCCCGGGGTATCAGAATGTCAGTCTCGAGCACCAAGTATGTGCCGTGACCGGGGCAGGGCCCGGCCAAAAGCTTGTGAATGGCGACGACTACATTCAAGTGTCGTTTGACTATAATTACTCCCATGTCTGGCGAAACTTCGGTATCCTCTGCGCATTTCTGTTGGGCTTCCTTGTGTTGTTTGCAGTGGCAACCGAGTGGAAGATGTCTGGGGCTGAACGCACGGAGGAAAAGTTGATGTATCTGAGAGGCCACGAACCCGAAAGCGTGAAGAAGGCTCTCAAGGCAGGCAGAAGTCCCGATGATACCGAGGCGCAGACTTACAACGCACCCCTGACGGAGATCTCAGCCACCGTCTCGAGGTCCGGCGGCATTGTGAAGACGAAAAATCTCTTCACATGGCAAGACATAACATACGATATCACACTTTCCAATGGCTCGAACCGCAGGTTACTTGACAACATCACCGGCTATATCAAGCCAGGGAGCCTAACAGCCTTAATGGGAGCGTCGGGTGCCGGAAAGACAACTTTGCTTCGGGTGCTTGCCGCACCAGTTAACGTTGGTGTTGTCGGCGGTCGTTGCTATGTTAATGGCTCACCGCCTGGCCGTTCGTTCAGACGGATGACTGGATATGTGCAACAACAGGACGTGCACCTCGAGTCATCCACGGTGCGGGAGGGGATGCAGTTCTCAACGAAACTCCGACAGGCAAAGGAGACCCCATTGGCCGAAAAGCTCGACTATGTAGAGACGGTCATTGAAATGCTGGAGATGCAGGACTTTGCCGACGCCATTGTCGGGACACCAGGGGATGGCCTCAACCTTGAACAAAGAAAACGACTCACCATCGCAGTGGAAGTGGTGGCGAAGCCTGAGATCCTGCTCTTCCTGGACGAGCCAACCAGCGGCCTTGACTCGCTGTCAGCCTGGTCTATTGTCCGGCTGATCAGAAAGCTTGCCGACTCTGGGCAAGCGGTCCTCTGCACTATTCATCAGCCATCCTCCATGATCTTTGAACAATTCGATCGATTACTCTTGTTGGCCAAAGGCGGAAAGACAGTCTACTTCGGCGATATCGGTGATCAATCTCAGGAAGTCATCCAGTACTTCGAATCTAATGGCGGAGAAAGCTGTCCCCGGAACGCCAACCCCGCCGAATACATCCTGAATGTCATCGGCGCTGATTCGAAATCCGACCTCAAATTCAACTGGAATGCCGTGTGGACGAAATCACCTGAATATGAAAAAGTCCACCGAGAAATCCGGTCCCTCCACAATGAATATGCCATTGTCCACCCTCCTTCTGCGAAGCATCACGCCGACAGCTTTGGCAGCGACTACGCAGAATGCTGGAGCACCCAGTTCCGCGCCGTGCAATCCAGACTGTTCCTCCACTACTGGCGAACGCCGGGCTTCATCATGGCGAAACTCATGCTCAACATACTTGCTGGATTATTCTTGGGCTTCACATTCTACAAAGAAGCCAACTCGCTGCAAGGAATGCAGAACAAGCTATTCGCCGTCTTCGCTGCAGTCATCCTAACCATGCCACTGATGAACCAGTTCCAGCACCAATTCTACACCATGGCCCAACTATACACGGCTCGGGAGAAGCCGTCCTACATGTACCGCTGGACGACGTTCGTCATCCCGCTCATGGTCACCGAAATTTGTTTCAACCTTGTGTGTACCACGCTATTCTTTCTGCCATGGTACTTCGCCATCGGCTTCCACGAGGACGGGACACAAGCCCAGAACGGCGAACGCGGCGTCTACATGTGGCTCATGCTGATGCTGTTCACCATGTGGTTCTCGACCTTCGCCGTCAGCATGGGCGCCCTGGCCCCGAATGCCGAAACGGCCGCCACGCTGATCACCCTGTTCTCCTCGTTCGTGCTCGCCTTCAACGGGGTGCTGCAGCCCTTCAGCCAGCTCCCGCAGTTCTGGCACTTCATGTACCGCGCGTCGCCATTCACTTATCTGATGGCAGGGCTGGTGGCCAACGGCGTGCACGGCACCGCGATCGTGTGCGCTCCGCACGAAATCAATGTCTTTCAACCGCCCTGGGCCAGACATGTCTTGAATATGCTGGCCTTTTCGTCCGCGGCGCCGGAGGAAGTCTGCTCAACCCCCTCGCAGCTGTGGATTGTCAGTACTGTCGCTATACCTCGGGCGACCAGTATCTCGCTTCCCGGAATATGTTCTACTCGGAGCGCTGGAGAAATTTGGCAATTCTGGCGGGATTCGTCCTTTTCAACGTGTTCATGGCTTCGGCGTTTTTCTATTTGGTCAAGGTTGCTTTATTCAATGTCGGAAGCGTGAAGGTTTGGGTCCGGAAGGATCCTAAGGAAGAAAGAGAAAAGGGAGGTAATGTGGACGAGAAGACAGATGCCTGGGCAGAGGCATAGGCATGATCTGGCACGGACAATACCATGTGGAACGACGTAACTACATGTATTGAACGCACACGGTGGATGTTGTGGAAGGGCAGAAGATTGTCCTACGCGGAAAATGTTCCATGATGATCTAACAGAATAGCATCCATTTCTCTGTTGCTGGTCGGCGACGGAAAGATGAAGTACGCCATCTGATAACTTGTTGGACTGAGAAGAAGTTCCTGTTTTGAACGATGACTGACGACTTCTTATGTGTGAAAATGAAGAGCAGCCGCGGCTTTCAAGATTCAAATACGTTTCTACAAGCAAGACCATTCGGGATTTCTGTTTGTTTGGGAATCTGTAAGACAAGGATTGTATTGGAGTGTTCAAGCTACCACCTTATAATGTTGAAATGGGTATCTCTTTTAATATTCAATTGTTGAAAGTCGCCAACAAGACCAGACATGCACGCGTATCAGTTTTTCTTCTTCTTTTCTCCACCTAGAACAAGCCATCGATCTCGCCCGTCTCCGGGTCCACATCGACATTCAAGTATCCTGGAGCTGTAGGCAGGCCAGGAATGGTCTGGATATCAGCGGCCAGGGCGTACAGATATCCCGCACCGACGGCGAGCCGGACATCGCGAATGGGGACGGTGAAGCCGGTCGGCGCCCCCTTCAGAGCAGGGTCGTGGCTGAGGGAATACTGAGTCTTCGCAATGCAGATGGGCAGATTGCCAAAGCCTTGCTTGGTGTACAAGTCGACCTTTTTCTGGGCCAACTCGCTGAACTCGACGGCTGCCGCGCCGTACATGTCCTTGCCGATCTTCTCGATACGCTCCTGCACGCTTCCCTCAAGATCGTACAAGAGTTTGAAATCCTTCGGCTTGGACGAAGCCGAGATGACGGCCTTGGCCAGTTCGACAGCACCGGCGCCGCCTTCGGCCCAATGGTTTGCAGGCACGGCGGCCTCGGCACCGGCAGCGAGAGCCTCTTCTTCAATGACCCTGAGTTCGGCCTCGGTGTCCGTGTCGAACTTGTTGATCGCGACAACTACAGGGATACCGTACGACTTGGCGTTGGCGATATGCTTCTTGAGGTTCACGCAACCGGCGCGCAGCATGTCGACATTCTCGGTGCGGTAGGCTTCCGGGAGTGGCGCTCCTGCTGAGATGTCGGGGCCACCGCCGTGCACCTTCAACGCACGGATGGTAGCCACGACAACAACGACGTCGGGCACAAGGCCCGAAGACCGGCATTTGATGTTGAAGAACCGTTCTCCGCCCATGGTGAAGTCGAAGCCGGCTTCGGTGACCACGAATCCGGCTTTGGATTCATGGTCTTCATCCGGCTCAGTGCCGGCCAGCTTCAAGGCCAGTTTGTCGGCAAGGACGGAGCTGTTGCCGATGCTGATGTTGGCAAATGGTCCGGCGTGGACAAATACTGGAGTTCCCTCCAGGCTCTGCATGAGGTTGGGCTTGATCGCATCCTTCATGAGGGCAGTCAGCGCTCCACCAGCGCCGATGTCGTCGCAGGTGACGGCATCGCCGGACTTCGAGAACCCGATGACCATCCGTCCAAGACGTTCACGCATGTCACGGAGGTCGTTGCTCAAGGCAAGGATGGCCATGCATTCGCTCGCAACAGAGATGTCGAACGCCGTCTGTCGAGTGTGGCCTTTTTCGGTCGGAGCCTGACCGATGGTGATCCCTCGCAGGAATCTGTCGTTGACGTCCAGAACTCTCCTCCAGGTGATGGAGTCGGGGTCAATGTCCAACCGGGCGAAGCGACGGATTTCGTCCTCCGTCAAGTCGTCAGGGTTGGTCTTGTTGATGCCGAGCTTCTTCAGGCGTCGGAACATAACGGGGGCAAACTCGCGCTTGCCTTTCTTGCTAGGAACCAACCTCTTGTATAGTGGTCCATCCTTTTGGGTAGATTCATGGAACATACGCGTATCAATAGCCGCAGCCAAAAGGTTGTTCGCAGCAGTAATGGCGTGGATGTCGCCTGTCAGATGAAGGTTGAATTCGTCCATGGGGATGACTTGACTGTAACCACCGCCTGCCGCGCCGCCTTTGATTCCAAAGGTCGGCCCCATGCTTGGCTGTCGCACATTAGCAAAGGTCAATCTACCCAGATGCGCTCCTAGAGCCTGGGTAAGACCCATCGTAGTCGTGGATTTCCCTTCTCCCAAGGGCGTCGGCGTGATGCCGGCGACCAAAATGTACTTTCCGTTCTTGCGGTGCTCGAGCCTTGACAGCAGAGAGAGGTCGACCTTGCCCTTGTACGGCCCGTACTGCTCCAGCTCGTGTGGCGCAATGCCAACATCACTGGCAATGTGAGTGATATGTCGGGGATGCTGCGCACGCGAGATCGCAATGTCCGAGGGTACGGGCGTCTGAGGCTTGATGGGAAGAGGGATGATGTGCCTGGCCTTTAATTTTGCGAAATATGTTGAAGCAGCGTCGACGACGTTCTGCATGAGCATGGCCACCGTCATGGGACCAACACCTCCAGGCACAGGTGTAATATAGGAAGCAACCTCGACTGCCGTCTCGAACTCAACATCTCCCACTAGGCGCTGACCCGAGTTCTTCGAGGGGTCGGGGATGTAGTTCGTGCCGACATCGATGACTACAGCACCAGGTTTCAGCCAGTCACCCTTGACAAAAGCAGGTTGCCCGATGGCGGCAACCAACACATCGGCCTGTTTAACCACCTCTTTCAGGTTCTGTGTTTTCGAGTGGCACACAGTGACGGTTGCATCAGCGTTCTTCAGCAGATAGCTGACAGGGCTACCGACAATGTCGCTGCGGCCAAGGACCACGGCGTTCTTGCCTTTGAGCTCTACCCCGGCCTCCTGCAAAAGAACCATGACGCCCTTCGGCGTGCATGGTACGAAAAATGGTTTCCCGCCTCTCTTTGCAAGTTCGCCAATGTTTGTAGCTCCGAAACCATCGACATCCTTCTCATCGAGCACGGCAGACGTGATGGTGTGTTCCGATAGATGTTTTGGCAGGGGCAATTGGACGAGTATACCGTGGACGGACGGGTCGTTGTTAAACTCGGTGATCTGCTGTACCAGCTCGGGCTCTGAAATTGTCTCTGGGAGATGGATCAGGGCACATTCAATGCCAGCCTCTTCAGCAGCTTTCAATTTCATTCGGACGTATGTGGTTGAGTCGGGGCGGTCCCCCACTTGAATGATCTTCAAGCATGGCTTGTATCGTGGATTCACTTCCTGCTTCTCACGGATTTCAGTAGCCAAGCGCTCCCTGATCTTCTGCGCAACAGCCTTGCCATCAATCTTGACTGCCCCCATGTTTACTTGCGTGGTAGAGAAGTGTCGGCGACTTATTGAGAGTGATAGTGGGATGTCCCTTGTGAGCGCGGCACCATGCACCGAGTTGAGAGCTCGCAGGTGGGTAATAGAGGTGGCAGCTGAGAGCGCAAGAGATGCGGAGGCCTTAGAAGCGCGATTGACTCGTTCGCAAACAGAGCTGAACGAAGGCGCAGTCCTGAGCGTTCGGTGACACGGGAGAGTAAGAGGGAAGATCGATCTTGGAGGCCGGGGAGTATAAATTTTGGAGAAATATACGTGACCTGCAGAAGTTGTTCCTCGTAGATGACTTGCACTGGTCAATCTGCTGGCCATATCCAGGGCTGCAGCTCCGTGGATTGAACGTAGGGACGATAGACCGAGATGTTGTTATTCTCGATCTACGCGTATGATCCCATTGAAAGGCCGGGTAATGGTTGCAACGAACTTTTTCAAGAGTCATGACAATGTCAAGGATTTGTGCTCGCGAGTCGTGGACGGAAGTGGTCGAAAACCCCATGACTCGTGCGGACCGCAGTCTTGGCCAGCAAATTCCCACATCGCCTCAACTTCACAGCAGACGTGACCAGCATAATTCAGACCAAGGACTGGTAATCGACAAGCTTAGTCTTCATAGATTCCCGAATTCATTCCAACGGTGGACATATCGAGTGAATCTCGAAGAAGGACTTTTCCAAGATGAGGCCTGTACTGTTGCAAGGCCATGTGCGTAGCCTTCGAAAACTCAAACCGAGATTGCGCTGACCGTTCATTACTAGGAGCGGTCGATTAATCAGATCAAGTACAACAAAGAAGGCGATCTACTGTTCTCGGTAGCAAAAGACAAGGTCATCTGTGCCTGGTATACCAGCAATGGAGAAAGATTAGGAACATACAACGGCCACCAGGGTGCAATTTGGACCGTCGATGTGTCTCCCGACTCGACTCTTCTCGCCTCTGGAGCGGCCGACAACACGATAAAGCTGTGGAACGTGAAGACGGGAGAATGTGTCAAGACCTGGGAGTTTCCGACTGCCGTCAAACGTGTCGAGTTTAGCGAGGACGGGAAACAGCTGCTTGCTGTGACCGAAAAGCGCATGGGCTATCTCGGAACAATTGTTGTCTACGACATCCGATACGGAGAAGACCTTACAGACCAGACCGATGAGCACAGTTTGAAAATCACCTGCGAAGACAGCAAGGCCACCGTCGCCGGATGGAGTTATCTGGACAAATACATCATTTCTGCCCATGAGGATGGGACAGTGGCACAGTGGGATGCAAAGGTAAGCTGTGCCATGCTACTTAGCGGGAAATCAGCTGATGGCCATTGCAGACCGGCGAGAACTTGCAGGTTGTGGAGGCGCACGAATATGATACGACTATCAACGATTTGCAATTTTCGCCCGACAGAACCTACTTCATCACCGCTGGTAAAGACAAGACTGCGAAGGTTAGTCGTCTACGTGTTCACGGCGGTTACACTGTTCTTACTGACGTCGTTATTAGCTCATAGCTTCGCGCGACCTAAGCATTCTCAAGACGTATGTCGCCGACACGCCGCTCAACACTGCGGCCATCACGCCCAAGAAAGATTTTGTTATTCTAGGTGGAGGCCAAGCTGCCATGGACGTTACCACGACATCAGCCCGACAAGGCAAATTCGAAGCACGATTCTACCACAAGATCTTTGAGGACGAAATTGGCCGTATCAAGGGTCACTTCGGGCCACTGAACACCATCGCAGTACACCCACTCGGGACAGGGTATGGTAGTGGAGGTGAAGACGGCTACGTGAGGCTGCACGCCTTCGACAAACCCTACTTCGACTTCATGTATGAGGTTGAGAGAGAACAAGCACGAAAATGAACTACCATCATCATGCCTCCTTTTTCCTCATGATACCCCGTTGGCAGTGGAAAACAAGAGCGAGATTGTATGATTACGTTGAATGAAGATACAAAAATTTCCACATTTCCTCCGACGTTATCGGGTATTGGCCAGTGGCGACTTGCGGCAGGTGGTACCATTTGTGGAAATTTCCTGCCTGCGGATATGCTTCTACGGTATCGCAAGGACGGTTCGCCGTGTGCAGTCAGAACCATAAGCTCAGCAACAAGTTCTCATCCTCGACGAGCTGCCAAAAGCTGTTTGCGATGTCGGAATCTATGCGCAGAGTCAGACTTGCTCTGTGTCTGGCATCCTTTGGGACCTAGTAGCGCTTTGCGCCCTATCGCCTGCGCCTTCCACACACCTAGGTTCTTGAGGGAGAGAGAGTACAGTTTCTTGCATCCTGCCTCTCGTGAAAAGGGGCGGAGCCCTCGAAGATCATGTTGCAAGGACCGGTACATTTTCTCACCTTGCTGGCGCTGTTGTTGGAGAATCTTTTCGAACGCGAAGATGCTTGACTCTCTTTACGGCCCAATGAATGTTTTTGGCTTTGCGCTGAAAACAGACTGTGGCCAGTGAGGAAGCGACACCGGCCTCGGCCAGATGTACCTCTTGGTCATCTTGACGGATGGATAGTTAGCAAGGGCGTGACAGTGGTGTCTGGAGGATTGCGGGAGCGGCCCATCGATTATGAGGGAATGCTGGGCAATAAAGTATGTAAAACGCGTCAAGGAAGTTGATTTTCCGGTCCATGACCTTGGTTTCTTGCGAGGCCGTGATCGAGTTTTGTAGGTTCGCTCTCTTCTGTTTCTCTCATCCTCATGTTACTCTTACCCAACACTGCCAAACGCCATCTTTGGGCGTATCAGCCGTTTCGCATCCATCCGCTCGTATATACACATTAGATAAGATTTTCAGGGGGTTTCTGATCACATGACCAACCCATAACTTCCTCTATGATTATTCATCAGGAAATCTTCCATCTTGCAGCGCCTCCAAAAAAATCCCCCACCATTCTGAACCCTGCAAGATCTTGCTCCACCTCCAATAATGCTTCTACAGAGTTGGAAGAAGAACCTACCCAAGGTTCTTACGGAAATAGATCCCTTCTCAACCTTCCCATCGCCAACGATGCATGCCTCCCTCTCCCACTGCAATGAGCAGCAGCTCTCCCTCGCTAACTGTCGCCTTGTCTCAGCTCCTAGCACCCCACAGACTGGGCCTAAACGAAATGACAACTCCTTCAAGTTCTCCTCGGTCGCAACGCCAGCCACTTTCCTAATTCCCCCCACGACCGCCCTCAGTCAAGTCGTATGACGGACTTTTCCTTATCACTGTGGCTGGGATAACTGCCCCTCCAAGGCCTGTCGATCACCTCAAGCCAGCAAGCACCTCTATGACGAAGTGACACTGAAGATACCTACCTATCACAGCTATATTTCATGCGTATGAGCTGAGTCAGGGTTTTCCTCGTATTTTCGATTAATTGCGGAGAGGGAAGAACCTAGCAACGTCTACCTATCATATGGCACGCCCTTTTGTCGACTTCGATCCAGTTGCACACCACCACACATACTCTTCTGCCTGATCCTGCTGGTGAACTGTCGAGGGCTCAAGGCCGGGTGATCATCTTGAACATGTCTTTTTGGAGATAGTCGCACGAGCGCTAAGACATATTGCGCGCGATAACAATCTAAGCCTGAATGATCTAACTCCTTCAACAGTGGCCGATCTCTGAATTTTCCTTCGCGTGGCGACAAGGAGGCTAGAAGCGACCGGGCTCACCTTCTGCCCCTCCCTCTTTTAAGAACGTTTGTCTGGGTTCTGGGGGACTGCGCATGGTTGTTGTGAGCAAGCTTTGGACCATAAGTGCAGCCTGACAATTCTTTGCCCGCTTTACGTTCGTCTTCACCTACCATGGCGAACACTAAGACCGACTTTTCTACGCCTGATATTCCGATGTCTGAGGCAGTATTTTATGTCTCAGCATGTACACGAATCAACGCGCCTGCTAGTCTGGTTTTCCGCACTTTACGGAACACCGAGACATGGCGAGACTGGAACCGGTGGGTGCCCAGAGTAACAATCACATTCCAGCCTGAAGAAGAAGACGATGCCACACTCGCGGAGATCGAAGAACTGGTGCGCAACACATCCATCGCCGTGAGTTTCGACTCGGATATCACAGATGGAGCTGCCAGGTCATCCAGTCCAGGCCCGAAGCGAGGCAGTCGTGCACAGGGTTCAACAGGAGGAAACCCTTCGCCTCTGGGCACTGGTGGTGATTCAAGGCGGAAGAGCTCAGAAGGCTTCAGTCTTCCACCAGTGACGCGTCAACGTCTGGCCAGCAATGCAAGCAGATTCTCTGAAAGGCCTAGCGGTGAAACACCTCGGTCAAATTCGACGAATGGTCAATCTGCGGCCCAGAAGTATGCAGCCGCATATGAAGCGCGGAAAGCATCCATTGCATCGGGTGAACAGCCGGCCCCAGCCAAGAACGCCGTGCTACTCGAATCGCCCGCCCACCCATCAATCCTCATGCCAGCCCCGGCGAACACGCCGTCAACCGCGTTGGCGGTTTCGAACAAAGCCTCCCGGCGGAAAAGCGGCACCAGCTCATCGCTCCGGCGCCAATTGCACATTAACGCTCTCTACGGAGAGCCCAGCGTGCGGATCCAAGTGGGCACACGCATGACCTTGCACATGAGGATGAAACTGCCTCACAGCCACGAATCGCGCGAACAGCATGTCGTCGTCACCGAAGTCTCCCGCCCGGATGACCCTCTGGACGATGCCGACCCTGAAAGTCTGATGCGCGCTCCCACTCACACGGCTTCCAAGTCCGGGGTGTATCGGCTTGTCTGGTCGATGGTGAACAGCTACAATCCGCCGAAAGCATATCCCAAATTCATGTTACAGACGCAACGCGTGCACGAAATCCGGCCGATCATCAGCGGTGATGGGACGGAGACATGCGAATATTGGGACTGGGAGGCGCAGAAAGGTATCCTGGCCAAAAAGAACAAGAGGGAGCAAGCCAAATACATGGAAGAAAGAATGGCCGAATGGGGAACGAGGTTGGGCGAGTTTTGCGAAAGCATGGGCGGCGCAGTCGAGAGGAGAGATTTTGTGAGCGGTTGACAGCGGCAGCGGCAGCAGCAGCAGAGGAAGAAACTATAGGGAGAGCGAGAACGAAGTAATGACCACGAGCCGAGGGAATGCGCGAACAACACAACGAGAAACTATGATCTGAGAGCAAGCGAAGCAAAGAGACGTGCCCACTACAGGTCTACCCAGTATCGACCCAAGGAAAGGCACTCAGGGCGATGCAGAGCAAGCAATAAGCTGGACTATGTCTTGACATGCCGAATACCGCCAGCATGAGACTATATAGGTCAGGATTACGGGCATACTCTGGACAAGGCGCATTGACGAGCAATTTATACGACTTCATACCACAGCAAACGGACAGGCATTTCAGCTACCATGTACCTTATAATTTATGCCATATTAGTATTAATATTCAACGAATCTGGTGATGTTCGTTCCAGTGAGCCGGACTCTTGCACCGTGTCGACATGCTGTATATCTAATGTGATGACTCGTACAGTGCACCAAATAAGAATCAGACACACTTCAAGCACATACCTACTAGTAAGGTAAGGTAGGTTGCGCTGGTACAAGTATCACATTTGCATCAATCTCATCTAGAGCATATGGCATAAGGTACGCCATACATAAAAATACTAAAAATACCTAATTAGGTAGATACTAAAAAATTCATCAATATCCAGAATGGATAAGAATAGAAAAGCGCCCTCCATTCCCTCGCTGCCCACCAAAAGACCGTCAATCCATCGCCCTCGCTCAAAGTCCAGTCATGAGAGGTCATCACATACCCTACCCCGTACCGTGGCCCTGCGGCCGCGTTTCTGACTCCACCCTGCAGTTCCCAAACTTGATTCCGAGAAGGAAGAGAAAAAAGAGAAAAAGAACCAAAAAAAGGCAGAACCCAATGTCCCAAGTGAACTCCGAAACTTCAGATTCGGCCTTTGTGAAGCATGGACTGCACACCAAAACTAGCATAGCATAACATAGCCAGCTAGCCGTGGAACCAACCGGCTGAAGAAGTGTAAATTGAAATTTGTCGAACGGTGCCATCTCAAGCATGAAGCAAAAGCACTTGACTGCTTTCCTCTGTTCTGCTCGCTGGGTGCACGGCAAGGCTTGTCGTTTCGTCCACCGACCCTCAGTCAATGAAATTAGGTCGAACGTGAATCGTGATCTGGCTCGAAGGAACAACAGCGGTGCGAATGGACTGCTTGGGTCCATGAATGTGTTGAAAGTATCGGAGCACAGAGACGGAGACGGAGAGAGCCCAAGCAAGGCGGTCAAAGATATTGGCCGCCAGCCAGGCAGAAAAAAGTTTCAACGGGCTGTTCATCTCAGTAGACTGCCATGCCATATGGATCGCTTCAGTTTGTGTTGTGGAAGTTCCGCCGGCAGAATCCAGCGAACCTCTCTCTCTCTTGGTGCGGGTAAAAAAGCGCGAAACGGGGTGGTATAAGCATTTCTTGAGACGAGCATCTGAGAAACGTGAAACATCCAGGCTGGATGGGAAGTCGGAGGTTGTCACAGGGTCCGTAGCCGGGGTCATGATTTTCTCGGCTGACCCTTGCCCATGCTCTCCACGATGTCCAGCCACTCCCGCGCACCGATGCGACCCATGTCAGCCTTCAGAACTGCTCGTTCGAGGACTCTCTCAACCACACCCATTCGAGGCACTCTCGAGCCTTGCTCTCCGTTTCTCACGTGGTCGAGAACCATCCATCCTTGCGTTGCCATTAGTTGCCGTTGGAATACACTGCCAGGGTATACGAGTAGCTGACCTGTCGCAGCGACGAGGAGAGTGACGGCGAGGGAAAACACATCGGAGGCTGTGGTGGCAGTCGAAGTAGGATCACGTAGGACACTTGACTTGAGAAGTTCGGGGGCCGTGTATTCTCTCGTCACCGCAGACAGAGTGTTGGGAGTAGGTTCGTCAGCGATCAGGAGCTGCGCAGACGAGAAGTCGGCGTAGATGGGATCAAAGGTCAAGTCGTCGGTGGGAGAGTCCGACTCCTGCATATTCGAGAGCAGGATATTTCCAGGCTTGATGTCGCCGTGCACGACGCCAGCTTCGCCATGAAGCCAGACGAGGGCGGAGATGAGTCGGTGTGCGAGTTGTAACCATGTGCTGGTGCTGCCGATGACAGGTTCGTTCATGGTCCAAGTCGAGAATTCGCGCGATGCGGCAACGGCGCGTTTGCGAATATGCGCTTCCAGTGAAAGTGGTATGGCTTCGAGAACCAGGGTGGCATCGTCAAGTATGCCGTGGAAGGCGACAATATATCGATCGCTTCCAGATAAGCTGTGGAGATAGCTGAGGACTTTGGCTTCGTTTCTGAGGATGATGGCCGCGTCTTGTCGGCTGGGTGTCTTGACGGCGACAAGCGCGGGCGTGGATACGGTAGGAGACTGTGGTGGCGTCAAAGATTCTGAAGCAGACCATGCCTTGGGGCGCGTCGTGGCTTTGTAGACGATGCTCCATGCGCCGGTGCCGAAGATGGCATCTCTTCCGCGCTGGTCCTTGAGGATTTCGACGTCAAAGGGACACTTGGGTACCAAATATCCCGCGGGGGCTGTCCGGCTTTGGGGTAGATCCGTCTGGATAGGATCAAGACTCATGCCCCGGCCTTGCGACCGCGAACCCAATGTTGGCGATTGAGGCGTAGGATCAGGGGTCGTAACAGTCGAAATGTAGGAAGACAACCGACTCACACGTGGCGAGGTTGGAGGAGTCAGAACGGAGGCGAGGGCGTGGCGAGTGTCAGGTTTGGCATCGCCGGTCGCGTCTAATCCTGGAGTTGTAGGAGGAGTGTCCATCGTGCGATTGACAAGTGAAGGGCGTTGAGGAGTCGCCATCGCTTTTGTCTTTCCTGTCCCTCTGGGTTTTGGAACGTCTTATCAGACACACGCGTGTCGTCGTCTCATCAGTTCAGGTTGCGCGAATTTGTGTGCGTAGTGCTCGGACGTGCACAAGCAGATCACGGGGTTTAGCGGTATGAGAAAGTATCGACGACGGAGTCAGAAGGAAGATGTTGCGCTGTATGTACTGTGATCCAGGCCATGCCAACGCGGGCGAAAAGATTAAATCATGCAGCCCGTCCGCCGACTGTGGGCGCTATTGACTTCGGTTCCCTAGATCTGGAACTCGTATCCGAGACCGATAGGGAAGGCCGAGGGGCAGTGATCAACTGTTTGTCCGTGCCCAGGCCAACGCGAATCCTTTCTCGCTTCCTCAGCGAAATCTCATGCAACACTGGTCGGATATTGTTCCAAGGCAGGCCACGAGGACGGGCGGGGAGATGACAGGAGAAAGTCTATTCAAGGTTCCCGCAATAATGGCGACGCGCGAGGTGAGAGAAGAGGCCGGCCAACGAACGAAAGGGGATGCTGCGATAGGATATGGCTCGAGAGAAGATGCGGCCAGTTCGAGGGCTGGTACGTCATAGAGGGAGGTTGACACCACAGACACTGAAGTGGATGGGAGAGCGAAGAGGATTCGACTACGGACTGATAAGAAGAAAAGGAGGGAAAAGAGAGCGTCCGGGAGATGCCAGGGTTCAAGGGAAAGAGAAAGAACCCTGTCTGAAGTGTTGAAGCACGAGGCAGCGAGGGTCCAAAAGTGCAAAGTGCAAAGTTCATGTTCTAGTAACTAGTAGTACGTACTAACTCTGGAATGGCTAGTCCAACGCCACTACTTGTAGCCTGAGTCACGCTGACTGGCCGGTATCTTTGGTGGCAGAACTTGTAAAGCCCTGACATCAGATCGCCGCCGGGCCGAGATGGTAAGAGATTTGATTGGACATGAAAGTAAGCTATATATTAGTAATCCACTGATTCCGAATTAGCCGGTGTATCTTACTGAAATAGGGAAAACCAACATCCACTATTAGTTAGAGTTCCTAGTCCGGTAGAGACGGTGCGGTGTTTTAATATGTTAGGATGTTCTAGTCATCACGCTAGGACAGCACTATGTGGCTTTAAGTGGGTCCTATCACCTCTTCTCCGGCCCTACCCCAAATGTCCGTAAAGGGACTTTTGATAGAGCCCGATCTCAACCACACTTTGTGTACGGCAAGCCAGACTTGACAGAAACAGAAACAGAAATAGGAAACGGGGAGACGAGGACAGAAGTTCATCTTAACCCCAGACTGACTACTGTTCTGTTTGAAGCACCGGCACCACCCCCGTCCATTCACCTCGGGCTCGTTCCTCCCAGTATCCGTCTTTCCCGGTCTTCAGCTTCCACACCACTTCATCCCCCAATTCTATCCGGGAAAACCATCGAGGGTTCCAGCTCTCGCCTTTGGCCTCCATTTGCTTTCTCCGTGCTCGTTGCCCTTCCTCCAATTGATTCTTCAGCTTTTCCGCTCGGTCATGATCCCCCTGTTCCAAGGCATGTTGATCGGGTCGAAGTCGACTGTCAGTTGGAGGCAGCTTGCCCCTTTCTATCGGCGTGATTTCGTTCAACTCCACAGCAAAGCGAGTCATTCCATAGTGTTTGTGGGGATCGTCCACCAGTGGCCCTACTGTCCAAATGGTCGATCGCCCAACCTTGCCGGGCTCCTTCAGCTGCAGTGAATTCGTCCACGTCCCCGTCAGCCCAATAGACAATTCTTGCCCATTGCTGTCGATTGTCTGCGCCTCCACATCCTCACTGCGCCCAGAGAACATCCCTTTGGCCTTGAATGTCACCACCGCCTTGTGGCCTGACGCCTCGTTCACAACGGTCATGGTTCCCACAGGCTCCACGTACTTCTCTCCCGCAATGATGTTCCGCAAGAAACACGTCGCCGCGGACCAACTGTAGACCTCGCCCGTGGGGTACAACACCAATCGAGCTTTGCCTTCCGTAACGATCTCGGATGATTTGCCCCAGAACTTCTGCGATGGGAGAGGCGATTGGGTAAAGACCCAATGTTGGGACTCGGCATGGAATGCGAGTTGCACGGGGCGGTGTGACACCTTTTCGGCGATGAAGCGGAATCCCCGGTCCTCTCGGACCAGCTCATACGTCTCCCCCAGCATGGGATTGAAAGGTTTGCGGATCGACCGCTCTTTGGCGCGCGAGTTCGACAGTGATGAGACAGCAAACGCAGTCACGTACATGAGTCGTTCGAAAACGTCCGTACACTGCACAGCATGGTCCAGAAGCTGGGAGTATTCCAACTGCTCTGCCGCCCGCTGCAGTAGTGACAGCGGCTCATTCGCTGAAACCGGCATCGATATGGTGGACAGGTCTTTGCCTACATTCTTCCGAAGAAACCCTATCAGGCTGGGAGGCATCACAGTTGGGGCTGTGATGGACCGCCTTCGGGGGATCGGAGACAATGGCAAGGGCGTCAATGCCCTAGATTTCGGTGGTAGAAACGTGGATACACTGCCAGATCGTCGCTTTACCACCTCCAGGTTGTCGTCCCCGAAGTCACTGCTTGTCGCGGAAAATTCGTCCTCGGCACCACCATCATCAGACCCAGAACCCTCATGTTCAGTATCACTGTGGATATCGAAAACCCCAGATTTGTCTTCCGCATCAAAGTACTCTTGTGAATCCACCGACTGCAGACTCATTCGAGAAACTGCCGACCTGGGCGGCGCCGCATGTCGCATCTTGTGCTCCGTCACGAAGGACGCAAATTCGCTGACAACTGAGTCAAGGTCGTGAAGCACTGCTCTACAGTGGTCGTGCATGCTTTCTTCATGAGCAAGCCGGGGCCGCTGAGCTGGTGCAGGAGATACCGAGCCATTGCGTTGACCGGGCTCGGTGGCGGGCGCAGGGACTGCCAGTTGACCAGAAACACTCCGCTTAAAAATGTTCGGTTGACTGCTATGAGTACTGGGTTTTCGTTTCCAGAAAGATCGCCTATCGTCTTGCTTGAAATAATCCTCCGTCGGGCCATCCGTCGGGGTTGACCCTACAGATGTAGGACCCAAAAGAGGTGACGACGGCGGCATTGACTGGGCCAGCGTCTCCAGGCAAAGCCTTCGTACGGCATCGCGTGTCCCTGAAATCCTACTCAGCAGAGTTTCCAGCCTGGCCCACTCCTGGTCATCAAACAAATTCGACTTTTCGTTGGCCCCGGTACTGCCGGTGGAGATATTCATGCTATCACCTGGAGTGGTAGACTCCTTCACCAGCCGCGCAGCGGTTTCTAGAGCGCTCTTCCATTCTTCGAAATCGGACTCATTGCTCGCCTTAAGGTGCCATATCTCAGCCCCGGAATCGATTGTGAACTCCCTTGATTTGGCATTGGCTGCAATAGCTGCCAACGACAGCGGGATGGCGCCTCGGAGTGCTGAGGAGTTCCGATCCCGATAGTAAGACAAGGTAGCCGTGGTCAGGTCCAAGCAGAAGAATCGCCGCGCATAGCCTTGATGTTTCTTCCGGCGGCGCTTGTGGAGGACTCCTGTATGGATTGTGGCAGGATCCCCATCCCCCGCAAGTTGCAGACCCTCCGGAACAGGAGCAATACTTCCAGCTCCCGATTGACTAACAGATGCTTGTCTGAGTGAGTCCTCGGATACCTTATCTTTGGCCTTTAGCTTGGGGCTCCTCTTGGACTTTTGAGAAGATGCTGAAGCGATGGCCATCGCCGAAGCCATTGCTGGGGTGTGCTGGGTCTGAGCGCCAAATTGGATCTGCGGTTGACATGCCGTGGGATATGTCAAAACAAAGATGGTTGCTGTTTTGGATGTATTCTTCGAGAATGTATTGTCGAACACCAGAGCATAGTTGCCCCCTTCTCCTGAACGTACATCATGCTTGCCCTGGGTTACCCGGTCGGCCTCACACTTGCCCATCCATCGTATTTGTTTGAGTCCGATACTGGTCAGCCTCTCGATCGCAGTGGAGCTCGTGTCTGACTTGTCTTCGTCGACGGCGGACGGGCTGGGCGAGGGAGGTGGTAGTGAAGGAGGGCCTGGATTTTGGTTCGCCTGCGGCCCGGGATGCTTGAACAAGCCAAAGTTGATTGATTTCTTGTGAGGCTGAATGGTCCAGGAAATGGTGTGCTCCTGTTTCACATTCACCCAACGTATGAGGTAGTCCTGCACAGTGCCCAGTTAGCAGTTGTCGCCGCCGTCTGCAGGTGAAGTGAGATTCCGCGTACCCTCGAGTGCACCTCGATCTGCTCCAGTCCGGCCATGAAGATAGAGGGATGGCGTCAGTGCTCGGCCTCTTGATCAATGCTGCTTGGCCTAGTGCATGCTGAGGTTCGTACAAACAAGGTCACCGGTAGCTTAGCCACGTTGTGAGGAGCTGGTCGACTTGAGATGACTATCTATGTTCCTAGAAAAGGAAGAAGGAATACTTACGTATGTTTGTAGAGTAGCAGCAGCTATCAATCGGGGCGGATGCCAGAAAGTTGCCGAGAGAGCACGGATGGCTGACACCTAATGAAGCCGCCCCTCGATGCACATCTGACATACCACGACGTTAAGCACCAATTTCTCCAGCTTACTACCTCGCCACACAACGTCTGTCTCTGCAGGAGACAATACGAGCATAAGACATCGCACCTATCCAACATACCTAGGGAACTGTAAAACTCGGGAACATATGAGGCCTTTTCAATCCCGGAGATATTTCTTCCACAAGAGCGCGGAGCTATTGACCGTGATTGCATCATACGTACGTAGAGCTGGACTCCTGGTAATAACATCAGGTAGATACCTACCTAGGTACCTACCGCGTGCTATCTGCCCTCCGCGGCCGACTTCTTTGACCGTTTGCTACGACCGGTATCCTCCTTCGCTTCCTTCTTGCGCTTGCCCCCCTTGGAATTGCCCCCTTTCGGTCGATACCCGCCATCTGCGTCCCTTTTACGCTTCCCTCTTGAAGAAGAGCCCACGTCCAATGCGATCCCGTCATCGTCGTAGAGCTCCTGTTCCTGCTTCAAAGCCTCTTTGTTGGCAGATTTCCTTGCGGAAACTCGAGAACCAGTTGCTCGGGATGGCTTTTCAGAGCCCGGCTCATGATCCTGCAGGAATACCTGCGGCTGGTGCTTGCGAAGCCAATTATACACAGACACGGGATTTCTTAACTGTGTTTCTCGTTCGCGGTCCGCCGTCCTTTCCACGCTTCGGCTTCCCAGACTGCCGGCGGCATGCGATCTCGGATTCGTGCTGCTCCCGTCGAGGAACGCGTCCAGTGCTTGTAGATATTGCTCCTCTTGTTTCGTCGACAGAAATGCACTGGTTTCTTCACCATTTGTCTCCAACTTCTCAGCCGACTGACGGGGGTTGGGTGCAACGGAGAGCAGGGAGGCGTAAGAACGTTTGGGTGCAAAGGCCGGGGCTTTCAGAAGGCTAGCTTCGATTTCTCGATATCGGGTCTCATCAATTTCTTTCGCTCGTAGCTGGTTTCGGGCCTTCTGCAACTCTAGGTGTCCATCTTCTTCACTAATGAGCACTTCCGGACCCTCATCCCTTGTGCTCTGGTCTCCCAGGGGCTTGAGATCATAACGTAGTGTCGGTGGCACTTGCGGGCAAGAGTTCAATTCGACGAGCAGCTGAAGCAATTGACTAGAAGAGATCGTTAGCAGTGGAAGGTCGGCGAGCCATCTGTGCTCTCACTCGTTCTGCTCCGCCAGCCGTTGTGAGATGTTCATGAGTCGTTGCTCCTCTCTGAAAAGCGACGTATTCTCTCTCATTTTCTCCTCAAATGCCACCATGGTTTTGCGGTACTTGCGCCTGCCGAAGAATTAGGACACCGCTTCACCCGTTCCCGGTGCGAAGTGCTAGTTACCTGTATGATTTTCTGGAAGCGGCAGGTTGCTCAGGTGGAATTGGTTGATCCGCCATGGTGGGAGCAACCACTGGCTCTTCTGCCAGAGACATGTCGTTCATCGTCAGAAAAAAAGCAGAGCGCGAATGAGTTGTAACAAGTGGGAGAATTCGAACTTGAACGTCGCGTAAGTGCAAGAGGAAAGTGAAATGCTGCTGAATTGAAACCCCTGCGCGCGTTTGGGGGTTGCAGTGACGAAGTCTCCAAAAGTCCGAGTTGCACTTTGGGCCTATCGAAGTGATAGCGCGGGTTATTTTATTTTTATTTGTTAGGTCTCCGTTGCAGGAAAATCCTTACCCTCAAGTAAAAGTCACCACTCCTGTAACGTTGTCTGCTTCACCCCGGTTAATCACAATCATTTATCCAGGCCTACGCAAACTCAGACGGAAAAATGAGCGTCACAGAAGTCACGACTTCCAGTGAGGAGACTAAGAGTCGAAAGAGAAATGCAGAGGCAGCAGACATTGAGATCGATATTGATGCCCCAGAGCCTCCTTCCAAGAAGGCCTTACGAAAAGCAAAGAGAGCGAAAATCACTCCTAACAATGATGGCACCTCCAGCCAATCTACAAATCAACGGAGTGAGACCCAAGAGAATAAGAAGCGGTCCGAATATGGAATCTGGATCGGAAATCTAGCATTCAGCACCACCAAAGACGACCTTCTTAAGTTCTTTACTGAGAGCTCGAAGAATGTTATCCGTAACGATCAGATCACCAGGATTCATCTCCCTCAGGGACAGCCAAAATTCGGCAAACCTGCAAACAAAGGCTTTGCTTATGTTGACTTCTCTGATGAAGACGCTCTCCAGAACGCTCTGGAATTCAGCGAGGGTCTTCTAGGTGGACGTCGGGTCTTGATCAAGAACGCAAACAACTTTGAAGGCAGACCGGAGCCGAAAAAGGGTTCGGATGGAGGGCCGGCTCATCCACCCAGCAAGCGCATTTTCGTGGGCAACTTGGACTTCGACACCACCGTGGAAGACCTTGAGGAACATTTTGGTGTTTGTGGTCCAATCGTGCACACTCACATGGCTACGTTCGAAGACACTGGCAAATGTAAAGGCTTTGCCTGGATTGACTTCGAGCAGCAATCATCGGCTGAATCTGCAATGCGAGGCTGGATCGAACCCCGACACACCGGGGAAGGACTCTCTACGAACAAGAGATCGTCGAGTCAGAGAATATGGCTTTCCACCCTAAAAGGAAGGAAATTGAGGATGGAATTTGCTGAGGACAAAGCCACCCGATATCAAAAGCGCTACGGAAAGCAGGCCAAATCAACGACCTCAGGAGAAGGGACTGGGTCTGAAGCAGAGGAGCCCATTCAGGAAGTCAGCGAGGACACAGTGGTTAAGCCCGCCTGGCGTGGATCAGACAAAGGGAAGAAAAAGAGGTCAGGTGGCAGATATGCGGAAGAGACGGTGCAGAAGTTGACCGGTGCCATTGTCGAGAGCAAAGGTCAAAGAGTTGTGTTTGAAGAATGATATGGAGATTGTCGCAATGCTACTTAGTTTGTGCCAAAATGGCATTCAAAATGTACTCTACCTTATCTACGTGACGGATGCACAGAAGATACCAACACTGAGACAAAGGGAGACTTAGAGGAACGAGACATGTGAAGTCACTCCCACACTCCCATCTGACAATGTCTATCCATGTACATACAATTCCTAGAGGCTCGCCAGTTGGGGTCACTGACCAATAACATGGCCCCATCCTGTGCAGGCAACAGATGCGCTTGGCGTCGTACTAATAAACCCCGTGACGAAAGTCTGGGGCAAGAATGCCAGTGCTTCAAAAGGTCTCGCCCTCGACTGGACACTACACCACTACGTACTACGTACGGACTTTTCTGACGACCTGAAGCTGTTGGGAGAAGGACAGTGTCTCGATTGCTGGGACTTCTTTGCTGTCCACATCGACAATCTTGTCAGTGGTTTCATGATCACATCCCCAACAATCCTGTTCGCATTCCGGCGTCGCCTTGACATGTTTCCATAATAACGAGTGCTCGGAGAAAACCACTGGCTGCGTCGTGCCGTTGTCGACTCAGGACCAGTCATCGCGACCACGAGAATGATTTCAACTTTGGCCTCTTGACCCGTGTCCTTCTTGCCAGTCTGCGTCGCGCAGAGGATCCGAAACCATGCCTGCGACTCACAAGAAAAACCTGCTTGCCAGTAGAAGACGGCGAGAAGATGATGGGGAAGATGATGCGTCGGTGGTGGGAGACTTGGAAGATGACTCGATGAGCGAAGGCTCTGCACTGAGCAATGTTGATGATGATGAAGATGAAGAAGGAGATGTAGAGGCAGAAGGCAGCAATTCCAGTGGAGATGAACATGAGCAGGCGAAAGCTGCCGAAAAGAAAGCCAAATCCGCTAAGCAACAAGGTGAAGATGGGGATGATCATGCTCCTACAGTCAAAGCACCGGACTCTAGAGATCCATTGCAGCCCACCGCCGGTACAGATGTTGTGCCGCCCGAATCAAATGCGCCTCCAAAATCGCAAGAGCCCGAAGAACTTCGTTTCGAAGAACTGGCAATACCCGCGGGGAATGAAGCTACCACTGGCAGCGAAACTGTGATTCCCAAGGCTCCGCGACATGAGACAGTCTCACAACGCAGCCGAAGGGAGCATCAAGAATATGTTAGGCAGCGCGACGCCAATCCTGCATTCGTGCCTACTCGAGGCGGGTTCTTCCTTCACGATGATCGCAATTCAAGGTCCTCGGGACAGCACCCGAGGACATTTGGACGCGGCAGAGGCCGGGGATTCGCGGCCCCGGTACATGAAGCAGGGTATGTTCAATATAACATATGATACAACCAATTTCTGACTTGTTACAGGCGCGGCGGCGGCTTTAATGAGCCTACGAACAGACCTTGGGCTCATGATCTTCATGAAGGCCTTGAAACGGCACCGAGAGAAGGAGCGCTGCAAGGGAAGCAAGACGGACTTTCAGAAATGCAACGAACGCAGAACCCTGCAGCGTCAACGGCTCCAAACAGATCCTTTTCATTTTCAACAGTTCTGGGAAATGTCACCGTTCAGATCTCCTTCCCGGGAATGGCTCAGAAAATCTCCGTTCCAAATGTGGTCAAAAAACAACATACACTGCTACCGCAACACCGACCCCCCTTGAGGCGAGACAAACCCGTCCGAATCTCAATACCTGACACTGCGCCCCGATATATTTTCCCCAGCACCGAGAGATCTTTCATCTTCATTCCTCGAGCAATGCGTCCAAACCAACAATCATATCGTGGTCGTGGGCGGGGAAGCTTCCATGGAAGCCGAAGACCGAGCATTTATGGCAGCACCTACACTCCGAGTGTTGCAATGAGCCGGAAATCTTCGGTGGGGGCATCTACCCTAAGGGACGGTATACGGTCGCCAGCTGATTCGGTGTTGTCGCGCATGGGCATTCCTGGCATGGAAAGCACCCGGCCTATTGTTCGGATGCCATCAACGGTTCCTACCCCGTCGCTTTCGAGGAGTGGGATGCACGGCTTGAATGGTCAGATCGGAATGAGTGCACCAGCTCCCCCCATGTATGGCAGCCATTCCACTGCTATACCAATGCATCAACCAAGACCTCAGAAAGCGGTGTCTCTTGCAGACATTGAATCTCCAGCATCCTTCCATTTCAAGGCCCCGCAACCGCAGCAAGAACAACCATTTCATCAACAGGTCCCAGCCCACATTGTCGATGCCTATGCGGAGGGGAAGGAGGTCCAACCTGGTCAACAAGCCGCACCAGCTCTGGCTGGAGTGGCGCCGCTATCACAGATCCCCGAAGGCGCAGTTTTCGCACAAGGCTATCCATCGTACCCTGTAATGGGAGCGCCGGCCTACTTTGGCGCGCCTTACAACCCTGGCACGCTGTTCTATCCCCCCATGGTGGACACGAACTCTTATGGCGTCCAAATGCATGCGCCCTCATTGGCACCTAGCTTCGTCCCAGGTTCTCATTCGCATCCTGTCGCGTACATGCCTGCTCCTGGTGCTGTGGAAGGCGGAATGCCACCCAACCCTGTTGCGCACGAGTCAAACGGAATGGTCTATTACTATAATCCCCCGATGTTCGCGCCTGACGCTCCAAGCGGACTGCAACCCCTACCAGTTGCTTCCAATGGTAACATGACGGCGATGTCCAACAGGATGTCCGGGCAACCTCCTTTTTACCTTCCTTCTGCGCCCGCTGGCATGTTTTACCAGGCACAGTCTGGATGATCTCCTCTGTGCCGCTTATTGTCTCTTAATAGGTTCGACTTGGTTTGACTCACGAGAGACGGAGTCAATTTGCATTTTGGGGAGCGAGCAGGCATGTCCGGTTTCAGCGATATCGGAGGGCTTTCCTACGTCGCTTGTCCTGCTTTCGAGATATTCTTGACCATATCCTTCATGTACATTATATCTCGTGGTTGCAAAAACATTCTCTGGGGACGCTTAGAGGAGCCTTGGAACAGACTGGCCAAAGTAGGGCAACGCGGGCTTGTAAAAAGAAACAAATCGAAAGACTGTTTCAGGCATTCTCTTGATCGGCGTAGTTGACTTCCTAGGCGAATGACACAAGGCTGTGCTCTCCGTGAGGGCGCGGGCAGCGACACTCCGATGATCAACAGGGCGAGCAGAAAAACGCCGTGATCGACTGCAGGGGATGAGATGTCCGGACTTTTGGGCAGGTGGGAAAAGAGACGGCGATAATCATCCCCCACGGTGTCGTAAATAGGTACGTGTCGAGGGTGTGTATTTAGTGACAGTGGCCGGCTACCGACCGGTGAGCATGGGGCTCGATGAGAGGTTGAAGTGGTTGGAGCGTCTCATAGGTATTTCCGTCACGGCTACAGTGGCAGTACGTGCCACTGAGCAATAATGTCGAATGATTAGCCGTAACTCGTGCGTACTATTGAATTCCGTTGCTGTTGCGATGCTGCCTGCTCACGTGCAACGAAGGGAAGTGCAGTGCCAGTGCCAGTGCTGCTGGTTTCCCCGCCCGCTCCACGGAACAGGCTGCGGCTTTACCGTCATCTCTCTATCATCGACCCGACCGCCTCTCTCACTCTCTCTCACTTACACCTTGATCTTGCTCAAACCGCCTTCCATCCTCCATCTACTCCTCCTGATATTAGGGAGAGGTATCCTGGGTACTTTTATCGTCCATGCTCTCTCCTTCTTGAGGTGTCTCTACGCATCAGCCGCGCCTCTCGCCTTGCTCGCTGTTAATCGTCCAACCCGGTTGACACCGCCTGCCTAGGTCCTTATCATCCAGCATGGCTACTCCTCATCCCCATCCAGGTCCCGTTGGCCCTGATACTCTGATCACTGTCAAGGTCATCATTGATGGGACCAATCGAAGATTCAAGCTCGCTCTTCGTGATCTCGGAGCCAACGTGCTTCCACAGAAGGTATGTGGCGCTCGTCTGCCTCACTGACGCCTCATCCTCACCAGGCCCGGCTGGATCCCCAACCAACGCCTGCGTGAACTACGGCTAATTCCTGGTTTTACAGCTCCGTTTTCTTCTTAGCATCCCCGCGGAGCATGAGGTCCGCTTCGATCGATTCTCCGATTCCGCAGGCACCTACGTCACCCTCGATAGCAACAACCCAGCCATCTACAAACAGTTGTATAGGGCTGCGAAAGCGAAGCTCAAGCTACGTTTGAGAGCTATCGTTGAAGCACCTGTGAAATCTCACATCGATGAAGACGCTGCCGATACCCCCAAAGTGCTTGAAATCAAGGAGGTCATGAAGAACACTGTCACAGCCTCAGAGCCGAGGCAAACCTTCCTGGAGACCGTCCTGTCACAGCCTCTGGGTAGTGGCGTTGCACCATCGAACAAGTCCGCCCAGAAGAGCTGCACATATTCACCAACCTGTGCCATCCCAGGTGCATTTGATATCAACAACATGAGCTCCGAAGACCTGTCGTTTCTTCGCGGAGGACTCTCTCGCGATCCCAACGTCTTCTCCTTCCCCACCCTCCCGTCGCTGAATGACTTTCCGTCCACCTCCTACAGCATCGACTGCAATAGCTGTGGCAAGTCCGTGCCCAATGAGCATTACCATTGCGGTATCTGTGAGAACGGCGACTTTGATCTCTGCAAGACATGTGTTGATGCCGGCGTCACCTGTGATGGAGAAGAGCATTGGCTTCTGAAGAGAACGATTCGTAACGGAGTCGTAATTCCAAGCATCACCGAGACTCTGGCTCCGAAGAAGTCGGCCAAGACGACCACGCTCTCCTCCGACGAGGTCGTCACACCGGTCAGCCCTGACCAGGAAGATGGTGAACGCACTTGCAACTCTTGCATCTCCCGTACGTCTATACCCAAGCTTGGTTTGGCGCTTGCTAATGTTGCTATAGAACTGCCAGCCCGGGAGTTTGTTACTTGCCGAACCTGTCCCGACTTTGATCTTTGCTTCACCTGCTTCCAGGATGGTGAACATGGTCATGATCCATCCCATGGATTCGAACCCCAAGGAACCGTTGACGACATGGTAGATCCAGCAATCAAGGTGCTTTGTGCTCCGGGTCGCGGTATTCGCCATGACGCTATCTGCGATGGCTGCGATATGGCAAGTACCCCACTCACCATTTGAGCTGATATATCCGACTAACGCACTTTGATTGCAGAGCATCTACGGAGTCCGACACAAGTGTTTGACCTGCCCAGATTTTGATTATTGCTGCACCTGCGTGGAGACTGCCGGGGAGAAGCACCCTGGTCATCGGTTCGCGCCCATCTACACACCGCTTCAGATTCTTCGGACTCCCAAGCAATATCATCGTGGTATCTACTGTGATGGTCCCTTGTGCACCGACCACATGGCTTACATCACTGGCGATCGTTACAAGTGCGCCGTATGCCATGACACTGATTTTTGTGCCAAATGTGAAGCATTGCCCAACAACGGACACAACGCAACTCACCCGTTGATCAAGATCAAAGTCCCGATCCGCCACATATCCATCACTACTCAGCACGAGTCAGAAGACGGCCAGAAGGTTTCGGAGGTGGGAGACCGGTCAACAGCGAAGCACGCTGCTACCGAGACCACCCGCTCCACGTCTGCCAACGCGGCTACGCAAGTTCAAACTGTCGCAGAGGTTCAGCCAGCTGAAGATCAAGCCTTTGTGGGTGAGCCTGGCACCGTCAACGACGTCATGTCAGGCAAGCCAGTGGTGAATGACCTCCAGGCTTGGTATGTTTCTGACTCGACCCCTGATGGGACTCGCGTTGCACCCAACCATCTCGTCTCTCAGTCGTGGACGCTCCGCAACCCCGGGCCTCAGGCATGGCCGGCCGGCTGTGCAGTCTACTATATCGGTGGAGATGATATGCGTAACTTGGACCTCCATCACCCTTCGAGTGTCTCTACGATGACCGCCGCCAATCGAAGCAATTTCCTTGCCACCGCCCTTGAACCAGGCAAGACTGCTGTCTTCACCGTGCTTGTGAGATCTCCACATCGTGAGGGACGGGCCATTTCTTACTGGCGCCTTAAGACTCCTGGAGGGCTTCCTTTTGGTCACAAGCTCTGGGTGGACATCGATGTCCGATCGACTCCTGTGGATTTGCCCATCCGTTCGGCTCTGCTCCCCTCGGGCCCGGCCAGCGTTGTGGCGGACGAAGAGGCCAAGGAGGACGACAAGTCACCGGTTGGCTCCACCATGATTTTCCCCACACTGGACAAGGAATCTCCCATCTCAAGCGTTCACGACGTCAGCGCCGAACACGTCGAAGTGGCCCCAGTGGCAGTGATGGAACCGACCACCAAGACTGATGAACAAGAACTCCTCGAGGATGTGGAAAGTCTGGAGTTGGAGGAATCCGACAGTGAGGAGGAAGGGTTCTTGACTGACGAAGAATATGATATTCTAGATGCAAGCGACGAGGATTTCTTGATCGAGGCACATCAAGCAGTGAGCAAGTAACCTCGGTTGCCAGGCTAGACCAACTGTCTGGAATAATTCCTGCGGTTCTCCATGTCGAGCAACAAGCGACAGGGACTGAGCCTCGCGGGCTTTTCGCAACACCGGGCTGAGATTGAAGCATAATGGAGCAAGTGGGAGGGCATTTGGATCAGGCTGAATGGGGGTGTCAGGGTTATTATGGGATGAATGATTGCTTTTTCTTTACCTAGGTAGTACGCACTGCAACACAAGTTGATAGCATGAATGCCTTGTCCACTCCACTACGTATCATTTCCACTGCTCTCCACATCGGTGTTGTGTTTGTACTGCGGAGAGTTTCTGTAGGTTTGAGTAGGAGGACTATTTGGTATTGGCCGGTCGGAGATGGCCAATCCGGGGGATTTCATTACAAGCCTGAGGAATTGAAGAGGGGCGATAGTGGACTACCATACCTAGGGAAGTAGGCTCTACACTGTCTTCTGGACACTGGCAGTGTCACCTCACCGTGACAAGGCACAGGATTTCTCGGAGGAGTGGGAGATTCTCCGCGCTGTCCTACGACCAGAGGCAGGCATGTGGCCTCCGAGTCTGTGGCCTCCGGTTTGTAAAATGTCAAAATGTCGTCACATTACTAGGGACCTCTCACGGCTCCCACACTCCTTGTACCTCTACAGTGCCGTTAACCGCCTTGATTCCGCTCTCCGCATTCTCGTGCATTCCTCGTTCCTCGTTCTAAAGTGCTTTCACCGCTTCCTTGCCATCTCCGAGTCTGCCTGTTCGGGGCAGCTTTCACTTATCTGCCGCTACTGTTGCAGCTTCTGCCTGGTTTGGCCTGACCTGACTTTCCATTCTCGACTCACGGACGGAAGCTCAGGACGAAGATCCTCCACATGGAAATTCGACGACTTCCACCCCATCATCTCTCATACCGTGCCTCCCTCCCCAAAGGGTGACAGATCTGATCCGGCGCGTGGTCTGCCTCCGACCGACACCGACGGTTACAGGATAGATCTATTCTAAACGGCTGTCTCGAATCTTACCACTTTCCAACATTGCTTGCCTTTTTTGCCATCTAGGCAGACGCCAAAATATCATCCACCCACGCATCATGCACGAAGATCTACGCAGAAGAGCTCTCGAGAGCCACAAGACGGTGTCGAACAAGGCCAAGTCGAAACAATCGTCCCGGGCCAGTTCCCTGGCGGCGTCGGCTGCGAATTCCCGAGTAGCGTCCCGAGATGCCTCCGACGAGGAAGACGCCGGCAATGGCAATCTTAGTGATGATACAACCCAGAGGTGAGGCCGAGCATATGCTAGAGTGCGCAGTTGATATCAGACCGGGCTGACCTTTTGCGATTTCATATAGCATCAATTCGATCGATGCACTCCTGGAAAGCGACGATTTCAACGAACAGACCACCGAGGTCATTCGACAAGAACTGACCGATGCGATTGCCGATCTCTTGGAACGAAAAGGCAGTAGCACCAAAAGCCGGGAAGATTCCTTGAGCACCTATGTCAAGTGTCTGACCTCGCACTATCTGGCCGAAATCCTGCATGGCCGTGTGGCCGACTTATTGGGAGCATTTGGTCGGAGCATCAAGGCCGAGACGAGCGAGAAAGAGACGACACTGGCCCTGAGAGCCGTGGCACTCACCGCCATCACGTTTGCAGACAACACCCTCTATGAGATGGTATCCGGGGTGCTGAAACGCAGTATTTCAGACTCCCAGTCCTTAGCGGTCAAAGCAGAAGGCATCTTCTCCTTGGGCATCTGCCTCTCCTTTGGTGGGGCCGGGGAAGAAGAAATTGCCGAGTTCATGACATTCTTACTCGAGATCGCTTCGAGCGACGGTGCCTTCATTGGGGCTGATGACAACGCCGAAGTGGTGGCGGCCGCACTAAGTACCTATGGGTTCTTGGCCACCCAGATCGAGGATGTGGAGGAAGAATCGGAAGACGCAGTAGCCACGTTTCTCGACCAGCTGGACGCCAATGACGTGCGGGTGCAGGTGGCTGCGGGAGAAAACATTGCGCTGCTGTACGAGAAGAGCTACACACCACGCGAAGAGGACGACAGCCCTTCGTCGGAAGGGGAAGACGAAGAGACTGGAAACGGATCCTCTGAAGAACTGGGCGGAGGGCGGGACGACTCGGGGCTGGTGAAGCGATACAACGCGTACCACAACACGCATGAAGTGGTGGAAAAGGTGACGGCGTTGGCGTCGCTCAGTACCAAGGCGATGCATCGGCGCGACAAGAAAATGTTACATCAAGCATTTGCCCGGATCTCGGTCACGGTGCAGAATCCCAAGCTTGGACTGCAGGCCAACAACGCATCCAAGATGGTGGTGCGAATCCACCGAGAAGGAGAAATGCGGGTGGACAAGTGGTGGAAGTTGATGCGATTGAACGCGATTCGACGATTGTTGGGCGGCGGGTTCGTCAATCACTATTTCGAAGGCAACAAGCAAGTGCTGGACGCGCTGCCGATGCTGATGCGCTCGACAGGGGACGAGGGCATGCGCAGTCCCCGGAAAGCAGGGAGCAACAAAGGTAGCAAAGGACGATATCGAGACAGTCGACGCTTTGTTTCAGGAGACTTCCTGTCGGCGGATGAGTAGGGGAGGTGGAGGGAGAGGTAGAGATGGATATTCCTGCTCGCAAGAACAACTTTGGCACATGGGTTACAGATGGATGAAGCATGACACTAGCACGTGATTTATACCTACTTTTATTCTCGCACTCGCACTCGCTGGGACATGAGATGGGGCTTTTAGAAGAATGGATCAATATTCAAACACATATGCACATACACGTATGCATGTGTTCGCCAGTGACTTGACCTTCTCGACGTGAGGCAAAGACATGCGCTGCCCAGTGATACGGGCAACTTGGTAGTAGGAGTATTAGATCCTCGGTACCTGTATGTACTCCGAGTCTGCTCCGTAATTTAGGCGACAATCTTATTAGGAGGGTGACCCAGTTTGCCTCACATCAGAGCCCACTTGGTCTGGACTGCGCAGTGGATAATGGGGACTGTACATGGGTAATTTAGGCGGCTTGGGGGGCCTTATGAGCCTGGACGCCATGCAATTACAAGAGGTCCAGGGCATCAAACCCCAAACACACCTGCAAGTAAGACACGCTTATTAGAGGCTTAGGGGCGCCACGCCAGCCTGCTGCCATCCACTACGGCCACCACCTGCTAGTACTGCAGAGGATGAAGAGCCGACGTAAGGTCCCTCGAGTGTATCACTGGCGTACGTAACCTGCAATAATCCCAAGATGCCTCCCAATTGCCCCTACAACTAGTCCAATAATACTGGTAATCCTCGTCCTGACCCATACGTTACTTGTCACTTACTGTGTTGCAACTCCGCCTCAACTCAGCCGCAGCCCCCTCGCCCCGCCCTTTGTTTCTCCTGCAATTCCTCGCAGGCTTCTTTCCTGCTTTGAGTTGATTCGATTCTCTTCCTCTTGACAGTTCACGAAATTGTGTCTTCCACCATCTCATCTCGAACCTGCAGTGGTCGACGCTGTTGTCCTTTTCCATTCCTTCATTCTCGATTTATTCTTTCACTTACTTCCTCCATCAGGTCGACTGGCGTGGAGTGCAGTTGTCGTGTCCTGCTGCTGCTCCGCCACGCTCACCTTTTTCCCTTCCCTCGACCAACAACCGCCTACCGCCCGACCTCTTCACCTTCAGCTGTCCACGAGCGTAATCCGACCCTTTGGCGGTACCGAATATTCCATCGAGCAGTCCAGGAACGTCCGTCGGTAGTCAGAACCACTTCAGCAACGAGCCTCTGTCGTTCTGCCCTGTCACTCCTTTTCTTTCCGACATTCACTTCCGACTTGGTTTTCCAGCTGGCTTCCCGGGTCAGTCTTCCGCGCACGTGACTGTCCAACGCACCGCATCGGGACACGCGACATCCATCTCAACCTCAATCTCACTTCGTCCCTTGACTTCATCCTGGGACTCGCGGCGCGGCTGATCCAACCTCGAGTTTTAACAATATCAATACGCCGTCTCAATCATGGTGTCGGTTCCTCTCAACGTCACCGAGGCCGCCGTGGCCGCCCAGCCCAATCTGGGCGGGGCTCAATTCTCTTCACACACCTGGGTGGAACCCATTGTGAGTCTCGTCTCGCGCTGTTATCCTATCTGTTACCTTTCCTTTGGGAGCATGTCTAACCATGGCGCTTTGGCCTGATGTCTAGATTGTGGTGTCGATCATGATCGCTTCCTTGACGGTCAATCGTCGCCGAGGTTACCGAATCATGGAGTCTAATAGAGGTCGCTCACCCACCCAGTCTCTCCTACCACACGCCCAATCGCAAGACGGATCCCCCGACAACTCGGTGGACGATGATTCGTATCTGTCCAACGACTCCGATGTCTTCACCTCATCCAAATACCCGCCCAAGAAACGCAATTGCTGTGGCATGGTGGTCCATACCCCGAACTCGTCCCGATTTGCCGACAACTTCCACTCGCGCATTCTCGCCAAGTTTCCCTTCCTGATCGAAATGTTCTACTGGGTTTTGAACCTGTTGTTTTACACTCTGACCAAGGCCATTGCCCAGGTGGCCTTTTCTGGCTACGACGGACTGTGGCAGCTGGCCCAGGACCACGGCGTGCTCATCCTCGACATTGAGCATAAATCCTGGCTGAGGTTTTTGTTCCCCATCCAAGAAAGCGACTTTCAAGCTTGGTTCCTCAATAACCATTTGTCCGCCATCACCTTTCTGAATCGCATTTACTCGCTGGTCCATATTCCCGGCACGGTTGCGTATGTTTATCTCTTCCTCCAGCCCCCGGTTTTGTTTGAAGGCCATTACTAACATGTGTATGCTCTTACCCAGCTTTCTATCGTGGTATTACTATGCCGCACCATCCCACTCCTCCTTCGCCACCGTCCGTCGAACAATGACCCTGGGCAACTTTGCCGCTTTCAGCATCTTCACTTTCTTCCCCTGCATGCCTCCTCGCCTGTTACCTGAGGACTACGGCTTCCACGACACCGTCCGTCAAGCCAATGCCGAGTCCGTCTGGGTCGGCGGCAACTACGTCAACCAACTGGCCGCGATGCCCAGTCTGCATTTCACCTATGCCTTCGTCATCGGCTCCACCTTCCTGTGCCATTCGGGCATTTTCCGTCGCGCGCTGGGCCGCAACGAACCCCGGAAATCCGTCTTCACCCAGATCTTCTTCCTCGTCCTGGGTATCTGCTACCCTCTCCTGGTCTTGACCGTGATCGTCGCCACCGCCAACCATTACTGGCTCGACGCCGTCGCCGCGATGTGCACCACCTCCTTGTCGTTCCTATGCAACAAGGTCTGGTTTTTCCTCTTACCAGCGGAGGACGTGTTGTGTTGGATTCTGAGAGTGGACAAACCAACTCCCACGACCGGTCAGAGACTGGAGAGACAGACGGAGAGTTATCACCTTGTTAAAGACGAGGAAGACGCTTAAGGGCTTTAAATTATCTCTGGAGACCAGCGGAAGCAAAGAAGGCGTTGACATCCTGTCTTCGATGACACCCCCATATTGTCTGCTTTCTTTTTTGGGCACATCGAAATCCTGGACAAAAAGATCATCATTAATTTCGACTATCATTGTTTTTGTTGGTGCGTAGGATTAAAAAACGCTGGGCTGGGCGAAAGGCGTCTTGGGAAAGGAAACCCCCCGCACAAACAGCGAGTGAGCAAACGAATAACGGCTGTGGCTCTCCTGACATCGATTGGATTTTCAATCAACGACGAACGATTTGGATGGAGCTGTTGTGAGCCCCCTGAAATAAATCCCGTGGCTACTGGGCTTGTGTTGTTGTCTTGAATCTGAGACAACACAGACGATGGAGGGCGAATGTAGAGCTACAGGACGGAGCAGTGGAAGATGGGATGGGATGGGCTAGGATCGTGATAGTCAGTCATCGATGGTGCCACCGTAAATCAAGACCAAGATCAATCTATGTATTTGTTCATCATCCTCGGACCTGAAGCGACCCGACGGCAACTTGTTGCTGTTGCTACTGCTAAGACTGGAAGTCTGAAGATCTTAGAATCCCATCTTTCGAGTTATGTCCCATCGATTGATTACCTTAGCCACAAACCCAATCCAATTCCAATTCCAATTCCAATCCCAATCCCAATTCCACGTCCTATCACCCAGCGCTTCCTCCACTGTTTCGCGAGCATGTCGTTGCAGAGGAAGTGAGCTGGGTCATCGTGACTGCGAGAGTTGGCGAATTGTTAGAACGAACAGTCAGTCAGACAGTCAGTCAGTCGTTCGAGGCGAATGTCGATGCCACCACACCAGGTCAAGGGAGTCAGCATGGATAGGAAAACACCCATCGCGGTGCTACTAGTAGAACATGTTTCATGCTGGCGTCGCTCGGTAAAAGAAAACTGACAACTGTGGTTGGTGTCAACCTTTGGCGTGCAGTAGGAAAGGGAAAAGGGGGAAAATAAGCAAAGCCCAATAGTAAGTGAGCTATCGACAGACAGTGCTTACTACATTCCAGTCTTTCGGGAATTATTATGGAGGGAATCAAGTCTATGATCTTTGACGAACTTCTGTCAAGATCCGAGATGTGAGGTTGTCAGGCACCGGGTTTGAACCTCTATTGTCCATCACGCAGACCCCTTGCCTGATTTCCGTCGGCCCTAAAGAATGCTTGCTTCCTCTTGGTCTTTGGCCATCTTCGTGTATGATCAGACCTGACGCTGTAGCCTTGTGGTACGGTAAGAGCCGCGGCCTGCTCAAAGTCCAGCCGTATCAATCCATGCCTGCCGACGAGCCTGCTTCAGATTCATCGGATTCTTCCTTGACATCCCGAACCCAGCTGCCGGTCCAGACTGTTCCAGATCCTGCATTGATGACGCCCAACGCATTTGTGTTTCCAGCCATCTTCTCTCTCCATGCGCATTGGCAACGGGCGTTTCTGGTTGAGCAAATCAGTCAGCATGAAACGTCGCCTCAAGACGACCGGACCCGAGTGGTGCTTACATGGTACACTTGTCGTAGATGTTTTGGGTTGTGCAAGCTATGAGCATGTCAGATGGACTCGACCAAGTGTTTTAGAGACGTTGTTGTGCATACCTCCGTACGCATGGCAGACCAAGGTTCCAGATGGAGTGCAGGCACAGAGTCTGCGACAGGTCGAGGTGTAGACATTCTAAGTCGGTTGAGGCTGTCCAGATTGATCGTCCAAGCCGGCTTCTGTTTGGCGCGCCAGTCAGCAAATCTGTGCTCTTGTTTCAACTGAATGCCGACGTCTTACCGTTGGTGGTCTCATCTCTCTGGCTCAGGATACATTGCGTCAGGTAGGTTTGATCCGTGGTCAAGCAAAGGACAGTCCAAGCCCACTCAGTAGGTTGGTAAGAGACGTCGTTGGTGTTGGAGCTTTCGCTGACGTTTGACGCCTTCGTATCAACGTCGCTGCTCTCCTGGGTTGGGGCAGCGGTAACGCAGCCGAAGACGGACAGCAGGATGCAAAGAAGGACCAGGACTCGAGAGAAGGACTCCATGGTGAGTGGGATTGGAAGGAGATGGAGAAGCATGCGAAGATGGAGGTTGAAGACTCAGTGCGCAGTCTAAGAGCAAAGGAAGATCCAGCAAGTCTCTCGATTGCAGCCAGTCGCTTTGAGTGATGATGATGAACTCGAGGAAGATTGAGGAGAGTGTGAAGCTCAGCTCAGCTCATACTACGCAAAGCCAGACGGTCGCCAAGTAAGAAAGAGTGGGAAGAGTGGGAAGACTGGAATGGGAGGAAGAAGTGGAAGTATTACCAGGTAGTAGTGAAAGGAGCAGTGAATACCAGGTTCCAGGAGGCAGCTAGGGACGCAAGGTCTCAACGTCGTCCTCGTCGTCGCAGTCAGTCACTGCAGCCTGCGCTGCACACAATTACAATTGAAAAGTCTCAATCTTTCCACCTTCCCTATGCTATCATCTTTCCTATTTCTTTACATCCGTCGAGGAGCCGCCTCCCTCTTTGACAGGCTCTTCTACCTTCTCATCCTTCTTGATCTCAATGATCTGGCAAATCTCAGTACCATCGAAATCACAAGACTCCATCACCTTACATTATTGCCTGGAAAGAAGTCAGTGCATGAATGGATCAGTAGAGCACGAGACTGTCACTACAATCGGCACAATGTCCCCAATCTCCATCCTTCGTTAGGTCCACTCGGCCGCCGCACTCGGGACATTTGGGCATGGTTAAACGGTTGTTGAACCAGATATAGCTGTGACTCAAGGAGAATGAGCGGAATGAGGAGTTGGAGATGTAGAAGTCGAGGTTGGAGACGCAGGACAATCAGATGCTTTGGGCAAGATCATGATGGACTGAGAGAACTTGAAGAAGAGCGCGCGATGGAAGACGTCGTCGATACGTAGATGCCAAGCTATTGCAACTGTACTGCGAAATGCCCGTATCGAAGAACTAGTAGTGTTTGTCGATGGTAGACAACTGGATCCAGATCAACTACCAGCCAGAAACAATACTACTACTTGTGTCTTGCCTGCCAACGCTGCAAATTACTTTGTAGTAAGGGTACATGCACCCTGTTGTGAAGAGACGACAATATCATGTATACAGCAGGGGCTGATTATAAACAGCCACCACGATACAGTGCAGGCAATGATAACTCGACGAAGCAAGAAAATATAGCTAGTTTGACTCGATTTCATTTGGCTCATCCCCATCGCTTGCCGATGGCTCTGCCATGACTGCCTAGAGATCCTTCTTGTAGATGTGAATGCGCATGGCTACTGCCCGACACTGCGCCCGCGGTCATGGTCTCACTCAAGCTCTTCCAGACCTCAGAGATTGTCGCACGCTCTCTTGGAAGTACCGAATACTGCAGCCCATACATCTCGCTTCTGCCCAGAGGCGGCACAAAACGACCCGTCAAAAGTCTAAAGACCACCTTGGGTGAGAGATAGTGTTGACGGATCCGTGCCCAGAGCTGGAAATATTGTTCGAAGATGTGTCGCAGTGACAAAGGGGTGGAGGAGAGACGCACGTACGCGACACTCGATTCGGATTGTTCATGCTGGTCGTCGACGTCGACGTCGACGTCTGCGTCGTCCTCTTTGCTAGCATCGCGCTCTGTCTCTTCCTGCCACTGAAGTCGATGTTGCTCGGCGTCCAAGAGTTCAAAGTGCACCCCCCCTGGTAACCTCTTGCTATCCTTGAGCCTGAGCATCAACGCAAACAAAGGAAAATGATTGAGGCATGCGAGGCAAGTGTCCAGAGTTGCCTTCAATGATATGATTGCCATTCGAGCCGAGGCGAACGTCAAATAGAAGACGACCACAGTTGGGAGCAGGAAAAATAGCAACGTGAACAAGATTGTACCGAGAAGGAGCTGGTCCAGATCATAGTCGCAGTTGTCGATGCGATTGCGCAGCACATTTCTCTTCTTGCCACGGAACAGATGGAAAAGGCTGATGATGATGGTGAGCTGCCAGTTGAATATGCGCGCGCTGGCCACATAAAACGAGTAGATGTGGATCGTCATCAGACTGAGCAGGTCGGAAAAGATGGCGATCGGCATGCTCGCCCCGGCGAAGGAGGAAATTCCAATGAAATATACAATTGTCGGTAATCGTGGCAAAACGAGCATAACGGTTGTCGAGGACCAATACTCAATAACCCACAGAAACAAATCACCCAGAAATGCTGCCAGTTCGGTATTCAACTTGAGACCACCAGGAAACGACATAAGCCATCGGATCATTCGTCTCAGCCCTTCAATTGTGTACTCGTCGAGTATTCCGCCGATGAACTCCGACGCGGTTTGAGCATTGTCGCTGAGAAAACTTCCTAGGGCTATGCCAATGATAACGTCGTTCGCAACCAGCCAGAGAGAGTTGTAGAATCGAATGTAATCGCTGTTGCTCGTAGGAAAAGAAGACCAAGTCGCATGTCGTCGCCGCAGAAGCGCATACTGCGTTGGATAGTAGGAAAATTGTTGGAGCCGCAAGTGGACCTGTTGGCAGCAGGCCGAGATGTCCTTCAGGGCAACAGTTCCGTTGAATGATCGTCGACTTTCCGGGAGCTGTAGTCTCTGCAATGGCAATGGCCATTCAAGGATCTGCAGGATGCCTTCAGCAAGGATGCGATGCCCAATGATGGCAATCTTGAATAAGGACAATAGAGTCGGGAAGGCGTATGTCATGAAAAGTGTCCAGACAGTCCACGCAGCAAAGGCGTAGAGAGACTGTGCCGACTCGACGACCCTTTCACTGACTGACAAGCTTCTCTTCCTACGCGGTCCCACCAGGGGCGTATTCTTTTGTAACAAATCGGCAACTTCCTGCGCACAGTTGATTTGCCGCAGGATCGCGTTCAAGGCAAGCTCCTTTTTTGTTGACCGATGTCGCACAACGGTATGGTATCGGAGCTTGTTGACCAGCTGAGTCACTCTCTCATGCTCTCTCTCTGCTTGCACCTCCACCTCATCCGGAAAATACAGGGGGGCTCTTTCCGAGTAATAATCCCGACCGAGAGCAAGGGATATTGGCGTAAGAGACATGTATTGCATTTGAGTTGGATTTGGTGGATCGAAGAGAACGACTTGCACCGAGATTTCCGCTCTTGCTGGACAGTATATGCGAGGCCTTTTCTCCCCAGGCATAATAAAGGCACAAAGTCTGGTTGGGTCATATATCTCGGGCAAATCTGGATGATTGAGCGTGCCCAGGACGTGCATGGCGGATCGGTCGCAAAGTTGGAAGATCCTAGCCACGGGATATGGACTGTTGCGAAAGAGTGTGCCTATCCGCAGCGCAGACTCGACATTTCGGACCTGTGACGATCAGAGTTGGCCCCAGTTCTTGCTTTTGATTGCATACCTCGACATCCTCCAAGACAGTTATCACAAAGAAATCCAATTCTGAATTCTTCCATCCTACTATTACTCCGGGTGCGGTTGTCCGAGTAAGACTGTTCGGCCAGAATATCCGTAGCATGCCATCGCTATTCTCGACCATGATAACATGTTGTCAAAGGCTCAGAAGGAACCTCTTCGACGTAGTTGTTCACGAGCTGAAATTCCATGCGAAGGCAACCGAGGATGCTATTGTAGATCAGCTTCTGCCCCCTCCTCAATCAGGGTATCAACCCACAACTGCTGCCTCCTGCGCTGCGAGTCGGTCCAGAGGGATTGCGATGAGGGCGAAGATCAAGGAGATTATGACAAAGGCTTTGGCCGCCCGGGTCTGGAGAGCAGTCAGTTTTGCGCTTCCAGAGTTCGAATGAGTGTCTTACGATAACCCCGTGATCCCAAGCAAAAATGGCCAACTCGTAGAGTCGGGTGACGAGATCCCAACGTGCAGTGATATAACCAGCAACGAAGATGCCGATAGTCAGGGACGAGAATGGGTGCATGCATGCGATCGCTTGACGGCGGGATCAAAGTCAGGCCTTGCTCTTTGAAGGGAATACAAGTCCCTGCGCCTGTCAAGTTTCAAGGTGAGTGTGACTGCACCGGCTCTGGAGAGGAGATAGAGGCATTCTTTCTAGACTCGCGAACCTAGAATTGAACTCCAGGAAACACGATCGTTGTTGGAACTTGAGCTCCACGTTCCCCTGATTCCAGATCAACAGCACTCATTGGTACGGCGCCGCATATGCACCTAAATGAACGATCTGGGTTGTACATTTGATACGACACAGCGCATCCATGGTTATGTAGCTGCTGTATCGGGGTGATACAGGAACAATCTCGCAAGGATGCCACTTGAAACTGTGCTCGAGCGCATGATCGCACGAATCCCCCATAGCTACGAAGCTGAAGTAGCTTACGTGCGTGCTTGATGGGCCAACGCTGTCCGTTCAACGGGCATGGTCTAGCAGTTTGAAGGGTACTAGGCCACCACGACGAAGTTGGCCGGACGTCTGAAGAACGAGTGCATCAAACCGATGAAGCTAGGCTCCGATGTCCGCCGCATTTTCTCCTCGATCTTGATATTGCTTCGCGGACGGGTTTCAATTATCCTCGGATGATAAGCGGGTCGGCAAATGCCAGCAGATGTATGCCATTCCACGTCCACACTTTGTTGTGAACCGTGCTGCTTATAGACATCAACAAGCACATCGAATAGCATGGCGAGAGTAGTTGCTCGTGGCCAGTTCAGGCCTCGAGGCTTTGGTCGAGGGTTCATCGTGGAGATATCCTCATGTCTCTGATATCACCATGGGTGTCCTCATATCTGTAGCCTGCCAACGTAGGTATCCCACCGCTCTGTCTCTTCCCTCCTGTTGTTGTAGATCATACTCTTCCAGAAACAATGTCCTCGTCCTCCTTGTCCATCTGCTGTCTTGTTTCCAGCTGCTCTCTTCAGTGCCACTGTCCCCAAAAGACGCTAATATGGAATAAGCTTCTTAGCGGTCGATCACCCGCTCTTAGCTCCGGGTACAGCCGCTGTAGACAGGTCGAAGCTCAATTTCATCTTGTTGTAGCTGAACTTCCTCCGTATCACTCTCCTCTGCATGATTTGACAAAGCCATCCTCGTCCCGTGTAAGCTTTCCGAAGGTGGCAAAGGGGTGTGACAGATCTGTGCAATCCTGTCCAGGGTGTGAGAGATGAGACATTGCAGGTAGCCGACGACGCTGGATTCCAGCCTCCTGCTTTGGCCTACCTAGGTAATTGGCAGTGAGCTGAGCTTTGAATGCAGTGCTGCCAGAGTCCACCATGCCTGGAGCCTTGTGAATTGTGATACTGGCGGACATCACCCAGAGGTAGGGTATTGGAATTTGTTATCTCCCATCAAGCAGCCACTGTCACTGTTCAGCTCTGTCTTCACACAAGTTTAAGTGAAGATGCTGTGGCCGCCCGTTTGCCTTCTGCTGTCTCTGTTGTCTCTGCCGTCTTTGTCGGCTTCATGCATGGTGGTTGCTCGCTAGACTCCCAATCCCCATTCCCATCCCCCTTGGTCATTGCAACCCTTCATCGGCAGGCGCCCGAATCACTGAAGCGCGGTTTCCTTCACAACGCTCCGCAGCGGCGTCCTTTGCTGGATCAATCACTGATCTGATCGCAGCGCTCGATTGGCCGGTATCGCTCTGCCTTGCGATCTGATCAGAGGCGTACACTGGGATCATCCCAAACGAGAGCGCGGCAACTCTTGGCCGGGTCGATCTGGGGACACTCCTTCACAGCTATAAATTTCTGCCTCTGCATCCTCACTCCTGCATCTCTCTTACCACCTTCACCGAATTACCTACCTACCTTTTCTACTCAACTCATCAAGTCCCATCAACCTTCTCTCTGTGTCGCACCTTTTGGACCAGACATCCTCGGACTTGGATACCTCATTACTCTTACTCACCACATTCTACCCAAACCCTTCTCGCAAAGGCTTCATCCACCATGAAGATCTCAAGCGTCTTGGGCCTCGTGGCTGTTTGGTTCGCAGCAGTTGGCTTGGGTGAGTTTTGTGTGCCAAGATCCGCTGGTGCCTGTGCCAGTGCCAGTTCCTTCCAATCTTGCTGACTTTCGGATTTAGCCATCGCATCCGTCACTGGAGATTTCGAGGACAAGGTCATCGCAGTCTTGCAGGGTAAGTTTGCGGTTCCAACTCTCTTCCAATTTGACCATCAAACAACTGACACAAGATCCAGCTCGTGATGTTCCAGCTCACCACATCAAGGAGATCGTCAATCTCATTCCACGTGGTAAGTGAAGAGAATTCCTCGTTTCCAGGTGCTCGGCTAATCTTTTCCCTTCAGACACCGTTACCGTTACCACCACTCCTGTCGGCTGCGCTACCTATGGTCCACCATCATATCTACCAGCACCACCATCGTCTTATGGCATCATCACCACTGAGACCACTGATGGTACCACTACTACTTCGGTCACTGGAACTGCGATCTTGACTCCGGCCATCACTCCAGAGATCACCACCACTCCTATCGAGACTACCTCCCTCGAGACTCCAGTTCCAGCTGTTCCGGTCACTCCCACTGTCGCAACCACTCCGGTCAGTTCCACTACTACCACCATTGAGAGCACCACCGTTGAGAGTACCACCGTTTCCACCACCGAGGCCACCACTCCTGTCGAGACTTCTACCTCGAGCAGCGTCGTTGAGAGTACCTCCTCTACTACTGCTCATCTCACTGTCTCCACCACCACCTCGGCTCGGACTACGGTCACTCCAACCACTAGCACCGGCATTCCACTTGCTCCCAACAATGGTGCCAACACCCCTGGTATCAATGTCGGCTTGCTCGGATTGGTGGCTATGGTGGCTCTTATCTGAGCACATACCTCATCACCCACATACCACGACACTCTCTGCAGCTATGTCTGCCATGTACTTTCACATGCATTCATCAGCATATGCAAGTGGTGACAAGACATACCATCTCGAGGGTGAGATCCAAGAAGAGTCAATGCTAGCTGGTTGCAAGGGACACACAGACAGAATTCAGCCTCCAGCAATCAAGGAACCGCATACTTGACCGGGGTTTTCTCCAAGCTAGGCCATTTGGTTTGGCTAGATGGAAGCCTGGCCATGGATGGCAGGTACACTTGCGTTGGACAGGTCTTGAATCAATTGCTATTGCTTCTACCAAAGGTTCTCAGCCACACTAGGTGTGCACATGGATCAAATGATCCTTGAACCATAGCTACTCCAAAACTAATAAAATTGCTTCTGCAATCAATCCTTCTGCTTCCTTCCTCTGTTCTTTGCACTCTTGTAGCTGTCATAGCCATGGTAGACTGAGACTTCGACAGAGATTTCATGCCTTAGTCGTAACTTTTCTTACATGTCTCCCGCTGTCCCCTGCCCTTCTGCCATAGACCGTCTCATAGCAACGGCAAGGAACCAAGCACCGCATCAATTTGTAGCTGTGAGCACCGTGTGAGGATAGCAGTGAGAGAACTCACCTTACTCTGACTTTTGCTGTGCCCTTTTAGCCACGAGCGATCTATCAACAAAGGCATCCTGAGTTCTCCTTATCATCAACACACCCAGACTTGTGACGAGGCTGTGATTCTCGGCTATTCTTCGGCTTTATACAGAACCCCCTGACTGTCCTGAACACTCGGTGATGTCGTGCACCAATCCGCCTTGATCGTGATATCTTACTGCCATTTATCTCCTCTACGTGGAGAAGCTCAATCTCTGTCTATCACTCGTCACACAAAGGCTATTTGCTATATTGGATGTACAGAGAGGTAGGCACAAGGTAGTATTTGATACATGTCTTTGTTGGAGTAATGTGAACAACGAAGTCCCAGTATTCCAACATGATATATTGGAAACAATGACATATCATGACGATCAGGCAGGCAAGTCTCTGCTTAACTTCCAAAGACGCTGAGTGAGTCCATCCATTTTGCGATTTTGGCAGCCGATGGTACAGCCTGCCAACAGATCTAGCCATACGGCTAGGTATTTTTTATTGCAGTGCTGCTTTTTGAGTTGAGTTTCTAAGGCGGCGAACTGTCGCCGTGCTTCTAATATAAAGTGTCTTATGGGTTGGCATCGAGTATTCTATCCTTGGATTCGCCAGCGTCGCCCAGTTTACGCTTGTTCCAGACCTCCTCGAAGAACCCCTCCTTCCTAAGTCGCAGCACTTCAAAGCCGACCTCGACAGCAATGAGCACGATGATCATCCACTCGAGGGACAGACCGTGCTTTTCGCTAAGCCGCTCCCTCAAGACCGAGACGATCTCGGAGGCGTAGTCCATCTTCTCGTTGAGGACCTTGATCCGGATGCCGACGTCCAACGCCCGGCCAACCTGGTCGTAATAGTTCTCCAGGTTGAGCTCATGGCGGGAATCCCAGAACAGATCCGGTAGAGAGTCCGTGAGTTCGGAATAGAGGTTCAGCTGTGCTCGGAGAAGAAGAAGTTGGCCGGTCTTGCGAAGGATGAATCGTCGGGACAGTTTGAACGGCAGACGCGAGCCTTTCGACAGGAGCATGGGAATGTCGGCGGTCGAAGCGAGGTAGGTGGACAGATTGGTCTCGAGGACGGCCAGCTTGGTGCTCCTCGCAAAGCCCGAGGAGAAGGCGATCTTGGTCAAGACGGTGTCGACGGATTGGTACTGCGACTCCGGTTGCGCGTCGGCGTGGTCTTGTCCCTGTCCTGAATGGAGATGGTCCGGTCTTTTCGTGCCCAGAATGATCGTGTCGCCACGGATCAGACTGTGCTCGCGGCTCGGGTCCTCTATGTAGTCCAAGTCTTCGGTCTCGATCGGCTCCTTGTGAGGATCGATCGCGGCCGGAAGGAGAGTGCGGGTCGCAAAGTACGATGTAAACCCCTCTGGCAGAGCCCACGTCACCACCGTCCCGGAAGGGAATACAAAGACATCGCCGACCTCGGTGGACGACAGATCGCGAGCGGCCGGATTCGTCGAGCGGTAGATGGACGAGATGGGGATCTGGACGTGCAGGACCTGCGGGAACAGGCCGGTGCGCAACGGATCCGGCTCGTAGCCTTTGCTGCGCAGGATTTCCACGACCTTGCTCAAATCGAACTGCTCGGCTACAGCGTATGCCGTCACGATCTTGGGCGTTGCAGACTCATTCTCGCCCTCGCCCCGGTTGGAAGACTTGACTAAGTTCCCGGCTTTGGACCGCTGTGCCTCCAGACCCACGCGCCGGAGCGACGTCTTGGTCCCTGGTGTTCGTGCGGTCTTCCGTTTCGGCGACTGCACTGCCACAGTTGCAGGTGTTGAGTTCGCATCCTCCTTTTGCTCGTCTCTCCTGGTGGCTGTCTGGCTTAACAGCGCTGGGTTCGAGGAGAAAAATTCCCGCCGGCGCGGCCGCTGGAGAATCGGAGAGGCATGCAGTGGGCGGAATGAAGGCTGTCGGAGGGATTCATATCCGGTGCGTCGACATGTCGAGCAAATGAACTGGTTCCCGAGACATAGCGTCGGTCGCGCAGCAGCTGTCCGCATCACTTACTTGTGCAGCACAAAGTGTCGCAATCAGGACCGTGGAGGGTTCATATTACTTCAAGTAAGTAATTGAGGACTGCAGCAGACATTGGATTGCATTGCAGTTTCGACACAACTTGTACCTCTGGTCACGGTCGGTGGAACTTTTGATGCCTTGGGGCAGCGTGTTTTGGTTGCTCAAACAGACGACATCAGACGATGCCGCTTTAAGAACGAATGAATGAATGGCTTCACGACTAGATTTCAATCAATCAATCTCTCACCTCTCGCTTGACGCTTCAAGGTACCCTCGCTTCCTCGGCGTCATGGATGGTACACTCTTGAACGGAGCTTGACCATTTTCTGCGTTTCCCTTGTGATCAAGGAAATGCCTATCCGGGTCTAAAGCGCCCTGGAAGGTCCTATTAAAGACATCATTTTGAGCACCTGTCTACCGCTGATCTAACTCTATCCTACAGAGTGACAACAAACAGCCCCGGAGGAGGGCTGCCGCCTCAATTACTATTCTGTTGAGCGCCTCTGGCAGCCAGACTTCCGCCGCCGATCCGAGGCTGAGGCTTCTTATGCTGCACTGCATAAAGAGCATCCTTGCGCAGTTTCTCGTCCCCGACGGCTCCCCACGCACCACCGCCAGGGGTCATGATGACCATACGATCCCCGACGTCCGCTTTGATGGTGTTCTTCGGCCCCAGGTTGATGACGCGTTCCGGCGTCACTGTGCCGTCAGCTGCAGTTGTGGCTTTCTTGATGAAAAGGTTCAATCCCATGGCACCGTCCTCACCGCCATGGAGGCCATAGGGGGCGTGGCTACGGCGGTCTGATAGGATGGCGCTGGAGAGAGGCTTCCGGAATTCGATGTCGCGGATACAGCCATCGCCGCCACGGAACGCGCCAGCGCCACCGCTTCCTTTCCGGAGGCTGAACTCACGCAGGAGGCAGGGGTAGCGACGCTCGAAGATCTCGGGATCTGTGATGCGCGTGTTGGTCATGTGCACGTGTACGCCGCTGGTTCCGTCCCAACCGGGGCCCGCCCCAGCGCCGCCCGCGAGCGTCTCATAGTACCCGTATCCGGGCGTGTACTTGCCGTCGGCGTCGATTTTGCTGCTCTGTCCGAAAGTGAGATTGTTCAGGCACCCTTGGCTGGCCGCGCAGCTGTCAAAGGCCCTCAGGATTACGTCCGTCACACGCTGCGAGGTCACGCAGTTTCCACCGACCACGGCGGCTGTCGGACTGGGTGACAGGAGTGTTCCTTCGGGAAGTATGACGTTGATTGGGTTCAGGCAGCCTTGGTTGAGCGGAATGTCCGTCTTGATCAAGGCTCGCAGGACATAGATGATGGCCGAGTACACGACTGCCTTGGGTGCGTTGGTGCTTCCTGTCAGGGGGAGATACATGTGAGTTCTGTGCTCACGTCTTTATTTCATGATTGGCACTCACCATATACTTCTGGCCCAGTGCCAGTAAAGTCAAAGTCTGCAAGGCCCTTTTCGCCATCAATGGTGATTCGAAGCTTGATCGGGCTTCCGTCATCCATGTAATCTACTGCCTCGAGCGGCCTGCCACCGAAGTTATGATACGTCTCTTTCAGCAATGCCTTGACTGCGAGTTCGGCGTTCTGCTGGATCGCTTTCATGTAAAACTGTTCGGAGTCTCCACGTCAGTTACCACACGTGAAAAGGATCGCGCGCTGGACGAGAGCTTCAAGGTAACCTACCATAACCGTCTGCAGTCCATATTCTTTGGTTAGGAGCTTGATGAGGTTGATACCTTTCTGATTAGCTCCCACTTGGGCACGTAAGTCTGCCAGATTGTCGGAGAGATTGCGTGCACCGCTGCAGCCAGGGTAGGCGGCGGGCCGGCGCAGAAGATGCTCTTCCATGGCTTCTTCATTGAAAACACCATCCTCGACCAGCTTGACGCTCTCAATTGCAGCACCTTCCTGCCACAGCTCCGTCGAGTTGGGAGGAAGTGAGCCGGCACTGATGCCGCCAATGTCGGCGTGATGACCTCGGGACGCGGTGTAGAAGATGATCTTGCCATCTTCGAACACCGGAGTGATCACCGTAATGTCAGGAAGGTGAGTACCGCCACAGACGGGATGATTGCTGACCAAAACATCACCGTCCTTCAACTGGCCTTTCCAGTGCTCGTGCTGCCAAAGAACCGCATACTGCATGCTGCCCAGATGCACTGGGACGTGGGGGGCATTCGCGACGAGCCGACCGTCAGCTGAGAATAAAGCACAAGAAAAATCCAGGCGCTCCTTGATGTTGGTGCTGACACTGGTCTTTTGCAGGGTGCGGCCCATCTGTTCGGCGATGCCCATGAATCTATGCCCAAACACAGAGAGTTGGATAGGATCGACGATACCGGTATTGGCCGCGTTTGAACCCAGCCGCGACGAGTTTTCAACATCAATGACGACGTGGTTCCGTAATACTGTGGCCTTGGCTTCTGGGGTGATAACAAGAGTTTGTGTGTTGTCGATTATGATGGCGGGCCCTTGGATCTGGTCACCATGCTCCAGCGAGCTCAGGGGCAGTATTGGCGTGGTCTGCCAGCCGCCATGTTCGAAGTAGACCTCTTGCTGCTGTTTCGATGACTCTTTGGCTATAGGACGGACCTGGGTCGATGAGAGTTCTTTGGCCGGCGCCGTTACGGACTGGCTGGCCTTGCTTCGCCCGCGAGCCCGTACCCGCACGTCCTCGACAAGCACGCTTCGAGGCATCGTGAAGCCGAATTCCTGCCGGTGTCGATCGATAAACGCCGTGCCAAAATCCCACCCGTCTTCTGGCTTCGGGATCATTATCAAGGTATCCGAGCCGTCATAACGCATGTTCAGATAGATCTCATAGTCGACCTGGTCATCCTCCTTGATACCTTGTTTCTTCAAAGACGCCTGCGAACGCTCAAGTAAGGCATCCACTTTTTGCTGGATGATGGGCAGGCTGGCCTCGCCGAAAGCGCAAGAGAGCGGATCTTGTGCCTCAGAAACGACATCGGCCAGAGCCATGCCATAAGCGGAAAGGATAGAGCTGTATCGGTGGATGATTACCCTCCCAATACTCAAGGAAGATGCGATGTCACAGGCGTGCTGGCCACCTGCACCTCCAAAGACGGCGAGATCGTGGTGAGAAGCGTCATGTCCACGGGCCTCAGTCAGAGCTCGGATGGGTCGACACATACTCTCGTTGGCGACTTTCAGAAAGCCCAGGGCGACCGCTTCAGGAGTGAGCTTGTCTGACTCAGCTGAGAGCTCCCCGTTGATTTTCTCCGTCAGTTCGGTGAAGAGTTTGCGTGTGATTTCCGCGTCCAGAGGCTGATCCTCGTTCTCGCCGAAGATCTTTGGGAAATGCTCGGCACGCAATCGGCCCAAGAACAGATTCGCGTCGGTAACAGTCAAGGGTCCGCCTTTCCGATAGCAAGCCGGTCCGGGATGAGCGCCTGTGAGTCGATGTGAGCTTACCGGGCACAAGAGTTCACAAAGTCAGGGAAAACTTACTCGCTGACTCGGGTCCAACTTTGAAGAGACCGTTCGTCCAAGACAGCATTGAACCACCACCTGCTGCCACAGTGTTAATGTCCAGCTGGGGACACTGCAGAGCCACACCGGCCGTGACAGTCTCGAAAACATGGTCGTATGATCCTGAGTAGCGCGAGACATCTGTGATCTACTGTCAGCTTCCAACTTTCTCGGACGAGATCGGGAATCCCGACCTGTTGAAGTTCCTCCCATATCAAAGCCTATGATAGGTTTTCCAGATTCAGTATCATAAGACGTTTGGGCATATCCTACGACACCACCGGCAGGGCCAGAGAGAATAGCTTTCAAACCCGAGAAGCTTCGGAAGTCGGCCAGCCCGCCGTCGCTCTGCATGAAATCACATCGGGTGTTTCCAGTGGTGAGTCCCCCCTGGAAGTTCTTGCTGAAAGAGTCCAGATATCTCTGGATGACTGGAGTTAGATATGCATCTGCTGTGGCAGACTGTCCACGAGGGACCGCCTTGATCTGTAGGGCGAAGAACTGGTCAGCCATATGGTTCGATCCTGCAGAACAAAGGGATTCCATACCATTGGCTGCAAACTAGAGCTGACCGAAACGCTCATACCCATGTCCGAAGCAAGGCGTGCAACCTGCAGCTCATGATCTGGGTAGGTGTAGCTGTGAATGAAGCAGATGCTGACACTGCGGAATCCCTCATCGTGCAGCCTCTGTAATTGCTCTTTCACAGCAGACAGGTCGGGCTTCTTGATGATTCGCACCACCTCGCCCGATATCCCAGTGACGAGGGCCGGATCCGAGGACACATCTGCGACGGCATGCTCGGGGTCCTCGGTGAAATTCTCCAGAGTCACTCGCTCATCGACCTCGACGACCTTGTCGTACAGTACCTCGGGTTTGGCGACAGTCAAGTCAAAGATATCCGGTCTAGCCTGATTGCCAATTTCCAACAGATCGTGGAATCCTCTCGTGATCAAGAGCGCAGACCGCTCTCCGTTGCGTTCTAACAAGGCGTTGGTGGCCACAGTCGTGCCCATTCGAATATTGACGACGGGAGACACATCGAGTAGCGAGCCTCGTGGAATCTCCTTACCCGTTGCGATTTCCAAAACACGTCTAATGCCTTCTGTGGGCGCATCGGCATAGTTCTGGGGATCGACCGAGAGCAGTTTGAAGACCAAGTCCTCGTCTCGCCCTGGAATAGAGGCCCAGACGTCGGTGAATGTTCCGCCTCGATCAATGGCGATTTCGATCCCGCCAGCGGCAGCATCTTGTGTAGAGTGAGGCATGGCACCGAAATCCAAATCTCAACAATTCAACAAGATCGTTGATGATCGGTGGAATGGCCTTATCTTGATCCCTCCCTTATATGACAGCGTTGCGAGCATTGAGGGTGGGCCGAAGCCTCGCTTCATCGGCCCCATAACCCGATATTCGACGGGCCGATGAACCAAGACACGCCTTTGATCTCACTCAGGTTCATCGGGTAGCCGCTAGCCATAAGAGCTCTCGGCATGTGCTGTTGGTTAGCATTATTGCTCTGGGCAAATCCGACCAGACTGTTAGCAGACAAATTTTTTGTTAGTGATCTGTACTGCACCGGCAGCCGTGGTCACACTTGGTTGGTCTTGAGGCTTGCGATGTTCAAGGTGATTCACGGATCAGCCCAGCCTACGCCTAGCCGGGCATGTCACATATCTGGCGCTATCTTGATGAAGCGGTTACATGATCCCGATGCAGATTTCCGACAAGGACAAGCACTCTCTATCTTGTCATTCATTTGGAGCCCCATTCCTACTAATCAGGGCAATGGGAATTTCAGTCAGGTCACATGACAGGCTCTCCCGTTACAGGAAGTTACCTAGGTACCTTACGCATACGTCTCGGAGCCCACTTCCGACGCGACTCACACTCGTCTCTTATAGAGGTATTTTGTGTACTAGCTAGTGATTGGCTACTCAAACACCACACAAGACTGCATAGTTATGGCATAAGCAGTCTAAATCTTCTGGATTTGCCTATTGCCGACAATCAGATTGCCGCAACGCGTTTTGGTGTTGATGCTCCACCAGCAGCATGCCGCTAGTATCTCGCTGGGTTGGGACGGCTAACTGTTAAGCGAAAAGAACGAGAGAACTGCCAGCGTCTACCTCAGTACTGTACTCACCATGCCTCAAGAATCCTTTTTCTAGGCAGCCAGCGAGAGATAAGGACTTCAGATATGAGGCGATATAAAGTCGCTGTTGGAGAACGACAGTTGTGGACGGATCAAACGTCGATTCGATGTCTGGAAACAAGGAGATCATGGCCGTCAGTGCGGCCGACAAGACGACCTCTGACGACCAAATCGCCATCGAGGGTGGTAAAGACGAACGTGTTGTCAAGTGTCGCTCGGATGGTATTCCTCTGGTGCCTCAGCCGAGCGATGACCCCGAGGATCCTTTGGTAAGATTGCCCCCCTCCCCCCGGCTCGTGTTTGTTTTTGTGAGGCCCAGACGATGGATGCTGACTGATGACTCTCTCAGAACTGGTCTTCGGCCAAGAAGCATAGTGCGGCGGTGACTCTGGCTCTTATGTCATTCGTGCTGAAGTTCACCACTACTCTGATCGCCCCTGGAGCTCACACCCTGGCTGCACAGGTATGTTCCGTTGACCATTGTCACTGTGATGGATGTCGGCATTGGGCAATCACTAAACGAGGTACAGTTTGGCACGCCTGCGTCCAAGGCGACATATATCGGCTCTACGCCGACCATTATGTTCTCCGTTGCTCCGTTGCTCTGGATCCCTCTTTCGTCGAGATACGGACGCCGCCCGATCACGCTGATCGGCAATTTCATGGCGATCTGGTTTGCTATCGGAGTTGCCGAGTCTGAGTCGTACGCCTCGGCATTGGTCTGCCGGATCTTCATGGGCTTCTGCGGTGCGGCAGGTCTTTGCTTGGGCCCAGCCGGTATTGCAGATATGTTCTTCTTACACGAGAAGGGCAGACATATGGGTCTCAATACTGTTCTGCTGGTTTCGGCTCCCTATGCTGGCGGCGTGGCTGGGGGCGCGGTGCAGTTCAACAAGAGTCTTGGATGGCGCTGGTCGATGTATATCGCCGCCATCATCTATAGTGGACTCTTTGTTGCGCAGCTCTTGTTGGGTGAGTTGCCGAATGCCAAAGGGCGAACGTCAAGCCCTCTTATGTTTCTCTGTTGCTGACAAAGTGCTTTTGCTTTCAGTTCCTGAGACTCTGTATCCCCGGCCAGCCGCAGGAGCGCCGGCCCCGAAGAGTACCACCACTGGTACTCTCCGCAAACTGGGCTTCCGGAAGCCTACCTACGCCAAAGACCCCACCTGGCTGGATCTGTTCAGTCGGCCGGTGGCTATGTTTGCGTACCCGACTGTGCTGCTTCCTTCGATCTGGTTCTCGCTGGCTGCCATGACGGAAGTTGCGAACACGGCGGGCTTCCCACTGAACTTCGGCGAGCACACCAGGTGGAATTTTAACACGCGGTCGGTCGGGTTCTGCTCCTTTTCGGGTTTCATTGGAGCGTTGCTAGGCGAGATCTTTGCTGGCCCTCTTTGTGATTTCATCGCCGGAAGAGCACTGGCCAAAAAACGGGCGTGGGTTCCTGAGAAGATCCTCCCTGTAACATTCATCTCACTGGTCACTATACCGGTAAGTATCATCACCCGAATTTCTTTTCTGCTCGACACAACTAACATCTATGACTAGGCTGGCCTACTGCTTTATGGGCTGGAACTGGAATACCCTACGGGTTGGGCGGCGGCGTTGACTGGCGTCGCCATCTTTGCCTTTGGGCAAGAAGTTGCCTTGACAGCCATCATGACATACCTGGTCGACTGCTACCCGCAGCGCGCCTCGGAGTGTTCTGTTGTTTTCCAATTCTGGCGGAACCTCATGGCCTTCCACCCACCGTTTTATGTTCCCCAGTGGATCGAGTCGGGAGGTGGAGCTAAAGTGCCTTATATCGTCTTTGCCTGTCTCGCTGTCGGCCTCTTTCCATTCGGTGTCGGAACACTTCTCTGGAAGGGCTCGAACTTGAGAGCCAGAGGACCGATGTTTTCATTTTCACATAAGCAATGAAGAGGAAGATGGTGTGGCCTGGAACCGCAAGTACAAGTTTAGACAGCGCTATATACTAGTACATATTCAATCGAACTTTATATAGGAGCCGACTATATTTGTTCACCCAGGAACCCTGTGATATCTGTACTCCATATCTACAAGTCGAAAAGATGGCGAAGACGCTGTGGAGGAAGTGCGTATCGGATCCCGGGCACCTGCCCGATCTGATAGACAGAGCGGAGACCAACCGGGTATCGGATAACGGGCTATCTGAGCTCCACTATGCTAATTTCCTTAGCTAGATGCTATGTGAATGGTAGCATTTCAATCATAACGCCAGTCCTGATTAGGTTAAAAACCAGGATAAGGCTTGCAAGCGATGTCTAGCAAGTCTATCGGTTGGTCGAAAGACGCAATAAGCCTTATTTAGCGCCCCATGTGTCTCTCTAGAGACGATCAACCATGGAAAACCGGCAGATATGGACCCTTTAGAGCCGGTCCCTTATCTTGACCCTTTCAATACCTGATGGCCCATATCAATCTCGACTTCTAAGGCCAGGTCCAGTAACTCGAGTTCCTGACTCAGGGCATCCATGATTGCTGTGCTCTCCAATCCATCGACGACACTCCCCGCTCTCGTGCATCTCTCATTATTGCAGCTACGTTGTTACCAGCAACCTTCCCTACGCACGCTGGAGTATCATTTGCATAGGAAAGCGAACATCCAACCGCGATGCGAGGCTAGGTGCCAAAGAGCTTGCTGTCGAATAGATCCAACCGATACAACCCCTCCGGCGAGCGGAGCGTAGAGCAATGATGGAGCATCATTCAGCGGCATTGGCTCAGATCCGACCGGACCTGCTTAAAAGGAGAGTACCTCCAGGCTTGCGCAAGAGAGCTGAAATCAGCTGTGACAACTGCAAAGCGCGCAAGCAGAAATGCCGTCGCTCATCGGCCGACCAAAGCTGCAACTACTGCCGCGGACTGGGCGTGACATGCGCGGCGACCAAGCTTCGCAAGCCCCGAACCGGGCGGACTGGGACTGGGACCACAACCCGAGACAACATGCGCGTCGCGGTGCTCGAGAGCCTGGTGCAAGGGCTGATACCGGAGGCGGACCTGGCCGACCTAACGTCGATGAGAGACCTAGGATGTTCGCTGGGCATCCCGATGCCTATGCCCATGGCGAACGACGGGAGTTCGACAGCAAGCGAGTCCCAGTCAGGTCTGCCGGACCTCAGAGAGCGGCTGCTCCAAGACAACCGAGGCACGACGCAATACATTGGACCGACGAGTTCCTATTTCTTCATGACCGAAGTCTGCAGCGCCGTGGGGGCCAAGCGGAGTCCCAACACCGAAGAGCTGTGTAAGACACTCAACGTGGTGAGCAGCATTCCGCAAGAGACAGCAGTTGCATTCACGCCCGCGAGCAGCAGCACCATCGCTTCCGAACAGACAGGATTTCCTACGCAACAATTAGCCGGTAGAAGTCTTGACGTGGTTCTGCCGACATCCTCCCAGACGAATCGCACCGTGGACTGGTTCTTCGCCCATGTCCATGCCGATTTCACCGTGTTCCATGAACCGTCGTTTCGCGAGACCTACGAGGCCTGGCGCCATTCGCCTTCCGACCTGGTCGATCCGACCTGGATGTGTTCGTTGCTTGGGATGCTCCTGCTCACGGCGAAACCGCTAGGCATGCCAGCCAGCCAGGAACAGGAGATATGGATCAAAGCTCAGGAGCTGCTGACGCGGACTCTCCTGACGTCGAGTCTGCAGTCCGTCCAGGCGATGATGGTGCTGGCGCTGTACCTGCACAACTCGAATCGGAGAGACGCCTGCTGGACGCTGACGGGGTCTGCGATCCGCATTGCCCTGGCCATTGGGATGCATCAGAACGATGTGCAATGTACCACTACCAGCCAGACGCCGCTGTTGAGGACCCTACGAAAGAGAATCTGGTGGACCCTATATGCGTTTGAACAGATGCAGGTCTCTTCGCTCGGGCGCCCGTCTGCGCTGAGCGTCTTTGTCCCTGTCGCGGATTCGTCGTCGGGCACAATGATGGGAATAGGCGCCGACATCCCGCCCGACTATATGACCTGGCATAACAAGTTGGTCGTCTTGCTGGGGAAGGCATGCCAGACGGCCAAGAACACATCCCCTACAACGCCGAACGCGGGACCCTTGTCTCCTGCGGCCAGTCTGTTGAGAGAGCTGGACGAGTGGAAAAAGGCGTTGCCTCGACATCTGCAGCCCGGCTCGGTCGAGTATCTGCCGCCCTACTATCAGAGACCGGTGATCCTGCTTCACGTTCAGTATTATTACACCATTTCTCTGGCGACGCGCTGGGCCTTGTTGAGCAGCGTGTCGCTGCTCAAGAACATGGCCTCGGGCGCGGTGCCGCAGGGCTTGTCGGATATGGCTGAAGCGTGTGTGGAGGCAGGACACTCGTCTTGCGCTCTATTACTCAAACTGGATGCAATGGGCCATTTCAATGTCTCTATCTGGTGGGACGTCTTCTGGCTGTACTCGGCCGTTCTGACAGTCGCGTTTGGCATCCATCGCGATTTCATGCGGCAGAGCACCTATAACCACCCTACGGCCCAGGCACTCCTGAGAGATGCTTCTGCTGCGATGCAGATTCATGTCCAAAAACCGGAAATGCCGCCTACAATGCAACGCTGGGCAAACATCGTCATCGACATCTACTCATCCACTTCACTCGCCGTGGTGAGCGAGAAAGAAGGAATCGAAGAAGATGAAATTACGACCCAGTCGAGAGGCATCTCTCAGCAGGCTGCCCAGTTGAGGTTTACACTGCCAGAAACCCAGGAGAGATACGATGGAGTAGCGTCCAGCGAACCTCTCCTGTTTGATCCAGGATCGATAGACTTTGCAGATGTTGGTCGGGCTTTTCAAGCTGCCAATTGGGAAGATATCAGCGGCATGCTTCTGATCCCAGATTATGCCTTTCCTTGAGCATAAGGTAAAGCTGTCAACCTCAATAGTCGATAGAATCTGGACACATTATTTACGAACGTCGTCTCCCTCAAAGATAGAAATGTACATCTCTCCTGCCACCAGACTGCAGAAACAGGCCTCGCCTGACTATCAGCGGCTTCATCGTGTAGGGACCACCATCAGTCTTCATGTTTCATGGAAGGGACCGGTCTACAGGCGGCAAACCACGCAACTTGACTCAGATTCAGCTAGCCATTCTGCGTCTCAAGATGGATCGATTGTCTCCGGCAGATTGCCAGACCCTGAAATGGTGGATCTGCTGGTGGAGTCGTACTGAGCACCAAATGGTCTTCGGCAACTGGACTGTCAAAAAAGGAGGCTCGACGCTGGCCTGATAAGCATCGGGTGACTGATAGCCGAAGAGATGTGAATGTTGCAACTTGCCGCACCACACACCATTGTCAACCTGCTATGCCAATCATGATATAGAGAATGGACGCGGCCAAGGCTTCAAAGGCCGTCTACATAACAATAGCTCCAAAGAGCAGGACGGAGGCCCAGGAGAGCCACAAGATTCGACTTTGACTTCCAATCGACGAGTCCTAGTTCTCAATCATGGTGATCACCCCGGCTACGTCGCGCGATATACTCATCGTTGGAGGTGGCTTGGGAGGCCTGGCTGCTGCCACAGCCCTGTCAGCAGATGGGCATCGGGTCCGAGTCCTGGAAGGAACCAAAGTTTTTGCAGAGGTATGTATGGCAACACTCAGTGACTCACTCTTCACCCTCAATCTGACCCTCGGTTTTGAGCCAAGTCTGTCTCGTCTTGTCTTTCATACGAGGACATGCTTGTAGCTTGTAGCCTTTTCTTTGTTCTGACTTTCTTTCACTCCTTGCGCAGGCCGGCGCAGGCATCAGACTGCCGCCGAATTCGACGCGACTGCTTCAGAAATGGAACATTGATTTCGGAGAGATCAAATACTGCCGTGCCGGATCCTACCATTTTCGCAGATGGCAAGATGGCAGCACGATCCGCATCATCCCCCTTCACGAAGCCGAGACGCTCTGGGGAGCACCCTACCTGCATGTTCATCGGGCAGATCTACACACCGGTCTGCTGAAAAAGGCGCTCGCAAACGGCGTCCAGGTGGTGAACAACGCCAAGGTCGTCAAGTACGATTTCGATGCTCCCTCTGTAACGCTCGAGGATGGCCAGGTGCTGACAGCCGAGCTCGTGCTTGCAGCTGATGGTGAGTCAGAGTCCCTATTACATCTCCAATTTGCCATCAGTGGCTCACGGAAGATTGACATTTGCTAGGCATCAAATCGCTTGCCCGGGCGCAACTGTTTGGGAACAGTATCCCGCCCAGAGACACAGGCGACGTTGCGTACAGAATACTCATCAGAGGCGAGCAGATGCTGAAAGATGCTGAGCTTGCCCCATTGATCCTGCAACCCGGCACAACGTCGTGGTGCGGGCCTGAAGCGCACATTGTCGGCTATCCCATCAGGGCCGGGGAATTGTACAACATTGTCGTCTGCGCCACGAGAAGGCCTGGAGAGTGTGAGACCGACTGGGTCATCCAGGGGGACAGGGCCGACCTGATGGATCGATTCAAAGACTGGGAGCCGAGAATCCAGAAATTGTGCGCTCTTGCAGACTCGGTATGTGACACACTCGGCGTAATGAGATTCCTTTCCCAGTGTTTCGGTTAGAGAGCACGATCGTACTGACGCAAAGATTTCTTCCACTTGTAGTTCCTGAAGTGGAGACTTCACGATCTGATGCCTGTGCCATCCTGGGTACACTCTGCTAGCAAGGTGGCATTGCTGGGCGACAGTTGCCATCCTACACTTCCCTACCTGTCACAAGGTAAGTTGTCTTGGAATAGCCAAGGCAGCATTCTTCACTTTCCATCTTCCCTGGGGTGCTAACATTCGGCATTAGGCGCGGCTGCAGCGTTCGAGGACGCTGCTTGTTTGTCTCAAGGCCTGCGCAGACGGTCAACCATCGCTGCCGCATTGTCGGATTATGAAGCCATCCGCAAACCTCGCGCAAGTATCATCCAAGCAAAGTCAAGGGAGCATCAAGAATTACTGCACGTAGAGGATGGAGAGTTCCAGCGTCGACGGGATATGGAGATGGCCATGGACAGAGACTCCAATCCCCTGTTCTGGGGCTGGGCCGATCGCAGGAAGTGGCTCTTTGCTCATGACGCCGAAGCCGCCGAATCTTTCGTGCCGTTGGTAACTGAAGACGGGGCGAAGCCCTCCTCGCAAAGACAGGCCAGCCAGCGTGGGTTCTTTTCGGTACAGTCTTTGCCAATTACGGCGCAGGCAGTCAAGCTATGAGCTGGAGATTGCGTCTACCTGAGGACCAGCTCTTTAACTCGTTCCAGTCTGGGATCCGGCGTCGCCACGTATCCATACTCGTTCGAGGGACAAGCCATTTAGGGAGGTGGTGATTGCAGTAGGCCGTGGCCCTAAGTCAGTCAGCATCAACTGGCACACGTCTCCCACTCTGGGGATAATAACTGGATGGTGAATTGTAGGTTTGATAGGGAGAATCTGTTCGGGGACTGGGGAGACAGATATGGCGGCACTGCTTGACATTTGGCACTCGATCTTCTAGTCTTATGCGAGCAACTGAATGGTCTCCGTCATATCTCAAGGGCTATCTCGCAAGAGCAAAGTCATCGTGCTCCGGAGGGCATTCAGCATCAGTTCGTGTCGGCTCAAGTGTCCAGTTAAACAGGAGCTAGGAGTGCCCATATCGGGGTCTGACTAGTTCTTCTGCGGCAATACTGGTAGCTTTTATGGTCACTTTGTGCCCCTGAAGAAGATGATCGACGAGGACGGAAACGAGAAGGACGTCGGGGGGGGGGGGGGGGGGGGGGGGGGGGAGTAGCTCGCTCTTGCCTCGGTGAGTGTAGGCTTGAGTGTAGAGGTGTCTACCATCTACACGTTAAGATAGGTATGTAGTGGACAAAGGTTGAAAGGAATGGTTGTTCGTTGTTCGTTGTTCTCGCTAGTTGTCAACACATAGGTCGGCGTCAACTTTTCCCCAAACGGGGTGCTATGGCAGTTCATTCCCCAGCTTGGCGCTCGTCACAGTAACTACATTGGGTAGTAGAGTAATAAGTAGTAGCATCGAGGGCATCTTGCATGTACCTTACATACTGCCAGTCAGTAGCTTTGGAGTGCGACACCAATCTTAACGCTCCGCATGCGAGCGTCCAACACGTGTGTACAGATGACGCGACATTAACCATTTTCAGTCTGGATGGCGGCAGGAGATGGCTCATCCGAGCCAGGCGACGATGAAGAGCGTCAGGTTGAGCCAGGGCAGACCGCGAAGTCCCCCGAACCTGCACCGATCGCAGACGACACCGACAATGGGGAGGAGGACGCAGATGAAGGAGAAGAAGGAGAAGAAGGAGACGAGGAAGAGGAGGAAGAGGAAGAAGAAGAACCACGCCTCAAGTATGCTACGTTGACGCGGAACCTGGGTCCATTATACCGCAATGGAGATGCTACAAGCACGTTTCTGGTGGCCGGGGACAAGATGGCAAGTCTCCTTCGTGTTGTCGGCACTGCTCTCGCATGGACTGTCTTCTGATACGTTGACTATTTAGATCGTGGGAACTCACAATGGCAATATCGTATGTTGCTCTGTTGCTCTCTCACCTCCGAAATTGCTGGCTCACCTGAATAGCATGTCTTCACCTTGCCTTCCTTTACGCCCTTGCGTATGTACCATGCGCATACGGCCAGCGTTTCCTCGATTTCGATATCTCCGTTCCCACCTGCCCTCCCCTCTCTGAGATCCGAATCTCTACAAAAAGTCACCAACAGAGACCAGTCGCCGGCGAACTCACCGACACCGAAAGGAAAGCAACAGCAGCACCCACCCGTGCCCAACGTGCCCTCGAACCAGATCTACATTGCCACCTCGTCCATTGATGGAAACGTCTGCATTGCCTCCTTGGTCGACCCTCGAGATGTCCAGCTCCGCAACTTCGGGAGGCCGGTGCAAACCGTTGCTCTGTCACCAGAATATAAAGCAGACCGAAATTACCTTTCTGGCGGCCAAGCCGGAAGTCTTGTGCTGACTACTGGTGGACAGCCCGGGAAGAGTGTCAATGCAACGACGACCGGGACGGCAGCCGCGGCCAGTGGCTGGCTAGGGTCCTTAGGTCTAGGACATAATACAGGTTCGGACAAGGTGTTGCATAGTGGCGAGGGTATTATCAGCACCATCAAATGGTCTCTCTCGGGAAAATATGTTCTCTGGGTCAACGAACAGGGAATCAAGATCATGCGGTCGAATCTCAAAATGGAAGGCATCGAATCTGGCCTTGAGTGGAAACGAATGAGCCACATTGATCGGCCAAATCGCCCAGGCTGGGAAGAAATGGCCGGTGTTTGGAAGGCTCGGGCGGATTGGATTGATCGAGACAATCTCGAAAACGATGAAGACCCTGCTTCTAATGGTATAACTCAGCCTTCTGCAAATGGGACACCACTCAAAACGGCCATTGAAAAGACCAAGGTCGAGGAAGTGTTGGTGGGCTGGGGAGATTCGGCATGGATCATCAGAGTCTACCCTGGATCTACGGAGAATGCAACTGAGAACAAGATGGGTCGTGCAGAGGTTGCTACGATGTGAGTATGATCGTTCTGGCTGGAATTTCTCACTAACGGGCACTTCAGTATACGATTTGATGACTGTACAATATCTGGAATTTCGCTTTATACCCCGTCGCTGCTTTTGGTGCTTGCATTCACGGAGAAAAAGGGGAACAAGTCAACAGCTGAAGGCAATGGAGAAGGCAAAAGAGGCCGCCGCACTCGACATAACGCATTGGAACCGGAGTTGCGTTTGGTTGACATTAATACCAAGGAAGAGATCGACACGGATACTCTATCAGTGAGCCGCTTCGAGACTCTTTCCTCTTCAGACTACCATTTGTCCGTTCTGGCCCCCATTCGAATCCCTGCCGCGCTCGTGCCAAAAGGCTACCTCAATACGATCGGCTCTGGTATGGGTACTGTTGGAACCAGCCTCTACACCGGAGCCGAAACCGTTGGACAAGGCATGTGGGATGCTACGATGTACGGGCCTAGGATGCTGGGCGCGAACCGACTCTTTAGTGGTGCCGAAAGTGTGGGAAGTGGCATGAGTGGCCCTGAACGTGGTGGAAGCACTCGGGAACGCAACTATCTTACAGGCTGGCTCCCTGGACTCGGATCCAATGAGACACACGCTACCGGAGACTCCAACGGTGTGATAACCGCGCAGGGCATGAAAATCTTCATCTGCAGTCCGTATGATTGTATTGTGGCTGTCAGACGCAACCTCAATGACCGTTTGCAGTGGTTGCTGAGTGTCAAGCGATATCAACAAGCTTGGGAACTGGTTGACCAACATCCTGAGGCAGCTGGCACTACATCCGATCTCTCTGACATCTCGTCACCACCGACTCCCTCAAAGTCGAGTTCTGTTGCAAAGTCAGGCTCGGCTGTTCCAGCTAGTCCCTCAAAAGCACTTCAAGAAGCTACGTTGGCCGAATTTTTCGCGGACTCTGCCTCGGTCACCAGTTCCGCTCAGGATAGAACCAAAACGAAGTTCTCGGCGGCAGAGAAAGAGAAGCGCAGAATAGGTGAACTCTGGCTCAAACAATTGGTGGGTGCTAACGAGTGGGCAAAGGCTGCTCAAGTGGCCGCCAAAGTGCTCAATACCACCACCCGATGGGAACATTGGATTTGGGTTTTTATCCAGAAGCAGAAGTTTGATGAGATATCACCTCACATACCCACACTGGAATTGACGCCTCCTCTGCCATCGTCAATTTTCGAACTCATCCTGGGACATTACGTCGAAACGGACAGACTGCGATTTAAGGAGCTCCTGGACGAGTGGCCCTCAGATCTATTTGAGATCAGCAGTATAACTACTGCGATCGAGGGCCAACTCCGAGGTGGAGGTGCCCCGAAGGGTTCCGAAGACTGGAGAGACCTACAAGAAAGTCTGGCCAAGTTGTATCTGGCCGATGGACATTATAATGAGGCTCTTAAGTGCTATATCAACCTCCAGGACGCAGACACAGCATTGGCCCTAATCAAGGATCATCATCTGGTAGATGCCGTTGCCGACGACGTTCCCAGTTTTGTGATGCTTCGAATCTCACCCTCGCAGCTGAAATCCGCGTCCCAAGATGAACTGGAGGAGTTGGCGTCTGATCCGATCAAGGTGCTCGTGGATGAAGCAACGGCGGGAGTGGTCGAGCCCGATGAAGTCGTTGCACAGCTGGACACACCTTCTTATCGACCTCTCCTATATTTCTACCTCAAGGCCCTCTGGCGGGGTGATGGTACCAAGAACAGCTCGGCAACTCCTCGAGTTGGCCACTCGGCTATCGCGACGTCTATCGTTGCGGATGCCGGGAAACAATTGGTGGAGCGCTTCGCCGATACTGCGGTCGAATTATTTGCGAAGTATGGACGAGACTCGCTGATGGAATTTTTACAGACATCCACTGCATACACCTTCGAAACGGCCGTGAAGATATGTGAGCAGAACCACTACATTGAAGAGCTGGTGTATCTCTTGAGCAAAACGGGCCAAATGAAGAAGGCTCTGTTCTTGATCATCGACGAACTCAAGGACGTCTCCAAGGCCATCGCCTTCGCCAAAGAACAAGATGACCAGAGCTTGTGGGATGACCTGCTAGAATACAGCATGTCACGGCCGCGCTTCATCTCGGGTCTCTTGGCCGAGGTGGGCACCGCCATTGACCCGATCACCTTGGTCAAACGAATCCCTTCGGGGCTCGAAGTCGAAGGCCTCAAAGACGGGCTGAAGAAGATGATCCGCGAGTATGATCTGCAGGACAGCATTAGCTCCGGCGTGGCGCGGGTCCTGAGCAGCGAGGTCGCCGTGGCGATGGAGATGTTACGCCGCGGACGGAGGAAGGGCATCAAATTCGACGTTCGTGGACCCTCTCCTCGTCGCCAAATCAACGCAAACGCCGCCCAACCCATCAACGGCAGTGCAGAACAAGAGGGGTTGGAGCAACAGCAACCCGAGCCGGAAGTCGAATCTGGACGTTGTGCGTCGTGCGGCAAAGCATTCCATGAAGGGGAAGCCGAGACACTGGTTGGATTTGCCTGTGGACATGTCTACCACGTTTCTCATCTACTGCACGGACCAGATGCCGAGGGTGATGAGATGCTTCTGCCTCAGTCGGGACTGGCACGACGGGGGCCCGACGGCGATGACGATCTAGAGGAAACGAGGTTTTCCAGGTCAGTCGGGCCGAAAGTCACGAATGCGAGGCTCCTCAAGGACAAGATTCTGGCGGTGGGCGGGTGTGCCGTGTGCAAGGAATCGAGAGATAGAGCAGAGGTTGTGGGAGGATAGGAACATGACTACCAAATCATAACCATTTCGAACATATTCCAGATCTTGTATGCCTAGTAGGCGGTCTATGGTATACGCTTCAAAGGTGGGGGCCCTGTGGAATATGCTTCCCAGACGTCCAAGAGCACTGAAAGCCAACGCACGCATATTGTCTCCCGTTCCGTCCTCGTTGCGTTTTGTCTCTCAGCGCCTCATCGCGACCAGTCGTCACCGGGCTGCTTGACTTGAGGTTCCTGAAGATATACGCCGAGCCGACCGTCGACGGGGACAGGAAATTGTCCAGGCACAGACCCATAGAATGATAGCCTTAGACTGGAGAGTGCAGCTGTGGATATGTCGTCGGGCTATTTTGGCGCTTGGCTTTCTCCAGCACGTTCTGCAAAATTGTAGTCTGATCAAGATAATGGGGATCTCGACAAGTATCCCCTCCTGCGTATTGTGGCCAGATACAGTGTATCTTGCGTTTTGCGTTCCAGATGTGCGCTTGACTCTATTCGGCGCGGTTCAGTCGACCAATGCTCGATCGAGTTGGGGGATGGGGAGTGTGTGGCGAACACCTTTCCTGATCTCGGTCGGAGGCGGGTTCTGATACCTGTAGATCTTGAGTCTCTCACCTGTATGCTGGTTGACATGTCTTTCCAGCTGATATGTTAACTGTGGAGGCGATTTTATGCTGGGCAGTTCGTCCCGCCCCCTGTGCTCTTTATGAGAGGGCACAATACAATCATGACTGTGACTGCTGCTACAGAGCATCATGTGCTCTACGCAATGGTGGGTGGAGGCCGATAGCGCAGCTCATCCGATGGGTTGTTTGTAGATAGCTTGGTCTCCAGCCAACTTGTTCTTTGATCATCCCTGGGCATTTGCTCGGCGTTCAGCCATGAACGACCGCACGCCTTCGATACGATTGACGAAGAACATGCGCTTTTTGTCGTTTTTCCACACCAAGACCCCGATTTCGTCCGCGTAACGGCAGGGCGCCTCGTAATCGGCATGGTTGGGGAAGTCTTTCAGCAGGAAGCCCGGGGTCGTGGTCATCCTATCACGTTCTAGCTGCCATAGATGGATCTGGTCGAGAATGGTGGCTGGTAGGATTGGGACAACGAGGTTCGGGTCGGAGTTGCGGGCTTGCTCGGCCTGCGCGTGCCGCCGCATCTGCGGGTGCGCATGGGAGGTGAGGTACGAGATGATTTGATCGGCGGTGATGCCGGCTTGGATGGCCCGTTGGACGGATGACTTGCTCATTTTGCCGGTGACCAGGTTCGGGTGGCGGGAGCGGAGGTTGACAAATAATGAGAGCAGTGCGATTTGTAGCGGGGACGAGGTATATGCGTAAAGTCGATAGTTAGTCTCGACGATGATGAAGCCTTTGGCCGTGCCGGAAGAAGACTGGGATGATGATGATGAAGACTTGGAAAGTGAGGAGCCGATGGTCGTGTTGGTCGCTGAGAGGGTCGTGCTTGAATCAGATGTCAGGGTGGTGGCCAGGCGTGTTGGGTAGAAGAAGTCGACGGGCGTGCCATCATCTCGGAGCGGCTGGTAGACGATGCCGAAAGAGACCAGATCGGACAGACATCGCTGCTGGGTTTCGTCCAGGGGCGCGGTCGAGTAGGCCAGGCCGAGTTCCAAGGATGAAACGAAAAACAGGAATGACAATACGTCGACCTTGTCCATCTCAAATACCTCGGCGTTATCAACATACAGAAACAACAAGGCCCAGATCTGCGTGTTGATGTCCTGCAGCACAAACGCGAATCCTTCTTTGGTGATCTTAGCCGTTTGGCCTCGGCTATGGGTTCCCGAAAGTTCGATCAGATGCCCAGCCTTGAGCAGTTCGATGACGCCCGGCGACGGTTGCATGGCCGCCTGATGTTCCGTTGTCGTGCTTTCAAGCGGCACTGCGGACGAGCCGACCATGTACCCCAAAATACCCTCCCATCGTTGACGAGCATACTCGTCGAGTTGCGCGATCGTGACTTTCTGGCCATGCGGGACGTGGGTGGCTACTTGTCCGAACGACCGGCTGTCGCCTGCGCCGGTCAAGGCGCGGCGCAGGGATCTGGCGAAGTCGGGGGTCAACGCATGCGCTTTGGCACCGTTGTAACTCACGTCCTTGAAGATGTGGTACCGGTGCAGTAGGTCGATGGCGTATTCACGCTCTCCGCGACTGGCGTCCTTGACGAACAGCTCCAGCTGTTTCACAGGTAGAGGGGCAGGCATATACAGGAGCATCATGACAAAGGTCTTGGCTAGGCTGGTCAGCCGTTTGCGGAAGATGGCCAGTGCAGATGCCGGGCTGCGGTACAATCGGTAGAACTGGGTCCCGGGAAGAGTCTCGAGATATTCCCACGACTGCAACGTGGTGTCGGCCATCTTGCGGTATCAACAGATTGAACGAGGAGTCCGGGCTCCAGGGTCAGGTGTCGCGACACGGCGCAGAGACACCAGGACATTCAGGTTCAGGTCATCACAAGTTTGACTCAAACGGATAGCTTATGCAGTCAGTAAGGATAGAGACTGCAGGCAGACGTGAAGTCGGGCGTCGACTTGATGTGAAGATCAAATACAAAGACGTCAATCTCAGTCCCAATTGGGACAGACATTGACGCCGCCCTGTCAGCCACCTCCCACGCCGCCTTAAGTAGATATAGCAGCGTCACTTTTCATTGTCTACCACGTTCCGCAACAGGTGTACAGACAGAGTACAGCCTCGACAGTTCTTCTATATATTTCAAGTTCATACTGCCTTTGCTGTGTTCCAATCTACATAACGAGACCCTACGAGGCGGAGCGAGATACCTTGATCCTGGACGCCCACATATCTGCGTGGACTGAGCTGCTGGGTGGCGCCGGATCGCCAACAGTGATGCTCTCCCTTCGAAAATACGAGCAGAGGTTAGCGTCCGATGAGGAGCCGCTGTCAACAACATCAATGAACGAATGAAAAGCAGAATGTGTCCATTCGTTCTACGTTCGCCTTGACCCGAGCGTTCGGACGTATCTTGCCTTCTTCCTCTTATATCCGAGCCTCGATGGCCGCTCGCACCCGGGCCCTAAATGGATGGCATCTCTATCTTCCCATAATCGTCAAGCCAGGCCTGCCTCGACTTGTGCACTCGCAGGATCACTATTTGTGGCTTTCAAACAACCGCCAATAATGAGAAGTGCCTGCATCTGAGTGGCTCTCCAATATGGCTGGTGACGGCAAATCTGCCCCTCCCACTGCTAGTGGAGAGTCGGGCTCTCGCCAGCGAAAGACACATCGCAAATCAAGACTTGGATGTCGAAACTGCAAGCTACGAAGAGTCAAATGCGACGAAAAGAAGCCGGGTTGCCAGAAATGTCTCAGCTTTGATGTCGTGTGCAACTATGACCCAAATATACCAGATCTCCAGCCGCGAGGGCCCGCCTCTGCAGAGATGGGCTGTATGAATGCCACCACCACCATGGAAAGGTCTCTGCTCTCAGCGAACCGACCTACACTTAAGTGGATCAATTCATCGTTACAAGAGGATCCGGGTTTCCCTCTGGTGATGGGAAGATATACGGCCAAGCAGCAGATTGACTATTCCGATCTGGCCCTCATGGACCGATTCCAGACGCGAACGGTCCTCACCATCGGGACCAGATCGGCGTCGCACTTTCTCCGGAAGGAACTGATACAACTCGCCTGTTGCAATCGGTTCTTGATGCATTTGGTCCAATCGTTGACTGCAGCCCATGACCGTTTCCTGTCGGGAGCGGCCCTCTCCAAACGGACCGCGACCGAGGTGTACCACATGAGTCAGGGGGTGCGAGCGTTCCAGTACAAGCTTTCCCGTCCCATACGGGACCAAGATCGTGACGCGGTGTTTGTGGCAGCGTCTATAGTCGGCGTGTTGACCTTTGCCATTGAAGCATCCTCGATCGAACAAGTCTGGCCGTTAGGAGAGGGCGACTTTGCCTGGCTGAACATCAGTGAAGGCAAGAAAGCCGTGTGGCAGGTTGCCAACCCGCTACGTGAAGACAGCGTGTGGCGGGGCTTGGGCAGGCTCTACGCACGGAATACCTTTGCCATGTCCAAATCCCCAAAACAGCGACCTTCGGTGTTTGGCCATCTCTGTGGTGACGACGACGCAGTTGAGTCCGAAGAGAGCGATGGCGCCTCCTCCCCGGTTTCAATGCCATTCAACCCGTATCGCAAAACCGCCCTGATTTTGACGGAACTGCTCGACCTTGACTGCGATGACAGCACATGGAACAAGTTTCTGGCTTTCATTGCCCAAGTCGACCCGTGTTACAAGGTCTTACTCCAGGCCAAAGACCCCTGGGCTATGCTTATGCTCGCTTATTGGTTTGTCAAGATCTGTCGAGCACCATGGTGGATTGCCACGAGAGCCATTATTCAGGGCCAAGCCATCTGCTTGTATCTCGAACGATATCATGCCGATGATGCCAGATTGCAGGAAGCCATCCAGTATCCCCGGAAGGAGCTCGATCTGGCCCAAAGGGAGGGATATGGGGGATTTCCATAGGCGGTCTGTTATAAGCAACGCGTTACATTTACCTTCTCCCGCAAGCAGCATGACCTGCATGTCCACAAAAGCCTTGCATTCATTTATTTCCCCAGGCTTGAGACACGCATTCGACACCAGTGCTGTAATGGTGGAAGGATATCCATGTAGATCCGAGCCGCGTTTAGCCAACACCTCGGCTTCACGGATCGATACCCGATACGGTGAAGCATTTGGACACCCAGTGGAGGTGAAGCTCCAACGTTCGCCGGCATATCTTGTTGATAGATTCCCTTCTATGTAAACGTTAGGATCTCGCGCTCTCTCTTGCCTTGTCAGGGTAGTCGGTCGCATCTCGTCCTATCGTGGGTCTGAATTCTTGCATACTTGACGCAGGAGGGCCACACCAGACCCCGTCAGTCCCCGCCAATCTCAGAGGATCGTTCAGTTCACCGGTATCCGCACCAAGGGGAGAAACCAGACTGGAGTCAACATGTCGGCGCTGAAGTTTGTGAGATCAGTGTGTTTACCATGTTCTGTGCGTTACAACAAGATCACCATTTGACAGATTCAGGTATGGGAGTCGTTTCGGGCCACCTCTGGCCTCGAACCGCGGTAAGCTCAAAGGTCGTCGACTGGCGAATCTCTCATTGACGATTGCAATTGCCAGGTTGATTGATACCGTAAGTGATATGATTTCTGGATCCTGATACGACCTAGGGCTATCAGGGCCTACAGAACCCACTCGACTGTGTCATGGTTGGAACGTTCTCTTATGGTCTACTCTTCATCTAGATGCGAATAACAGCAGCCGAACCCGGAAAGGTCAACTTCGAACTCGACATTGAAAAGCATCACACAAATCGACTGGGGATCTTGCACGGCGCGACGCTGGCTGCGATGGTCGACACCGGCGGGTCCCTCGCCGTCGCTTCTCGTGGCCTATACTCAACTGGAGTGTCGACGGATTTGAGTGTGACATACCTCAACTCGGGCGGCAAAATAGGCGATTTGGTCAAGGGCGAAGTGATCTGTGACAAATGTAAGTCTAGGTCTATGGATCCTCCTCCTTGGATCTTCTCGTGGTGTTTTGAGTTACTGATTCGGTGTACAGTCGGCAAGACCCTTGCCTATACCACGATCAAGTTCATGAACAAGAACCATGAAATCGTCGCCCGAGGCAGCCACACCAAATTCGTTGCGGTTGCTTGGAAGGACGAGAAGAACATTACGGATCAGTTGAAGCCGAAAATCAATGAGTCACAAGCCAGCGAAGCAACCCGGACGAGCTTCTGAATGTCAGAAACCTGATACCAGAGCATTGTTTCCACTCCCCGATGGTCGAGGCGTTGCGAAATAGAGCTTACATATATCTTCTTGATACTGTGATCGTATGTCAACGAAATACAGCGGCTGCGTACGAGCAGGGTTTCGTTCCCAGGAAATATGAGGTCAATTACTAGTAAGCGTCAAAGAAGGTCCCATAGTAGCTATGAGACATTGAAGAGAGAGTCTGGATGCGAGGCGATATCAATCACTTCGTCCGCCGATTCTGTGATCTGCCGTATTATCTTTTGATTGCTCCACCGTACACGAATGCGTTTCAACCGCAGTTCGACAACCATCAATCATCAGGTCTTCAACAGAACGTAGGTGTCTCCTTCAGTCTATAGACTTCTTCTCGTGACAGACCTCCCATCCACTATTTCTCCCTGAGTTGCGGGGCTCATCGCCATGACGAGAACCATATGACCCAAAATGCGACGCGGTACAAAAGCATCCGCACGTAACGTCCCCGGCCTGCCCTCTACAACCTTCGTCCTCGACAATGGAGGCTACACCATCAAAGCCGGGTTCGCTCCCCCAGAAACAGTGCCGGACACAGAGGCGCTGTCGAAATGCCACATAGTCCCCAACACACTCGTGCGCACTCGCGACAGGAAAACATACGTCGGCGCCCAGACCGAAGTCATTACAGACTGGAGCGAGGCGTTGTTCCGGCGTCCGGTAGAGAATGGACAGGTCGTGAGTTGGGAGGCGCAGAAAGAGATTTGGGACCAGTCCTTTTTTGATGAGCGGACTGCTCAGAAGGACCTATCGGTCAAGAACCCGGTGGACACGACTCTGATCTTCACCGAACCACCAAACACTATGCCTGCGTTACAGAAGAACGCCGACGAAATCATCATGGAGGAATGGGGATTTGGTGGCTACTCCAGGGTGATCGGTAGGTATGGCAGAGCCAGGAGGGACTCGACGTGAGCTTGCGACCTGTTCAAGTTGTGCTGACAGTTCGAACTAGGCCCTTCACTGAACGCGTACAACGATCTCCATCCTCTCTTTGAAGAAGTCCAGACTCCGGCCGATCAAGATGCCGACCTGCCCATGGAATGCCTACTGGTCATTGATAGTGGTTACAGCCATACCACAATCACGCCACTGTTCAATGGTCGGCCGTTACACCGTGCAATCCGTCGATTGGACTTTGGAGGCAAACATTTGACGAACCTACTGAAAGAAGTGATATCGGTGCGCCATTTTGATCTCCATCAAGACAACAAAATCGTCAACGACATAAAAGAAGACGTCTGTTTCGTCAGTGACGACTTCAAGCGCGATCTTGAAAAGACGTGGAAGGGCAACCAGGGCAAGAAGGGCGGTGGGAAAGTGGTAGGACACCATGGTGATACCAATGTCAACCTCAACAACCCAACGAGCCAGGATGACTTCCGAACAACGGACGAGGTTCGAGTCGATTACATTCTTCCCGACGGCGTCCATCTGCTACGAGGGTTCAGTCGCCCATACGACGCCATCTCAGCCGCGCGCAAACGCAAACAAGCCGCTTTGTCTGGTCAAGCCGATGCCGAGATTGCAATGACCCTAGGCAACGAGCGCTTCTCCATTCCGGAAATCCTCTTCTCGCCCAGCGACATTGGCTCGAAACAACCCGGCATTGCCGACATCGTCATGCAATCGCTGGCCGTGCTTCCTCCGCTGGTGCAGGCCACCATGCTGAGCAACGTGCTTGTCGTGGGCGGGAACGCCAAGATCCCCGGCTTTGTCGAACGTATCCAGGCCGAGCTGCGCACGAGAGTCAAGACGGAGTGGATGGTGCGTGTTCGCAAGATGCACGATCCCATCACATCGACTTGGCTCGGCGGGGCGAGGTTGGCCAGTCGGTTTCCAGGAACTGTCAGAGAATACGGCGTCACGCGGCAAGAGTATTTGGAGCATGGTAGTGCCTGGGCTGCTCGACGATTTGTGAATGGCGGAGGTGGGAAAGGACCTTGACCTTGATTCGAAGGGACGAGCGAGCTATATTGCTCTGTTCGCAGGACATATCCCTGCATCTGCATGCTGATGGCGTAGCCTCGAGTTACGAAGATATTGATACCCCCGGACGGTTAACACCTAGGAGCGACTGAATACAAAAGTTTTATGTTGGATTCCGATTGTGGTCTTCGCTTCTGGGATTTTTCTTCCTATGCTCAAATCTCACACGTCTTGAATGTCTTCTTCGTGATGCTCAACGAATGACCACATCCTTACTGGTGGCGTACGGGATAAGGCCAGATACCTGACTGTTGTGGAAGTCCTCGATCTGATCTCAAAGCCAGAATCCCATGGGTCTCCAGCAGTCATGGCCTCCTCGAGGCAAAAGAAAGGGCCATAACTATGCACGGAGCTGCCACACTCAATGTTCCCTCGTCTCTCGTGGTTACAAAATATAGGGCTTGGTCATCTCGAATGCATTATGCCAACATATCATGTATTGATTGAGTCGAGGAAGGGTTGACACACAAAATGAAATACAAAGCGATAATCATATGGTACAGCAGAGGATACCTATCACCCAAGCTGTCCCGTAGTGTCTATTATCCGCTTGTTCACCTATGTCGCTGGAGTTGAAATTTAGTTCACCCAATAGCCATTCCATTTGATTCCAAGCGATGAAGCCATGTCGTCCGCTGCTTCTAAAGACAAACAACAGGTCGGAGGTCACGATATACCAACATAGGATGAAGACCGTTGATGTCGCTGAAGCATGTCACTGTCAGCATCGAACCAGACCAGATATAAGGTATACTTGATCAAACCCAGGACAAATCGGTATTAACATCACGGCGTAAGCCATATACAACAAAGACAGAGAGTAATGGTATATTTCTCTCTGGCACCGACCGCTCTCATAAATCGTTTTATACCTGACGATGAGTAGACGGAGGATATAGGTATTAGTCGTTTACAAAGGGTAGTTTAGTAATGGAATTGGTGAGCGACAACGGCGAAACAAGCAAGGACAATAACGATGGGAGGGGAGTGACTCAGGACCGGCACCGCCGTCATCAAGTTGCATGGGGGACACTATAGTCAAAGAAAGGAGCCAGGACTTGTGTTTGGTTCACAGCATTGCTTCAAGTATGTATCGCCCTAAAAGGACCAGGGGCCAGGAGACCAGCAGCACCAGCACCAGCAGCACCAGCACCAGCACCAGCAACGACACCAGCAGCGACACCAGCAGACGTCTCCTCGCTGCTATCAGCAGCTGTGATTGTAAGTTCTGCTATCAGAGGTTCACGGGTTAGCAAATCTGTCCATGAGATATAGGAGTAAGACCCGGAGTCAGAACAAAAAGGAAGAAGCATCCAACGGGAGCAGACGACGATGGGGGAAGGACAAGACAACGAATGATGAAGTCCCAAACCCGCCGGTCTCCAACGCCAGGGTAGTAGTATGAAAGGGGAAGACGACAGTGAGACAACAGATACAGGAGAACTCACTTTTTTTTGTTTCTTTCTTAGAAACGGGGATCGCGCCCCAGCGCCAACCAAATCGCCTCGGTCAAGGCCCGACCGACCGCAACCACAACGGACATGACGGCCGCGGTGACGGCGGCAACGACCACAAGAACCAACGCCCACAGAGCAAGGGCACCGACGACACCGACCCGGTCTGCCATTTTGAATGCCGAGGGCGAGGGCGAGGGCGAGGGCGAGGGCGAGGGCAGACGACAAAGAGGAGGGAGAGGAGGAGAAGGAGGAGGAGGAGGAGGAGGAGGAGGAGGAGGAGGCGGGCGGCAGGACTGAAAAGGCGAGTTGAGGTTAGCTTGAGATCCATTCACAGCTGGTATTTGTCTATCATAGCAAAGAAGCCAGATATCATCCTGACAGTGAGGAATCACTTACTCTCTGATTGATTGATTGGTTGATTGACTGACTGACTGACTGACTGACTGACTGACTGACTGACTGACTGACTGACTGACTGACTGACTGACTGACTGTATCAACGTGTCTGTCACTGGTGATGATGGTGGTGGTTGAGGTTGGTTTGTTTGAATCCGAGGAACAAGAAGAGAAGAGGAAGGGTGAAAGGAGGAGAAGAGCAGATCTTTATCTGAGGATCTATCAGAGCCTAACACTGGCAGAACAATAGCAATAGAGTGCGGCTGGTACTGTCAATAGGGTCAATAGGTGCGCCCAGTATGGCACGAGGCTGAGGTTGCGGTTGCGGCTGGGGTTGCGGCTGGCAATAGGCAGCGACAATACCCAAATAGGCGGTTCGTGATCCGACGAGAGAGGTTCATTCACTTTCCAGTGTGGGAGTCACAGGACGGAACTTTCATGAGAGGACATGGCATGTAGGCGTGGTGCGTAGCCCCCTCCCGGACGAGGCTGAGTATATGAATGGGATAGCAAAGCTGTATTCCCAAACGAGACAGTTCAAGATTCGTCAGAGTAAACAGTTGCCACTGGCATGTGCAGAGGAGAAGAAACAGTGACAGGGGAACTGGCTGGAGGGGACAGTGGGGATCGTGGCAAGTAACAAGGCTTGAGACAGAGGTGGTGTAAATACGTATCCTGACAGGATGGGATTTTTTTTGTGATCCGACAAAGTAGAGTATTATCACGGGCGTGTGCAGAGAGACATTGGGAGAGTGACCGGGATAGTGACTGTACCATGATCAAAATAAGATATATATGGTGTATACCTTCCTAGCCAGGACAGTGGGTGCCCCGACAAAGGGTGCCCCGACAAAGGGTGCCCCGACAAAGGGTTTCCTCGTCACTAGATATGGCCTTGTGCTGAGGCAAGGCAGACCTGATGAGTGACAGGCTCTGGATGAGGGCTGACACAGATACAGAGTGTAGTGTGTACCTATCAAGAGAGGGTATTCTGTACCCTCAAAGATGTAGTTCCTAGCACTGGCAAATGCCAGATGGCATATATAGCCTGGGGGCAATAAAAGGGGGCAGAATGCTCTGTGACACCAGCAATGGCTTGCCCAGTGACCAGGCTGGAACCATGACCCAGAATGGTCACTGGTAGGCATATACCTAGATAGAGCAGTTCGTGCTCCGACGAAGGCGGTTCCTTCACTGGAATCTAGCATCACTGCACAGCTGACCAATGAATGGAAGAAACAACAAAGAAATTGCGGCTGGCTGTACGTGTAAGGTGTGGCTCTCACGAGGCTGAGGCACTTCCTGAGAGCGGTAAGTAGGATCCCTGGATAGGCGGGTTCGTGCTCCGACAAGCCGGGCCCTTGTATTCACTACACCTCAGAGAGAAGCCAATCAAACAGCTGGAGGAAGTGCGGCTTAAGGTGCAGGGTGCGGCTTTGACGAGGCTGAAGTACTTACTACTGATCAGTGATTTGGGTAGGTGGTCTCCCAGAACGGGATGCTTCGTGGTCCGACGTGGTTGATATCTGTATTCACTGTACCCCAGGAAGAAGCCAATCAAATTAGTCCAGTAAGTGCGGCTGGTGGTGTGAGGAGCGGCTTGACAAGGCTGATGCTTGTGTCCTGAAATGGCGGAGAGGCTACCTCTATGGGCCGTTTGGTGACCCGACGTGTCGAGTTTTTGTATTCACTGTATCTTACTCGACGACCACTGGAGCGTGAGGAGAGAGAACGCGGCTGAAAGTGCAGAATGCGGCTTTGACGAGGCTGAGAGTGCGGCCAGATATGGCATATGAAGCACCTGGTTAGGACAGTCCGTGGGCCGACGATGACCTTTCATTCACTGTCATCAGCGGAGAATTGTGGCCAGTAGATTGAATCCAGCACACCAAGACACCTTGTCATAAGATGGTCTGGTTGGCCTGAAGAAGAAATCAGTCACTCCTTCTCACAAATGGAGATTCTAGCAAGAGATAACAAGATCCAGGAAAGCAGAGCAGATCAGACAAAAGAAACAACATTGACGTGCTCCAGAGATTGGATGCTCGAAGAACCCCAACATACACTTCTAGTTGCCAAAGAAGTCCTCACACACTTTATTCACCCCTAAAGCTTTGCATGCCGCCTGGCATCAAGCTTTAAGGGGGGCCCCAAGACAGGAGGCCAGCCAGCAGTCCGACCCATGTCGAGACCTAGGGGCAGAAAGAAGCCTAGGACTGGGCTGCCGAAACGTCTGCCACGAAGTAAGTCGAGGAAGAGGGACGGAGTGGGATCAATATCGTTTGGTGTACACTGCAGCTTCTCCCAGCAACAGAGTCGATCAGAACAATCCTGATAGAAGGGAGCGTTACTAAAGCCAGGAAATGCCGGGCAAAGGAGATGGTAACGAGGGAATCTGTGCTCGGCTCCATGCCAGCTGCTTGCGAGAAGAGAGAAAGTGGTTGTAGGTGGGTAGGCCCTGAAGATGAAGAATCGTCGCTATCAGTGAGAGATGGGAGCTTCCTTGCTGATAGCTGTGTTTATATTCAGGGGCTGAATTGTGGCCCAGGGATGGCCAGACAGATAAGGGGCAAATCCTGACGGGATGGATGAAAAGGCTACTTTTATCTGACTTCTGTTCGAGCTATACTCTGTATATGAGGCACATGAGCCATTGCCAACTTGAACCCTCTGTGGACCTGCCCATCAGCAAGCACATATGACAACGCGAGCACACCCCACTACAGATCCCTTCTTGACAAAATTTTAAACAAAAGTCTCCCGCTCTGTCAGAAGTCCCGTCGTCTCTTTCCTGTCTCATAACAAATCCGTCACAGCTCCATGACTGGCGTCGCCGACCAAAGCGGCATATTTCGCCAGAACACCTCGAGTCACGACCGGTTTCGGGGGCTTCCAATCCCTCCTCCGCCTCTCGAGCTCCTGATCACTGACGGCCATGGAGATGGAATTCGATTCGGCATCGATGGTGATCTCATCGCCGTCTGCGACCAAGGCGATGGGCCCGCCCACCGCGGCCTCGGGACAGACATGGCCGACGATAAAGCCATGCGAGGCGCCGGAGTAGCGACCGTCCGTGACCAGGGCGACGTTCGTGAGGCCCGCGCCCATAATGGCACCGCTGGCCTTGAGCTGTTCCGGCATGCCCGGGCCGCCCTTGGGCCCTTCGTATCTGACGATCAGCACGAGGTTTTGGCCGCGAGGGATTTCGCCGCGGTTGAGCGCCTCGTTCAGCTGCGCTTCTTTATCGAAACAGCGGGCTCGGCCGGTGAACTTGAGGCCCTCCTTGCCGGTGATCTTGGCCACAGCACCCAAAGGGGCGAAATTGCCCCGCAGGATCTGGATGTGTCCGCTCGATTTGATTGGGTTGTCCAGGCTCCTGATGATCACTTGGTCGCTGGGCAGGCAGGGCCAGCTGGCCACGTTCTCGGCCAGCGTCTTGCCCGTGACTGTGGGGATCGAGCCGTCTAGGAGACCGGCGGCGATGAGCAGTTTCTGCACGCTAGGCACGCCGCCGATCTCGTACAGGTCCGCCATGTAGTATTTCCCTGACGGGGCGAGGTCTGCCAGGAACGGGATCTTGTCGCTCACGCGCTGGAAGTCATCCAGCGTCAAGTCCACTCCGGCGGTGATGGCCATGGCCAGGAAATGTAGCACGGCGTTGGTGCTGCCTCCCAGCGCCATGGTGATGACCAGGGCGTTCTCGAACGATTTCTTGGTGAGTAGCTTGTTGGGCGTGATGTCACGTTCCAGACAGACTTTGATGGCGTCCGCGGCTTTGGCACACTCGCGCATTTTGGCCGGTGAGCTGGCGGGCGTCGAGCTGGATCCGGGCAACGACAAGCCCATGGACTCGATCGCCGTCGCCATCGTGTTGGCCGTGTACATGCCGCCACAGGCGCCGGCGCCGGGACACGCGTGCCGTTCGAGGTCGTCCATGATATCGTCTTTCGTCTTGGACGTGTCGCCTCCGTCATCCGGTTGCCGGAGTGTATTGAACGTGTATGCTCCGAACGCCTCGTAGCAGGTGGCGACGTTGATCGGCTTACGCAGCGTTTCCGAGTATCCCTTGTCGATCGTGCCGCCGTAGATCATCAGGCTGGGGCGGTTGTGGCGCGCCATGCCCATGATGCAGCCGGGCATGTTCTTGTCACAGCCGGGAATGGTGATGTTGGCGTCGTGGGCCTGCGCGCATGTCACCGTCTCCACCGAGTCGGCGATGATCTCGCGCGTCTGCAGGCTGAATCTCATCCCCTGGTTACCCATGGTGATGGCATCGCTCACTCCGATCGTGTTGTACTGCCATGCCAGCATGCCGCGGGCAGTCAGCGCCTTCTTGACCTCCTTGCCCAGATCCAATAGGTGCATATTGCATGGATTGCCTTCCCACCACACGCTGGCCACACCGACGTGCGGCGCCGTTTTCATCGTGAGTTTGTCGGGCACTCCCGCAGCATATAGCATCGCCTGGGCGCCAGGGAAGTCATGCTCCCGGGTTAGATGGGTGGAATAGCGATTGAGCATGGGCTTGCCATCGATGCCGTTGGGTTCCTCGGATCGGGTGAAATTCAGATAGAGCGGTTCCTGTACGCCGCTGGGTCGGTTCATGATGGCAGAGCGTGGCTGTTGATTGGTGTTCCCAAAGCGGTTTGAATATGTCTGCTATCACCTTGATCGTGCGGGGTGCCAGTTCACGCAATATATATGTATCAACCCGGAAGAAGCTTTTCAATTGTGAATGTAGACAAACGGCTAAGAGGGGTTCTTGCCCGAGATGGCCATCCAGATGTACAAGAAAGAATGGAAGAAAAGCCTCTGAAGCTCTACGAGATCAACTACTCCTATCCCACGTTTACCGACTTGTACCGACGTTGAACTTGAACTCGAATTCATCCTCGGCGTCTTCCCCGGATTGTGGCCATCGATCTCCACGAGGGGCGGCCAATCAGAAGAGACATGAATCCAACCATCGATGGGGATCAGGGATCAGACACAGTACTGACTTCTCCGTCGCCATTGCTGCTACTCCTACCATCCTGTTTGTGGCTGGATACCACAGGGGACTCGACTCTTGGAATAGATAGTCATGTTTTGTTTCATGCTATACAATATGTTGGACACTTTTGATTCATCTTTAGCTATAGAAAGGGGCAGCTCCCCTTTCCACATACACCACCAAATCATAGTCAGTTCTATGGTCTTGACACCGTGCAACTATCTGCACGGTCTTCTGCGGCTCGTCACTCTGTCGCTTCATCCCTTGCCGGTCAGGACACTCCTCCAGCTCAGCTTGCCTCTTGACACACAGGAGTAGAGCCTGGTCAAACCGCTAAACATAAATTGCGAACATGAAATTTCGTCAAATGAGGGTCAAGAATGGTCAAGTTGGTCCAAAATACAAGCAGAGACCGATAATGCCGCTGCAATTCCTTAACCCCAAAGAATGCGTGGCACATTCGATCTGCATCGTGATGCAGGTGGGCTTTCCAGATACATCAGACTTCAGCAACGTCTTCGAACGTGTCTCCTAGTATCCAATCGATGGGACCGCCGGGGCGACTACGGTTCGATCGCAATCATCAGCACACCAGATCCATTAGATCGCGGTAAGAAGGCACCAAGCAGGACTGCCAGGTCATGACTAAAAGAAGAAACAAAATGAACTCACCTTCCATGATAGCTGGCCCAAACAAAACCTCCGAATCGCTCAGCCGGCCACCTGTGATGTCAACGATGGTGATGAAGATATACACCTGTCCACCAATGCCGCCGGGAATGGCCACGTCGATACCGGTCTGTGAGATCTGGGCGCCCACCGAGATGACGTTCAATCCAGCAACGAAAGTGACAAAAATCTCCACGACCTGGCTGAAGTCGTGCATGGACTTGCTGAAGTCGGGAACCAGGCTCACTTTCGAACCGGCAGATGGTGCGGCGCAGGACGCGGCAGAGGATCCAGCAGTGCGAGCTCGCATGCGTTCGGCCGCTGCGGTCTCGGTGGCACTCGCTTCGGCAGAAGAAGCGGACTCTGTAGCAGTGATCGTGGTTGTGGTGGCGCTACCGTCGGTAGCGGTAGCGGTAGCGGTCTCGATAGACACCATAGCCGTCACGGTGGCGGTGGAATTCGAAGTAGACGTGTCGTACATTGATGCGGCAGAGCTGTTCTCCGCGAAGCATGACTGAGCATTGACTTTTAATCCAGGGAATGCGGTGAAAGGCAAGGGCGGGTTGCTCGACGGACAGGAGACGATGAATTGCGCTGCGAGGGTAAATACAGAGTTGGCGTCAAGGGGCTATCAAATGGTGCATTAGTACACCAACAGCACTCAAGGGCAGGGTATATGTGGCATATATGTGGCATACCGTGCCGAAGGGATCGGGAGCGCCTATCGCACCGATAGACGACCTTTGCAGGGATGTATGGAGTGCCTCGGTGACCATAATGCTGGCCGCGACAGCAAGGATATCTTTAGAGCAAACGAACGGGGCTGCACCTAGGTAGGCGCTGGTCCCGACGCTCTCGAGAATGGCAGACAAAGCCACGAAGCTGGCCACATCAGTGACGGGGAAGCTGTACTGACAGGGAGCGACAGGCACGATGCCGGCTCCTAGAATGGCAGTCTCGAGTGTTGTGACATGGGCCGACTCATCAGCCGCGATGAACTTCAGATTGAGGAAGAAATCCTCGCTGAAGCCGGCATCAACAAAGTGCTGGAGGTTGAAAGTGTTGAATGCCTCCTGATAAAAGGTATTTTCGAGGTGTTCAAGCTGAGCGATGTCAGATACCGAAGGACATTCCCAGGACCCCGAGGTGCGCGTGTCAGCTTACTGTCAAGGCAAATTGGAGGATTGTAATGTCCACAGCAGAGAGGGATGATGAGCGTGCCGAGATATCGACAGGATGAGCCAGGGTCAAGGCGGCGAAGAGAGTGCTTAACGCAGAGAGAGTAGATGTTCTCATCTTGGGATGCTCTGGTCCTCGTTATATCAATCCTCAAAAACAAAAGATGGTGTATATGTCCAGCAAGGCAGTTGGAAGGAGAGTGTCCGTTACACGTCAGGAAGTGAACGAGACTGATCAAAAGCCCGAAGATTTAATGAACGAAGATTTGTCAAAGGTCTCTGAAAAATGAATGGAATGCGAGTGCTTTGATATTGGATTGACATTTCACCCACCACAAAATGGGACATATCGAGTATATATATAGTAAATATGCCGATGAGAACGAAGCCAGGAAGCGTGAAGATCCGAACATACTCCTACCTCATGCTTTTGGCGAAAGACATCCGTGCAGGTGAAGCCAAAAACGACAAATTGTGATACCGGATCATAGATGTTGACGTTTCAACTCTGCTTTTGGCAGTGTATCAGGACCAAAGGCCAGGATGACAAGAGCGCTGCGAGCCTCGCCTATGGCAATTTTCTCGGATGCTGTGAGATTCCGAGCGGAAGGGCCGAAACAAAAGGAGATTCTGTCCTGAGATGGAAAACGCGGAGAAAGGGGTCGAAGAGCTGGGGAGATTGTAGAGATCTCTCAGCCCCCCTGCCCGCCAGAGAAGGCCTAGACGCTGGATGAGCGCCAAACTGATAGAGATCATGGCAGTGGCTGAGACCAGCCATTTCATTTGTAGGGAATTTCAACCTGCGTGCGACAACTCAGGAGGAAACGAGAGTGAGTGAGATGCCACTCCAAGGCGAAGAAGCTGACAGATAACCGATCAGATACCTAGTTGTGGATTGCAAGCAACCATTCCCAGAAGGACTGCAGAACCCGGCGCTTCTGCTAAATTAGGACAGACCTCCAGGACCAGACCTGGAGGAATATGAGACGGTTGAATGTCTGCGAGTGAACCTGGGGCAATCGGAGACTGGAAAAGCCGGACGATGGTGAGGCTGTTGTGGATGGAATTGAGTCGGTGAGTGTTTCAGCGCGACGAACTGAGACGGATGCCAAGACTGATATCGTTCACTGCAGTCACTCGACCAATTGAACGACAGAAGCTGGTCATATCTTATCTTCATGTGACTCTGACTGCTACATCACCGATGACATCATTGTCTTCCCCCACCTCACGTTCCTCTTCCCATTTGAAGATGATGATGTATTAATCCCCCAGAACTCTCAGCTCCCTCTCTCTTGTGCCCAGTTTTGAACCAGCTTCATCATCCCAGCCATCTACCAATGAAGAATTGCTCTGGCCGCCGTGGGGCTATCTTTCATTCAGGTTATATCACTGCAGCTGAACCTGTCAATCCAGTCGCGCAACGAGATCATCCAACGGGGATCCACTATGATGTGAAGTCCAGTATATCGTGTACTCTGCACTGAAGCACGACAAGCTCAATGGTACTGAATGCTTGAAGAAGCCATCATATGGACGCTCAGACGCCTCGACAGATACCAAAGACGCCGCCTGAGGTATTCTCGAGCATGGCAGGGTTCAGGAGCTGGGAGGACAGGTGACAGAGCTTCGGTCTCTGGTCTTTGGGCGCATGTACCAACTTGAACATTTCCAGCGAGCGATACTAGTATCTCAGCTGGACATGGCTCGAGTGCAGGGTTCACGTCTCGACGTCTATGCTTGCAGGATCCTGTGCGTAGAAGCAGGGCAGATGCTGTGGACGGTGTAGAGTGTAGATTGTAGAGTGCAGAGCGACGTAGGATATTGCCCCTCATCCAGCTTGATGAACACATCAGACACTGCAGTTGTTCACCGACCACTTGAACTTTATTATATTATCTCGCTCCCTGATCTTCATTCTTCAACTACCTTATCCTACTACACCTCCATCTCAAGATCCAAAGCAGACCTTCTCAACCAACACAATCAACCAGCCTTCAATCCATTCCGATCTCCAGCAGTAACATCAGATCACCATGAACACTCAAGGATCTGCCGCCGGCTCCAACCAGCAAGAGGATTACCTCGACAAAGGTAGGCAACCACCAAAGCAATCAAGCACTGTACCCTGTCATTACGGCCTCAACATTCACACGACACCCTTGATAACTCCTCTCTCCATCTTGTCCATATCACTGACCAGCGATGACTATTAGGTCTCGATGCTGCCGAGAAGAAATTCGGTCAGGGTACGTTGACAACATGCCTCGTCCACGCTTCTCAATCTCGTCACCACCTTTAGCCTAGCAACCCTGCTCAGAAAGACAGAGAGCGATGGAGGTAGAGAGAGACAAGAGATGAACAGTGCCTGCGAACAAAAGGAACCTGACTTGAGAGACACAATGCCTTGACGGGGGCTGACTCCCAAAAACACAAACAGGCAAAGTCGACCCGACCAAGCAGCGCAGCACGAACGAGAAAATCACCGACAAGGCCCGCGACCTGTTTGAGAAGACGACCGGCAAGAACATTCCTGACAAGGTATGAATATGAACTCTTTGGACCGGGACTCCCCATCTCCCACCTGAAGTCCCCTTTCAGTGTTCACCCACCTTCCCCCCTCTGCGTGTATCTCTCGTCGGAGAGGGAAGCGCCTTGTTGTGAATCCGTACATGGGGTTCTAACGAGGATATCTCCATGATACAATTTGGAAAACCGACCGAATTCGAACTCGAACTCGAACTCGACCTTGAAATGGATGATTGCTGACTGATCATGAATCCTTAACAGTTCAGCAACTGATAGGTATATTACCCTTCAGACTTCTCGTCTAACTCGTCCGACCCGGCACTGGGGAAGGAAGGAAGGAGACAATAACATGGACGCGAACATGAAATGAATTAGGACAGGTCAGGACAGGTCAAGGCACGGAGCCAGGTTTCGGTCTCGCAAAGACTCACTGCTAGAGAGGGATATTGAAAGTATCGAATATGATAAACGGAAGGATCAGGGATTGCTAGAAAACCCAGAGTAATACAACTTGAGTTACCTGATTCTTGCGCACACTCGAGTTTGACCGTCGAACCCCAGCGAGGGGAGGTTATTGACTTGTTATCATAGCTACGGTATCATGCCCAATTGTAGTGCTTTGCCTCGTCTTCTAGGTATATATAGAACCTCAGGCACCTCAAGAAAGTACCTACTACCTAGCACCTTACCCTTGCTGCGGTACCACATACCTGGTAGTATTGGTATGATGATAATTGATCGGACATGACATCCGTCAACTCCTTTAACTAGGTACTGAGGTATTGGTTCGATGTGCATATGACATAATGAGTGAATGGGGAAATTGTCTTCCTAGATCCCAACCACCCACGTAAGTACATCTGCCTTGACACCTGCCGCTGAGAGGTAAGGGATCTATCGGAGTTTCACTTACCCGTAGGTAGGTACCCCGAGGTACGATGGTTTTTATTGTGGTATGACTACACTACCTTATTACGTTTTGTTCGTGCTGTTTTGCCCAGGACGCCTTCCCGGCATGCAGTGGTTGACTGCTAAGTACGTACCTACCTGGGACCCAAACATATACGTAAATTTGCCCATGTATTACTTAGCTAGCTACCTAGGTAGGGACTAGTAGGTAGGTACGTTGTTCAGTACAGTACATACGTACCTACAGGCATCTAACCTATAGGAGGTAGGTATTCGCTCGGTGTGGTCCGGGAGATGCTTCCGAAGCAAATGACAATGGAGGCGGCCGCCTGTTGCTGACCCGGCGAATACGAGGGTCAACAGGAGCAGCTGACAGCGGTTGAGGTCCGTCGGGATCCCTTAGCAGGCCCTTTCACCCACGCACCATCTCTTCGACTCGTTTGTCAAATCAACGCAATAAGAATCCGTGAAGAGGACGAATGGCATTGATGGCATACAGAGTAGATGCATATGGCATGTTCTGGGTGGGCCTCCACGTCGGGATCTGTGCGGCTGGCGTGGGCAGACGTCTAAGCTGTCCTGTCGGAAACCGGCTCAAAGACCGCCGCCATGTAACGGTACGAGTTATCGCACAGTATGGACTGCAGTGTGGTATTCTGTACTCTGTCGCCTCCGGCCGTCTGGCTTTCCGGGCACCTCGGATGACGTGCCCATGTTCCAGAGGTCGAGACCAAAGACGCGGAATGAAAAGGGGCTCCCCGCTCTTCGGAGGAATGTGAAGAGGCGACAACGGCCGAGACATCCAATTGCGTTCCAACCAGGACGACAACTGACGGCGTTGGGTTTGTGAACAATAATAACAAAAATGTCTTGGAATTTTCCAGCACCAACCCTTGCATCAACAGAAGTCAAGACAGCGCGGCCCCAAAGGTCGGAGTTGCCCATTTCTAGCCTCCGGAGGCTCGACCGCACGGTGGTGTGTGATTGGACGGTTGCCGAGATCGACCCCAATGGCCAGACCGAACCTTTCCAAGTTGGAGGGTCAGATCGAGATTTCGGTGAAAATGTGGATGTCAAATCTTGAGGGGCCAATGATAAATGCCATCCACCCAAATGGAGAAGCGAAAATGCTGCATCGTTGGTGCCCATGTGATTGACCCGAACCCGGGTAATGTGCACCGTTTCACGATGCCCTGACAATCCTCGATTCCCACCTCCGTTTCTTACGCCAGGGCCCCGGGCTTGAGGAGCGGTTCGTCGTAAGTGGCTCACCCCTCAGATAATCATGCCGTCTCGGGCACGCTGTCCAACACCATGCCACAGCCCTGCAAAATATGCAAACGTGGACATGGTCGCTACTTGGATCCGGTGCTTTTCCGGTAGCTCGGCCGACATACTCTGTACTGTTGAATTTTTGTACCGTCAAACGGCCTTGTCGATGGGGAGGTGGCTACAATCTTGACCGACCGATTGCACGTGATCATGTTTGCACGGCTGCGGCCTGGTTTGATGTCAACCAGGGGAGAACGGGGGCAGCGTCGTAATCTCTTTTCCGGACGTCAGCATGTAAACCTCCAGACGGCGATTCGGTGGACCAACCTCCAAGGGAGGTGTGACGCGACGGGGAAGTCGGGAGAACTCCCAGACGATCTTGTGCAAAGATGGCGGTTGGTTCAACCCCAGAACCGACTGGCGCCAGTGCCAATAGCGGCGGCGGCGACTGGTCGGGTCGACCAGCCTCAAGCAAGATGCCTCCCGAAGTGATGGAGGGCAGCCGAGTTAGTGCGTTGGAGTCGGGAGAGGGTCGTTGAGACGGCGGGATGCTCGAGGTCGAACTCCCACTTCCGACCTGGAGGGATGGAGGACCGATGGGGGGAGCTGTGACTGCATCAAAGGTGCCCGAGGATGTTGACGAACGCGAGACGGTGGGTATGTGCGGGCTCGGAATGGGCAGTGGCAGGATGATTCGACCGCCAGGTCCCGGGAGGCCTGACTCCAGTCTCGGAGGAGGCAAGCCGTAGTCATTGTCTGCTGCTTCAGAGGCGTTGGAAGCAATTGAACCTTCCTGCCAGTACCGTGAGCCAGGCGTACCGATGGCCAAGGGCCGGTGGGTTAGCAAACTTACATTGTCACGCGCGTCCTCGATCAGAGCCCGGATCTCGGGAGATACCAGGGGAAAGATCTGGTTCAGCAGGGTTTCGTATCGCGCCAACCGACGCGAGGTAGCCGTGAGATCTTCTGCTGTTCTAGAAGCACAGGGGGTCAGCTTGGGAATGCACCGAAGTCAACCGACAGGCAACCAAGAATAAGCACTCACTTTCGCTTCCTCCAACCCTTTCCATAGCCGTAGTAACAGGTGGTGCCTGTATGGAGGCATCGTCGACAAGCTGGCCGTGAACCATCACACTTTGTTTTCCGCTCGCGACATGGCTCGCAGGCATGAGAGGTGCGGGCGCGTTCGGGCTTATCCCAGGTGGAACTGCCGCTGCCACTGCCGCTGCTATGGTTATTGCTGTTGCCGTTGCTGTTGCCGTTGCTGTTGCCGTTGGATCGAGGCGCTGCTATGGAAGGACCGCCGTTGGGTACCAGGGCTGGAGAGGCCGTGGAAGGCGGCGACCGACTATTAGACGGATTGATAGGCCTCATCCTGGAACCGCCGAGGCTGCAACGGGTGCGAGAAAAATGTCTGGAAGGGAGAGCGAGAGGCAGTTCGGTGACTATGCAGCAGAAGCAGTGTCGATATAGTAGTCAAAAGGAGGAGGAGAAATCAAAAAGGCAACCCTAGCCAGCACAGATATTGAGAGATGGCAAGGGCCGGGGTCGGGGTCAAGGCCAGGGCAAGTAGGGACGGGTTGATGTTTGGAGTAGTGGCTTTTTGTGTGGACGATCTTCTGTGGAAGAGTTGCGGATCAGCGGTGGAGTAAGGGAGAGGTCGAGCGTTGTGTGGTAGCGTGGCGGGTGGCGGCGTCTAGTGGTACTGGTAATGTGGAAAAGATGTGGCCCAGGTTTGGGGCGGAGGGAGAGGAGAGAGGTAGGTCGAGGATGTGAGAAGGAGTGACAAGGAATTTGTCTGTGGTGCAGTGGTTGAGAGGAAGAGGAGGCTGCGGCGGTAGAAGTAGATGTATGCTGAAGATGGCAGAGGTGGCTATGGTGGCCAGTCGTGACTACCTTAGGTTGTAGCAGACCCGAAGTACCGTGATATCGTCGATGTCTGTTACTAGTAGCAGTCTGCGACCTATGCCCGTGGTGGAAGGGATGCAGAAGTATAATAGGAAGGTAGCCTAGTCCTAGGTACCGAGGCAAGGAGGAGAGGGTGTTGGCGAAGTAGTAATCGGGTGTAAAAGTAGTAATAGTAATAGTAATAGTAATAGGAGTAGGAGTAGGAGTAGGAGTAATAGAAGGGACTGGTAATACCCTGGTCGTAGTGGCCAGGAAGGTCAAGGCTAGAAACACAGGTAGCTTATGGGGGCTCTCTCGTATGTATACAAAGTAGTTGTGACAGGCACGGAGGAAAAGGCGGAGGAGAAGTGGGCCGTGGGATCAAAGGTCGCAGGTCTGAAGGGGTCGAGGTCGAGGTCGAGGTCGAGGTCGAAACTGATCGGGTGGGAGAGGATGGAGCGAGTGGAAAGGGCCAGACGCAGGACGGTCGATGCCGTGAGTTTATGCTGTAGTACTGTACGTAGTAGTAGTACAGTACGTACAGTGTAGACTCGTAGCAGCGGCAGTAGGACAGAGTCGTAGCTACTAGCGGTAGCAAGAGGACTACCTGCTACTACTACTAAGTACAGTGATTGGACAGTCCTTGCAGTAGTAGAGGTAGAGGGGTAGAGGAAATCGTGGCGCAGCAGCAGCGAAACAGTCGTAAGGACAGTCGGTACTAGGTTAGGTAATAGACGGGATGTGATGAAAATCTCTGTAGGGTCAAAAGGCGCGGGACAAGGCTGGGTGAGACGAGTGTTTTAGTAGTACGCACTACATAACTGCCTAACCTGGAAGGTAAGTTAGGCACCTCTAGGTGAAAGCGGCTGGTACAGACACCTACTACCTAAACCTTGAAGTATGTACTACAGAGAACAAGGAAACGGCGGGACGGCTGCTTCGGAGATGACGGGGATGATCGCGACACTTACAGCATAAAGTATCCAGCTTGCAGGTGCCTCTCTCGTGTACTGTACTGTGTACTCCTACTAGTACTACCGTGTAAGCATGAATGGTACTCGGCTGTGTCTTGTACCGCCGAGTGTCAGAATGGCCTCCGTAGCTTCAGAATTCGGATCACACAAAGCGAGTTGGGAAAAGATCTCACTTCCGGACAAAGCTGGATATCCCCATCTGGTCCCACCAATATTTGCGATGTCAGCATACTGCTGCTGCTGCTGACGTCGACGAGATTGTTGGTGATGGTGGTCCCCCGCGGTCACCGGAAATATGGTCGCGATACACTTCCGGATCTAATGGACGACAGCCGTGATGGGCATGATCGAAGGGTTGAACGCGATCGATACGAAGAATAAATCAGGCCAATGCTGGCCAGAGATTGAACATTTCCAATATGATTGGTGGAAGAATGGCGGAAGTCAAGTTGGATTGGACTTCCGGAGAATGTTTCCAGCTCTTGATCGGGTGGTTCGTGTGGTTCGTGTCGTGAGCGATTTGGGAAATATCGAAGAGAAAGAGAAAGAAAAGAGGTTGGACCCGTGTCGGCAATTGGAACGGCGGAGTCCGAGGAGAACTTGCATCTGGAAATGATTGTCCGAGTCATCAGTGCCGATGGATTTCAGTTGCAACATCGCTCAGGAGGAGGAAGTATCGTGAGAAAGTCGCAGGTATCAATATCACAACATTCCCCTTCACACATTACTCGTGACAGGGGGCGGGCTAGTGGTGCCATGACTCAACAACAATACTAGTAGGTACTAACTACCTAGGTATCTAGTCCACACCTAGTAGGCAGTGACTAGGTACTAACCTTAGGTACCTACCATTAGGTACTACGTGGTTATAGCAATAGTCATAATACCTCAAGGGACAAGGTTAGAGGCTAAGAAGCGAAACTTAAACAAGAAAAGAGAACATTCCAGGTCTGCCAAAAGGAAATACTACGTACTGTGATACCACAAATACTGCCAGTGCCAGTAGTACCTTCTGCAGTTGTGACTGCCACGGCCAGCTCCGGGCCCGGATCCTTCCACTTCCACTTCCACTTCCACTCTGGTACTTCTGCCTCAGGCTTGCACCAGCTCGACAGCTCTACCACTCAATCACACAATAACCGACTACTCTGTAAGAACTACCTACCTTAGCTTGAAGTACGTCCTACCTCAATTCTTCTATCATCACCTTCTACCATCACGCTACTCAGGTTCAGCCTTGAGCAGTCCTAGAAAAGGACTCATAGCACAGTGCCGGATATATCTACCCGAAAACACCCACCCGCTTCTCCATCCACCTACTACAACCCCCTAGTACTAGTACTAATAGCAACAACCAACAACATCTATGCCGGAAACATACTCCGAAATGTCATCAGATAATCGTATTCGACACTGCACTGGCACACGACACTATACATTATTCCTTCCGGACTCCACAACATAGACTTCGCTCTACTTCTGCTCGTCTGTACACACGGGACCCCCGACTACTGTCTGACAGTTCCAGATTGAATGAATGACTGGTGGAGAAATCATCTCGTATCCGACCTAGATCTACATAACAATCTCTGATCCACATCTCCGGCAGGAAAGAAAAAGGGGGGCACCGCTGACTAGGTACCTAAACGTCTACACAATTTAGGACACGGTGCGTCGAAGTACGGAATTGAGAGGAAGGTTTGTTGTTCTCAAATTCGGCGTGCCCAGAAACACATTTGAGTTGAGGCTGTGGATCTTCTGCCGTGTTTGACGCCACATCATACCACCACTGCAGAGGCTGGTGCAAGTCCCAGCTTAACATCAGAATTGTTGTTGGAGAACCCGAGATCCTCCACGGGCACTCAGGCTGCTGGAAACAGGTGACATTCCCAACCTTGATTCACCTCGTATGAGCGCCATTGCTTTGAAGTCATGTACAATCCGTGGTTTGTCAAAGGCTTGATTGTGGTATCTCAACAGTTCCTGTCTCTTCCTCAGGCTCGCTGGAGCCCAAAAAGACAGCAGTCATAGGAGGACAAAGAGATGAACTGCCGGCCATCGAGAAACGAAGACACATGACTGACTGTGCCAGCAGACTGGTTCTCGAGGCCAGAGGGGCTTTCCAGGAGCCAAACAAATGCAGCTGAACTTCTGGAATACGAAGGCCTAAGGGGAAAGGCTGCAAAGCTCCCTTATCAAACCCCGTTGTTTGGCTGGAAAGGGACGACAAGCGTTCACCATCTGCGGCTGAATACGAAGACTGCCTTGCAAATCAATCGATCGAAGCCTGTTGTCGCTGGAAGCTTTTCTTCGCCATCTCACTAGAAGCACGGGTTCCTGCTTCTACTTCTACGTTATAACCCTCGCAAAGGCCACCAAGCATTCATTGCCAATGTTTGCTTGCGCAAAGCTTCTTCTTTGTCTCCCTTCTCTCCTTCAAGTTCTTGCTCTTCATCTTCCTGAAATTTTATCATCCAGCCTTGGACCATGATGCCCTCCTTAGCTACAGCGGTATGGCTCGTCTTTCTGCTCGCTGCCAACCTCAGGAGTTAGGAGCGTCAGGTGTATGCCCCCGGATGGGCCGTACCCGCATCCTGACTAGTATACCAACCATTTTGCAAAGAGTACCGGACTGCCGGCGATGATCTCTCCTTGTTCACTGCGGGACACTACTAAGGTAGAGGTAGTCGATACATCGGATACATCGTTGTACCCATCATCGTGGATGTATAACAAGTGCGCAGTGGTAAAGCGATTTCAATTCATAACAGAGACAAAGACAGCGACAACGACAACGACCCCGACAAGCCTAGGAGTACTCTATTAAGAACTAATAAGTAAGGTAGTCTTTCTCGAAAAGAAAACAGTCGTAATTAATGCTCTTGCGTCCCGTCCCAGCTCTCTCGACTTGCTGGTGTCCAGCACTGTCCAACCGTAGCCATCATCTAACAATAGCAATAGCATAGTAAACGTAAGGTAGTACTAGTGATAAAACTCCACGTCTAGCCATGACGTTTAAACAAACAAGTAACTGAACAGCAAGCAACAAGCAACAAGCAACAGCAATAGCCTGGGGGTTGTACTGATCAACTGCCACTGCTCACTGCACCCTGCTCACGCCCTAGTATGCGAGCGAGCGAGACCCGTCAGTAGCAACAACCCCTTTTGAAAGGTCAAACCCATTGTCATCTCATCAGCATCAGCATCAGTATTAATATCGTCATCATGATCATGATCGTCACCGTTCCCACCACCATCACCAGCACCATTATTACCATCACTGTTTCACCCGTTCCACCGTCGTCCACGATTCACTACCTACCCTTCCTCACCGGTTCCACCCGTTGCATGGCCCGCAACCCTGCTGCTGGCGCTGCCGCCGCTGCCGCCGGACCTGGTGTTGTTGCCGGAGCAGGGGAATCCATACTCCAACGAGGCCCAGCTCGACCTCGTCTCGGCGACTCCCAGTCTTGGATGCGTCGTTGCATCTCCGGATCGCTCTCGTCGCCAATGAACGTCCAGTTCTCTTCGATGTCGCCGCCATCGTCCGGCTCGCCGGTTGCGCTCGCCGATGTCCCTGGCCCTGCTGGACGTGGTTTGATCAGAGATTTGGCATATTCGAGGTCTCGGTAGATTGCTTGAATGGCGGTCTGCACTCCATTTTCCTGTCGATTTGTGTCACGTTAGTGGATAGAACAAAAAAGCTAGTTTCCTCTGACGCCTGCCATTGGATCCAAACAAACGGAAATAGACTCCTTGCATGGTTTGACGCGGCAAAGTGCGCAAGGGGGGAGAAAAGGTCAAACTCACCTTCCGGATTTGCTCGCCGAGTAGTCGTGCCTTGACAATCATTCGCTCCGAGTGCGTCGCTTCCCATAGGGCGCGCGAGAACAAGCTGACGTTGACCTTCTTCAGACAGATCCCCACGCCCAGATCCTCGACGCGCGATCCGAAAAAGAACTGGTCGCCAAAGAACGGCTTGATCACGGTCGGCACACCAGCCCGCAGACTGGCCCCAGTGGTCCCGGCGCCTCCGTGGTGCACCGCGGCGTCAATCTGTCGGAACAACCAGTCATGTGGTGCAGACTTGATCTGGAAGATCTCCGCCGGGAGCGGGACTTCCGCCTTGACCGCCCTCGTCGGGTCACCCAGTCGGTCACTCCAGCCCTTGGACAGGATGCACCGCACATCCGCCTTCATCACCGACTCGACCACGGTTTTGGTCAGTGCGGCAGGGTCGGACACCACAATCGACCCGAAGCCGATGTACACCAGCTTCTTCCCGTCGTCCCGAGCTTTCCGGATGAACGCCGTCAGTTCTTCGGTGGGCTGCCAGTCTTGCGCTTCGTCCAAGAACCAGTATCCCGTCACGCGCACCCAGTCGCTGTAGTCCAGGGGCGGTACCACCACATGAGGCGAGAAGTTGTACAAGAAGGGCACCTTGTTGGGCTGCATCTTGTCCAGGTTGGTGCTGCGCAGGCCCAGTTCCTTCTTGCGCCACCGGTTGACCTGTCCCGCAATCGCCTTCCAGAACACGTTGTCAAACATGACATACGAGTAGTAATTGTAAGCCCCGCCGATCTTGTGCTCCGGCACCGCGAACGCATGAGGATACGCTCGCGTCCGAGTCCACGGCATCGTGAAGGCCCGGAAATACGGAATTCCAAGGGCCTCGGCGATATGGATGCCTGCCATCGCACTCGGTGACTCGATCAGCAGGTCGCTGTCTTGACACGCCCGCCACGCTGATGTGAGTAGTTGGTCGATCCAGCTGCGGAACTTGACCGAGGCTTCCCGTAGAAAGGAGTAAGTGAACATGCCATTCTCCACGCAGATCCTCATCAACTCCGCAGGATCGCCCTCCACCGGCCGGAAGTCAATGCCATGCTTTTGGACCCAAGGGCCAAACTCCGCGTGCGTTGCAATTCGCGGTCGGTGCCCTTCGGCCAACAAGCCTTTGCACAGAGCAATGTAGGGTTGCACGTCCCCTCGGGAGCCGATCGTGAGACACGTAATTCGCATTGGCGCACTTGGGCGGAAGTTGATGATCGAGGCACCGGGGTCACCCATCGAAGCAGCTGAAGTTTCGGCGTGACTGTAGATCGCTTCCGCAGTGTCGGGCAGCACAAGTTGATGCTCTCCACCCGAGTTGCGGCGGGCTTCCTGAAGCATGCGGTGTTCTTCTCTGGCGGCCTCTGCATCGTCCTCGTCTTGCTGTCCAAGCAGTCCAGACTCGGCCATGTATCGAACAGTCTCCAAGCTGTGTAAGAGTGTGACCGTGCAGTCGTCTCGATGCTCCGCCGAGCTGAACTCGAAGAATAATTCTTCGTGGCCACGGATGACCAGCACCAGGCCGTGGTACCCGAAACGGAACCCCTTCTCCTTGTCCACATTCTCAATGTCCTTCAAGGGCAGGACCAGTTTCGTGCGTGTACCAGGAAGGAGACTCCGAAAGCAGAATTTCCGGTTGCTGATGTAGATCTTACCATATAACGGCAGCACACGGTGTAGGAAGCCAAAGTAGGTCGCCTGCAATCTCTCGGTGGGAGGCAAGGCGAAATGTGCACGAAATCGATCACCGTGGCCCACGTTGGCTTCTTCATCCTCCGGGTCGATACCCCGATCCTCAGGCACGATTCCTTCGTTCTCCCCGTAGTGCTTTCTGCCACCGGCCCACATCCCCGATACCTTCTCCAGATACGACATGGATTCCTCTGCCAACAGCTTCCTCATCGACACGGATCGATTTTTGAGATAATAGGCAAAGGCACCTGCACGTTGAAGAGGATACGTCCCTGCTTTGACCAGATCCTGGAGCGCGGGTGACGGGTCATCTTTGCCCACTTTCTTGTCGTTGTCGGGGAATGTGGCTTCGTTGTGCACTGGTGCTCGAGCGCCTCGCGGAGAATGTCCGGTCACGTCAGCCATGCCTCGCACCGCCCTAGGCGAGGCTGCCTCCCGGTGTGGTGAACTGGAAAGAATGGTGCCACCGTCCGAAGATGTTCGCGTAGGCTCCGTGGAGACCGAAGCCAATGTCTCCATTCGATTGGCCGGTCGAGAATGAAACACATCGCTGCGAGTCAGGATCTGGCTAGCAGACATTTGGGCTTCCACTCTCGGCGATAATGGTGCTGTGGATGAATCCGTCTCTTTGTCGATGGAGGGGACATAGGAATCTTCGGAATCGTGATGCCTCGCAAGGGGGGACCTGCCATTGCGTCGAGAGGCGCTCACCTCAAGACGACTGGTACTTCCACTTCTGCGGCCCCGTTCAAAGCTGGCTCGACCATATTCACGCGGAAGCTCGCCACTTGATCGCGACGGACTAGCTCCACGGCTCAGCTCCCCACTCTTTCTGGGGGACATTCTGCCATCACCACCAGGGGAAAACGGTAGCAAGGTTGCTCTGATGCTGTCCTTCAAAACCGGAGTCGAAGGGCGTCCAGGACTCCCAGGCCCGAGTTCAGCTGGCCTACTTTGGGGGCTGGACGGACTCTCGGCTCGTCTTATTGGCGAGAACACATCTTCCGATCTCCTTCTTGCAGGCGCTTCGGTGAGTAACTCGCCCAAGACGTGGAGTGCATCCTGGCCGAAACTGAAGAAAGAAAAGAAGTACTGTACCGGGTTAGTTTCTGTCGGTCCAGCTACCCAGGGGTCTACTTACCTCGTCAATGGCATAGGAATCTTCGCTTTCGATCACTCTGATCTTAACTGTCTCGGCAAAATCCACAACAGGACTTTCTTCGAAGTCGATGATATTCTCCACCGGCAAAGATATCTTCACACTGTCTCCATCATTGTGAGATCGGAAGATGGTCTTCTGCAAGGCCTGCACCCATTCTTTGGCGCTTGAAGGACTGTCGGCACGGAAGTGGTATGTGCGGTGGTCTGTCGTCACGGAGAAGTCCCTGCACTCCTTGCGTTTGCCCTTCTCAGTGGAGAGAGCAGCAGAGATGCCGAACGTGAGGTCTATGTTCCCCGAAGGGAAATACAGGTTGGATGGGTCGGTGTAGTATGAAAGGACGTCCCCTTTCAATGAGAACCAGTATCTCTTGTACTTGGAATTGGTCCGACCTTTCTTTGCGAGGTACCCGTTCTTGGCGACAGTGTGCGATTTCTTCGGAAGATAGGCGTAAAAGCAGAGGTGCTGTTTGGTGATATACAAATAGCCCTGTAGTAGGACACTCTGTAGCAACCAGCACGGATATTCCGCCAGGACTGTTTCTGGCTTGTCAAACCCAAAGATATCCATCAATCTTGCAGCCAAAAGTGTTTGAGGTGATGATTCGGCCCTCGTTCTGGGTTGCTGGGCGTCTGACCCAGGCTCCCTCTGCGTGTCATTGCCGCCACTCTCTTGGAATTCCGCTTCTGCACTGAGTAGTCGACTTAAAACGGGCGCATCCCGAGGATTACTCCGGGAGGATTCCGAGGTTTTATCGCTGTCGGGACTGCCACTCTGTTGGGAAGGCCGGTCCTTGTCCTTGCGTTTTAAAGCCCTGGCAGACAGCCGCGGAAGAGACCGCACTATCCGGTGTCCAGGCGATCGTTGGTCTGTAGGCTCACTTTGTGTATCCTCTTCTTTCGCTGGCTCGTTCTTTACGGGCGCCGAAGTACTCGCTTCCGGTCTGTCTCCCGGGGCTGTTGTTTGTTCTTCCTCGGCAATCTCATCTTCACTCTCGCTCGAATCGTTGAATCTGGCATTGAAGTCTGTCCGCGACCCCGCCGCCGCAATCATGGAGAAGATGGACTGATTCATGTATGCAGCTGGAGCATTTCTGCCTCTGCTTGGAGCAGTCACGTCGTCTTGAGCGTCAGGACCCAGGCGGAGGCGACTGGGAATGTGGGAGGAGGGAAGGCGGTTGAGGTTTGGATTGCGTTTTTGGAGCTTGCGACCGCCAGTCTTCTTGGGAGGAGGGTCAAGACTCGCCATCTTGGAGGGACGACTGCCTCGTCGCTAGGCGATGGGGCTGCGACTGCGGCTGCGGTTGGGGGCAGGGTGTTGGGCACCAGTGTGCGCGGTCAAACAGACCGTCCTAGTTGAGGCGTGATCTGCGATGCATCTGGTTCACAGCCTGAGGACAAGAGTAGAGTCGTTTGATGTCGACCGCAGGAGTCACAGGTTCAGGCAACGATGGCTCACCTGATGGAGGAATGGCTTTGTCGAGGAAGACGAATCCGCAAGCCAGCAAGATAGGTGGTGCATGGTAGGTCCGACATTGTGAAGCACTCTGTCTTATACGTCTATTGATCTTTGAAAACGCGTCAAAGCGGGATTGGCCATCATTCAGAATCGGTGACTGTATCTCGAGGCCTTGGAATGCATTTGTTACTGGACCGGGGAAGCGTGAGACAATGGCATGGCCATGGGGGTTTCTACTACTGGTACTGCAGACTACAGGTATCTACTACTACATCGGGAGTAGGGGCATGGGGGTGCCACGTGACATTAAGGCGGCAGTACTTAGAAGGCAAGGCAGGAGTAAGCGAGGTTCGGCTGCACAATCCGTCTCGTATTTCCACCATATTAGGTACGTATATTACGACAATATACACAGCCATATCACTCTTGTATTGTCAGTTAGATACTCGTCATACAACAAATGTCACATCTGGCATTCACAGCTGATCCAGCTACGTGAGGATCGCAAGTTGAACAATTATTAAGAATTCATCTAGTCTATGTCATCCATCATTCTCGCTCACCCTCGATGTATGAGCGGCGTTCTTTGTGGCAGAGATGCGTCGGTGCTCTCCGATCATGATTTGGCATTGTTCCGCGCACTGGCTTCTGCTGTCAACTTCAGGGCAGCAGGAGCATCCTTTTTGGGCATGTGAAGTTCAACCAACTGCAGATAGGGGGCTTTGGAGAAGTTCTCGTCTTGGAACAAGGCGTTGACCTCATCCTTTGTCTTGACCTGGTACGTCTTGTAGGTTCCTTCTTTGGCCCCAAAGGCGGCGGGAAGGTCTCTGTACCTCCAGTTCTGGATGTCGTTGTACGAAGCATCCATGCCGTGGATGAAACGCTCAATCGTGTAGCCATCGTTGCAGACAATGAAGATGATGGGATTGAGCTTGTGCCGGATCATCGTGCTGAGTTCTTGTGCGGTGAGTTGGAAACTTCCGTCTCCGGTGAAGAGGATGGTCCGGTGCTTGCCACCAATCTCTCGGGCGGCGAGTGCTACTCCTTGGCACGAACCCGTGGCGTACCCGATGCTTCCCCACAGAATCTGGCTGATGTTGGTCACGTTCTTGGGGAATCGAGTGTTGAAAATGCCATAGTTGGAAGTTCCGGTCTCGGTGAGCACGATGTCGCCTTCTTGCAGCCACTGACCCATGCGAGGCCAGAACCAACCGTGAGTCACGGTCGGGTCGCTTGCGTCTTCTTCCTTGGGAATCAGGTTCTGGGGGGGTGTCGGGCCTGGCTCAATGTTGAGTTTGGGCAGTCTGTCAATGAGTTTGCGCAAGACGCCCTTCATGCCAACACCAGGATATTCGGAATACCGAACCCGTATATAGGTGCTGTGAAAGTCGATTGTCTTGAGCTGTGAAGTTCTGTACGTGAAGCCGGCCGTGTTGAAATCGGACTTGACACTTCCGATGGTCAGGAGGAGATCGGACCCCTCGACCCGTTCTTGGACTCCAGGGTTCGAGCCAGCCCCGGCATAGATACCACCAAAGGTCGGCATGGTTTCGTCGACAGCACCTTTACCCATAGGTGCCACGAACACTGGAAGCCCGGATTTCTCGATGAACTCGTGTGTCTCTTCTAGCACCCGGTGACGAATGGCGCAGCTATCGACCAAGATGACCGGGTTCTTGGCCTGCGTCAGGTATTTCAGAACGACATCCACCACATAGTCCTCCTTCTCCGGGTCGTTCTTGTAGGGGCTCAGATCGAGCTTCGTTTTCAGTCTTTCACCCTCAACTTTCTTCGTCACCATATCTGTAGGCAACGTGATGTAGACCGGTCGGCTCTGGAGGTAGCAAATGCGGAGGGCTTGGTCAATCTGGGAAGGAATGTCTCGAGGATTGTTCAGTTTGGCGACATCCACGGCAAGACGTGAAGCTATATCGGCAAACACTTGGAAGTTGCCATTACCAAGGGTATGGTGAAGCAACATTCCGTTCGCTTGAGAGAGGGTGCTCGGGGTTCCCACGATGTGGACGACAGGCACGAACTCGGCGTAGCTACAGCAAGTCAGCCATCATTGCCATCGGATGATACCCGGAGAAAGATGGACTCACGCTCCCGCAATTGCGTTGGGTAGGGACAATTCGCCCACGCCGAAGGTGGTTATGACGGCTGAGATGCCTTTGACACGAGCGTACCCGTCGGCCGCGTAGCCAGCATTCAGTTCATTGGCATTGCCCACCCATTTCAACCCACAGGGCTCGAGGTAGTCGAGAGCGACCAAATTGAAGTCGCCGGGCACACCGTGGACCGAATCGATCCCTAATTGCTTGAGTCTGGTAAAGAGATAAGTGACGACGTCAATAGGCTCGCGGAGCTCTGCTGCTCGAATATCGGATTGACTAGTCATGTTTGTTTGAGAGGATCGAATCTTAGGTATGGTCACAAAGACAAAGAAAGATAGAGAGCGATCGGAAGGGAAAGGTAATAGTAGGGAGTAGCTTCAAGAACTTAAGTAAATCTATGGACAGCACCAACTCAACGTCATCACGTTGCGGCGGCGGAGTCGGAGGAGGGTCCGGACGTGAGTAAGAGGCATATATTTAAGCAATATATTAATATGGATACAGAGTAGAACTATGTACCGAAGGAGCGAAGCTCAAGCTGCACAGAGCATGCCACGCGCAAGACAATCATCGCGAAGTGCATGTGTGGTGTGATGTCTGGTGGGATGGTGGAGGTTGACAGCTAACTAGGTGGATTTGATCATCGTAGATCACTGAGTGAGCAAAGTATAGGTAATGATGGATCGACGACTATGGGGGACGGTGCCTTGGGAGGGTCACTGGGTGGTTAGTACCTACACTCTTGTAGATCGGATCTGATGGACGAGGCTCATACAGTCCATTCCTAATGCCAGTCTACTCTGTACTGCTATTGACCTCTGATATGCATGATGCAGTGGTGCATTGCAGTGCAGTTCCAGCATCTACAGCAGGCCTATAAATACCGCAGCTGCCAGTTATTCTGCCACTGGCAGGGGGCCTAGGACGCCTATTCTTATCTAATCTGGCCTTTATCGGCGATGACGGATACTGTCATCAAGTGCCTTAAGACACCCTAGGGAACCCCTCGCTACGCGCTTATTCTAGGCCTCCTATTGGATCAATCAGTATTAGGTACAGTTAACTCTGAGGTAGGCAGCTAGCTATAGGCACCTAAGGCACTGACTACGTACTATGACTGACCCTACTAGGGCACAGCACAACAGTCAGTCAACCTTCTCCGCCTCAGGCAGAAACAAAGTCAAGTACTTCCACCACGCCGTTGTTAGGACTCCTTGCACCCACCGCCCTACTTCGAACCTCAACGATTGCGCTGTCTGCTCACCTCGAGCATCAGTGCGACATCCTTGCCTGCATCCTACCTGACTTGCTCGAGTAGCTGCAACTACTTTCCCCGTCCATTGCGATCCAACAGCCTCCGTGCCCGCTCCAAGGGTCTACCGACAACCCTTTACAACCATGCGCCTTTGATCTATCGCGTCGGCAAGGCAGACTTGCTCTTTCCCCTTTATGCTGGCGAGCGCTAGAAATTGTCCGAAGCCAGCGTCAATCTCTCCCTACTACGCAAAATACGGTTGATCTGCTTGGGCCCGCAGGTGGTTGGATAATATACAAAAAATATGTTGGGTTTCAATATTAATGCCAGCATTCCACCCTTTTGCAACCACGCAACGTGTTGAACCAGCGACAGCGACAACAGTTGGACTGGATGATATTAGGTGTCTGGGAACATGGTCTCCAACAGAGAGATCATGGATAACCAACGTCCACAATATATCCCCGGACCTCCTCCGCCCCCGAGCCAGGGAAACCTAGGTCACCTTCCTCCGCCTCCGCCTCGACCTTATCCGCCCTCAAACCTCCCTCCGCCACCACCGGGCCCTCATCCTTCAGCTCTGCCTTTGGGAACAGTGTTTGGACTGCCAGGAGGTGGATGGCAGCAACCATGGGGAAGAAGTGGCATGGGTCAAGGCCTTCCGCCTCCCCCTCCCCCTTTCAATCACAATCAATCACAAAATCAGCATCACCCGTACGGGATGCGGCAGACACCTCATATGAACCTCCCTCCCCCGCCTCCGCAGAACGACAAACCTATTCTTTCGGCGACGTTCATACCCACCGGGGATTCTTTCGGCCCTGGAGTAGGGATTCCTCCACTCGATGACTATTCATCATACTCCCGGTATGAGGCACAGTTCAGCTCCGAACCTCCGCCCTCACATCCAGATCAGAAGTATTCAGACGGTACTACCAATTCACATAGTTATTCTTACCCGAATCCTTCCCAGCCGAACCTGGACATTGCGAATCGAGAATCGCGTGCGGCTTCGGCCTCTTCCTCCCGACCGCCTTTCAACCTCCCTGTGCGGGACGTCAACGAACCAATCTCTCCAGGGCCCCCAACTGCAACACTCCAAAATCCCCAGGCGATTAGTGAGCAAAGTCGGCAGCGAGCGTATAGTGCTGCTGTCACCAGTGGAAATGCAAGCGAGATGGCATCACAATGGCCCTTGGACCGTGTGCTCGTATGGTTGGCCGCCAATGGATTCTCGAATGATTGGCAGGAAACGTTCCGGATCCTGAAGCTACAGGGTTCCGAGTTCCTCGACCTCGGTCGTGGGCCTAATGGCCGTGGTAACTTGGGCATGCTGCACCAGACAATCTACCCACAGCTCGCAAAGGTTTGCTCCAGCAGCAGTACTGGCTGGGATCAATCACGGGAGCGCGATGAAGGCAAGAGACTGCGAAAACTCATATCGCGCCTCGTCGAGCAAGGCGGTGAGGGGCCATCCAGCGCTGGACATGGTCACCGCAGACGAGAATCCGGTCTTCTCCCAAGTGCATCGACGGATGGGACCGTGGAGAACTCACCTCACCTCCCTAGATCGGAGTTTGGTAGTACCCCTGGCACGGCCGGTTCGGAGGGGAGCCCAGGAAAACAAATGCCGGCGCTTTTCCCGGCAGGATTGGGTCCACGCACTTCCCAGTCGCGAAGTAGCACAATGCCAGTCCTGAGCAAACATAGCAGCAGCTCCTCAACTCCTAGTGACGCCAAACCGACAGACAGCCTTCATGGCAGTGGCCGCGCGGATTACACAAGAAATGTCCTGACAGGTATCAACAGCCGTGGTCGCCATAGCCCTAACATGTCCGGCGACACCGCTTCGGGCTTGGCTGCAAAAGGGTTCGAAGCTTCTCCCCATGCTAGCCCCGGCCTGGGAACTGCTGTTCCAGCCTCATCTGCGAGCGGTACCTCTCTGACACACCGGCCTGAACATAGCAAAAGCAACAGCACGGATTCCTTGCTTAAGATAACTGGCCATCCCCGATCGAATACCAGTACTCAACCCAGCGTCGACACCGGCAGGAACGTAGCGGTTGGGAACACAGACGGGTCGTTCGCAGGCCGCTTTTACGCAGATCGCCGTGATGCACAGGAAACGGCGAGACCATCGCCGGTCGAGACTCATCGAACCTGGAGTAACGAGTATACACCAGGCCCCGGCGGAAAGGATCAGAGTAAGGGATTCTTGAGCAAGTTCATGAGGAAACGCCATGAGCACAATCAACCGCATCCCGACGATCATGCTCTCGAATCACCCACTAGCCCCGGTGGTTTCCGGCTGTTGTCGAAACCAAGCGCAAATGGTAGTGAATCGGCCTTGCCCCTACGCCCTTCTTCCACGAGTGTGACAAGTGAAGATGAAAGACCACCCCCAGTCCGGCGGACCCAATCTATGTCCCGAAGGTACATTTTCGTGACCCCGGATGGTTGGAATTACCGGCTTGTTGATGTCACAGAGGTGGAAAGCGCCGTTGCGTTGCGTAGCCTGATATGTATCGAACTAGGCATTCCGGACGCTGAGTACGCCCAAATCTTCGTCACAGAACCCGGCCGGACTGAGCACGAAAATCCGCTGTCGGACAACATGCTGGTTTCTATTCGCAGTCGGACCGACAACTCGGGCAGTCTGAAGTTGTATGTGCAGAGTCCAACCCTATCCGCGGTCTCAGGACCTGCAGGTCAGTCGACCGGGCTTGGAGTCTCATTCAATCATGGGCTTCAAGCTGAGGCTACTTCACGAGGTGCTCCTATGGTCAAATCCAACTCGGCTGGCGGAGTGGACCGTACTGGCTACTCTGTGAATACATCGTCGGGCACCGAACAGCCGATGGCAAATGTCGACTTGCTTCAGAAGCAGGAAGAGTATCGACGACATACAGAGGCCAAGCACCGAGCTTACTTGGACACTCGGCGTGGACAGAAAGAGCAGAGCTCTACCTACAATGGCAGCGGTATTCGCGGCAGTACCGTCATAGACTTTGATACACCGCGCCTGTCTCCATTCGAGGACAAGAAGGTCGACACTCTTGTTCCCGTTCGACGGCCGCCCACGGCGCCGTCTGAGTCCAGTACACTGACCAAAGTCAACTCCCTGCGGGCAAAGAACTCAGGCACGAGGTCCTCCGTGGATGCCCTGAAGCGAATATCCGATCCGATTGCCGAAGAGAAAGCAGACCGTGGGAAGAAGAGGACCGATACTGGCTCCATTGCATCCGGTGGGATTGGTGCGGCTTTAGCAAACGTGGGCAAAATGGCAGGTGCTCCTGCAGCCGTGGGGAGTCAGGGCTTGCAGTCTGAGAGGGATCGAGGCATGCATTCAGCCGACTCGGATCAAAAAGGCGGCAACACAGGTATGGCGGATCGTCCCCGTTTTACTGCAGCCAAAGGGTATACGCTGTCCAAATATCCTAATCATGAAGAAGGGTTCGGCGTGCCACAATATGGCACTCGGCCACGGAACACCGCCTTAGACAACAGCCGACAATATGGCCCTCCTTCTCCCAGTATCAGTCCTTCGACGGAGAACGCACCTCGACCCGGGCTTCAGACCAGGAAGTCATATGGTCCAGATTATGACTTCCAGGAAACGCATATAACATTCGCGCCTTCACCAATCCCGGCTAAGAAAGATGACTCGGATGATGACTCGGACGATGGCCTCTTCGCCATTCCACTTGGGAATAAATCCATGCCCAAGAGCGAGGGCCAAAGCAGTGTCCATTGCACAAAGGACCAAAGACCCGCCCTGACTGTGGACACTGACCAGAACGTAGCCAAGAACGTTCGGTTCAAATCGCCCGGCTCGTCCAGTGAGATGTCGGGCATTCCCAATCCAGGAGACGATAGTGCCACGGCCAGCGGAGAGGGCTATGAACGTAGTCTCTCAGAGGGCAGTTTCAGTGGTTCAGCACGGTCTCCGGATGACCGGATGGGCAGAAGAGAATCCTTTGTCAGTGATATTTGGGCGAATCGACCTGCCGTAGAGAATGTCGTGCATCACCTCGACGAGTTCTTCCCTGGCGTCGATCTTGACAAACCATATCTTGAAGAAAAGGGCGACAATAGCTCACCAATGAAGTCCGCCGACTACGACCCCCTTGATAGCCTCCAGGTTGCTCGATCAGGTGGTATGACCTTTGGGACCGGAGGGCTGGATCTTAACTTCAACCGGAAGAGCGAATCAGATACACTGGGCTCGGATGAATCAACCCTCAAGGCAAAAGATCGAGAAAAGGTGGCCAGTGTGGCGGAGAGACAGGTTGGGAAAGCGTCTGGTGGAATCACGCGAATGAAATCCATTCGTGAAGTGGCTCAGAAGCGAAACGACATCAGAAGAGGCCCTTCGGTTGCTGCACGGGTGGAACAAGCCAATTCCAGCAGCATTGTTCGGCGGAAGAGTACCAAGATGTTTGGGGCCAATATTGTTCAAATCAAACCCAAGCCAGGCAATCGTCTTTCAACCTTGGATCCCATTCCGCAGGAAGAGGTCCCGTCGGAAGATATGCCCAAGCGCCAGGCGACATTCAAGATCATCCGGGGTCAATTGATTGGGAAAGGCACCTATGGCCGGGTGTACCTTGGCATGAACGCGACCACCGGTGAGTTTCTGGCGGTGAAACAGGTCGAAGTCAACCAGAAGTCTGCCGGACAGGATAAAGATCGCATCAAGGAAATGGTGGCGGCTTTGGACCAAGAAATCGACACGATGCAGCATCTGGAACATCCCAACATTGTCCAATACCTTGGTTGTGAACGTAGAGAGTTCTCGATCAGCATCTACCTCGAGTATATCCCCGGTGGCTCCATTGGCAGTTGTCTTCGCAAACACGGCAAATTCGAGGAGGCGGTGGTTCGATCCCTTACTCGACAGACTCTGGAAGGGTTGGCGTATCTCCACCATGAGGGTATTCTCCATCGCGATCTCAAAGCGGACAATATTCTTTTGGATCTAGACGGCACCTGCAAGATCTCCGACTTTGGAATTTCCAAGAAGTCGGACAACATCTACGGCAACGACGTGACCAACAGCATGCAAGGGTCTGTTTTCTGGATGGCCCCTGAAGTGGTGCGTTCTCAAGGTCAAGGCTACAGTGCGAAAGTCGACATCTGGTCACTGGGATGTGTAGTGTTGGAGATGTTTGCCGGCAAGAGACCTTGGAGTCGCGAAGAGGCCATTGGTGCCATTTTCAAGCTGGGCAGTCTGAGTCAAGCACCACCCATCCCGGAAGATGTGCAGTCCACGGCCACTGTGGATGGGCTGAACTTTATGTACGACTGTTTCCAAGTGTGAGTACAATCTTCCTGATTGAAACCGTTGTCTAGCTTGCGTGCTAACAAGTCTTCTAGCAATCCCGCCGATCGCCCAACCGCTGATACTCTCCTTCGACACTCGACCTTTTGCGTTCCAGACCCCTACTACAACTTCTATGACACCACACTGGCGGCCAAACTGCGAAGTGTTGATAGCTCGACACTTGGTGAATGATGAGGAGAAGCATTTGATACCGCCATTCAAGAGTGCAATCCGCAACGTACGCCTCGGGCACGAGGGGCTTCTGCAAATAAAGCTGGAACCATCTTGCACTATCTGCGACTATATCATCTCGACTTTGAACGAAGAACCCTTATAACTAATACTACATTGACGCACGAAGCCGAGTTCTACGACATAACGACGCTCGATCTGACGAGACATATATTTATTGTATAAATATTTTTATTGTTGTGCCTTGGTTTATCCCCTCGAGTATTGTTTTCGCAAAGACTTATCAGAAGTCTGGAAGGACTGGTGCACTTCCTTCTGAAGACGCTAATGAAATACATGAATTTGGTGTTGACCTGGTTACCGCGATCCAGGAGACAGTCAAGGATTTCAGGAATGCTCAATCTTCTTTTCCCTCCTGCAATGCCTGCCATCACATTCCTTGATCATCTCGACCAAACTTTGTCCAATTTCCATTGTCGCTTGTCGATGTTTACTATGCGCAGTGTTTACATACCTTACTTGAGATCCCATCCCATTTATCCACCTCCGTGCTGCAGGTTCATATCGACCCCGGACTCTTGTAGCTGGTACGGTGTATCATCGTGTCAAAGGCAATCAAGGCACCTCTGCTCTGTCTTGGCGCATGGGTGCTTTTCTGTTGACTTGCTCTCATTGTCAGCACTATTTTGCACTGCTCGATTCATTCGCGAAACAGTTTAGCATACAGCCACCACTGCTCTCTGTCTGATTTCACGGTGCGCATCCAGCGAGAATTCCAGAGAAGAACGCAAAAGCATTGAACTGGGTGCTACGTTACGGCACGATTTCCGGATCAGGAGTGAGTCTATCTCTGGAGTATTTCCCATTTCGATCGCAACAGACACATCTATGCAATCAATGCTCCAAGCCCATTTTGTCCGGTGTTGTCACTGATGGTTGAATTGCATTGTGTTGCGCACACACAGAGAGCCAGTGTTCCTCCCCAGCATCCCAGTCCCGCCAGAAACGGCGGCGGCGGCAGCAGCGGTAGCAGCAGCTTTCGAGTCCAAACACCCGCGCTGAACGGGAGCGACAACAACATCCCCCGCTTCGTCCCCCATGCGGGATCGCCGTCTCGTGGATTTGCAACTGGTAGGGGAAGCACCGTCTCACCGGGACGTACGATTACGGCTTCGGACATGTCTGCACCTGCGTCTCGGTCTGGGTCTGGGTCTGCGGGTCTGCCTGTATCTGGTCGTCAGCAGAGTGGCTCCGCTTCCTCCTCCTCGGCTTCGGCTTTAGCCAAAGCTAAACAAGAGAGCATCAGCTCGTCAGGCAGCAGTGCAGAGCAGAGACGTGCTCAACTCCAGAATTTGCCTCAATGGACGTATGGCAGGAGCAGCAGCAACAGTACCGGTGCCGGTTCCGGGAACGTCAACATGAACAGTGTGGGCACCTACAACGGCAGCAGCAGCGGCAGTAACAGATCGGGGAACAAGAACGGCAGCGGTAGCGGCAGTAAGAGTAACAGTACTGGCAATAGTACTGGCACCAGCAAGGCAAGTGCTGGGAATAGCAACCTCAACAACCCGGTTCCTTCTACAAGTGTCCAAAACCCCACGACCAACACTACAGCAACTACAGCGAAAACCAAAGCCAATATCAGCAAGAAAGCGAAAGCGAAACCAAGACCGGCCCCAATCCCAATAACCAACACCAGCACCCGGCCCCAACGCACTCGCCGACCACCGGACCGCTATTCTCCCGGCATTCTCCCCAGCCAGCAAAGAGCACTGAATAGACCAGGCGGTGCTCGCAAAAGGGGACAGACTTCCAATACTACAGGCGGTGCGTCGAAGAAGAAGACGACAACAACAACCGGAGGTGTCAAGGCCCAAGCCGCTGGAATCAAGAAAGCAACGACAGCGAAACCAGCGGCGGCTAAGAAGAAGGTTGTTGCGAAGAAAGCGGTTCAAGCTGCTACCAATGCCAAACCCACCGCAAAGAAGGCGCCGGTTAAGAAGGCTGCTACTGGTGCTGGTGCTGGTGCTGCGAAGACCAAGGCCAAGACGACAAGAACAACAGCGGGAAAAGCAAAAGCAAAAGCAAAAACTATGAAGAAGACTCCTGCGAAGAAAGCTCCTGTGAAGAAATTTCCTGTAAAGAAAGCGCCTGTGAAGAAAGCTCCCGTGAAGAAAACTCCGGTGAAGAAAGCTGCAACGAAGAAGAAGAAATAGCGACTTCCAAGTCTCTCGACAGTGGTGGTGATGACGATTCGTTCGATTCAAAGAAAAGACAGAAAGGGAGAGATACTAATTGAAGAAGGGACAGATAGGACGGAAGCCCACCGTGGTGAACTCATGAGTTCTGTTTGTTGATCGTTTGTTCGTCTGTTTGTTTGTTTTTTGTCTTCTCATTCATTGTTCGTTTCCTGAGGAGGAGAGGAGATCGATCTAAGAGCAGATGTTAGGCAGAATGGTAGAGGAGAGCCAAGAGGAGATGTAAGAGGATATGTTAAGGACAATTTAGGGACGATGTCTCCAGGAGAAATGAGAGTTTTGGGGGGGGGGGGGGGGGGGTGCCTATGTACTACTAAATAACTAGTATTTCTCGCAAGGCTGAGCTCGATTCAGGGGGAACTAATGATAATTCTTGGACGACTCTCGATTTTCGGAAAAATAATCTGTTAATTATTTACACTACTTTCCCTTTCACATTCGCTTTCGCTATCAGGACGCATCGTGTCATGTCTCTTGACGAAGCACGGCGATGAATAAAACTGAGAACTGAGACCGGTAAAATGAAATGAAATCGACGAGACGAGACTGCGCAGGGGTATTTACGTATATCCAGATATATATATATATCTAGCTAGAGATATATAGTAAAGAGGGCGTGTCGTATGGATGGAATACAGAATACTTAGAGGTTCAAGGTGTCTAAACCATAGACAGGTAGACAGGTAGACAGGCAGTTTAGATAGAGCAGGCGGACAGGAAGACAGGCAAGGCAAGGCAGTCAATCAGTGGCATACATGACATAGATGACTGGTTCATGACCGTTGGGTTCAACCATCCATCCACCCTTGAGAACTCTACAGAACATCCAAGCCTAGGACTACATGTAATAAACACCTTCTTCTCAGCCGTTGCGTTGCCTCGCCATGTCAAGAGTGAGACAAACGTCCGCCTTCCCGATTCATTCAAATCATCTGAACATAACCACTGCTGTCTGCTGTACGGCATTTGTTTGAGAAAGCATCAACACCGTCTCGGTTTTGTCCTTGGTCTTGCCAATGACATGCAGGATCCCAGAAAATTGTATCAATGTCGCTCACTCGAACCAAAATCAAGGCCTCATAACCCGAATTTCGAACCCAGATAGCCCAGCGCAGCTTGTCGCTTCTGCTTGGCGACGAATTTACTGACGCCATCGCTCCACGAGTTACTCGACTCGGCGGCCCGGTCCATACTGTCGCCGGCCAGACCGAGGGCTTCGGTCCTCTCGGCCAACTGCCGCTGCATGTACTCCCAGTAACTCTCCTGACTCGGGTCCTTGGCCGCGGGGCGACCGGTGCGGGCGGCCTCACGCTGTCTCTGGAACTCGGCCTCCTGGGCGGCGCGCATTTCGGCCATCATGCGCTTCGAAGGCGGGCGGTCCGGTCCGCCGATCAGCACGTCCATGTCGGACGGCGTGATGTACTGTGTGCCCGCGATCCACTGGAGATTGCTAATCGTCGGGCGCGGGGGCACCATTTTCGTGCCGTCGAATAGCTGGTCCGTGCTGGCGGGCAACGGCAGGTCGGCGCCAAAGACGTTAATTATGGCTACCTCGCTGGGCCCGACCCAGCCCAGCACGTCGCCGGTCGGGGTGATGATTGCTTCGCCGAATCGCTTGGTGTCGAGGATATGGTTGACTCGCGCATGCGCAATCTCCTTGAGGGCCGGGATGGAGAAGGCGCGCGCGACTCCGTCTCCAAACAGCCCTACGAGTGCATGGCCTCGATCTTCGTAGCGCGCCACCCGCGCCGAGTCGCACAGGTAGTGGTCGAAGGTCTTGGATGCGCCTTTGGAATGGGCCGGCCGGAAGATGTGGGCGGACGACACGGTGGCTGCCACCAACACCCCGTCGACTTTGCGTCCGGTCTGCAACCCTGCCATTCCTGGTCCGGTGGCTGCCGCGGGCGATCCGGTGTGGGCATCGATCGGCGAAACAGAGACGACGCGGCTGTCTGACAATTGGATCACACCGGCTTGTTGCGCAGTGTACCGCCCGGTTGGAGATGGGAGGATCTTGAACGTGGCAACTCGACCGTGAGATGTCCCAACAAAGAGTGCCAAAGACGAATAATCTGTAGGGGGTCAGTCAAACGGAACCGTTATTGTCTTATTGTGAAGAACTTACCATCGCCTTCCAGTGTCATGATCCCAAAGTCCATGGCGGTGGCATATTCCGTAGACTGGGTGGTGCCTGTGCTCGTACGCTTCAGATTGCCTTTGCGGTGTTTGCCGCCGACCAGCTCACCGAGTAAGACCGTGTAGATGATGGCGGGTCCACGCAGATCGATGATAGTGATGCCCCCTCCAGCATATCCGGCGGCCACGAATCCAACGTCGGAATGCCTCAAAGCGACCACTGGACCTTGCTGGTCGTTCACCATGGTCAACGGGAGGAGGCCCTCTTTCAACCCGGGATCGGCCCGCTCGGTGATATCCGTCATCTTACCGGGGCCTTCGTTGGGTAGGGGATCTAAGGGAGGCTGGCCAGCAAATTGGTTTCGATTCAGTCTGAAGATGACGACTTCACCAGTGCGCAATCCGACCGACAATTCTCCTGTAGCTCCAGACATACTCATTTCCGAGACTTCCAGTAGATCCCACCTACCGACTGCTCTGGCAAGATCGACTTGGAGGACACCAGGGTTCTCTATGACATCGCCATGTCCCGCATCCCAGATTCGGATGGTTCCATCAGCATGAGCCACCTGGACGATGTTTCGATTCTCAAACCTCTTCAGAGGTCGGTTTCCTTCAGCTCCGCCCAGGAGAAAACGGGGTCCATGCTGACGCAATTCCCTCATGCCTAACCACCGGGTCCGGTCCACAAAGGCCAGTGCTAGTTTTGTCACAAACGGATGGACGAAAGATAATGAAATATGCAGTTGGTTGGTCGGCGTGATAGGATGGCCGGAGGGGAAACTCAAGGTCACCATTTCGCCCGAGGAGAGGACCGTTAGAGCGGCGATGGGATCGTGAGAGCCGGCGTAGTGAGGAGAAGAACGCGGAACAAGAGTGAAGGTGATGATATCGGCAGCCGGGGGCGTTGGTAGAACGTGGATTCTCTTGGGGTTTCGGAAATAGGCGGCCAAAGAATCCCACGTCGAAGTCTGATACACAGGGGTTAGGCCTAGGTCGATGAATGTCAGACCTCGAGTTGGATTGGTCGTCGGGGAGCCGCCGGCGATGAGGAGGCCGGTGTCGTCGGCATTGACTTTGGAGCACCAGGCGATGTTAATGTACGGCTGCCTCAAGGCGATGGTGGCTGATCCGTCTTTGGATCTCGGTCGCCCTGGGATGTTGACATCCGTGTCGTCAATGGTCCTCGCATGGATGACCCTCCCATCCCGAGGATCCCAGAATACCAAACTCGCATCGTCATGGGCGGTCAAGATGAAGGTGCCCGTGGGATGCCAGACTGCATGTGTCAGGCGCGGCAGCCTTAACTGACCGGCCGTAGCCACATCTCCGTCCCCACCTCGGGCCCCTCGAGGCACTTCGTATTGGAAGAACTTGGTCGCTTTATTTTGCTTGAAGGAGTAGACCACGGCTCCCTCGGAATAGCCGACCAGCAAGGTGCCAATATCTTTGGGGTGGAACTGCATACACACGACCGGCACGAGGCGTGCCCTGGCGTTCCGCTCTCGCCAGAGGTTGGGGATCCTGAACGGGGTGAGGCCTTCTCGATCGAGGTCGTATGCCACAATATCGCCTATAGGAAGGTCTTAGTGATTTGTAGACAGGTACAAGTTTCTGTATTGTGAACACGCACCATTTTGCAGTCCAGTAAAACAATAGTCCAGGCTGGGGTCTGTCAGGATGGCCGTGACATGGCCCGGGGGTGCGTATGTAGTGACGATCTTTTTGGTCTCGAGGCTGAAGATGCTGACATCGTTCTTGCTATCCAGCACAATGAGTTTGTCTGCGCAGAATTGGAGGGCTCGAATGGAGGATCGCCGTGGAGGAGTGAAGGTCACGCAAACTCGTTTCTGCCCGAAGACATAGACGAGGCCAGGGCCGAACTGGGATTCGTTGGTGCCGACGGCCAGCAGGGATTGAACGGGGTCGTAGGCAAGCACCGATATCTGTGAGTCGACTCCGTAGCGCGCGAACTATTGGGGGTGTGTCAGCAAACATCGACAATCTTCGTGGCAATCAGTGAGCGTGGGCACGAACGTACGTCGTCTACCATGAACACATCCTGCGAGATGCCGACGGAGAGGTCATTCTGGACGCCGACCTGCTTGCCGCGCAGGAAATGGGCCATGTTGCCAGGGAGCGACGGGTCCCAGTCGCAGTCGCATCACAGGGGGAAGAGTGGCACTATCTCAAGTTGCGGGAGGAAGCACAAGGGCATTCCATTGTTGTTGTTGGATGTTGACGAAGGTGAGGCTTGAGGATTGGGACTTGAGGCTGAAGACTGCGGAGAGATCGCTTGTCAGTGGAGAATTGGACTGTGATACTCGATACTACTATACTAGTGGTAGTAGTGCCTACTAACTGTTAACAAATTCGGAGACACAGTGCAACCAACATCATCTTTCACTTGCAACAATCACTACTAAGTAGTAGTCGTAAGTATATCTACCTTATATACCTAGCTACGTATATAGTAAAGGTGGAAGACAGTTCAATCAATCAGTGTGCAAGTCGAGAATGGCTTGATTCACTACCGTGGAGCAGACAAACACGCAAATGAACTTCGACGAGGCTGATGAGGCTGACAACCCCTTGATTACTGCCTAGTTTGCATCGACATGGGCAAGCTGTGTTGACTGTTTGTCAGGACCAGCATAGCACGATATGACCACTGGTTTGGTCTGGATCGGTTTGCCGCCCATGATAGAGAGCTGCTCATCATTCTGTTCTCATTGGTGCGCGTTATACAGGGGCAGAGATGTGTTGGGTGATTTGTCCAAGGTGGACAGAGTCTTGTACGACTCGTGCATACTGCTCTAGATTCAAATGGAAGACAGGAACTCGTTGTAAGACACTTTGATTGTTAACGCAGGCTTATAGGATACCTCGCCGTTGCTCCCTTGCCGAACGCATTTTTGTGATAGAATACATCGAAGAACATCATGATTTTTGCCGGAAAGCCGCTATTTGGCGACCAGCAAAGCCCTTGCCTTGCTGCAGACGTGATCCAGACACGGGTTTAGCGGTAGATGGAGTTCATCTTCTCCCTCCCCTACCCATAGCTGCTGCTTGATGCATGTTCTGGAAGATGAGCTTGAACCCGTTGCACAAATCCCGCATCGTGGGATACGGTTGCTTCATCAGTTCAAACCCTTGTGGAATCACTCGGACGCTCCAGTCCATCAACTTCGCATTCTGCCCGGCCTTGAACACCAGATGAAACTGGCCTGGCCGCTCTCGGTTGATGCAGAACTGATACATGGACCGTTTGGGATTCGCGTTGGTGTATGTGGTCAACCACTCCTCTGGAACAAACAAATCAGTATGAGCCACAGCGGTTATTGATATCGACTTACCTAGGGCCGCCTTGGACTTGTCCTGGAATTTCTCGTTGCCGCACATCTCGTCCACTTTCCGTGCCATGGCCTTGACGTGTAACACGATCAACTCGTCCAAGTCGGAGTAGTTGTACCGTCCTCCAATCCGCAAAGTCCTGCCCAAAGCAAACTCGTTCTCCTTGTCGAGTTCAAGCACGTCGATGTGCTGAAAGATGCCATCTGCGACCTTCCACGTCACGGCGAGATGGTCTGTTCCCTTGGACGACGGCCGAATCACAACATCGCCGCGGTTTTGGTTGGCCAAATACTCTTCGGCCTGTTTGGCGTTGAACGGGCGGAAGAGAGGGTGCTTGACCACGCGAGTGGCTCGGCTTCCCGAGTCGGCCTTCTCTTCCAACAGTTTCCTGTCCTTGGCCTCTTCACGGTCATCCCACTCATCGTAGTTCCGGTCGTTATGGTTGTACCTCTTGAAAGGCTTCTTCAGCTGGTCATCTCTCAAGCTCACCGTGGCGCTGAAGTCTTTCCGATTGATCGAAGTGATGTGGGCTTGCACGGTCTGGTGCAGCGTGTACAATTGCTTCGGTGACATCCCAGTATCCGACCATTGACCATCCTCGACAACTGCAGTCAAGCCACAATCCAGCTTACCCTCGACGTGGGTATCTGTGATCCGCTTCAAGGAAATCGGGACGTTCATCCCTCGTTGTAGAGATTCCCTCGTCTCACCGGTCAACATCGTGAAGATCTCCGATTCTCCTAGATTGCTGCGGAAGGGATTTCGGAGCTCTTCATAGGGTTCATTGAGTTCCGCTCGGATGTTCTCCAACGTGGTGCGCTTCTTGGCATTCAGATTCTTCTCCAGTTGTTCGGCGTACTCCTCGAGAACGAGATCATTGACACGTTCCTGGGCTTCTTCACGGATAAGACGGCGTACGATAGCTGCGGATCCTCCTTCCTGTCGCTCAGCTTCGATATCTTCCTCGTCAAGCTCGAGCGCATCAGCCGCCATTTTGCGAGCAATATCATAGTCTTCCGGATGCACACGCGTGCCATCCAGATATTCCGACGTCGGCTCTGATGGTTCAAACGGTATGTATAACGTGGCTGCCGCGTTGCTCCACACTTTGAAGCCCATTGCGGAGTGTTTGTCATTGAGGCCGAGTAGGTCTTCGCGAGTAGTGATGACTCCTCCATTGAGATTCATCACCTTCAAGAGATGCGAAGCTTTTCTCGGACCCAATCCAGCCACATATGGCAGGAGGTTTGCAATGGCACTATCGCTGGTGGCTTCGTTGATGTCCACTCCGACCATGTTCACAGTGTCAACCAAAGCCATTTCCAGCTTCTTCAAAAGCTTCTCCTGAGGCAGGAAATTTTGGGCCGGATGAAAACTGATGGATACAATGTCTCGTCCCAGGGCGGCGTATTCCTTGAGAGGGTCTTGCATGTACCTAGCCAGAGCGACACAGTACAGAGCCAGTTGAGGAAACCCAGGATGGTCGTGTTTCGCCCGATCGCTGGTCTGGTACATTCGAGCAACCTCGTCGTTGACCATGATCACCTCTAGAAGCTCGCTTCGATCTCTGTCATCTTCATCCGCGAAGACGGGCCCTCGGAGATCATGATTGCTGACCAACGTCGCAAGATTTGACTGAAGTTTGCGGGTTTCGGGGCTCCACCCAGACACTCCAATGACTTCAGGTTCTCTCCTCTTGATGACCTCGAGCAGCGCTTCGACATCTTTGCCGTCGGGAAGACCACGTTCGCGATCGCCAGGGCCTAGTTCCTTAAACTGACCATGTTCGAGGACTCTGCCGTCGTCGTTGACATATGCCCAATAAATCGGGTCGCGCCCCACAGTCCCGCCGCCATTAGACAGCGTAAGAACACGCGGTGTCGTCCCCTTCTTCATACCTCTTGGTTGATACGGAGCTTGATCGAGTCTCTGGTTGAATTCTTCGCGGCACTCAATGCCAATGGCGTTCTCGCACTGTTCCTTGAGATTCTCCTTGACCAATCGACCCATAAGCTTCATCACTTTATCCACCGCAGCAGAGACGACGTCGCGTCGCTCTGCATTCCAGGCATCCGCGGTAGTGGAGTAGTTATCCGTCTCGATGTACTTGTAGAGCTGTTTTTTGAAGTTGTCGGGGTTCTGCAATCTGACTATGACCTCAATCAGACCTTCTTCTTCGGCTTTGAGCATCTTCAAGAATAGATCAGGCCGCTGAGAGAATGACCGAAAGTCCTGATTCCGCAGGTATTTGAACTCGTAGTATGGATGTTGTTCGTCAATCTTTTTCAGGCCTTTTTCGGTGCGATGGCAATCTATGACACCGTCGATGTACACGTTCCTTCTGATTAAACCTCGGAATCTTGGGTTGGTGGTGAGCTCCTCTGTAAACATAGACTTTGCTGCCTTGAGAACCTTTGTGCCGGTTGGGAATTCTTCGTCGATCATTGTGTCTGCCAGGTTCTCCGGGCTATCGCTGGGATCTTCTGCGTATGTTCGGACGCCTTGCCGAGCAGCATTCTGTGCGAAACCGTCCGCAGTGATGCCGAAAGCGCGGACAAGACCAAACGCCTTGGAAGCTCGGATTTCCTCATAGACCGTCCTGGTGGACGCTTTCTTCTGAGACATGTTGATACCATTCGTCTCGCCATTCGAGGTCAACGCCATATCTTTGAGCTGCGAAGCATACTGGAAATAGAGATAGTCCTGGAGATCCTGAAGTTCTTCCATGGTAGCTGCTAACGGGAGCATTTCTTGGAACATACTGTCCTCGGGGACGTTAGCAGATCTCAGATCATCGTATGTCTTCTGCAGCGCCTGCCTCTTTTCAATCAAGGCTCGGTATTTCAGGTCGTGCTCAAAGATCTGCCATAGATCGCGTTGGACGAGTAAGCGGGTTGCGTCTGCGACTGTCCGTTCGTTGCCATCTTCGTCCCTCCCGACGACTTTTTGAACGACATGGAGCAAATAGTCTTTGCGATTTTGGAAGATGAAGGGGACCTCATAATCATCCCGCACCATGAACTCCAGTACCTGACCAATGGCTCGCCTGAAAGGCTCTTGGAGGTCGGACGTGAACTGTTTTCCAGGGAGCATAAGATTAGCTATCCAGCTGGCTTCTTCTTTGAACTCGTCCTCGGTCAATTCCACATGTCGATACGGCTTCCTGGCAAGCTGGTGGCGCTCTGGCTCATCGGCGTGGCGGATAAGGTTGTCTTCGTCGGTCAACATCTTCTCTGCCAGCTGCGACGGCTCAAACACATCCTTGAGGTCAAGATGCTTGTCCTTTTCGGCTTCCACCTCATCCGCCTCTTCTTCCTTTTCGAGAGCAAAGTCATAGTCAGTCCCATCGCCGAAGGCAGCACGGAAATCTTCGAGCGCCTGTTCGTCCAACCCGGCTGCATCTGCGATGCCCAAGTCTGGGAGACCTCTTCGATTTGGGCGCGCCACCTCCTCGTCTTCGCGTTGCCGTTGCTGTTCTTCATCGGAGAAGACATCTTCTTCGATGAAATCCTCGAATTCGTCCTGCAGGCCTCGTCGATCGGGACGACTCCGGCGCGTGTAATCGACAGTTTCTTCCTCTTCGTCAGATTGACCGAAAATCTCGTTGACGCCAGCAGGTTGTTGAACATCACGATCTTCCCGGGGGCCACGCTTGAGACGTTTGAATTTCGGCTCAGGAGCTTCTTCCGTGGGTTTTAATCCGATCAGCTCGAGATCTTCTTCATCGAGTCCTTCATCTTCACGTTCTTCGCGTCTGCGCTTCTTTCGTTCACGCCGTCGCTCCCGCCTGGCCTCTTCGTCTTCTTCGTCTTCATCGACAATGAAATCTTTGGCGACCTAAAATAGCTGTTAACGTTCCCGCAGCCTCGGCGCAGCCTTGTGGACAGCTCACCTCTGCCGCAGCCTCTTCGTCGTCATCGTCTTCCTCCTCCTCCGAGGAATCATCAAAGCCACCGTTTGTTCCGTTCGTTTTTTCCCTCACCTCGCCCGTGTCTTCGTCGAAGGATTCGTCGTCCTCTTCATTGTCGAGGACTGCGCGATCATCGATGAGATCCATGGTGGAACAAGGGGCCCGGTGGGCGGCGCAGATAAGTGGACTGGACACAAGCCAAAAATGGGATTCGACAGCTGGCCTGGATTGACCTCAACTCTCCTCTACCAGGCAACAAACAGAAGTGAGGCTGCGGTGCCAGTGGTTGGAAGATGCGAAAGGGCAAAAAGGTTGCGGTCTCGCCAGAGTTTCCTTAGGAGTAAAAGCGTGCAAACAAGACAAACGCGTGCTGGTGCACCTCGTGATACGGAGGAGTATCTGGCGCAGCTACGCAAGCTAGAGATGCAAAAGCGGCATGCAGTTTATTGTAGTTCTAGAGATTATATCATGCCGCCCTAGGCTTGCCCTGGGTGCCATGCTTTCCATTCTTTGAATACCTCTATTCAGGCAGACTACAACTTCCACCCGCAATGCAATAGACCTCCCGGACTCCGTTCCTCAATGGATGTTACAGTGCAACTTTTCCCTTCCTTCGCCGAGGTGCTCGCCACACTTTGCAGACCCTTTTCTTGGTCTACGAGGCTCGAGTCCCGAAAGAGGCCATTCGTGCACCCGGCTCCCCCCAAGTCCGATCGGGCCGCATGTCTTCGACCAGTGACAACGCGATTAGGTGCTGTCGAGGACGAGACTTGTCGGAACGTGCTACCTCAGAATGATGCTTGTTGGACTCGAATAACTTGAAAGATTCGGTCGGTACGGCTCTGGCAGACCTGCTCGGGATTACTACCGTCAGAGGAGTGATTTCATGCTGCCTCTCCCTCGGAACCGTCCTAGTAGGTTAAAATTGAGCAAGAGGAAACGTTGACGCATTGTAACGCGTGAATGCATCTCCTCTTGTTGTTCGGCGATTTTCAGAGAGACTCTTGCAGTGCTTTTCAACCACCTTCGGATTGCTCGAAAATTTCCACCCTGGGGTTGACAGACCGACCATCGTGGATGTCCGAAGCTGCGGCCTTCGCCTCGATGCCGTCTTCCTGGACCGCCTGAACTGGCCTTTCATCCGGTCGCTCCAAACCTTGGTCCGTGATCAGAAGACAGCCGAGTAGACAGAGGCCGATCAAGGGCACCTGGATGATGAAGACGTTTCGCATTGCTTTCATGTAAGCGTCTAGGACAACGGCCATGTCTGCGGAACCAAGATTCGGTCTAGCATACGTGGACTCGGCCAGATACTGGAACCGCGCGGGCAGGCTGGCTCTCAAACTGGCTTGAAGCACGGCCGCCGCGACGGCCAGGCCGCAGGCACCTCCGCAACAGCGGAAGAAGTTGCGATTAGATACGATGACAGCCCGTCGGGCCTTGGGGGAATGTGCTTGTAGGGCGACAAGGGTGGGCTGAAAAACATTGCCGACTCCGAATCCCACCACGCAGAGAATGACTGCACACGCCGCAGGGCTGGTGGTACGGTTGAACAAGATGGTCAAGCCGGAGCCCAGAGTCCACGCGCCAAATCCGACCCAGAGAACCTCGCCGTAACGGCCTCTCCGGGACATATATTGGCCCGAGACAATGGACGCAACCGCTTGCGTGGCCATGATGGGGATGGTGAGTGCCGCGGAAGTCACAGCGCTATAGCCTCGGACATTCTGATAGTACATGGGGAGGTAATACAGGTATGACTGATACACCCAGCCCAGCAAGAAACTTTGCGCCAGAAGTGTAGCGACGACTCGATCGCCGAAAATTTGAACTAAATTTCTGTCAGTCCAGCCATCACAACTTCCTCAGGGGCGATATCATCCTCACCCGGCATCATTGGCAGACTTGCCACCTTCCATTCAACCCCCACGAACAACACCAAAGCAGAGCTCCCAATTGCAAGCATGGCGATTACCATAGGCGAAGCCCAGGGGAAATACGCTCCTCCCCCAGATATGGGAACAAGGAGAAAGATCACGGCGACGGCAGAGGTCAACGTGCCCCAGTGGTCGATTTTCCGTGCGCTTTCTAGGAAGCCCGCGGCCGGAGCGGTTGACGGCAAGAGAAACATTGCTGCTACGCCGCACAATGCCACCAAGGGAGCAAGAAGATAGAAGAAGGCACGCCAGGTCGTGTTCTCAATGAATGCAGCCGCAACGAATGGTCCAGCCACGTTGCCCAATCCCACACAGGCTCCCAAGATACCCTGAAACTTGCCACGGTCCTTCAAGGTCACGACATCGGAGACGATGATCATGGTGAGATTGGTGATTCCGCCTCCAGCCAACCCGGCCACTGCGCGAAAGACGTACAGCATCGCCGGGTCCTGGGCGAGGCCACATAGTAGATCACCGAGCGCAAGAAGGGCACATGCTGACAAGAAGATAACCTTCCGGCCAAAGATGTCGGACAGTCTTCCGTAGAGGACGGAGAAGACGGTATTGGCGATCAAGGAAGACGTCCCTGCCCATGAGATTGTTTCTTGTGCATTTAGATCCTTGGCAATGGTAGGAAGAGCCACGGAAATGCCATTCTGATCCATGAAGCAGACGCAGAGGACTAGCGCCAGCACCCCGAAGACAACCAACAGCTGAGCTGTCGGAAGGATGTTCTCCTGGTTGTGCAGTGTCTTTTCTGCATCGTCGGACCGTTTCATCGCTTCTCCAGCGAGATATCCCAGGGACAGGGACACCGCTGCGCTGCTTGATTGAAGAACGTCGACAACTTTTATGATATAGGACCTGTGAAACGGTGGTAGCGAATGAAGAGAGCTCTGGATCTCGCATCCAGCCTCATCCTGTCCAGGAACAACTAGACTGAATTCCGATGTCTTCCACCCAGAGGATCTCCAATGAATCTTGTTGAAGATGCATCGCCTGCCGGAGTGCCGGGCGGACCTCAGTCTTTCTCTTCGCACTGATACCTTCCTAGGTAGGTATGTTTTGCAATCATGGGCTCTATGTTGTCATGGGCTCCAGGGCTCCGGATCCGACAGAAGGAATATTTGGGAAAAACTCGCGTGAGTGGCGGATAAGGGTCTGTCGGAGGTCCGAAGATACTTCCCAAGGCTGTGGGGGATTCGGATAACAGATGCCGCCAGGCGCGGATATCATCGCTGGCACGCCTTTCATCCACTACTTCGGCTCATCATTGCCCGGACGCATCTCATGTCGGGACAAACAACCCGTTCCTCCATACGAGGTTTGGTCTGGACGGCTCGGTACGGCCACGCCACAAGACCGATCGGTCAATACGATGCCGAACTGCTCAGATGCATTGGATTATATGTCTATGATCATCTCCATTTCATTGGTTTCTTAACCATAGCCGGAAGAGAATACATGTCGAGAAGACTAGTGTACGAGGCCCGTGGTCTACAGTTCGCGAAGCCTACTGGCGCTTGAGGGTGGACTCCTCTGTTCATTGAAGGTGAAAATTGAAATCCTGGCCCATACTAGTAGGGTTCACCACGTTTTCCAGCATCTCGAAGTCCGGCATCCACACGGGCGTGTCCTGGTCCTGATCGATCCACGATGCCAACTCGTTGACGACCCTCATGGCATCATCGTGAGCCCTGCCTCGTTCGTCGTCCGTGGAGCCTGGAGTTTGTGCACTGCTTCGGGTATCGGGAACGAAGACTCTGAAAGGGTCGTTGATACTTTTCCGGCCACTCCCGGCCCCAGTACTACTCCAATTCATGTTCTCAGTCCCAGTCCCCTTCCCATTCCTCGATGGGGAACTGGTGCCATTGGCAGCTGGGAACGGATCCAGGTTTGGCGGCATATTCGAGTGACCGTAACCATCGTCAAGATCGGGACTGTGGTCTGCAGCGGGGGTTGGTCGGGTTTGGGACTGATGTTGAGAAGGGGAATACTGGAAATTGTATCCATGCAGACTGCTGTGGGTTTGACTGTAGTTGTTGTAGTCATTGTGGTTGTGGTTGTGGCTGTGGCTGTGGCTGTGGCTGCTGCTGTTGGGATTGTATTCTTGAAAACTCGCAGGACTGGACAAGATATCCGGAGTGGTATCATAGCCGCCTACAGGCCTGGCAGCACCACTGGCACTAAACCTGTCATTAAAAGACGGTTCAGAAGCAGGAGCAGGAGCAGCAAAGGACGCAGCAGCAGCAGAGTGTCCCGTAGCAGCGGCCACAGCAACGGCAGTCTGAAGAATGCCACCGCTCACGGACTCCTTGTCCTGCAATTTATCCATTGTAGCACTGACCAACAACTCGAAGGCGTCGCGATATTTCTTGACCCAGGCGGCGCGCTCGCCCATGACGAACAGCACGGCGGAGCAGGCGCGGATGTCGTTGGACAAGGTCACGGACCAGATCTGCTCGCCCTTGGTCCACAGACAGTACAGCAGGGTGATGCCGGCGACGAAGACGGTCTGCACGGCGATGAAGCTGTGGCCGTAGTCGAGGGTCTGGTGCAGGCGTTTGTGGGCCTGGCAGATCTCTCCCGCGGCTTTGAGACAGATGTCGTAGTATGAGTCCGTGGCCGGGAGGAGCGAGAGGAACGGCACAATCAAGAGCCTCACCGCCCGGTTGTAGTGCAGCATCGTGTAGTCTAGGTCGGCCGGGTCCGGGGCGCGCTGGAACAGTTCCTTCTTCCAGGCCTCGAGTTCGTCGTAGAGACGCGGCATCTTCGGCAGTAGGGACGTCAGAGGCCGATCCGCGCGATAGATGGAGTGGTAGATCCGCGATTCGATCCGGCGGAGTTTGAACAGAGACACTGCTGCTGCGATGGGGGAAGGTCGGTTGGGATGTCGAGTAGTATGACTAGTAGACGGTGGTGGTTGTGGGCCGCCTTGTGACTTTGATTGTTCTGTCGTGGTGTGGTATCTACGTGTCGCTGGGGACTGCGACGACACATTTGCACCGCCTGCTGTAGTCGTTGTTGTTGTTGTTGTTGTTGTTGTTGTTGTTGTTGTTGGATTGTTGTTGGATTCCTCAACCAGGTCAGGCAGTTCCACGTCTATATGTCGGTCGGTGATGCTGAACGGCCGGCCCAGCGAGATCGAGATGACCCGGTCCAGAGAATAGACGGACCAGAAGAGCCGGCGGCGCAGTTGGGCCGCTTTCTTCGGGAGATGGTCTTCGTTGGATTTGCGATGCAGGCCCAGGTCGATGCAGGTGCGCATGGCCAGGCCGATCATGTACCACATGCCATGGGCCGACGCGGAACGGAGGTGGTAGATGACCAACAGCGTCATGGCCTCGATGTTTTGCATGGTCCTCGATTCCCGCGCCGCCGATATATGCTGCAGCGCCGTCATGTAGTAAGCCTAAAGCACCTGGTCAGTGGAGATTCTTTCTTCGCAGATTGCACCCCCTGAATTGTGAATTGAATGGTCATGGTCATGGTCATGGTCATGGTCGCTTGTGCTTTGTGACTTGTGCTTTGTGACATACCTCGGGTTTGGAGCCGGTATGCTTGTCGGTGAGTTGCAGCAGCATCGCCCCTATGGCATAGACCAAGTACAATTTGAAAATGCCAAACCGTTCCGCCTTGGACAACCTCGAGTGTTTGGCGGCGCCCAGACGAAGTCGGTCATCGTGGAGACTCCACAGCTCAGCCTGATCGAGCAGGGGATACCTCTTGTGCAGCATGGACAGATACGCGTTGATCATGCGGCGCCCGTGGTCATCGCTGGGCGGCTCTGCACTGTTGGCGCGCAGGTCGTCCATGTTATAAGGCCGGCCTCGCTCGTGCTCGTGCTTGGGGTCGGCGGGCCGCGATGCCATTGTTTCCTGGCGGTCTCCGGCCTCGGGATGGACGGGGAGGGCCTTGTTCCATACCGTTGCCTGGACCATCTCGCCCAGAATCACGGCCAGGGTCAAGCCTGAAGCAGTGCCGACGTACGCAGGGGCTTCAAAGTTGCCTCCATGCAAGGTGTCGACGACTTCTTCGAGGGCATTATGCTGATGATTGAGAGGCGACGGCGTATTGGCCGCTTTGACGCCCTGTTGCCGGGACTGCGAGAGCTGGAGCTCAAGAAAGGCGACTCGATCTTCCAGTGCGCGCGTATACCTTGGACGGCGTGTCAGGAACTCATTCCTAGTATCTCGGGGAATGCTGGTGAGCATCTTCATACCTGGCTGGCATTGGCTTCTCCGTTCTGATCGAAGTCAGATCACAGTCGACGCCTGCTTTTTCGCAATTCGAGCAGACTGGCCATTGGCCATCGCACTTCAAGAATCAGTCAGTGTCTCGGTGTCAGCTTCCGCGGTCTTGCTGGACTGGGAATGGGACTCGGAGGACAATAATGGACACATTGGCACTACCTTTTGTTTTCTCGCCCTGCATCGCGTACAAGCCGTTCTTCCTCTCTTTCGCGGGTTGTCTTCAGCTACTGAAGGTGTTCCTGGAACACTCGTACTCGTGGATATTGAGGACCTGGTGCCTGTCTCTGATGCCATCACCACTCAGTGTTATCTAGATGCTGGTCTCCGAATCTGGATACAGTCTGAATACATGCGCCAGTGGTCGCAAATTGTCTCCATGAAGGCTGGGTGGCTTCGCTTGCCACTCACCTGTCTGGCGGGGATCACAGTGGTATGGATGGTTCTGAGTGTGGGTTTCTTACTAGGTCGACTAGATAGATGTCGAGAGGTTTGATTTGATAGAGAGAGAGAGAACCCGTCTTGCCGTCTCTTCTTGATTACGGATTTGTCCGGGAAGCATCGTCAACTCCTTATCTCTTCATCCACCTCCAATTACTAGTATACAGTAGCTGTGGGCTAAGGGGCTATAGGCTGTGGGCAGTGGGCTCCCTAGGCACCGCCAAATACCACATTACTGATAAGTCGAAATGTGAGGTTTGGAGCTTCAAGCCAGGCTTTTTTGAACAGTGACTCTCTCGCAAGTCGTGTCCTACGACCATCTATTGCACCCCCTGTGTGCGTAGGAACAGAATATCGACGCCCCTTGAGCACTGCACTACTGTTTAACTCCCTCCATCCACTTTCTATCGGGCTGATAAGGAAAGTTCTTGTGCATGTGCTTCGCGATGTCCCTTCTCGTTGTGACCCAGACGCCCTCCTTCTCGGCAATGTACAGCATGAACTTCCTCAATGCCTCGCAACGGCCAGCCTTGCCAATGATGCGAGTGTGAAGCGGGATGTTCATCAACTTGCCTCCTTCCCGGTAGAGCATGTCGAACGTATTCTTGAGATATTGTTCGTACGTCTCGGCCACAGAACTCCCAAACCCTGGAGACATGTGGAACTTGCCGTCGTTGCAGTCGTACTATCATATGGTCCCGATCAAGTCAGTCGTGTGGCCAGCCGCTGTAGGTAGCAAGGGGGAATTCCCACGTACGTTGTAGGGGATAAGCAGCATTCCTTTCCGTTCCTTTTCAGGCAGACTGGCTTCCCACGGCAAGTCTAGCCAGTAGGGCACATCGTCGTTGTAGCACTCGGACGACCAGAGGAATTCCTCGCCCAGCTCCTTCCATACTTCTGGGAAGAGAGCGTGTGTCTGTGGAGTCCCTCGGCCAAAGTAAGCACCAACAGGGAACTCTCCTATATATCAACATCCCACGGTCAGCTGATCTTCACTACCGCTCTGAGGCATTGATACTCAGCTGGTGTCCAGACTCTTACCTGTGACCTCTTTCAAGGTAGTCAGTGATTTCTTAATATAAGCCTTGTCTTCTTCGAGGTTGTAATCATAGAATTCCAGCCATCGATAGCCGTGAGCAGCAACCTCGTGGCCGTCCCGGACCAACGCCTTCGCGAATTTAGGGTTCTTCTGCAACGCCACGGCGATGGCATAGGTGGTGAAGTTCCAGCCGAACTCCTTGAAGAGACGGATTAGACGCCAGGAGGCTACCCGGCTTCCATATTCGAAGTCTTGCTCGGCATTGAGATATCTCGTCGTTTTATAGCCCCCAGACGCCCCCTTTTCCCATAGGTAGGGCTCGCTGTGGGCGTCTCCGTCGAGCACACTTCGCTCGCCTCCCTCTTCCTGAGAGACAATATATGTTCAGGACCCTGGCCGAAACAACGGACCCAGCGTAATCACTTTAAACTTACATAGTTGAGAACAAACGACACTGCTATCCGCGCGCCGTTGGGCCACTTGGGATCGAAGCCTTCTTCTCCAAACCCTGTCTGGTTGTCAACATTGAAGAACAACAAAACAACTGTGTGAGATCAGGGGTGCAGTCTTGCCTTCGAAGTCACGCGGAATCTGGTACTTCTCTTCAACGACCACCATTTTCGCTATTGTTGGGACAGATATCGACGGTCAGACTCAGGTTAGTTTTTTCAATGTAGAGTCTCCTGATACCCGTAAATGCTTGGGGACTGTGGTTTCGCTTCATCAGGTTGAGAAGGACTAATATTGAGTAGCTAACTTTGTCTTACCATCATACGCCCGAGGAAATTGATGATAAGCACCGATGACCGGCTGTCGGAGGGTCCGACTTTGTGGACCTAATTAGGCATTAGGGTCAGTAGCTGCAGTATACAAGGCGGTCTGAAGGTCCAGTACGGGCCCAGCGACCACTGGAGGGCGTGGTACTACTAGTAGTAGGGAGAGTGGTCATGGTAGGAGATCCGCAGATAGACGAGACCAGGCCCACCATCGCTTGCGGCTCTCCGATAAGAACGCGCACGTCCGACACCTTGAACTCTTTTGACAGACTCATAGGGACCGACCCCGCTGCAAACCCTTCGATACAACTTGTTGTGTTGACAGACTAAAAGGTAGAGTTGGTCGAGCAGGAAGACTGGAGAGTTGCAGGGTCAGAACCAGTCAATGTTACCGTTTGCTCACCGATCCAGATCGTTACCTTATAATGAAAGGTAGACATAACTAATGCTGACCGTTCGACGATCGTAAAGAGGCACCAGGTCAGTCATGGCTTCGACCATGGACGATTTGTTGGCAGCTGCAGGTCGGCTGAACATCAAGCTGGACGAGGCTGAGACCGAACAATATGCCCAACTTCTGAAACGTATGAAGGCAGCATTGGAAACGGTGTCACAGCTAGAGGGTCGTAACCCCATGACTACAGGAGACAGGAACCTTGACCGCTGACTTCTGCTTCCAGATTATCAACCGACGCCAGACCTGGTGGCAACTCCCAGAAACAAACTCTACCTGCCTAAGCCAGAGGAGAACCCTCTCGGGGCATGGGCCTGGAGATTTGAATGCGCAAAGGCCAACCCTTCATCCAGCTTACTCGAGGGGCGGACCGTGTGCTTCAAGGACAATATCTGCGTCGCCGACGTCCCTTGCCTAGTGGGCACCGAGTCATTCACCGGTTGGGTTCCAAAAACGGACGCGACGGTAGTGACGCGAGTCCTCGATGCCGGGGCCATCATTACGGGAAAGGCAGTCTGTGAGAACCTGTCTCGAGGTGCGGTCAGCAACACCGCCGCCACAGGTCCCGTGCACAACCCGTATGCTCGAGGCTATTCTTGCGGAGGCAGCAGTTCGGGGACGGCGGCATTGGTGGCATCGGGCGCTGTCGATTTGGGCGTTGGATGCGACCAGGGCGGCTCAATCCGAATCCCTGCCAGTCTCTGTGGCCTTTACGGCTTCAAGGCCACCACTGGACTGGTGCCGTACACGGGCATTGCCAGTAACGACGCCAGCGTAGACAATGTCGGCCCCATGACAACGACGTGCCTTGACAACGCAATCATGTTGGAAGCGATTGCGGGCGTTGATGGGCTAGATGACCGGCAAATCGCAGGGACCCCCTTTCCTAAGAATGTGCCAGCATACTCCCAGATCTTGCGAGATACAAAGGAGCAGGGCGTGAAAGGGATGAGAATCGGCCTGCTCCACGAAGGCCTCACGTCTCCCGTAATGGACGCAGAGATCGCGAAGAAGTTCCGAGCAGCGGTGGCTGTTTTTGAGAAACTAGGGGCCAACGTCGAAACCGTGTCCGTCCCAATGCATGCCAGCGCTCGACAGGTCTACTCTGTGCTCACCAAAATGGGAAACCACATAGGCATGCTGGGCCGGGCGACGGGGCGACGACAAGTGATGCTCACCGATCTCTTTGAGAAGAAAGCCCTGCCTTACACGCAACAATCGTGGGAGAAGTTGAGCGCAATGAGCAAAGAGGGCCTGTTCTCCGGCGAATATGCCTGGCAAGAATACCCCACTGCATATCCCAAGGCCGTCAATCTCGCACGCAAACTCACCCATGCCTACGACGAAGTGCTCTCGAGGTACGACTTGTTGGTCATGCCAACCACACTGACGCCCGCGGATCCGTTGCCCCCGGTGAACGCCACTCCAATGGAACACATCATGGCCTCGACTGGCAAAACGGAGAATACAAGCCCATTCAACATCACCGGTCATCCTGCTCTGGCGGTCCCGATCGGCTTCGTCCCATCACACGCCAACCCGAACATAAAAATTCCCGCAAGTATGCAGATTGTGGGAAAGTTCTGGGACGAGGCAACAATCTTCAAAGCAGCGTATGCCTGGGAGAATCATGTCGATTGGAAGAACTTTTGATCAAGGCTGCTCAGTTGCCAATACGAGAAACTTGCTTGACATTGGTGTGTTTTAGATAGGTAACTGTGGACGGTCAAGGTCCAACAGGTCTAGAGTCGACGGTGATGAGACTTGTCAACAGCAACAGCCGCAGCAACCTCACGCACCGAGAGCCGAGAGCCGTGATGCAGCGCCAGTAATGGCGACAGTCGTAAGAAATCACTGAATATTGAGATACCCATAGACAGAGGTGCTTGAGACAAGAACCCATGTATTTAGCGCCGGGCAGGAGAAGATATGCAACAAAAGAATAGGGAGGGTACGCCCGTGGTATGGATGAGTGCCAAACACTATACACACCGCTCTCGACTCCTCAGGCTATTCCTAGATGACTTGTCGTCGATCCGCAATAGCACCTCAACTCTTGCACCGCTGCTGTCCGCCGAGGGCACCGTCATGTTCTTTTCCTCTTGGACCTTTTCATTTCGAGGTAGCCGAAGGCTCGGGCACGTAGGCAGGTATCCAATGAGACTGCCGTCTACCTGGAACGAGGGCACGCAGAGCAATGTTTATCTCAATGCTGAAGGAGGTGTGTCAAGATCATGTTCTGGCTGGGTTTAGATGTGCCCATGGGATTGACTGCAAAGAAAGTACCTACCTAACCTAGGTGCGTCGAGGTGAGAGGGACGAGGATTCCAAGAGCTGGAGTTGCAGTTCAAGTTGTGTTGGTGCAGGCAGGTTAAAGCGGCATGGCGTACAGCTTCCAAACGAATGGCGGGGTCTCGGGGCGTTCCAGATCTGTCGCAAGACGCAGGGGCGCAGGCTGATATTAGGACTCTGTGCGGCCAGGGCAAGTTGAGCGTGAGACTAGCCTCCTAAGCCTCCTAAGCCTAACTTGGTATCGCCTAGTAACACTGTGTAGTCCCTCCTCACTTGCAGCAACCTGCCCTCAAACTGCACACTACATCTGCAACATCCTACCAGCCTACCAGGAGGAGTAGTAGATCTGATTGAACGTCCCCCGAATAGGCGCCTTCGCTTGAACTAAGGCCATGTTATTGGTGATTTCTTCAGTCTATCAACTATCTATGCAATGACATTTGGCCAGAATCTCTCTCATTCTGCCGTTAACGTCCCAAAATAAACGCCTCCGTCGTCAGGAGGGTCCTACCTGCCTGTGAACCCCTTTCTCCAAACGAAAGTCGACTTTGACGATTCCTTCTCTGCCTCGAAAGCTCAGTTGATCTGTCACCTGCGGCAGGACTCTCCAAGCCATCTCCTCTAGTCATCCTAGTATCTGGACGACTTGCCCTGCTCTGGATCTGCTGACGTATGCGTGGCTCTCTTCGACTCGGGTACATGGCACTGACAGGAGCGAGATAACCGCCACGCGTTCCTCAATCCATCGGTTGGCCCTCCTTCACCTAAGCGCCCATGGCACAGTCTACCTTTGCATTTGAATCCTAGGCTATCTCTCTCGTTCGACCTGCCGCACCTTAACAACCCCACGGAATCGATCGAGCCTGCTTAATACCTGATCCCCTCCTCAAACCTCCGGCCCACGAGACAGTGACAGAAGCCCCGTTCACTGGATCATACCTAGACCTCACATCAACTCCAACAAGATGTCTGACCCGTTCAAGACCAGAACTCTGAAGAGGAAGAATGTGAAAGGGCTGGCTCTAAATGCTCCTCCGCCACGAACAGCGAATCCGTCGGAGGGTGATGCGCAGATACCGGGGGCTCTGGGCAACTCCGAAAGTGACCGTACGGACACATTGGAGATCGGGTTAGAATTCAAGTTGGATTTGAGAAGTGAAGATCTGGTGGTCCTCAAAGAGTTGGGCGCTGGCAATGGAGGTACGGTCAGTAAAGTCATGCATGCTACCACCAAAGTCATCATGGCCAGAAAGGTAAATATAGAATTCTCCGATCTAGTGTCACGCGCGCTGAACAAACACAGATCATCCGGGTCGATGCAAAAGAGAACGTCCGCAAGCAGATTGTGAGGGAGTTGCAAGTCGGTCATGACTGCAGTTCCCCGTATGTGATCACATTTTACGGCGCCTTTCAGAATGAGGCTCGTGACATTGTACTGTGTATGGAATACATGGACTGCGGGTGAGTCCTCAGATTGTAGACTCGTCCTTTGGCGCAACTAATGTGGGCAGTTCTTTGGATCGGATATCGAAAGACTTCGGACCTATTCGGGTCGACGTGCTTGGGAAGATAACAGAGTCAATTCTAGGTGGCTTGGTCTATCTCTACGAAGCGCATCGCATCATGCACCGAGACATCAAGCCTTCCAACGTTCTGGTCAATTCTCGTGGCATGATCAAACTGTGTGATTTCGGAGTTGCGACAGAGACCGTGAACTCGGTCGCAAACACCTTTGTGGGGACTTCAACATACATGGCTCCAGAGCGAATCCAGGGAGGAGCGTACTCGATCAAATCAGATGTGTGGAGTGTTGGTCTTACAGTGATGGAATTGGCTATCGGCAGATTTCCCTTCGACTCTAGCGACTCTGCCGCAGGCGACAGAGCTAGTGCGGGACCGATGGGAATCCTCGACCTTCTGCAGACTATTGTCCACGAGCCTGCGCCGAAGTTGCCCAAGAGTGAAGCATTCCCCAGCATTTTGGAAGACTTTGTGGCCAAGTGTTTGTTGAAGAACCCTGACGAAAGACCAACACCCAGAGAGCTGTATGATAGGGACAATTTTCTACAAGCGGCCAAGAGAACTCCAGTCGATTTGCAAGAGTGGGCGGTATCAATGATGGAGCGACACAATCGGAAATCCTACCTTGCACCACCCGCGCCCAAATCTCTCAAGAGTGACGGTACAAGCTCGGATGCCTCTTACACGACCTCGGCCGCGTCTACAGCATCCTTTGCCAGCGACATCCGGGGCACGCCTGTTACTGCCAGGCAACACAAAGTGCCCGCGACTGGTCATATACCCGTTGCCGCACCTCAATTTGTTGGTCAGCATACTCCCACAGGGATCGTGGAAAGATCACCACCACCCCCGTTGTCACTACAACACTTGTCCCTTGAGACGCGAGACGCCCCGAGCGGAGTTGTGCCGCGTCCCAACCGCATGGGGTACAACGACCGTGACAACATTCCTGAGCCTGCATCGGCAATTGAACCCTCACAGCGGCCAGTCTTTCCTCCCCGAACAAGTAGCAACGGTTCAGCGATGAACGGACGAAACCCATTAGCAAGTCCACCTCTGTCCTTACGACAGCCACCGCCAACAGGGCCACTACCACCACCCCCGGTGAAGGATTTGCCGGCGCCTCCACTATTGCATGGTGCGGGCATAGCCAGTCCGCGTCGGCTGAGGTGATGTTTAAGAGTACATATTCTCGACATCGTTTGGGACCTTGAGCGTAAAGCATTGTGGGTGAATTGGGACGGCCGACCATGGCTCAGCATGTCTTCAGGCGTAGCTCGTTTGCCAGGAGCGTCATGTCCATTGTATTTCTTGAGCGAGGACACCACGTTTACACTGGAGTTCATTCAAGTAATCCTCAAGTGCGACAGGGGTTATACCATTTCAGTACTTTTGAGATGCCGAGGAATACGTAGTAGTAGTAAGGCTGTAACTCCTGTCGGGCCGTCCATTCTCCGCTCATCTCTGAGTCGGGTAGTTGTGAGTTTGGTCCCGCTGTCTTACCAGGACGAATAGGGGGCGCGGAACCGCCAAGGTTTCGTCACAGCCTGGCCTGATTACTCTGTACTTTGTACAGGTCCTAGGTAGCCATCCGCGTCTCGTTCAGAAGCCCGCAGCCCAGAATTCGAGTTACGAGCAAACGTTCGACCCTGCCGATTGCGGCTTTTCACGCAAGATATGGAGGCGGCATCTGCCAGAATGGCGTCGAGGAACCAGTTCGAGGGGTTCGCGCCGCCGCGGTCGACGCTTCAACGGTACATCTACAATGCCTGCGACCCGGTAGCCAACCTCGAACCCAATCTGGCGTTGAACCTCGAGATCGTCGACTTGATCAACTCCAAGAAGGGCAACGCGCCTCGCGAGGCTGCCATGACTATTGTCCAACTCATCAATCACCGGAACCCGAACGTGGCCATGCTGGCTCTATCATTGCTAGATATCTGTGTCAAGAACTGCGGCTATCCGTTCCATCTACAGATCAGTACCAAGGAATTTCTCAACGAACTCGTCCGCCGATTCCCCGAACGACCTCCCATACGTCCGAGCCGTGTGCAGGGCAAGATCTTGGAAGCTATTGAAGAGTGGCGGCAGACAATATGTCAAACCTCAAGATATAAGGACGACCTGGGCTTCATACGAGATATGCATCGGCTCCTGCTGTACAAGGGCTATATGTTTCCGGAGATACGCAGGGAAGATGCGGCAGTGCTGAACCCGAGCGATGTGAGCAGCATGTCTCGATGACAGCGCCCATACTGACGCATTACAGAATCTCCAGTCTCCCGAGGAGATGGAAGCGGAAGATCGGGCGGCACAATCGGCTAAACTTCAAGAGTTGATCCGGCGTGGACGACCACAGGATCTCCAGGAAGCAAACCGCCTGATGAAGGTTATGGCCGGCTACGACACAAGACATAAAACGGACTATCGAGCAAAAGCAGCCGAAGAGGTTGCGAAAGTACAACAGAAAGCCAAGATCCTGGAGGATATGCTCCAGAGCCACAGGGAAGGCGCCAAATTCGCAGATGGAGATGTTTTCGAGGTATTGGTTCCCGACCGCCTCTTGACGACGATGACTGATTTGGTGTAGGAACTCGCAGCAGCGCTCCGGAGCGCGCATCCCAAGATCCAGAAGATGTGCGAGGAAGAGTCTGACGACGCCGAAGCAGTCGCGAAACTGCTGGAAATCAACGACAGTATACACCGGACAATAGAGAGGTACAAATTGATGAAGGCGGGCAATGTCGATGCGGCCAACCAGATCGCGAAGGGCACATTGGGTACAACGACAGGAGTTGGCAAAAACTCCGCCAACGAATTGTCCTTGATCGATTTCGACCCAGACCCGCCCGCGCCGACTGCACCGGCTGTGGCAGATACCAATGGTTCCCTCCTCGATACAGGCGCCAGTGCCTCGACACAAGCCGCGCCGAAGACCGTAGAAGACGATTTATTGGGACTCTCCTTGTCAGATCCCAGTCCCGCACCCCTTGGATCGATTTTCCTGGGCCCAGGAGCGACAACCGGGGCACCGGCAAGCAGCAGCTTTTCCAACACCCTCAATTTTACACCAAGCCAGCCTCCTGCGCCTCACCCAGCGGTTTCACCCAAACCAAACTATGATGCCTTTGCATCGCTTACCAGCGCGTTACCGGCCTCCAAACCGGCAACTCCCATACCGGCTGCACCGCAAGTTCGACAAGCTAGTCAAACACATGGCGATCCCTTCGCCGCTCTTGTAGCCTCGAGTTCACGGCCATCGACCCCACGACAGGTGCAACCACCGCAGCCCGCATCACAGGCGTCCACGGTACCGCAACATCAGACTTTTTCTCAACCGGCCGAAGATGACTGGATGTTTGAGTCGTCATTGCCTGAGACCAAGGTGGTGAAAGTACTTTCGTCAGCGGTGGAGATTGACTTTGAACCGCGACGGCCGGCAGGACAGTCAGTTATCCAGATCACAGCACGTTTTTCAAATACCACCGACCAACCCATTACTGGCCTGCATTTCTATGTCGCTGTGGAGAAGAGCTACACCTTGGAGCTGAAGCCACAGAGTGGACGCAACATGCGACCCAAGTCACGACACGCCATTCATCAAGAAATCATCCTCAATGGAGTACCAGTAGGGAAAGGCAGTACAGTCAAGATGCGGTTCAAAGTGTCCTACGAACTCAATGGGCAGGCGCGGGAAGACCAGGGCCATGTACCTTCGTTGAGCATCAGTTAGCGTGACAGAGATCAGAGATTCAGACACTGGCCTCTCTAGCTTTCTCAACCAAATTGAATTATATTACATACTGGCAGCAGCAACCAGAAGGAAACTGTAAACGGGAACATGACGCGCGAGCCACCGTGGAGCTGAGTGTCCTCCCGGGAGGTACCACGAATCCGCCGTTTTGACACTTGCAGACAGCTCCCTGGTTCCGATGCTCTACTAGTATACAGTGCATCGTGCGTTTGGACCTTCTCTTTGTCTAGTGATATGGTCCGTTGTTTTGACTTGGCATCCCAACAACTTCCACGTCCGCCCAATGCAGGTTGCAGCGCTTTCTTATTCCATTTTTGGCCTAAAACACGAGGAAATCGTCATCCTTCCTCAGTCGATGGGGAAGTTTTCGTCGAGGTTGCAATGAGGAAAAGCCACGTTGATGGATGATGGGTGATAGTGATCGGAGAGATACGATCGGCGGGGGAGAGAAGTGATAGGCGGCCATCAGATCGATCAACATGCGGCTCCCAGATCCGGATACAGATCTGGATCTTGCAGATGCCAGTCAACTCCGGCACGACAGGAGATGCGAGGAGGAGCTGAAGGACTAGTTTGAGTGATGGTGGGAACTGCTAGATGAGACCGGTTCGAGGGTGTCAGGGAGCGCTGCACTGCACTGGACGCTGGAGGGTGCAGTGATTGAAGATCAACAATCCATGATGCTGGAGCCCTGGAGGAGCCTAAGGTAGGGAGCCTAAGGAGCCCATCGAATTGCCTGCCAGTCACGGTGGGTGGAAATCCAGGTCGCGGATCTGGGGGCGTTGTACGAAACTCTACCGCTGCTTCAAGTTCCACTTCTTTAGGCTTCATCAATTTCTTACTTGACTCCCAAACAATTTGAAATACTTGCTGCCGGAATTGTCTTACCCGTGGAGTTGGCACTTCAGCTTGAGAGGATCAACCACATCCGTTGCCGTTGTGACTTTTTTTCTTCCAGGGTCGGCATCCTCAACGCAACGAATAACGATGGCTTCCCAGAGCCACTCGCACCCCAAGATGACAACTGTACCAATCTATCTTCGCACTTTGTGCACGAGGGGACCTCACTCGGAGCGCCATGAATGCTGGCCAAGTATTCTCACATACTCGCGTCCTCGCCGGGTCCAGCACTAACCTGCTCAGTCACTCCCTCGCTCAGTGACGGCCCCCGTCCCTCTACCATAGTCCCTGAGCCTCTCAACGATCACCTCCGCAGTGGCCAACCCGAGGATGGGCGAACGATCCAAGCCCACAATGCTCCGCTGCGGACCGCAGGGCATAGTGGCAACGATGTTTGCAGTGGAGGCGTGCAATAATGGCTATTTACCTGTCTTAACCACTACCTCATCCACCTTTGCAGGAGAAGCACAAGAATCTATCTGATCTCTGGCATGAGTTTCTGCACGGGCCCTCGTGATGGAATCTTCACACTGCAGGAATGCCAACTTGAACTGCAATAATGAACAGGTCTCGAAGCTGAGGTTGAGCTTGCAGCTACATGGTGGATTTTCTTCTCCCAGTTTCCTCGCATACCTTCTCCGGCGTCGTCTCCCCTGCAGTTGACCACCTTCCTGAATAGCCGACCAGTCATGATTATGGTGAAACCCAAATATCAGGTCCGATCTGAAATCAGGCCACTTGGGGGATCTGTAATCCGCTGCCATCACTATCAAAACCGTCAGTTGACGTGTGTCTGTTGAAACTGGGCGATCGCAGGTGCACGCTAGGATCTGGAACTACGACCGATAGAGCCAATTCGCGGAGTCGCACGGCAAGATCGGACCCTGCTACTGGCAGTTCACAAGACACCCTCTTTCTGGGGCTTGGAATGCAGACCTATGGAGCTGGAAGAAGGAGATGGGTGTAATTTCCGTCATGGTAAAAAACCGAGCGAGAGCAGCCAGCATCAAGAGAGAAAAGAAGGGATGCCCCGGCAGAATGGCATGGGATAAGGGCATGGGGATCTGGGATCTGGGATCATGGTGAAACCCTTCGACATAGGCTCTTCGATCCACGGGCCCAATATGCGCCGGCGGAGATGGTTTACGAGAGGGTGGAGGACCGGATGGACCAATTCTCCTCCATGATCGCTGGCCTAGCGGCGCTCACCAACTCTATCTCATTTCAGACCTTCCTCATCGAGAATGGTGGCCCGATGCCCAGGACCCTGTCACCAAGTGTGGGCACAGAGCACAAGGCACAGGGTCGATCGCTGGAAGGGCGAATGGTTATTCCATACCAACACCATCCGGGTCCACCATGGTTTACCATTTCAGCTTTTCGCCCACGATGACTGTGCACAGGATGCACACTCTCCGGCTTTTCTCTTTCCCTGCTACTCGTTTGCAGGCGACTTTCAGCCAACCAGGATGGATGGTTTTGGCGTATTCCTCGGTCGCTGGAGAGCTTCTCAGGCTATCGACTTGTGCCGTCTCTCTCAGCCACACTTTGGCACATACGCACATCAGGACTAGCACAGTATTATGCCCGCGATCCTCGCTTCAACACATCGCCTCCGCTGCAGCCCTGGCCATCGACGCTATAACGACATACCTTTTTCCCCGGGAGTGGTCTCCTAGCCCGTCGTCTCCACTCAGTCAAAACACTGAGCACCGTCACCAACGTTGTACGAGCTTCCTCGCGCAGCTATCTTCCCAAGCTGGCTTTGCTAGAACTCTACGCTACACTCTCTTTGCCATCATGCCCCTGCCCCCAAAGCCAGTTTCTTCTTGACCGGATGATTTTCCTGGGCTGCTTCGCCACTTTATATGTCTTGCTCTTAATGTTGCCTCTTCCTCTTCTCGGATCTCGATCTGTCGATTGTTTACTTTACACGACATATTGTCTTCTTCAGTGACTTGAGTTGTGAGACCAGATCACCGAGAGCAACAGCATCTACTTCGTTGCCGTCATCTTTTTGATCAATCCCCGGCCTCCTGCATTGTGAAGCTACTCAGTGATTGAGCAACTGAGGCCCATAGCTTGCCAATCCGCACTGAAAGCAGTCGCTGGAAACATTCGAGTTTCTTCATCAAAACCCAATACTCTTTCACAAAATGCCGCCTTTAAGAACGACACCGCCTGCCAAGGCGATCAAGACTGAACGGACTCATGAAGAGAACCAGGAGAGGTACACCAAGTCCGACCTGGGTATACGGGGCATTCAAGCTGACTTTCGTGTTCAAGAGCCTACATCGCTGCGTCGAGAAGAAGTGATCGAAGTCTGGAAGCTCGAGTCGAGTCGGCACGAAGGGCATCTGAAATCCACAAACGCCGCACAGGTCGGTCACTGCGTGTGACTGAGCAAGATGTTATCAACGAGGAAATGTATGAAGAGGAGGACGATGATTTGCCTCTCCAATATCGACGTCTCACAGCACATCTCCAGACGGGATCGGCAGACTTCAATCGACGGCTAGCCGCATACCTTACCAATCAAGTCGCCATGAGAAGTGCAATGGAACAGATGATTCAGAACCCGTATGCTCAGTACCCCAATGCTGCCACTTACCAATCCCGACCCAACATGTTTTCATCGCCTCTACTGTCTCACCCCAACATGGCTTCGCCGGCGGCCACTGGCTCCTACCGACCCTCCCCATATCCTTCTCCCCATCAAGCCAATTTCCGGTCCAACCACGGCCGAGCCTTCTCCATGGCTTCAATACCAACTCGTCAAGAACGACAGTCGCCCCCTTCATCCGACCCACCAGGTTCGCTGGACCACAGGAGACTGTCGACCCCCGCTACAATCCAGCTCGGAGATACCTCTGCTGGACAAGTCAACACCGACGGGATCAAGCCGGATCCCGAATATATGAGACAAACGCAGTCCGCCACTCTCTCAGCGCAACAAAACCACGGCGGTGGTGGCCATGCATTTTCGTCATCATGGCAGGATATGGGCCCGTTCACCACCACTCTACCCCCGGAGTCTCAACAGATGTTTGCCCATGCCCCTGGTTTCGATCATAATGATCCCAGCTACGCCATGCTCATGCACGGTTCGGACCAGTACGTCTCCTCCCCATACTACCCATGGCACGACATGCGAAGTGGCGGCGGCGTCAAGGGTATGCCTGTCCATGCGTCAGCATATCAAGGCATGTCGGCGACTTTGGCACCCTCGGTGCTCGAACAGAGTGTCGAGAGCGCCCATTCTCAGGAGATCAACTCCGAGTCGACACCGACAAACACGCACGGCAGCACTGCTTCGTCCGCAGCTGACCGCACAGCCAGTGATGCTAGTTCCCTCCCTACCGCTGGGCTGGACTTCAATTTCAGCCAGGAGAGCAAGGGGCTCGACTTCGGCGGTGCCATGCCTTTGACTTCGGGCCAGATCACCCCGGCCGGAGAGGGCTTTTGGGACCACTTCGTCATGGACGGAAGTTGGGACGATGGCGCCGAGGTCGAAGGTGCAGTCGCTACAGGATAAATCTTTGTCTAAATCCTTGTCTTGGGATGGACAGACTGTAGTTCTATGCTACGCAAGATCTGGTCTTTCCCTTTTGGCCCCGAGCAGAACGCTGCATCGGCGCCGGCGCACGGATATCTTGCAGTGCATTACTTCTCCAGCAACATGAAGGATGCATGTCATCAGTTGTCCATGACGATACTGGTGCCGGCCAGTGGGATGAATGCTGTGCTGTTTGGATCGGTACTCCGTACCATTCTCACCCAATGCAGCCACGCGGTCATGATTCTCATAATTCTCATGATCACTGTGAGATCTATCTACTGGTCACTATTGTGCCGCCTCACTACAATCCACTGGTTACCGCCTGCTATCTTCGACAAATCCCGAATGAAAGGCTCTGGTAACCTGATCACCTATCTCTCAGTCTGAGAGTGGACTTATTTAATCCGGGACCATCTATCTGTCGAAGCCTCTACCGCTCGAGTCATCCTGACCCCGAGCATATGGAGAAAGTGTAGACTTCAATCCTCGATTCCTTATACGATGGAGGTATTTTTCCACGAAAGAAAAAACGAAAAACAGGGCACCTTGGGAGGAAAAAGCAAATGATGATTGCTGCTGCAACGAGAGTCATGTTTGCCTGGGTTCGGGATCTCCGCTCTCTGCCGCCAGTTCACGTGGATTACCAACGCATGTGTGCCCAGACATATACATATATGAGGACTCTAAAGAGTTTGAGACCCAGGTGTTGCGTTGCTACCCTGACTTGCATTGCTTTCTGGTCGGTCGGGTCGGTTGGGTCGGTTTGGTCGGTCGGGTCAATGCCCTCTATATCTATATATTCTATTCTATCTATCTCTTCTCTTGCTTCCGCCGTTGGCGTTTCGGCATCTGAAAAGGATGCCTCGAAAGGACGGGAAAGGTCAAATCTCAAAGGGTTTGACCAGGTGTTCCAGATTCCAGTCCGCTCAGGAGTCAGGGGTTGGGTCGGGTCGAGTCAATCACCTGGAGGGTGTTAATATATAGGTAGGGAGGATTGGGTCCAGAAGGGAAAAGAACCATATTTACGTTGGTTAAAGTAATATGAAATGAAAACATTATCTTCCCTCCATATCAGAAACACAGTACAGCATGCCTATGTTGGCAAAAGAAGACCTGCGTACCTTAGTAACCAAGGTTGGTACCTAGGTAGAGTAGGTATCTCACCCCTTTTACAGTACCACGAGCACATCAAAGCATGGAGTAGTTTTTCCGATTGGCAGACCTAGTCGCAATACACTATGAAATCCGCCTACTGCTGCTACTGCCGTCTTCTTCTGGTCTTTCTAGGTAGGCCGCACAAATATCCTGTGCTTGGTGTCGTGTACACTCACTCCGTAAGAAAATAATCCATGAGACCAACCGCGGGAAACTCCTTCAACCATGTCTCTCTCTCCAGTAAACAGCAGTTCGGAGGCCAGCCTGACCTCGGCATTTCTCTTCGATTACAAGAGCCTTTCCTGCCTTGGATTGGATCGGCGGCATCAGGATTGGGACAGGGACCAGGACCAGTATCGATATCATGGGATAGTCAGTCATTTGAACAGGTCTCAAGTCACTCCAGAGAACAGAGGAGCGGGCTTCGCTTCTGCCATTATCCTTGGTCCTTGATACCGCCTTTACAAGGCTCCAATGACGGGCTACAAAAAGCATCGTTTCTTTTCTTTTCTTTTCTTCTTTCCCATGGGAATGACAATATCCATAGCAAACCGAATCCCCGGCTCAACCTTTCCCAGCTCCGTTACCAGGCGATGAGACGCTGGCCAGACTGCTCCTCCTCGACCTGGAACGTTCACCTGACAGGCGCCCTACACCGCTTCCTTGTCCAGTAAGAGACGGACGTGGGCCTAGGTCGAAACTCTTCCGGACACTGCTGGAGCTGCTTCGGCGTCGTCTCATGCGGACCTCGTTGGGGTCGGCGACATCGTCCATGCCGCCGACGCGGGCAAAGAGGATCAAAATGTCCGTGAGACTCACGACGCCGACAAGACGGCCGGAAATCCGGGCGCCAGGCAACGAAGACGCAGAGACGCTGGGCCCGGTGGGCGTGATGAACGGTGTCTTGGGCGACTGGTCGACTATGGCGCTTGAAGATGGATCCAAGGTGGTGGAGGGGGTGGCGGCCGGGAATGCGCTGCCCGTGACGACGGAGGAGGCGTGGCTCGAGGTCGGGGCGAGGGTGGCGGAATGGATGGAGGGTGTGGGCGGGCCCGAGGAGATCGGGGAAGCCGGATCTGTAATCCACAGGCGGTGGGACTTGGTGGCGACGAGTTTGGCAACGGTATGAGCGAGCGTCGACTGCGGGGTGACGTGGAACACGGGGAACGAGTCCTTTCCTTCATTCATGCCGCGCGTGGAGAGGATGACGGTGATGAAGTGGATGCAGGTATTCCGCAGGAGAGGCAGGGAGGTGGACTTGATGAGTAGTTTCACGTCGATGTTGGAGATGTTGCCGATGACATTGTAGTTGTGGTCCACCACAGCGAGCGACGAGACGCCTTCGGTGTAGAGCATAGTCAGGGCGTCCGCCAGAGGTCGGTCACCGCTAGAAACGAAGGTTAGCCTTGCCATCGCCAACCATCCCAAACAAAAGATATGACTTACTTGATGGCCACGACATCATTGGAACCAATCTTGAGATCGCGCAGGTGTTGGGCATAGAGGTGTTCCAGCACCGGGAAACTCCTGCCATACTCCCAGAGGAATTGGGTCAGCCTTGTCTGACTCAGGACGCCCGTTGCCTCTTTGGTCGACTCGTTCACGACGACGACGCGATGGACTCCTTTGCCGAACGTCTCGATTGCCTTGAGCAAATCCGAGTCCTCGCTCAGGAATGTCAACGGCTCTTTCTTGCTGAGAGACTTGATGTCTCGGAGGTGCATGGCCTTTCCTTCGCGTGCTTGTTGAGCCAATCTTTCCAGTTCTTCGGCACGATCATCATCCTCGGGTTTGATCAGACCCACGACCAACAGAAGATAGGCATTGAGGTCGCGATAGTCGAACGTCCCAATGACGGGCGAGTCGTCAGACTCGGCGTTTTCGCGGACGAGCAGAGCGGGGGCTCCTGACTCGACGAGGATCTGCTGGCTGTCAGCAACGATGCCATGTTCACAACTTGAGCAGAAGTCTCATGCTACCTTTGTGGCTGATTCCACCGCCGTCTTGATGTCCACGAACCGAAGGTCCCCTGGGCTGACCAGCTCTTTAACCTTGATGGTGGTCCATTCGCGACCTGCGAATTTGGGATCGGGGTTCTTCATTGGGGGATTGTCGATGAGTTCTTGCACGGCCAACTGCGACAGAGAAGGTGGTCGTTGGGATCTGGGAGAGGGAGGCAGGCCTCTTAATTCGTTGAAGCTTTGGCGGTGTTGGGCTGCGGCGCTGGGCATAGAGGGGATGCGTAGAGATGTTCTAGAGGAGCCGGTGGGCGACTGGGCATCCAGACTCGGTCTGGACGAGGTGGCGGAAGGATCGCGATTGGGTGTCGACATGGCGATAGGGCAAGGTTAGAAGCTTGCTGATAGAGGGTACGTGCTAAGGTAGTAAGGTGATGGTGTCTTCTGCTCTGAAAGATTTGCGATGGAGATATGATGTGATGTGATGTGCTGGGGCGGTGATGGCAGGAGGCTGGAATTCTAGTTCCCCAGGTAGAAAGATAGTGAGTTAGAGGTGGAGGGGCAGATTGTCTGCCTAATCGTAACTAATGGGCGGCAGCGCCCATTGTTACGTCCAGGTGGTCAAGCCGTGTCGACACGACTGATTGTTGGGAACGGGAAGCGCAGGATCGATCAGGCTTGTGATGAGATACTCTAGCGGATGATTTCTTCTTTGGTCTGGACTTGACGGCATACAGAGGACAGTAATCGAAGATGAGTTGTTTGTTTGGTGGTGTATTTTGTATTATCACGAGAGCAGGTGAGCCATATTGTCCCGCAGACAGGGGTCTCTTAGGCTCTCTCTCGTCTAGGCATCTTCTTTAGGGGCCTGGTTAAGTACCTACCGTGTTTGCTGTCCCTGATTGTTACCCCATGTGCATAGTACGTAGTACTACTAGTAGTAACCTCTAGCCCCTCGGCGCCTCCCTAGCCCTCCACCGCAAGCGAGTTTCCCACTATTACCGCTGACGTCGACGACGGCTTAGGGCTAGGGAGGCTCCTGAATACTAGCAGCTTCCTAAGGATTACCTTGTAGCCTGGACATTATTGACTACCTAGACTGCACTGCCATCTGTGCCATTACTGCTGACTGGCAATTAGTATCTAAGGTACCTAGGTATGTAGGCGCATCAGGCTCTGGGAAATTGATCCCTGAGCTCCCTCTAGCATCTAGAATCTACCATGGCGTCCCCAACCACGGACCCAGGGCTGGTCAAGGCCACGACAATCCCATGGACGAAGTCGTCCCCAAATGACCTACTACGTACTACTAGTAGCAGTAGGAATATTCCCGAATAGCAGCCCTTCAACGCCTGTACTATCGACCCTGAAACTCATTAAGCATGTCGACCACGCTTGGCACGTTTGATCTCATCGTCGCCCTAGATTTGGATCCCCTCTTGGCCGGCGGCGAGGCAGTCCCTTGTGAAATCATTTCCGAATTTCTCAGTCTCTTGGTATGATCACGCCCGGCAGCCTGAGAAGAATGACCCTCGCGTTCCGCCCATGCCTGAGTCCTGACATTGTCGAAGAAAACCGTCCGTGTCGAAGGGAAGTCGTCGACAATGTGTGACCACTGACGAGGAGATCCTAACCAGACTTCCAGCAACGGCAACCTCTCCACCACATTCGGCCGGCGGGGATGCGCCAGGTCGCGGAAGAGGGCCATGCTGTCGTAGTAACACCCCGACACAGAACCATAGTAGAAGTCGTCGTTGCCGATGACAGGACGTAGACTTTTGGCACTTCTCTTGGAATGTCTCGCTTCCCAACCCGCCGCTTGCGAGACAGGCTCCCAGTCTCCTCGGTTTCGCTGGTGCATCCGGGGACAGTCGGTGACAATCAGATGGCACAAGGATGGGAAGGAATCTGTATATCTGAAGATCCAGTCCGACACAAACTCCTGCCAGCCACACAAAAGGACACGGAGATGTTGAAACGCCTGCCCCGACGCGGCGAGTTCTGCCCACGACCGCATCACCCGTTCGTCAAACTTGGACACGTTGTTATCAATGGTGACTTGGCCGTCAGACAGGTCAAGCACCGCCAAGTTCGTGACCGTGTGAATCGAAACAAGGTCAACGGTGGTCATCTGCTTGGGTGACAGCCGGAGACATGTCAACCAGCTCAAATCTGGAGAGGTGATGCCGACTAAGTAGTCGCACAGTGGGAGCACCGGTTGCTTGATGTCCAGCAGGTATCTGTATTCGGGCTGGCCGAACTCATCCTCGCCGGGATAAGCGGCCGCAAACGTTCTCCAGGCATGGAAGCTTTCCCTTCGTGTGGCAAGCACTTGCTTCCAGACCTTCTCCGCAATCGCCCAGGGCACAGCCGCGAAATGCTCCGGGGTCAGCCTTGGAAGCAGTTTGGCGACCTTCACCACTGCCATGTCGGCCAGTGAACGGGCCCCGTGCTCGTTGGGACGAGACTTCTTGATCAACCCCGGCGTCTTGGGCTCGCCGATCCAGTCAAAGTACTGCTTCCTGTTGAAGCGGACCTCGACTTCCGAGTAGACTTGTCCCGACTCCGCATCGTACTTTCGCTCAACCACTGGTCTCGGAGGCGACGTAGGACGCTTCGGTCGTCGAGTGGCGTGAGGTGGCCGACCAAAATAGAAGGAAGATTTCATGGTCGCGACACGGCTGGTCGCTTTGCCTTTCAGAAATAACAGGCACTTTGGTTTCGTGTATTGAATAGCGCGGTTTGATCGATCAAGAACCCCTTGAGGATTTGATGCCCAAGGTCTCTCTCACCCGGACCTGAGCAGCTTGGTCATGGCAAGGAGCGACTCCTTTTCCATTCTAGCTGACTGGGGGTGATTCTAGGGCTCGGTCGAGGGATGGTCTTTCATCAATCTCAAGTCCTGGAACTGTTCAAGCGTAGATTTCAGTCGAAATAGGCATGGGTACGCCTCCCCTGTGTCTGTCCACAGTATTTGCCCGCAGATAGATATCTGGCCACCTTCAACTTCACATTCGAATTGATTCTTTCATCGCGTCGCCATCGCCAAGCTTCTGGAGAAACTCGGGCTGCACCAGCCTTATCCCAATACGGAATGAAAGTGGCGCCGCCTTGTACTCTACAGACCCCATTAGCTGAGTCATCCATATCTCACACAACTACGCAGGTACCTTAGGTAGCAAGGCTAGGTACGATCCGTAGTATTTGAGGTACCTACCAAGGAAAGGCATCCGGTCTTCATCTGCCTCGTTCATGTGAGGTTTATTTCGGCGGAGTTCCCTTTTACTGCTGGGCGTCTCAGCCCTGACTACGGTAAGGAGCTCGAGCGTGACAAGCACAACACAACAATCCCTTGTTCCATGGCCGCGGAGGCAGATGTCCCATTGTAATTCTTCATTAAATGCCGGAAGATCTCGCAAGACCGTCGTTACCAGAACCCGTTGGACCGAACAAATCGCTCCTGGTGCTCCTTCAGACTGGCCCAATGCACGAGTTCTTCCTCCTCGATTTCCTCGGGTGTCCTCAACAGACCTCCATTAGCACTGTCGGCCAGGCCTCGGTATCGCGCCGGTCCCAATCGTTCCAATCTAGACAAAATCTGCAGGAACGTGTTGAGGTAGGCGTTGACACTCTCCGAGTCCAGCGTAGGCATCACGCTCATTCTAGAACGCTTGGTCTCCAGCAACGTGGATGCGACGGTCCGGATTTTATTACACTGGGAACGGTCAGAAAAGTGAGCACCCTAGTTCCACAATGGCTTGACTCACAATACTCATTCCGTTGGGCTCCATGTTGACCTGATTGATACTTCTCAACAGGAGGGCCATATCACGAACAATGTCTTCACGCTCCACCGCCATCATTTGTTCACCAGCATCCATCATGCTATCGCTCGGGGTCCGCGCGGTAGCCTGTTTGTTGAAACTGTGCTCCATCCCCGCAGTGAGTATACCTGCCGTGGGAGAAGTACCAATCCCCGACTTCTCAGTTGGAAGGACGAGCTTGTCGCGATCCACAACCTCATAGAGATTCCAAAACCGCTCCACCAGATATGATCTGGATGAGAGTTGGGTGGCGTAGATGTTGGCCTTCTGTATCTCAAATTGAATGGCTCGCTTCGAAAACGGCGGCACGGATAAGGACCCTCGGGCACTCCCAGACGTCAAACTGGGGTCCGTCTCCGCTCCTTCGCGATCGATGTACAGGTGAGAATAGGCGGAGATATCGGTGTGGGTGGGTGGCCACTCGCCGAAGCCATTGGCTGGATTCAGCTGCAGCTCTTTTGGGGCATCTCGAGTGGCATCCTTCACGTTCTGAAGAGCGCGGCGGATGATCTGACGTTGTCGGTCCCAATCGTAGACGGTATTAGCGCCGAACGCCATTTCTAGAGCCGCCAGAAAGTGAAATGCCCTGAAGACCTTGACATTCAGATTGAACCCTACCAATTCTGCCACGACGCCACGCGGTTGGGGGAACACCTGGGATTCCGTAATGTATTCATCGTCCACCTCCAAGGGCAAAGGCGGGAGCATTTCCGCATGTGATACAGGGGGCATCAACAGATCACCTTCTGCGTCGTCCAGTTGTCGAGCTGACATGGCACCCACAAAGAGTAACCAGAAGAGACGGCGACCGGATTCTTGATAGACGTAGTCAACGGATGATGGTTTCTCGGCATCGGCAGGAGCGTACCCGCCAGGCGTCACCAGCGAAGCTTGGTGAGTTTCTGGTCGGTGAAAATTCAGCTCCCGTGTAATGATCGTACACTCCCAAAGATATAAACGGAGACGTCGAACGTTCAAACAATATCCAGCGGCCAAGCCCGTCAAATAGCTGGCTATACCGTCGTAAAGTCCTAAGGGTCTATCTTGATATCCGATTCCTCGAGCTTCGACGAAGACCTGGTGACACCGATCAATCAAGGCCCCAGCATTGGGGAACAGCGATTTGCCTGGCTCCGTGACGAAAAGTTGTCGCGGTCTGCGTGGGAAAGATGCCACCAAGCACTCTATCATGGCAGCGATCAGAGCCAGGAAACTGCGATTTGTTCTGTCTTCTCTTGCGTCGAAAGCTCTGCGAAACGTGGGCTCGTGTGGGACAGGAATCAATGGATGGATGTATGTGAAGTAATCGTCCAGAAGGATCTTCAAGGTGGGTAGGTCGCAGATTGACTCGGCGGACAGCGGCAAGGGAGCTGAGAGGGCTGCCAGACTGTATGCAGCATCGTGGGTTGGGGAACCTCGGGACGCTTCGTATGCCACGCTCTCCAGCTTCTGTCTCTTGATGGCTTCTGCATGTCTATTGGGAGGGCCACGGCGTCGGCTCGGGCGATCAAAGGTGCAAGGAATATCGAGGGCGGCGCATGACTTGCAGGGAGGTCCAGCTTCGTCGCACTGTTTAAGTTTCCGTCAGCTATGGCGCCCTCGGAAGAGCACAGATTGCCGACTCACCTTGACCTTTCGCACGCTGCAACTGTCGCAGGCCTTTCTAAGACGAACCCTTGGTTCGGATGAGCCCGTTGACTGCTGCCTTGTAGGTTTTGCTTGTGAGGGTCCTGCATCGGACCGAGGGGCAGGCACTGAAACCTCGAACTGGTTGGCGTAGGTGGAAGGAATTTGGTATGCGGACTGATCTTCGTATTTGTATGCGCTGCCTGGGTCGTGAGGTTGGGAGGGGGAGTAGGAGCCGGTAGGAGAGATGGACGACATCGTGGATCAAGTAGTGCGCGAGTATGATCCTTTGTCGCCGATGCCACAGTCGAAGCCCACGGGTGAACGTCGGCACATAGCAAGATAAGAAGGATGGTGAGCGCCAGTAAATGCTCCGGCAGGCGGAGAGGCGGCTTGAAATCCGGGGCGTTAGGAAAGTGGAGGAGGCAGATCCGAACTGCACCGCGCCGTACTTAGTCGTACTAGGTACGTACTATTAGTAGGAGACTCAATTCACTGCGATCCTCAAGTCATCATTTTGCACTGCGGTGTCTACAGCGCTGGCTTGTTGTTCATTCATAGTATCTGTCGACAAACTGACCTCGTGTCCGCCGATGTGCGTCAAGTCAACTGAGAAGTTGCAGGTCCAATGGTGGCATGATTGGTGTGGAGGAAGCATACACATAAGAGAGGTCGGGGTCATGGCGAGTTGGTCAAGTGAAGCCTGCGAGATCCCGCACTTTTGCCAGGACTAGGTGTATACTGTGTGTCTAGGTATGTAAGTACTGCCACTAATACTAGAGCTACTGGATAACTACAGTACTTGGAGTACCTACCCTTTACCGGTAAGCTTGAGGATGCGAGCAAGCCTATCATGTGGGACATCCAAGCAGGTCAGATATAGAATGAGGAATTGATATGGGCATGTCGGGAATAGCATTGACTGGGTGATGATTTGGGATATTCAATATTCCCTCTTTTGCTGCTCCATGCTCATTTTTGATTCCTCTTGGATGGCCACTTCCCCAGCAATCGCCCCGGTAAGGAGTTCTGATATACTACTAGTAGTACTGGATCAGAAGCGGTGGGTGAAAGAGACCACAACAGTGAAAGCACCATGCAAGTAACAAAGCGAGCACAGCTTCTCAGAGGCAACGAAGCACAGCAAAGCACAGCAAAGCACAGCAAAGCACAGCAAAGCACAGCAAAGCACAGCAAAGCACAGCAAAGCACAGCAAAGCACAGCAAAGCA